>NC_134568.1:139248337-139859175 GCF_050947875.1 Dermacentor variabilis | reverse complement strand
AAGTCATTCCTATTGTCCGCCGTGCTGTCTGCATTGAGCATGCATACATTGGCAACTTATATCACCTGTGTTTAATGTTGCGAAGTGTGCTGCCCTCTGTAGTGGGCACATTAAACTCCCACTTCACAGCATTATAGTTAGTTGCACTTGGCATGTGCTAATAGGCCAATTCATATCACTCTGTGAACAGTTGGCACTGTTGTTGGGATAGACCCCTCTTTCTTTTATCACGTGAATTCTTACTGTGTCATATATATAAATATTATATATATATTATATACAAGACTTGTACTATCCATTTGTGTCTTGATCTGTGAACATGATCTTAAGCATGAAATAAAAGTTCTGCAATCTCATTCAGTGCATTTTCAGTTCATTCAAATGCAGTGTTTTTTTTTAGGTGGGTGCTTGCAGCAAAGAAGGCTCTTGTTAAGGTAGGTATTCGCTGCATATTCAGATTTGCTGCTTAGTCATTTTCTAAGCTTGTAACCATACTGCAAAATTGCAGTGGCAGTGTATCATATCAAAGTTCTCTGCTGTAGTTGAGCAGTTATTGCTCTGGGAGTTAAATATTTCGACAAAAAAACCCGTGCACATGATGCCTCATATGGTGAATAAAGTGTGTATGCCTTCCACATGAATCTAAAAGTGTATACTTTGTCTCATCATCTTACTTAGCACAGTAGAGTAAAAGCTGTAGGGTGCACCTTGTCAAAGTTGTGCAAAAGTATGTAGTTCCGTCACTTCACTATCGCCCATGATGCATGTGGTTTGTTTTGCTGTGTAACCTTGTTATGCAGAGATGTATCGACACTTTGTTGGCTCATAAATAATGGTTTCTAATACTACTATATGAAAGTAAATGATAATGAGTTTCATATAGGTCAAGAATCTAGTCCCTCACAAAAGTGACCGATCATTAATCTCATTTGAGATTTAGATTAAATATGTTGCAATAAAGCTGGGTAACATATGGGTAAAAGCGCAAACAGACGACCACAAGAAGAGACATGTACAGACAAGCGTTGACTAACTGGTTTTATTGGCAAGGATAGCACACCTGATGAAGCAAGATAGAAGCAACGTCAGCATCATGGTGGACGTCCATATACCAGAGAAGATTATGCGTCTTCTACAGATAGGACCTAAATTTGGGGCCCAAGCTGATGTTCCTGCGCATGATGTCATTGCAAAAGATTGAAAAGTGGCTGACAAGGCAAAAGGTGATAATCGGGACTGCTGCCTTCTCAAAGGTGTTGACTGCCTGCGAAAGTTTACTCCAAAAACCCCGGACTCGCACCGTACCAGATTGTTAAATGATGTAGTATCTTTCGGGTTTGCCGTATTACCCAAGGGAATATACAGTGAAAAAGCTTTGGTAGTGGTTAATAAGCACTACATCTGCAGGCTTGGAGTGATGACTGACACCGGCAAAAGATGCCGAGAGCGAGCAGGGCTATACTAATCCAGGTACAACCAAAGTGGGAAGGCCCCCTAAGCTTCAACAAGGACATTCCCTCACCGAACAGGAGTTGGCCTCCCTGATGCAGTATTCGGCCACCCCCTCCCTCATGATTCCTACAATTAACCTATGGCCCTCAGTCCCCAGCAGCTGCAGAGCACCTGACCAAGGCGGCGGTCACACCTGTAACGCAGCAGAGGGTGCTAAGAATTTCTGGACCCGAACAGGCCGCCAATCAAAACTGACTCTGGCAGCTTTTAACAGGCGAACTCTGTCGAGCGAGGATAGCTTAGCAGGTCTGTTTGAGGAACTATCGGATATTGTTTGGGATATCATTGGCCTTAGCGACATTAGAAGAACTGGTGAGGCTTATACAGTGCTGACTAATGGCCATGTCCTCTTCTATAGAGCTCTCCCAGATAAGCAGTACGGGGTAGGATTCCTAGTCCATAAGGACATAGTGAGCAACATTGACAAATTCTACAGCATTAATGAGAGGGCAGTAGTAGTCGTAATAAAGCTGAATAGGAGGTATAGAATGAAGGTAGTACAAACCTATGCTCCAACCTCCAGCCACGATGATGAAGAGATCGAACAGTTTTGTGAAGATGTTGAATTAGCGATGAGAAAAGTGCAAACTCTGTATTCTGTAGTAATAGGCAACTTCAATGCAAAAGTGGGGAAAAATCAGGCTGGTGAACAAGTAATTGGCAACTATGGCGTCGATTCTAGGAACACTAGAGGATAGATGCTGGTAGAATTCGCAGAAAGGAATAAGCTGAGAATAATGAACACATTTTTCAAGACTCATAGCAACAGAAAGTGGACCTGGAAAAGCCCTAATGGTGAAACAAGAAATGAAATGATTTCATACTTTCTGCCGATTCCAGCATAGTGCAGGATGTAGAAGTGATAGGTAGGGTAAAGTGCAGTGATCATAGGCTAGTGAGGGCTAGGATTCACCTCAATTTGAAGAGAGAAAGAGTAAAGTTGGTCAAGAAGAAAGAGGTCAACCTAGAGGCTGTAAGGGCAAAAGCAGATAAATTCAAGCTGATGCTTGCAGACAAATATGCAGCCTTAGAACAGAGAGATGGAGATGACATAGAGGTAATGAATGAAACTAACTAGGCTGGCTTTAGAGGAAGCAATTGAAGTGGGAGGCAAGGCACCAAGGCAACCAGTAGGCAAGCTCTCCCAAGTAATAAAGGACCTAATAAAGAAACGACAAAGAATGAAAGTGTCGAACTCAAGAGATAAGATAGAATTCGCGGAGCTGTCAAAACTGATCAACAAGGCAAAACTAAGTGCTGTTCAAAATTATAATGTGAGAAAGACTGAGGAAGCCGTAATAAATGGACACAGCCTGAAATCAGTGAGAAGGAAACTTGGCATAGGACAAACCAAGACATATGCACTAAAAGATAAGCAGGGAAATATCGCTGGGAATCTCGAAGGTATAGTAAAAGCAGCGGAAGAATTCTGTACTGACGTGTACAGTACTCAGAGGACTCGGGATAACTCCATTCAAAACAGTAATAAACATGATACAGAAACTTCTATAACTAGCGATGAGGTCAGAAGGACCTTGCAAGACATGAAACGGCGAAAAGCGGCAGAAGAAGATGGACTACCAGTCGATTTAATCAAAGATTGTGGAGGCATAATGCTTGAAAAACTGGCGGCTCTCTATACGAAGTGTTTATCGACTGCAAGGGTCCCAGAAAACTGGAAGAATGCCAACATTATACTAATCCATAAAAAGGGAGACATTAAAGAATTGAAAAATTGTAGGCCCATTAGCTTACTGCCAGTATTTTATAAAATATTCACCAAGGTAATCTCCAATAGAATAAGGGCAACACTGGACTTTAGTCAACCATGGGAACAGGCAGGTTTCAAAAGGATACTCTACAATGGATCACATCCGTGTCATCAGTCAGGTAATCAAAAAAATTCACAGAGTACTATCAGCCTCTATATATGGCCTTCATAGATTATGAAAAGGCATTTGACTCAGTAGAGATACCAGCAGTCATAGAGGCATTACGTAATCAAGGCGTACAGTCCGCTAATGTAAATATCCTGGAATATATCTTCAAGAATTCCACAGTTACCTTAATTCTCCACAAGTAGAAAGATACCTATAAAGAAAACGGTAAGACAAGGAGACACAATCTCTTCAATGCTATTCACTGCGTGCTTGGACGAAGTATTCAGGCTATTAAACTGGAAAGGCTTAGGAGTGAGGATCGATGGTGAATACCTCGGCAACCTTCGGCTTGCCAATGACATTGCTCTATTCAGCAACACTGCAGATGTGTTAAAACAAATGATTGAGGAGCTTAACAGAGAGTGTAAGAGTGGGTTTGAAGATTAATATGCAGACGACAAAGATAATAATGAATAACCGGGCAAGGTAACAAGAGTTCAGGATCGCAAGTAAGCCTCTAGAGTCTGAAGGAGGATGTTTACCTAGGTCAATTAATCACAGGGAACCCTGATCATGAGAAGGAAATTCATAGAATAAAGATGGGTTGGATCGCATACGGCAGACATTGTAAACTCCTGACTGGAAGCTTACCATTATCATTGAAAAGGAAGGTGTACAGTCAGTGCATTTTACCGGTGCTGACATATGGGGCAGAGTCTTGGAGACTGACAAAGAAGCTTGAGAACAAGTTAAGGACCGCACAAAGAGCGATGGAACGAAGAATGCTAGGCATAACCTTGGGAGACAGAAAGAGAGCGGTTTAGATCAAGGAGCAAACAGGTATAGACAATATTCTTATTGACATTACCAGAAAAAAATGGCGCTGGGCAGGTCATGTAATGCACAGGTTAGATAACCGTTGGACCATTAGGGTTACAGAATAGGTACCAAAAGAAGGGAAGCGCAGTAAAGGACGGCAGAAGACTAGGTGGTGTGATGAAATTGGGAAATTCATGGGTGTTAGTTGGAATAAGTTGGCGCAGGACAGGGAAATAGGTGATCGCAGGGAGAGGCCTTCGTCCTGCAGTGGACATTAAATAGGCTGATGAATAAGAACTTTGTCCCCATGAAGAAAAGTGAAGTGCGTGTTAAAACCTAGTTCGTCGAGTTTTGTAATTAGAGATTGGCAGGCTTGCCAGGGACATATGTAACAGTAGAGGGAACAGCTTGAGAGTGTTTTTCACAGCCAAGACACATAAGCCCGAACTTCCATTTAGGACTATTATTAGTGAAGAGGGATAGTGGCAGAAGTGTATAGCTTGTTTTTGTTAAAGCTCAAGACGCCTGTTGTGAACGACCCATTTCTTGTAAAAAAAATCAGCCACAGTAGTACAGTTTTTGGAGGGAAATGATCATGTTGGTTCCGGTTTTTTGGTAGACGTGCAGGACTTGTTTTATTCTGTTTCACAGAACCAACTGCTAGTGTGTGTGAAAGAGCGCAATGAAGATAATGGTGACGTATCCTTCCAGAACACCATTGGTCTGTCCATTGATAATTTTCTATTTTTATTGCAGCTTTATTTGAAGTCTACTTTTATTATATTTGACGAGCAGCCGTTTTTGCAGCGCGATGGCATCTGCATAGGGTCTTGAGTAGCCCCTATGCTTTGTGACATTTTTCTAGCGAAGGTGGACGACCCACTGGAACAGGTGTTTAATGGGGGGGCCGGTTTAAAATATTTGTAGGTAAGTTGACGATTTTTTAGTAAAGTAGCCTGCCTTCACGTACCCCTCTACTGTTGGCGAAGTTTACAGCAGAAGTACACACATCCATATACACACACGATAATCATGAGGAAGCAAAGGTGCCCTGTGTGTGCTATATCACATTAAAAATCTTTTTTTTTCTTTTTTTAGCAGTACTAACTGACCCACTCTATGTGCAAACTTATTTTTTCTACTTTAGTAATCAACTTTGCAAATTCATCACTGTGTCCCAACACGAGGCAGTTTGGGTACAATGGCTGCACAACTTCTGCTTCCTCACGAGCATTGTATGTGCGTGTATCAAGGGCATACAAATATTCATAATTTTCAAATGCAAATCAAATTGTGTTGGCAGTTTGATTAGTATTTGATCCAAGAATCCACTATATGAAATTGTCAAATATTTGTTTTTGTTCAAAGATTAGGATTAACAACAGCTGCAGTCTACAGGGAGAACCAATGCAAGAGGAGATTTCGGAATACTACAACAGGAGAGTCACGGTTTTTGCACGGATGCAACAGTTCCTGAGCGAATTGATGGATTTTGCTTCTGCACAGTAGTTTCCAGCCATTAAACAACCATGCCTCACCTTCTGCAGACTACGAATTTGTCGTTTCAATATAGTAAAGCACTTAATTCGACCAATGTCTCAATGTTTTGATCCTTAAAATGATATTCAGTGCTGTAGCTCCTTCAACAAACGACACACTAGCAGTGTATTTAGTGATGTGCTGTTCCTTTGTTTCATTACTGCCGTGGGTGTAATTACAGCGACGTCATTTACGAGCTTCCCAGTTTACCTCTCATCCAGTCAATGGCATTACCTGCATCAACGTACCTGCCATGGTATCTCAGTGGCTCTGGCATTCTGCTGCTATGCGTGAGGTTGCAGCTTAGATTACTGGCTATAGCAGCCACATTCCAATTTCGGCAGAATTATGAGCACATCATGTACTTGAATTTGGGTCTGTGTCAAAAAACTCAAGTGGCTGAAATTAATCCAAAGCCTCCCTCCACGACACTGGTTTCTTGCATAGCCCTTCTTTGCTTAGCCTTTTATTTTCATTCGATCAAATATGGCAAATAAGCCTTTTGCCCAGCAGACTACTCGCAACCTTTATATTTCACTGTTTACACATTGGAAATGTTTGTTACTTGATTAAATATTTGCAGCTTCTTTTTCTCAAATATTTAATTAAAATTTTTTGCTATTGGTACACTCCTAGTGCATGCAAATGTCCACTCGTTTCAACCGTTTTAAGCACTGTATATGGCCCACCGACAAGGCTGAACCTCTACCCTCGTGGTGATAATTTGCTATAATGCTCAAGTTCGTACCAGTACAGACATTAGTTCAAACTGAAACTTGTGCTATTTAATATGGCTTTGTTATGCACAAAAATATGCTCTCCAACATAAAAAAGCCTTGAACACAAAAGTACAGAGATACTGGTGAATGAGTTGTTGGGAAAAGGCACAATGCTGCAAACGATGTTTGTTGTTTCTGTGACAAGGTGTGCAAGTATACCGTTACACATACACAAAGATGTAGAAGCACACAACATAGTCACTTTCTAGAGTTTAACATTCTCTAGGCAAAAGCTCTGCATCAACAAATTTTATTCAAAGAGCACCAGTGCTTGAAGGGCTGCACTAGACCGGTGCACTTATGTATGTTCAACAGCGGTTAGACGCTCGGGATACGATTCATCGAGCGGCCATGCTCGGGAGCAGTTGCACGCGCACTTTTCAATGTTTTCACAGGCACTCCTACCCTGCACTTCATTACTTGCAAATCCCACAGTTCGCGAGATACCGGGTCTACAACCGCATAACAGGAGACGAGTCCGCCAACAGGCGCATCGTGACGAACCGACAGGTAGCTGGGCCACAAGCGATGCGACAACGAGTCAAAAAGCACGGATAAAGGATTAACCCAGTTACGCACAGCGTATCGCGCCGTGCCGACGGCAACCAATGGCTTCCTCTCGCTCGCCGGTCATCTCGCTTTTAATAAGCGTGTGTGCAACGAGAGTAGATTCGAAACGCTGCGGCAGACAAGCAGGTTTACGTGACTTCACAGCAGTGGCGGGGCCAGTAATAAGTGAAAAGAGGGCAAAAATGCGCTTAGTTCCTTTCTTCTTGTTCACTTTTGCGTCGGGGCTTGTGGCGCAGTAACTGCTGCAGCGGGAGCGCTGGTGGGAGCCGCGGCGGCTTCTGTGGCCGGCTGCTGCAGCAGTCGCATGCGTTTGCGAGTGTAGTGCTGCCAATGCAGGAGCTGTTGGTCCTCGATGAACTTTGCGCATTGTGCGTTGGATATCTCGCGTCGGAAGTGTTCATACTGGAGCAACTCTAGGAAGTAAAGGCACATCGGGTACTTGAGGTACCTGGAATACTCCGGCTTCTTCCAGTACTGAAGATAGTTCAGGTAATTCACAAACATCTTCTGCTTGAGGTAGCCTCGTTGTGCAAGGAAGTTCAGGTAGTTTGGGTTTGCCAGGCACTGAACAAATTCCAGTTCAATCTGGAAGCGCAGCTTTTGCTGTTCGTCCGTCTCTTTAACATTCATTTCTTACCCCGCTATGAGCACTTCGCACTTCACGGTCAAGAGATAAAAGCACGAAGGAACAGCGCAATAGTATTCCGATTCAGCTTACACTTTTGTGCACATAAAGAGGCGAAGATAGTTTAGCACCTTCTATGAAGCTTCGAATTTGTGCCAGTTGACGCTGCAGACTTACAGCATTCTCCATACAAGCACATCGCCATCTTGGCCCAGGAACGCAGATGCGCATTACCAATGGCATTACCTGTCAAAAAGTAAAAATAAAATGTAGTTTTCGTAACCCAATCAAATAACCAATATACAATTTTGAAAAACCGTTTGAAATTTAACTATTGTCATTTTATGAAATAATATAGCCCGTGTAGCTTTTCTTTTTAGTCGAGCTACGAGAATTTGCTCCCTGCGTTGTAGCGAGAGGCAGCTGGCGAGAGGTGGGCGAGGGCGCGTCAGACATGTTGCAAGAGTAATCGATACTGTTGTGCATGTTTCCTTGATGTTGGGTTTACTCGTTCAAGCTGTTACTGAAATTCCTCGGTGAGTTGTGTACATTGTGGCATGGCCCGTATGAGGCTGTAAAATTTGCGTACAAAGTCGCACCGGTCCCCCGGGTTGCCGTTTTGACCGAAGCTGCTTTGCATTGCGTCGGAAACACGTCGAATCGAAGTCTATTGCAAGGCGGCTACAGTAAGACATCTCTTTTAATGCTCCCATTAATTGCTTAGGGCCAAGGCAAAACGTCCAGAGGCTGTTTTGTTTGCGCCCGTCGTGCTCTGGCTGGTTACGTTTAAACGCTGAAGTCGCCGAATGCAACTGATAGCGATCTTCAAAGACGGCTGCGAGCGGCGCCGTCCTCTCTTGACAGGGCTCTGAATGACATCGGGCGCGTTCCACTTGGTGCCAGCCCGCCGTAACTGGCAATCCGTATACCTTGCTGTTAGCTGTCGTTCTAGCGGCTGCGATTGTTTCCTGCTGCCTGCGAGTTCGGCCGATTGGGGTCGGCCGTGTTACTTATCGCGGTGTTAACGTCGCCGCCGTGGAGTTCATTCGGCGCATGAAGCTTGCGGCACGTATCGAATGACGGCGGCCGCTGTGCGTGTTTTGTCTGATGCGTTCATGGGCGCTTGTTTGCAATGCCGCAGTGTCGCCGGGGTCATGTGAAGCTGCCATGGTCTTCTGTGGCTGCCTCCTGATTCCGAACACCCGCACCTCGAATCATGACCTTCATGCTGAAGAAGAAAAAGTACAAGTTTCAGGTTGACATTCGCATCGAAGAGCTGACTGCTGTGCCATTCGTCAATGCGATCCTTTTCGCCAAGATCCGTCTCCTCGACGGGGGAAACTTCTCGGAGACGTCGTCGAGGTAAGTTTTCGTGTTTACTACTCTCTCGGTCCTGTCGCTGCGTGAGGAACGGAACTAATTGCGGCGTAGGTGCGGTTGTGATGTAATGAAACCGGCAAGATTGAGCTCATTCATATAAATATCCAATGTTCCCTTGAAATCACATTCTGGAAGAAACTCATATCGCCAGAGCGAAATGGGGATTAAACAATGCAGGTTGTTCTTTCCTTCAATAATTTAGTGATCGTTTCGTCGTACATAGTGCGCCAAGTCGTTGTTAACTGGCTGTCTCAATTCTTGCGTGCGACTCTTTGCACAAGTTAGTCATTCAACTCTGACGTTCTTGTTTCCGGGAAACGCCGTGGAACATCTTTGGCTTATGGCTTGTTCTGTGCTGAGCGTGTGTCAATGCCGCCTTCCTCCCTTCTATTTTGTCTGTCATGTCCTCTACCTAAGAACAATTTCATAAGGCGAAGTTTTGATAAATATTCACTCGATTGTTCGACTTGCGAGTGTGCAAGCTAAGTGTATTCAATTTACATCTAACCCGATATTCGGTTTCGTGGCAGTTTAATTCCCAAAAAGCTTTCCATAATGACACAAGAAAGTGCTTATGATGGCATAAGGCATTTAGATTCACAATTTTCCTGTTTTGTTACTCATTTGTGGTATTGCCTACATTTTCTGTTTATTTGATATTGAAGCTAGTTATAATGTAAACATTGTTTCCCAGTTTAAATAATCCTGAAGGATTTTTAGTGCTCAGTAAGTATCCTTATTTGTGCTCGTTGGTTTGTGGCTGGTAAATAATTTCAAAAAACACAAGAAATGATAATCAATCAGCTAGAATGTCATGTACTGAGACAGGGACGCTAACTCAAGAACTTTTTGATTTTAGGCACTGTCACTTCTTTTAGCTGCATCATAGTCCCAGTGTGCGGTTGTTTATTTTGCATTGGTTGAAGTGCAGTGGGGCTGGCAGTGGTATAAATCAGTATAAAATCAGCAACCTACCAGTCTCGCAACAAGTACTTTCAAGATTCATGGAAAAGCTTCACTTTGCTCAAGAAAAAAAAAAGCTGTAAATCATTTATACTATCCTCCTCCCAGATCTTCCATGTCTAGTGCACTGTCTGAAGCACTACTCTGTGGAAAACAGTAACACACATGCTTCAAGGCTAAGTGGCAGTGCTCTCTGGATGTAAGGCACCCCAATTTTTATTCTTCTTCCATTTCAATTTGGTGACCCAGAAATGTTGCATCTGATAACTCACCCGCATGAAAAGTGGAACACTGGCTCTGCGTTTGCTTCCTGATCAGCCTTCTCGGTCTCCTGCTCCCGGCTTTTTGCTTTTAAGCTAAGCTTTGGAATAAAAAATACCAAAAGCGGCACTGATTGCCTGCTGGCAAGATCTTTATTGCGATATGATGGTTTTTCAGTCTGGCAAGCCAGTGTGGTTCTTGTGTCGTATCTGATTGAACTTGCAACTTTGACCCCAAACTTTCATTTATTGCTTGGGGTGTATCTTTAATGAATTCAGTACTCGGAGTGCACTTGAAGGTAGAGGTGTACGTGTGGGGAATATTAATGCACAGGCCACCTGAGTTCATTTAAACGATTCTTTTCTGGTGTTGTTTTTTTTTTTCCTCTTTCATCATCACATTTCATTATATCTATGACTTGGCCACTGTTGGAGTTGTGCTCTTCCAATATTTTTCAGTTCAAACTTTTGTTTTATTGAGGTCAAAAATATTAGAACTGGTTCGACATTGTTTCTTGTAACCTATCATTTCTTTGGACCAGTGTGAGTGCCTTTCATGCATATAAAGTGTTGCTCACCTGAACTGCGAGTATTAGGGGATTCTGTGTAGCCCTTATTAGCATCCAGGCACAACATATTCATCAATAAGTTTCTTGTTAACAATTGGCTATTATCCAGATCATGCCCCACCTGCAGTTTTGTGAAAAGCTGCTGAAGCTTTAACACTTGACACATTTGCGTTTAATTGTATACTGCCCTAAACCATGCACCAAAATTTGTCACTGCCTTCCATGTTTGTTTAGAATGGAGATCTCTTTCATGTACTTGTCGGTGCTCTCTCTAGTGGCTGATTTTAGCTAATTAAAATTAGATGGTACACAATACTGTAGTGTCTTTGCTGCACTTCTTGGTAGGTACTGATGGCATCACTGGGTGAGCAAAATGTGTGAGGGCACTTTTACTTGCATGCACTAATTTACTTACTGTTTTCTGTATTGAACTTGTGAATGTATGAAGAATGCTTTGAAGCAAAATTATTTGCAATTCAAATAAAGTTTCCGGTTCCCTTTAAGTGCTTTATTAGTATGAAGTAGAAAGGACACCCACTGTCATTTTTGTTCAGGTATAACTGCATAAAAACGTGTTTTATAAACAGCCACTATGTGAAGCTGCCTCTGTCAGCAACCCAGAGACCCCCTACCCATTTATTTTGGTTCCACATGCGGAATTCGAATCAGTTTGAACCCTTTAAGCTAATTGTAATGTCATTTTGTGTGCTTGATACAGTTATGAATTGTGAAAGTCAACCTGATGCTTAAACATAGGTTGAATTATTTGCTTTTGACCAGCATGAATTACTAAGCAGCTGGCAAACTCGCATCTCCGTTTCTTCTAGTTGCAAAATATGAGTGAGCAACATATAGGTTGCTGTGGTTTTGTTAAAATGTTTTCACTGTAACATATTTTCACTGCACAGTATGCTTTATTTTGTGCCTTGAGCGATTGCTTAGTTTTTTACTCCATTGGTAGAGCAGTGGCAGACATTTTTTAGGGTTGGTAGGTTTATTTTATCAAATTCATTTATTTTCCCTTAAATGGACTGAGAACTGGACAGAATGTGTTGTGAGACATTTATGGAAGTGAAAGAACCATGATTTATAGTGATGGAATCCAGCACACTGTTCACAATTCAAGTACGAATTATGATTTTAAGTTGGCAAAGAAAGTCTAAAAAACCAGTAAGTGGCGAGGCCTGGCGGTGAAATCTTGATACTTCTTGATACTTATTGCAATTACGGTAAGTCAACTGTTATTAAATACAGTATAGTTATAGCTTAAAATTGCAGTTGCTATATTATTTATACATTTGCGCCTTATTCTGTGCTTTGGAAATCAAAAGCGCATGCATGGCTATGGCAACACGCTGAGCTGCGTATCACATGTAAAAGAGTTGTTTTTTTTTTCGATCCTATTCGTTTCGTTTTAACTGGTTAAATACCAAAGCAGTTGGACAGGGAACCACAAAAACACATAGCTATTATCCTAGAAATACTTTAACACTTCAGAAAACATGAATTGCAGGAACATCGGCTTGATAAACAAAACATTACTTTCTCACATCTATGGCCGCACCTGTCATCTGCCTCTCACTAATGCCGGCATATAATCCCTATAATGCTCACCAGTCACCGTTTTCAGCATGCTTCCAGTGAACGACTACATCCTCACTGCAGATAGAAATTTTTTTACTAAAGATGTTCAACGGTGTTTTCCGTGTTACCACTTCATCATCATGATCACTTCATGATTAGACACTCTGACCGGTAAGCTTTCCATTTCAAATAATAATAACAATAATAATAATAATAAATAAACATTGCTATGAAAACCGGTTGTCAGCCCCTTTAAGGACCCCTGTTGAGGTTTTACATAACAGAGAGGGGGGGGGGTTACAAAAGCTAACAATAGGAACAAAGACATGGTTACGGTTTTCTACAAAATTTAGCCTATGGATTCATTTGAGGACAGAACTAAAAAATACATTTAAAAATAGTAAAAATAAAAAGAAGGGGCACACTGAATACAATGCAAAAGCAAATCAGCAGAAAAGTCTCACTGCGAATCGCCAACCGCAAAAGAGGTAGAAACACTGCACTGGAAAGCACTGGATGCTGCAAGAGTTAAAGAGCCAACAAGATGTACAGGTTGATGGGATAAGACGTTTTCTATGTAGTTGTGGAAAGTTAATGTAGCTGGTAGAAAAGGCACAGCTTTGTAATTTTTCGATGGAGCACCCAATAGTTCGACTCCCAGGGATGATTTAATTCCATCGATGGTTTCTTCACTGCTGTACCTGGAAGTGATGACTCTAGCGGCACGATTGTATTGATTCTAAATTGTTCAGTAAGCTTGGTGCGGGCTCCAAATAGCTGAGGCATATTCAGGTTTACTTCGAATGAAAGTTTGGAAGTTGAAGTTTATTTGTATTTCAAGAGAAAACAAGCATACATCTTCAGCAGTACATTAGTAGGTCCCAAGATAGAACGCTCTGGGGGACCTCCTGTTTCAGGATGTATACAAAATAATGATATAAGCAGCAGTAAGATGCATCCAACAAATGATTATACATATCAGATTGTTATATAAATACAAAATAACAAGATAAAACAATGAAATAAGGAACTGTGCTAATAAAAAAAGGGTATTTAATTATGATAAGGTGACAGAGCCATAAATACATATTGTCAAGATTGTTTATCAAGAATTTATAACTACAACATAAAAGTATTTGCTTAAGGTGAATGTAAACAACAAGAGTGAGGAAATTTATACATAGTAGAAATTGCTATAAACATACTAGAAAACACACATCCACAGAAGAAAAAAAAGGAAATTGATAAAAAAAATGAAGAGAGAGAGAGAAATCACAGTACAAGCAACCCTCCTAACAATTTTATTTTTAATTTTCGTTTAAAGTAGTACAGAGAAGAGGTAATCTTAATGTTTTCAGGAATTGCCTTCCAAACAGCTATACCACCAAATATGAGGGTAAACTTTCCATAATTAGGTGTGATTTTGGGTAAAAGAAGGTTGTCCTGCTCAGAAAACCTAATGTTATATGTATTAATGATGTGACACAAAAAAAAGGGCATCTGTAGGTATATAACAGGACAACCTTCTTTTACCCAAAATCGCACCTAATTATGGAAAGTTTACCCTCAGGTTTGGTGGTATAACAATGAAGTGAAACATGAAAAGTGATAAATATTGAAATAAGTACCAAAAGGGTAGAATACGAATATGTTGGTAAATAGGCAGGGAATGGCAGTGCAGTGGTCTAAATGTCATGAGTTTCATTGCTTGGTTTTGAAGGTGTTCTAAAGGCTTGTGGTGAGTAGGATATGTGTTTCCCCATGTAGACGAACAGTATACTAAATGGCTACCTATGTATGCATGATATAACGAAGTAAGAGTATGTGGTGCAAAGTATGCACATGTTTTAATGAGAACATGAATACCAAATGAAACTTTGTGCAGCAATGAACTGACCTGACTGGTATTTTAGGTGTTTGTGAAAAGTAACACCAAGAAATCTCTCATTGGTAGTTCGTAATTATTAAAAGAAATATTATGGGGATTTACTATTGCTTTTCATGGATATGAAACAGGACATTGTTTTGTCTTGGTTTAAAGTTGCTTTAAAGTAAACCGCATGTGAACGTTGAAGAGGTCAGTATTGAGTGTAGCTTGCAGAGCAGTTAGTGTGTGCCGAGATTAGTGTAATGTAGTATCGTCGGCATATAATAATAGGCAGTCTGAATCGGTCAGTACGTTAGGTAAGTCATGTATGAATAATAAAAGCAACGGACCTAAGATGGAAGCCTGAGGGACACCACTGGTAATCAATTTATTTGTAGAGTAATTATCATTTTCACAGACAACTATGGGACGATTAGACAAGTAGCAGTGGAAAAGTTCGAGAGGTGAACCAGTAATGCTAAATTGCTATAGCTTTTTTAATAGAATGCAATGATTTAATGTGTCAAATTCCTTTGTAAGATCATTAAATATAGCCCCTACAATTAGTCACCGACCAATGGCTTGCTTAATTTTGTCAGTTACGTGAACTAGTGCTAACTCGTTTGAATTGCCATGTCTGAACCCAAACTGGAGGGGACTGATAAGTCTAGGCTTATTTGGGTAGTTCATGAGGCGAGTATAAATAAGGTTTTCAACAACCTTGCTAGAAAATGGCAATATACAAATGGGACGGTAATTGTTAATATTTTCGCGATTGCCTTTTTTGAAGACGCGAATTATTTGACCAACTTTAAGTGAGTTAGGAAATACCCCAGCACGGAACATTTCGTTAATAATATCACCAAGGACAGGTGAGATGTCAGCAGAAACAAGCTTCATATGAGCTGGTCTGGTAGCATCAAGGCCAGGTCCAGTTCATTTTAAGGAATAAATAACATTGTAGACTTCACGTGGTGAAACAGGACCAAGATAAAATGAGCATGAGCTACGCTAAATACTAGTCACTATCTGCACTAGCTGGAGGACTGTTATCAGAAGCAACAAAGTGTTCACTAAATGCGTTACCAATGTCAGTATCTCTGGTGTACTCATGATTATTGACGACAATTTTTCTGATGGCCGGATCAGACTTTTTCATATTAAGAAACTGTCGAATTAGTTTCCAGTTACGCCTGGTATCGTTTCCGTTTTAAAGTATTTTGTTTTCGTAGTACTCTCGTTTTGCGCGCCAGACAGAGAATGGCATAAAGAATGTTTGAATATGTACGGAAGCGATTCTTCAAATTTATGTTAAAAGGTTTGATTTAAATTTTTTGTGCAGATTATTTTTTCTTATTGAACGCAACATGGCATCTATGGTCCAAGGATTTCTTGGAGTAGAATACCAATCTGTGACTTGGGAATAAGTAGTACACTGATCAATGGAGTTAGTCATTCTGGAATGGAACATAGAAAATGCCTTCTCAGGACAACCTTCTGTATATACGTCATCCCAGTTTGTTATATGAACCTGAGGAATAAACTGTGTTTTGTTGAATGAAGATTTAACATAGCGTTTAGAATCGCTAACGGTTTCCTAACCTAGACAAAAAAAACAAGGAGTAATGATCAGTGATAGAATAATTGATTACTCCAGAAGAGCAATCAATCAAATCAAGAAAAGTTGTGATCAATCAGCGTTGAAAAGCCTGAAAGATCACACCTAGTTGGACTCTGAATTCGGGAAGAAAAGCCATAGCTGAGTAGACAAGTTACAGTCAGAGCAAGACTGACAATTTAAATTGAGAATTTTAATGTTTATGTCTCTTCAAATTATATTTTTATTTTCATTCATTCACGAATGTAATATATCTTCCAGTTGAGAACAGAATTCCGCATATGAGGTTGACGGTGAGTGATATATAGCACTTGCTATTGTACTACTATTATTGACTGGTAGATAATTGCAGTCAAACTCTAGCCAGATGGATTCGCACAAGCCCTTAAAAGCAAGATCGTAACATCGAACGTAGAGCAATGGTGATCGGATGAAAACAGCTGACTCACTGCTATGGTGGGAAGTACTTATTTCAGATCTGTAGCCAGACAGACCATACAAATTGCCCTCAGCTGATGTTAGCCAGGTCTCCGATAAGCATATCAAGGAAAAAGCATGGCTAAGCAGGGAAAGAAAATTCAATAGCTCGTCATGATGCTTGCGTTAACTATGAATGTTGCAGTGGAGGAAATAGAATGCAGGTGATTTATCTTGCAACAAAGACGTCACTTGGTCACAAGAAAACATAACGCTAAAAAGACAAAACGGCTACTGTGGTTCATGTAAAAATTGCTTGAACAATCACTGAATGATCGCCAGATCCGTCACACCATTGATGCGATAGACGCGGCTGCTGTCTGATTTCCTAAGTTTGATCACACAGTTGTCAGTGGGAAGGTACTTCCAACCTTTACCTTTTTTTGAGCTCGAGAGCCTGCGCAAAGAGTAGTTTTTTATCAGGTGTGAGGTGATCATTGACGAAAATTGGCTTGTTGTTAATCGAAGAAAAACGAATGGCTAATATGGTCAGCCTGGCCTTTCTTGCCTTGGCTGCAAACTCAGCGCACTTAGCGCTTGAACAAAAACAGGCATTAATGTTGTGTCCTCTTTAGCAGGAACATGATGCACGGTGTCATTCTTGGATTCAATGATAGGACAGCCAATCCTATCGCCAATGGCCTGCACCACTGCCAAGCAATTTTCGCACTCCATAGCGGGAACACGCTTTATCTCGACATTATTTAGACGAGAGTACTGTTCCAGAGCTGAGAGACGCTTCGACAACAGTTCATTTTCATCCTTGAGTGATTTGTTCTCTTTAGTGAGATACATCTTGAGTTTTCAGGGGCTTGTATAGCACATAAATTATGCTCATACTTCCTTTCATAGAATAAATACGGAGGGCTGTAATATTTTAGCTAGATCAGCACATGATGGCATTGTGAAAAAGTTCACTAATGGCAGCAGTGGTAGCGGCAGCAGGCTTATAAATGTAGAAGTGTTGAGCAATCAACCTGTACAGAGTACGGTGAAGACGTTAGGCACGTTGTTGTAGCCACACCCTCTGCTGCCAAATGGAAGGCACCAAGTACGGCTGCTCCTTAAGTAGAACTCTCGCTAATGCAAGTTTCGCTTGAATTATTCCTAGTCAATGACGCAAGATACAACAATCAGCATTGTATCTGCTACGTGTGCCATTCAGCAAACTGTACAACTTGAGTTCCATAAACTGGCTGCAACCTGTAGAGAGTAAGATGAACCTAGTTAAACTAGTTAGTTCATAAGCTAGTTTTTGCGTGGATGAGGGGCACAGGGCAAGGGTACATATGACGTAACCAAGTGATTTAGTGGTGTCTGCAGCCAATTTTGTGATGTGCTTCAACCAGTTCAACTTGCTGTTAATATTAATACTGAGATCACTATAGGATTCAACGGTGGATAAGGTTGTTGAGTATGGGTAATCCTTCTTGACTGTGTTTATGGCATATCTGCATAACTTTACATTTGGAGATATTAAGTTTCATTAGAGAATTAAAACACCAGGTTTCATTTACATTGCTTCAGGGATACATGTTATGTATAATTTTAGGATTTCACCTGCTGTAGTTGCTTGGTGGCTATAGTGTTGGACTGCTAAGCACGAGGTCGCAGGATCGAATCCCAGCCACAGTGGCCGCGATTCAATGGGGGCGTAATGCTAAAACACCCGTGTACTTAGATTTAGGTGCATGTTAAAGAACCCCAAGTGGTCAAAATTTACGGAGACCCCAATATGCCGTGCCTCATAATCAAATCGTGGTTTTGGCACGTAAAACCCCATAATTTAATAATTTCAGATTTAAGTTGGAAACTGACCCTTGCAATGTTTAACAGTCGAACCCTTTTGAGTGAAGATAGCCTAGCAAGATTCTTTGAAGAACTAGCAGGCATTGTTTGGGATATCATTTGCCTTAGTGAGGTTAGACAGGCTTATACAGCGCTGACAAAAGGCCACGTCCGCTGCTGTAGAGGACTACCAGATAAGAAGCAGTTCGGAGTAGGATTCTTAATCCATAAGGACATAGCGAGCAACATTGACAAATCCTACAGCATTAATGAGAGGGTAGTAGTAGTCGAAATAAAGCTGAATAGGAGGTATAGAATGAAGGTAGTACAAACCTACGCTCCAACCTCCAGGCATGATGATGAAGAAAGAGAACAGTTTTATGAAGATGTTGAATTAGGGATGAGAAAAGTGCAAACTCGGTATTCTGTAGTAATGGGCGACTTCAATGCAAAAGTGGGGAAAAAGCAGGTTGGTGAACAAGCAATTGGCAACTACGGCGTCGATTCTAGGAACGCTAGAGGAGCGATGCTGGTAGAATTCGCAGAAAGGAATAAGCTGAGAATAATGAACACCTTTTTCAAAAATCGTAGCAACAGAAAGTGGACCTGAAAAAGCCCTAATGGTGAAACAAGCAATGAAATTGATTTCATACTTTCTGTCGATCCCAGCATAGTGCAGGATGTAGAAGTGATAGGTAGGGTAAAGTGCAGTGATCATAGGTTAGTGAGGGCTAGGATTCACCTCGGTTTGAAGTGAGAAAGAGTAAAGTTGGTCAAGAAGAAACAAGTTAACCTAGAGGCAGTAAGGGTAAAAGCAGATAAATTCAGGCTGGTGCTTGCAAACAAATATGCAGCCTTAGAACAGAGAGATGAAGATGACATAGAGGTAATGAATGAAACTGCAACTAGGCTGGCAACCAGTAGGCAAGCTGACCCAAGTAATAAAGGACCTAATAATGAAACTACAAAGAAAGAAAGTGTCGAACTCAAGAGATAAGATAGAAGGTGCGGAGCTGTCAAAACTGATCAACAAGGCGAAAATAAGTGATATCTGAAAATTTTAACATGAGGAAGGCTGAAGAAGCCAAAAGAAATGGACGTAGCCTGAAATCAGTGAGAACGAATCTTGGCATAGGACAAACCATGATATATGCACTAAAAGATAAGCGAGGTAATATCATCAGCAATCTTTAAGGTATAGTAAAAGCAGCAGAAGAATTCTGTACTGACCTGTACAGTACCCAGAGGACTCAGGATAACTCCATTCGAAACAGTAATAAACAGGATACAGAAACTCCTCCTATAACTAGCGATGAGGTCAGAAGGACCTTGCAAGACATGAAACGAGGAAAAGCCGTAGGAGAAGATGGACTACCAGTCGATTTAATCAAAGATTGTGGAGATATAATGCTTGAAAATCTAGTGACCCTTTATACGAACTGTCTATCGATTTCAAGGGTCCCAGAGAACTGGAAGAATGCCAAAATTATACTGATCCACAAAAAGGAAGGCTTTAAAGAATTGAAAAATTATACGCCCATTAGTTTACTTTCAGTATTATATAAAATATTCACCAAGATAATCTCCAATAGAATAAGGGCAACACTGAACTTTAGTCAGTCAAGAGAACAGGCGGGTTTCAAAAAGAGATCCTCTACAATGGATCACATCCATGTCATCAACCAGGTAATTGAGAAGATTATGAAAAGGCGTTTGATTCACTCGAGATACCAGCAGTCATAGAGGAATTACATAAACAAGGAGTACAGGATGCTTACGTAAATATTTGGGAAAGTATCTGCAGAGATTCCACAGTTACCTTAATTCTCCACAATTAGGAAGATACCGATAAAGAAAAGGGTCAGACAAGGAGACACAATGTCTTCAATGCTATTCACTGCGTGCTTGGAAGGACTATTCATGCTATTAAACTGGAAAGGCTTAGGAGTAAGGATCAGCGGCGAATATCTCGGCAACCTTCGTTTTGCAGATGACATGTTCTATTCAGCAACAATGCAGACGAATTACAACAAATGATCGAGGACCTTAACAGAGAGTGTAAGAGTGGGGTTGAAGATTAATATGCAGAAAACAAAGATAATGATGAATATCCGGGCAAAGGAACAAGAGTTCAGGATTCAAGCTCCTCATGGTTTCTGTTTAGTACAGTTGTGTTTCTGCTGTTTTCAGGCTTGGCAGTAATGGCATAGGGTTGACTGCTTGGAAGCAGTTACCTTTTTAGAATAAAATCGTAATGTGTATTATTGCTCACTGCAGTGGACAGTTGTGTAAGAGGAGTGAAATGATAGGCTTTTTTGTTGCCATAGAGCACATATTTTCTTTGGTTTGCTTAGAACCAGTGTTTGCTAGACAACATCCCAGTGGCATTGGCTTTTGGCACATGTTTGTGAGGATAATGTGTAGTAATTATGTATGAATGATAAATCATAAGCAATGCCTCTAGTGTAACAGAAGGAAAACATGGAGGTTGCTTATTCCTGTTCCTCTAGTGCGTCCTGCTTTCGTAGTGCAGACTGTAAATGAGCTCTCTTAGCTTACTTCCTTATGAAGCTATTACTTGCATTCTGTTGGTGCAAGCTTGCACACACAGACAAAATATTTTAGTGAAACACAGTGGTCCTTTAGTCAGCGAAAGTGAAAGCTGCTCTTTACTTTTTTTTTTGCAAAACTGCATTAGAATAATATAACATTGATATGTTATAATATCTCAGTGGCCATGGTGTTAGGCTGTTGAGCACGAGGTCGCTGAATCAAATCCCGGCCACGGCGGCCGCATTTCGATGGGGGCGAAATGCGAAAGCACCCGTGTACTTAGATTTAGGTGCACGTTAAAGAACCCCAGGTGGTCAAAATTTTTGGAGTCCCCCACTACGACGTGCCTCATAATCAGAAAGTGGTTTTGGCACGAGAAACCCCATAATTTAATTTTTAATATGTTATAATATTCCGCTCTCAATGAATCTGAATATTTTCTTAGTCCTTCTATTTTTTATCACATAATCACTTATCTTTTGTGATTATGCGATTAGCGTGAAAGAATCTGCTAATGCATGCAAAAGTGGCATGGGACTGGCCGCTCGAGGCACTTTGCATGTATGCAGCGCATATTGAGCATCAAAAAGCTGTATTGGGAGTTTTTATGTGGGTCTACAATTTTATCCTTGACACTTTTCATCTAATTATAATATTTGAGAAGTTGATTAATTAAGGCTAATTATCTAATTAGGCGGAATGAAAAAGGAGTTTAAGCATCTCCAAGTGACAGCAAGCAACATTACCTTGGTTCTGCCCAGCTACATGGCATTTGCATATTTTAAAGCTCTGGATTAAGTTAGCTGGGACACCCTGTATACATGCACACACAGACTCGGACTAATGAAATGCTGGGACTTCTTTTACTTTATTTTTTAATGTAACTTAACCTAAATGCTCTTAAATTTAGATATACTGGTTACCCAGACTAGATTCATTACGATTGGGATTACTTTTCTTAAAAGACCTTTATAGTTCAAGTTACATGCTACTTTGAAATTCATAAACAGTGAACATAACTATGCATAAGTGAATCTAACTATGTATAGTTTGTAAAACTTGTGATAATGTTTCTTTTTAAGGGGGAGGCAAAGTGAATTAGAAATCTTCAGTGCTCCTCAGTGAACTTTAAGCTATCTTTTGCATTGATTACAGTTGGGAAAAAATAGATTCTTTTTCCTCTGTGTCATAAAATTTTTATGACATACAGCTGCAGATTTCTTCCAGTCGTGACCTACTTACTGACATTTCATTATGCCTTGCACTGGACATTTAATTGACTTTTACATGCTGCACTGGTCATCACAAATACTTCACTAAGTTAGGATCCAATTGTGCGGTCACATGAGAACTGCAGAAGCTTCTTTTAGCCAGCTTTTGATGTGGAATGGGTGTGGCAATAACCGTGGGCAACAGGTGTGCTGCGTGCCAAGCTGGGATGTCATGTCATGCGCAGCTGGCTATTGCCCACTTCAGTGCTGCATCGTCACGCCACGCTTGGCACAGTAGACGTACCTTCCATTGTTTTTTTGCCCTTCTTCCTTCCAGCTGTTTCCTCAATGGTTTATGCGGGATAGCATACAACAAATACATTGGGCAGGGATTTCCTGTGTTACCTTTCTCTCATTCTTGCATTGTTGTTGCTGCCTTTATTGATTGTGTCATCTGCCAGCCATTTGCAAGCATGACACAGAAAATACAGCGTACGACACCTTCCTCTGAGTTTGTCTTATCTGTTGCTTTTTTGTAACTAAGTAGATTGGGTGTGTAAATAGTTGGGGCCTTTTATAAAAAGGCTGTGTACACAAGTGTCTAAATTTTCGTATCCTTCTTTTTGTCACTGTATCATGTCTTCGTGTTCTTGTACACAATATGTATCCCTCTGGGTAACATCTTTTCTCCAGCATAACATTATTTTTTCCAGTATAGGGTACTCAAACCTCATTGACGGATGATGCTCTTATTTCCAAATATGTGTGAGCTTTGCATTAGTTTGACTCTAGGAGGTGAAGTTTGCATGCTCAAAGGACACTAATTCTGGCTCATTCCTCACGGACAACTTTATTGGAGAGCACCATCTTTCGCACTGGCCGTTTGCTTATATGAGCTGATCTTGGCTGTGGTAGCATTCTTGCCACTTTTCACCTCCTACTTTTGGTCCAAGCTCTTAACTGTGGTACTGCCAAATTAGCGAATGTCACTAACGTCGACCACTTCTACGAAGTGCTAGCTAGCATTGTGTGATGTACCTTATATTCTATATATTATGCTTACCAGTTGCATTACATTATTACTTTGATTCGATGTAATGTTTGTTGGACATTGGTTCTTATTGTTAATTTCTGTATTATTGCTCTTCGCCTTTCTTTCTACTGCAACGACCTATTTTCTGATGTTGTAACTATGTGGCTAAACATGTTCTTTTTTGTTAAATTACCATATTTCATACTTAAAGCTTCGTTATTGTAGCCTCTCCAATAATTCTTCATAAAGAAAGCCCTGAAGTTATCACAAACTCAAACAATGTTATAGCTGCTATCTGGCTAGAAGTCCTGTTGTTATCAGGGCCAAATGTTTTCATTCCATGCCCTCTGAACATGGCAGGATACATGTGCTATTCTGACAGGAGACTGTCTGAGAGGCCTTAGGTGCCGTGCAGGGTTGCAGCTTTTGCTGTACTATAGAGCTATTTCCAGATTGGATGAGCTAAAGGTGTTGCTGCCTCTAAAGCCAGCCTAGTTACAGTTTCATTCATTACCTCTATGTCATCTTCATCTCTCTGTTCTAAGGCTGCATATTTGTCTGCAAGCACCAGCCTGAATTTATCTGCTTTTACCCTTACTGCCTCTAGGTTGACCTGTTTCTTCTTGACCAACTTTACTCTGTCTTCAAATTGAGGTGAATCCTAGCCCTCACTAGCTTATGATCACTGCACTTTACCCTACCTATCACTTCTACATCCTGCACTATGCTGGGATCGGCAGAAAGTGTGAAATCAATTTCATTTCTTGTTTCACCATTAGGGCTTTTCCAGGTCCACTTTCTATTGCTATGCTTCTTGAAAAAGGTGTTCATTATTCTCAGCTTATTCCTTTCTGTGAATTCTACCAGCATCTCTCTCTCCTGTAGCGTTCCTAGAATCGATGCCATAGTTGCCAATTGCTTGTTCACCAGCCTGATTTTTCCCCACTTTTGCATTGAATTCGCCCATTACTACAGTATACTGAGCTTGCACTTTTCTCATCGCTAATTCAACATCTTCATAAAACTGATCTACTTCCTCATCATCGTGTCTGGATGTTGGAGGGTAGGCTTGTACTACCTTTAATCTATACCTCTTATTAAGTTTGATTACGACTACTGCTACCCACTTATTAATGCTGTAGAATTCGTCAATGCTGCCCACTATGTCCTTATGGACTAGGAATCCTAGCCCGTATTGCTTATCTGGGAGACCTCTATAGAAGAGGACATGGCTATTAGTCAGCACTGTATAAGCCTCACCAGTTCTTCTAATGTCATTAAGGCCGATGATATACTAAACAATGTCTGATAGTATATAAATCACTTTTAAATCTTGATATATAGAACTTGTGCGGTGCTACAAGGTAAACAGAACAAGTATTTAATTTCAACAGTTTCGACCGGTGCACCGTTCTTCATCGGGGTTTACAAGAGTTTCTTGTAACCCTGATATACACACACTAGTTAAAACCTTACATATAATAGCAATGAAGATGTAAAATGAAGGTGCCTGCAAGAGACTGGCATCTAGCAGGACTGGGTGCTTGTCTAACTTTCTAGTGAACCCAAAGGGTTCACTTTGCTAGAATCAGGCAAAAAATGGAAAGTGCATTTGTGTACAAATTCACTTTCTGTGCGTGCTTTTATCACAAGTGCAGCCAGTGGCCTGGAATGCCTAGTATTCAAAATATTGGAGAAGGCTTTTTCCTGTCTGCTGTGCCCATCTCAGCTTCACATTGTTTATTATTCTTGTGTGGCTGGCTCGAGGAGAGTGCCTTTTCTGTTTGGATTTCTGTACAGCATCTTATTTGCTCATGCGAGTCGTGCCAGTTATTTTTGGACTGTTCCCATGGATGCAGTAATTTCTTATGCACCTTGTTTGTTTACCTAATGTAGTAAGAACATAAAGCTTGGAATGAGAAGCTTGTCTCAGGGTTGTGAATACGGTCGAACCCACTTATAACCATACCGGTTTTCACAATATATTGGTTATAACATTGAGAAGCTGCAGCACCGTCCTCTTTTGTTTGTGTTTCATGGTGAAATAACCTGCTTACTACAATGCCCCGATGCCGCATTATCGGTTATAACGATGAAGTCTGGCTGCTGGGTGTCCGAGCCGTAATGTAGTGAAAAGCGAAATCCTTGAAAAGAAAAAAAGAAAATGAGAAATTCGAGCTGCTGCAAGATGGGCCGCTGCTCCAACAGCCACTGTGCTCTAGTTTTCCTGCCATCTCCGTGTGCCTCTCCCCCATAGCCTTTCCAACCCTCCGAACACGAATGGGCTGCGCCCATAGCCTTAAGCCATTAAAGCCTCTGTGCCCATTAAAGAATGTCCAGTAGCCAAAAAATGATCTTTAGCCGACCTTGAGCCCTCCACTATGGCATCTCGCATTGCCCACTGTGCAGATTTGGGACACAAATCACCATTAATTAAAAGCTCCTTTCTTCAAACTCGTGTCTGGAGGAAAGGAGTGTGTTTGATTCAAAGGGTGCTTATATCAAAATAATTATTTTTTAGGATATGCATACTTAATTTAAAATAACTTCAGTGTCATGACAGACACTACAAAAAAAAAAAGAAAATCTGTAGACCCTACTCACAGCTGTTGGAGAAAACAGTCTTAAGATATTATCATGCATTCATTGTTTTGCTTTTTGATAGTGACCCTTTTTCGTCGGATTGTCACTGATGTGAATTTTCCACTTGATGCAAGACGCAACATTGATCAGTCAGGTTCTTGACTCACCATTTGAAGGGGCTTTTTCTTCTTCACTGTCACTACAAATGTGTGTGTGTGTGTGTGTGTGTGTGTGTGTGTGTGTGTGTGTGTGTGTGTGTGTGTGTGTGTGTGTGTGTGTGTGTGTGTGTGTGTGTGTGTGTGTGTGAGCGCGCGCACGCACGCACATGCATGCACATGCAGAAGTTTTGGAGGGGTGCGAATAGTGATTTTTGAGACCAAACGGTACCAGAAGTGAACGAAATATGAACTGGATTTTGAATAATGAACACCCTTTTTCACCATTGATATAAATTGCGTGTTCCCATACTACTATTCATAACATTAGCAAGTTTGTCATTGCTCTGCCCATTACGAAGCACACTATCAAAAGCACGAATCGAGCATTAGAAAGTTTTGTAGGCTGAAGATTCTTTGTGGCATACGTGGTTGTGAATTATCAAAGTGAAGTTTTACAAGGTAGTGCTGGCAGTCTGTTAGCATCTATGTATACCTTCGAGACTAAATCATAAATACTTGTTGACTGCAGAGATGGCAAGGTGAAAAAAGCACTTTTTGTTAAAATGGTCATGACAGATGTTGCCACTATTGTATCAGATAATGTTGAAATTTGTTGTGTCATTTCATATGGGAGGGCACACAGGTGCAGGTTGGATAATTAATAAAAAACAATACCCATTGCCAAATACTATGTCTGAGCAAAATTTGTGTGTGAATGGTCACGTTTTAAGTGGAAAAGTCTGGCTCCTTGAGCAAAGTGGAGCGTCTGACTCCGTAAGGTCTCGTTTTTTGTCTTCTATGTCTAGGATAAAATTAATTGCATTTTTTGCTTCAGTTTTGTGCTTGATTGTGAGTACTTAATGAAGTGAAGGTCTCGAAAACAATTACATAAATATTTGCTTTTACAAATAATGGCTATTGGATTCGAGGACTGAATTGAATGCATGATAATCTGTTATTTCAAATATTCTCACATCCTTAAGAAGCTCATGCACAGTTGCATTGGATGGGAATGATTCTGCTATAGTCTAAGGGTATCAAGTCGTAGAAAAGCATTTCGAATGCACATGTTATCTCCAGCTTTTGCTAAGAATATTTGATATTTGTTACGGTGCCTTACAAATATAAGAGTTAGCATTTACAACTAAGTGTGTGCTTACTTTTTCACATTGGTAAAATGTCCCCTCAGATGATCATTGACACATCTGTCAGTCTGGCTGATAACAGCATTTCCCACATTATAGTGAGAAAAAGGGAGCTCAGTCAGTTGATTTAGTGTTAGTTACTACCATATGAAGCTAACAGATAAGTCATAAAAAGCATAAGGAAAATCAACTGTTCTTATAAATTGAGATGTTGAAATATAAAATGGAAATTAAAATCAGTGAGGCCAATTTTAGGATCACAATAACAAAAGCGTGGGCCTATAGGAATGCATGAGTGCCGACCGGGTCCTTCGGTGGGAGTCAAATTAATGGAAGTATGCCATAGTGTGTTAGCTTAGGAGCAAAAGACTGGCCAATAAACCCTTATATGCTACCTCATGGCATCAAATTTGCCAAAGTTGAGGACATTGCATGCAATGAGTGAGATGATGATGGTACTGGGTATCTTTTTGTTTGTTAGTTACTACCATATGAGCAAACAGACAATGAGACTAGAGAAAACATAGGGAAAATTAACTTATTTTTAATTGAAGTGTAAAATAATAATAAGCAAAGGTGAGACTAACTTTGACCAAAAGACAGCTTGCTGCGAGTGGGAGCCAAACCCACATTTTCTGGCCATGAGTGGTGGTGGCTAACACTTCCAGTGCTAATCTTGTGCATATTTGGCACATATACCCTAATGCTGAAGGAAGTTGAAAGTCCCATGGTGACTTAATGGTAAAACACTGCATGCATATTGTGGCAGATGTGGATTCAGCTCCCACCTGCAGTAAGTTATCTTTTCGTTTGCATTAATTTTTCTTTTACTTGTCATTTATTTAGTTCAGTTAAATACAACTGTTGATTTTTTCTATTCTTTCTGTGACTTCATTGTCTGTCTACTTCATAGAACAGTATATTGATATTTCATATACTATGCTACAGGGGGTCACCTAACAAAAAGGGCGACATACTTTTTGTTGCACTCTTGTTTAGTCTCACCTTCTGCAGCAATCTAAAGACAGAGTGAGCCTGCTTGAGAACTTAAAAATTTCATCTGAATGTTGTACCTGCTCATGACCCTAGCAAGGTTGTACAAGACTTTCATAGATATGGGATTGCTTCCAGCCTTCACTTCGTTTGTGTGGCTTCCACAAGATATTGGCTGTCCCCGTTCTTTGTCCTTTTAGGAAGGTCTTAGTGACACTCATTGTCAGTATGAGAGGAAACCCAACTTGCAACGATATCAGCGCCTGATAGTCAGAACTCTTGCATCTTGTGACATCACAAAAATGCTGGCAGCGTGCAAGTTTTTATCATCTTATTGTCCATAGTTTGCAGCTATCACTAGCTGAATGTCTAGTACGCCTTCACTTCCAACCCCTGGAAAATGCCTGCTGCTTATACTTATGTTTGAACCTGCTGCGTGCACAGGCACAACACTTCTCATTAAGTCCCACTGAGCCTTTTGGCATAATTACTTGATGCTATTGTCATTACCTCAAAAGCTACAGTTTATGGCTACTTCTCCCACTGACTTCTGCTATCACTATGAAATAGAAACATTGTTGCTCTGATAGACATGGGTGCGGGGACAGGAATGCGGACAGGACAGAAATATATATATATATATATATATATATATATATATATATATATATATATATATATATATATATATATATATATATATTTATTCGGCGCACACAAAGCACATCAAGGTGAACTTGCTACACCAAGTGCACCATATATATATATGGTGCACTTGGTGTAGCAAGTTCACCTTCATGTGCTTTATTTGCTTTAAATCCTGTTTGATGAATATTGTCAGGATTGGGGGCTCAATCCCATCGTTCGTGAGCCGTTGTCAAGATTGGAGTCGGGCATGAATTAGAAAGTAGCTGACCCATGCCGTCGTCCAACTTATCCACGCTGAGGACGTTGATGAAGGGGAGAACTGCTTCTCATCGAGAACGAGGAATATGGGTTTATTTACAGTATTTATATAAGTCTAACATGACTGCTTGAGAGAGAATGTCCAGAGCAGCCGCACAACAGCGGTTTTTAAACACTCGGTCCTCTCCCGATACAAGGTGATCCGAACGTTCGTTTCGTCATCGCAAACTAGCCGCCTCCCCGCAGGACGGTCTACACACACAAATGCACACACGTTCGAATGTCCGGAGCCGACGTCAGAGGGGCCCCTGTAAAACTCTGAGCCGTTTTGGGTAGCGCGTTGGGGAGTTTGGGAACAATAGTTGGCCCGCCGAACTCATTCCGTCACAACGGCGATGAGGCTAGAGGTTGGTGGCGGTTTCAGCACAAAGCCTGCTTCATCGAACGCATCCTAGCTGAAGCGAAGGAGAGTGGGGGATGTCCGTATTGTTCCCCGACACAAAGTCGATTTAGTCACACTGTGGCTAGAAGTGGGCGGCGACGCTTCCGGAATGTTGCCGCCATAGTTGTAACTGGGTGGCAAACTTGCACTGCAGCTGGCCGTTCTTAACAATATTGAGAAAGGGAAAGAGTGGGGCGCCGATATATATATGGTGCACTTGGTGTAGCAAGTTCACCTTCATGTGCTTTATTTGCTTTAAATCCTGTTTGATGAATATTGAGAAGGGGAAAGAGTGGGGCGCCGGCGTTTGTGCACATGGCCTGCGCTTCTGTGGTTATAATGTCACATGCATCGGAGGTGCCGGCACAGCTGCAGCAGATGCATGGGAGGTGTGGTGACTGCGGCGGTGCTTGTGTCGGTGTGGTGCCGTAAGAAAAAAAGAATGATTTTATAATGTATGCAGCTCGTGCATGCAGCCTAAGCAGCTTCACTGGTAATCCGTCCCCATATGAATGTTGCAGCCCCACGAATATTTTATTTATTTACTTATATAAGTACCCTCACATGAAATGGGCATTACAGAGGGATGTCAAAAAAGAAGCTTAGAAGGGCCATGACATGGTTCTCTGCTATTCTCATTTTAGCGTTGTAACTGAAAATAAAGGGGTCAATATGGCCACAGACAAAAAAAGAAGCTCTCTCAGCACATGTTTTAACCCGTAATTCCAATTTAAAATTGCTGTCTCTAAGGCTCTCCTATCGACAGCGACCACCATTTCTGGCATGGATTGTGGGATGTCAAAAAGTGCGAGGCTACTGCTGTGTCGTCTTCTCCAAAATATTCCAAAACCACATGCATGCCTTGCTGAACTCTGAAAAATAAAAAGGACTGGCAGTTGGAAGTCACCACACAGAGAAGCTTTGAAAGCACCAAATATTAATCTAAATTTAGTCCTTGCATGAAACCTCACCTCAAAACTTTACGGTAAAACGCAAGGTGCCATTTTAGCCATCTGCACCAGCACATACATAAAAGACTGATGTAAGACAGAAAAGGCCAAAGCAGAGCTTTTTGGGGGCATCACCGGCGTCGGCACTCACTAAATAGCAGTAAGATGTGCAAAGTGCTTCCGTGACGGTTGAAAATAACTTCTGGCATAAAACTTTTGAATAATTATAAAATTGGGGCACACGGGCATCACTCAAAACGCTTCCTTTCAAGCGCCAGCCATGATGGAAGTACTGTGCCAATTGCGCCAAACTGTGCCGTTAAGGAAATGCTGGTACATGCCGCATTGAATTGTTCTTTCTCGCGGTGATTACGCCTTGCATGTGCCGATGTGCACCAGCTCCTAATAATCTAGAAGAAAATGCTTAATTTTGCTCTGTACCCGCCGTGGTTGCTCAGCGGCTATGGTGTTGGGCTGATGAGCACAAGGTCGCGGGATGAATCCCGGCCATGGCAGCCTCATTCCGATGGGGGTGAAATGCGAAAACACCCGTGGTACTTAGATTTAGGTGCACGTTAAAGAACCCCAGGTGGCCGAAATTTCCGGAGTCCTCCACTACGGCGTGTCTCATAATCAGAAAGTGGTTTTGCCGCGTTAAACCCCATAATTTTTTTAAAATTTTGCTCTGGGTTGAGCTTCATTAAAGTAATATCTGCTTGAACGAATGTGATGGCCATGGCGGCGAGGATACTTCACGTTTGCCTGTTGCTGGCACGCCGTGCAGCTGGTGTGCATCGTCGCAAAGTGTGCGTTGTGTACAACCTTGTTAGTTTGGAGCTTTATGAGCATAGTGGGCAAAATTCGCATTAGTTGCCGGCTGAGTGCCCATGGGCCCAATTACCGCCAATACGACTTGCCAGTTTAGGGCTGTGCATATGGTGTCACGTGCAGTTGCCGAAGAGGTCTCTAGTATGAACATACAGACGGTGAACATTCTGCAACAACTTGCTGCCCACCACTCCTGTGAGTGGCCAGCACAGACTTTTTCTCATGGCTATGTGTCACTAGGCCTAAACCAGTGCCGCTTCATCGTGATTCTGTGGTAAATGTTGCGATTTAGTGCGGAGTTGAGAAGAATTTCTAAGAAGTGGTCATATGGCATTCTGAAAGTCAAGAAATTGCTTTGCCAGGAAAAATTAGTGTTAAGGCAACAACCTGAATGGAGGAAACTTTTTTTACAGCCACTGTGTTTGCGGCACTGAGTATATGTGCATGTCTCAGGCAGGACCCAGAGACATGCGCCAGGACCCTCCCCATCTTTTTCTGGATCTGCCAGTGTCTATAGAGAATGCAGTATGGCTGTGCGGAAGTCTCAATAATCGGAGCAGGTACGAGAAGTCAATCAGTGATGTACATATTGCAATGAGACAGCTACTTCGGCTAGTTGGATGAAATGCATTTTTTTTTATTTATTCAAGCGTATTTGTTATTGGGTGCACTTCCGTTGGTGGCAATTGATTTCTCGCTACTAAAAGCGCGGCATATTTGCTTTGGCTTCACCATCAATCACTGGTATCTACATGCATTAGATTAAATTTTTAAATATGGTGTGTGCAGTCTAGAAATTGTTTTTATGTGGATATGGTGACTTACAGTTATGAAGGCACATCTCCTTGTCACATCTTTCTCATGGTTGCTTAGCGACATTAAAAAATGTGTAGACCACATTTTATTATGACTAGGCATCCTAACATGGAAAGAGCACAAGCTGCACACCGCTGCAATTCCATCTGTGCCTGTTGTGAGGTGTAAGAGTTGAGGAGGACTTTGGGATGAAAACTTGGGAGGTTTATTTACATTATTTACAGTGAGAGTCAATTCACAGTCTTAAAGTCATTACGGGCCGGCAGCTACTCGGACGCTGCGGCCCGCAGCAAGGAGCTCGAAAGAGAAGAATCAAAGAATGCTCTAGGAATGCTCTCTTTCTGCTCCCGGTCTGTGTTTTCTAAGCCCTTCGGTGTCTCGAAGACGCATCACGTTCGGCCAATGGGAGAGCCCGCTCAGGTGATGCCATTTTTGGCCAATCGGCGAGCCCGCTCAGGTGTCGTCATTTTCGGCCAATGGTAGGCGCCCGTGCGATGGTGTCACACCCGGCGGAGAGGGTCGCTGCTTGGTCCCCAATTGTCCGAGGGCTTACTTCTCCCTGCGGTCTTGTCTTGCTGACTTGCAATGCGCCGTCACAATAGGCGGATGGGGGCGACGCTGCCAGGGTTTCACGGTGCATTACACCCGTCTTGCCTCTTGGACCCAAGTTACCTGGAACAGTGCCAGGCTCTCGCTTCACTTTCGGGAAGAGTCAAGCAGTGAATAGCTCCACCTGCGGCACATGAGGTGGGGGCCGCCAACTTGTTTGCACGTGCCGCGCCTCGGGAATGTGGTATCCGTGCTTCTACGCTTCCTAATTAGCCGAGGCACGATTCAATGTGGCCTGGTGAACTCGAAGTAGGCTCAGGAAACGGTCCCATATCTAACAGAGGACAACAAGTCTTTGTTTCTGTTACATCTCGATTTACACTGCTTAGACATGCTCCTAATCAACTACCAACTTAGTGAGCTTGCATAGGTCAATGTCATCGATTGGGTCATTTTAAAAGTTTGCAAATGTATTTAATAAATAAGTAAATAAACAAATAAATATAGCAGGCATTACCAAATCCTGACTGGGAGCTTACTACTGTCGTTGAAAAGGAAAGTGTACAATCATTGCATCCTACCGTTGCCAACATATGGGGCAGAAGCCTAGAGGTTAACATAGAAGCTCAAGAACAAGTTAAGGACCGTGCGAAAAGTGATAGAAAGGAAAATGTTAGGCGTAATTTTAAGAGACAGGAGGAGAGTGGTGTGGATCAGAGAGCAAACGGAGATAGCCAATATTCAAATTGATATTAAGGGAAAAACATGGAGCTGGGCATTCTTTGTAATGCGTTGGGTAGATAACTGGTGGACCATACGAGTTGCAGATTGGGGTCGAAGGGAAGGGAAGCGCAGTCGAGGAAAACGGAAAGTTAGGTGGGGTGAAGAAATTGGGAAATTCACATGTGCAAGTTGGAATCAGTTGGCGCAGGGCAGGGGTAATCCGCCTTTTTCATGTTCCTTTGCTGCCCTCTGCCGCACGCCACTGGAAACATTTTGGAAGAGTACCGGGTCTTCCGCCGGTTGATTTCTGTAACGTTTTCCACGTTGAGTTTGCATCGGTTGTGCATTTTGTGGATCGCTATGAATTATTAATGGCTTCTCCGGGGCAGCATGTGGTTCCTGGAAATCATGTAGCACTCATGGACTACTGGGGGATCAGGCCTGAGTGCGCTGTTGTGCTAACAGTGTGGCTGATAAAGGTACGCCAAGTTCTGTCTGCCGACGCGGCTGCCTTGGAGTTTGTTGTCGCTGATGTCCGCTCGTGGGTTTGTTTCATGCGCGCACGCTTTTCTCATTTCTCCTGAGAATGGTTTTGCTCCATCACTTACCCGTCCGACGAGAAATGCAGCGACACAGTACACGAACAGACCCGCCGCTGACAGTAGGCACCAGACTTTGGCAAACTTTTCTCTTCGTAACTTCACTCAGGAGTGAAATAAAAAGAAACGTGGAACAAACACGCACACACGCACGTGTGTGTGTGTGCGCAGCGTCAGCGATGCTCGCTGCAATGTTTCTTCGCTGGATCATGGCTTAGAATAAATGCACGTGGCACAAATGCGGCATCGTAAGCTCGCAGTAATATTTCCGGCATGATAGACAATCACAAGCAATTTGGGAATTCACTGTGACGAGGGGTTGACGCGCACAGCTGACGCGACTTGGCCCAATTCGAAGCCCGGGCGGCCATCTTCTCTGAACGCGGGTCACCGGCCGTCCGGCTCATGATGTCAGTCCAGAGTGCACGCCCATTGGTGGAGGCACGTGTGCATCTGCCTCGGAGGAGTAAACGCTCCCTTTTTTCTAAGGTTGTATCAGACTATAATATAAAACACGTGGTATGTTGTTGGCTCTTAAGTAGCTACGAAGTACACAAATGTTATGTTACTGTCACATCGAAGTGACGGTAACATAGAAGCACACAAAAGACTATTTACAGAGGACCGACAAGCGCTGACTTTCAAGTGAAGGTTTATTTTAAATTTCAGATACATGTACAGAAATTAATGAACACATGGCTGCCAATTGCAAGACGCCTGTGCCACAAAGGAACAGACAGGAATCACACTATACGAAGGCAAAATAAAACAGCTAGATATCTGCAAGGGAACATTACACACAGAACTTTCCATATATGTCAATTATTTTTCATAGAGGGCAATCAAGGGTTTTTCTCATGGTGCAGAGGTAGGCTAGGTTAGGTGCAAGATTTTGCGTCCCACACAGACTCTGTTAATTGTGGCACCTGTGTTTATTCTGGAGGCCACAGTAGGCAATGCTGTAGCAAACAAGGGTGACATGTGCTATGTGAGGAAGTAATTCTTCATAAAATGGCGATGTAATGTTTGTGGGACTTTCTGCTGTCACTGTAACTCAGTTCAGCACCAGAGGAATTGCTGAAGTCTGCAGACCCTTCTTTTGCCTCCCCCTTTTTATTACTCTTCTGACTTCCAAGTTCAGGTTGGTGGCTTTCTAGCGCATTCCTCTAGTATTTATATGTCTTTGGTACTCTACTCTATTTGGTAAAGTCACCAGATTTAGATTTAGGTGCACATTAAGAATCCAAAGTGGTCAAGATAATCTGCAGGCCTCCACTGTGGCACCTCTTGTCAATGTAGTGGTGCTTTAGGATATCAAACCAAGTAAATCAATATAAATTTTGGTGGGATGCATCCCACTTTTTTTGCCCCTGCCAGCAAGCCAGGCCTGTGGCTGCTACGGTCTCAAATGTCAGAATTGAATTTTTATGTGGAAACACAAACATACCTTTCTTCACATTCCCAAATATGGAAATGTTAGTGTACTAAAACTGATCTGCCATGAAAACATTCTTTGACATAATAGTTCTGCGGAAACCCGCAAGGTGGAGAGAAGTAATTAATAAAAAGCATTCTTTATGAATAAGAAATGCTACTGAACAATGAAAGCAAATAGAAAGCAAATTGGAAGCTCAAAAAGTAAGCAAGAAATAGGCACACCTAATCGACAGTACTGCACTTTTTACCCATGCCTTTGGAGTCATCCTGCCATGTGACAAACACTTCTTTTTTGCACTTTGTTTGTAACATCTTAAACTCCAAAATTGCTTTCACACTAACTGTTTGAAAGAGCAATCATGTAACTATCACTGGCCCCACAAAAATATTTTCCTACATTCCACAAATGAAAAATCCTACTGCAGAATTAAGTCTGCAGTGAGAAGCAGGAATTTCATGGGCACTCTTGGGAGTTTTCGAAAGCAGCCACATTGCTACCTACAGTGGCACCTCTATAGACTTAACACAGGGCATATAGCCTTCTAACTCTTCTTTGTCCCACTTTGCACTCCTGGCCATTTGTTCACTCTAGCCTTAGGCCATATCATTGCACTTCAACTATTGAAACATGTGTTCAGACATGTGACAAGACAGCTGCTAAATCATAGTTGACTTTTGAAGAGCTCGAATCCTATTTAGCAAACTTGAAATAGTTTTCTTGGTGTGTTTTTTCATTTCACCAGGGAGGAGGTTTGCAACCACTGCGTGAAATGGGACTCCAAGTTTGTCTTCACATGCAAGATGAGTGCCAACGCCAACACTGGGGAGTTGGACCCCTGTATCTGCCGAATTTCCATCAGGAAAGTACGTGACCTCATGATATCCTCTCCCATTACACTTTTTTTTTCATTCTTTGTTTTTCTTTCAGTGCAACAGTTTGAATACAATGGTGTTGCAATGATAGCTGTTTTGGCTTTTTGCCTGGCCTGGCCCAGTATTATGTAGTGCACAAGGTGACGGTCATATTCAAAGTCAGCTTCAGGTTGAAGAAACAAACCCTTTCCTCCTCAAGATTCCATCTGGGGTCCACAGCCTGGCAGCTGGGCACGCCATCACTAACCTATTCCAACAGCTTAAATTGTGCTTTAAACTGCATTGCATAACTGGATTTCCAAGTCTTGCATCATACCCATTAGAATGCTAGACTTACACCAAGGGATCCCTGCTCCAAATGCATTCCTAAGTCTTGCACCATGCCTGTTTTAACACGATAGCATTAAGGGGCCTGTGTTGTAGAAAATTCGGCGTCTGTGTCCAGCATTGGCCATCTTGTGAGTGAAAAATCAGTCTGAACCGCGCACACCCAATCACGCAGGCCCTCCATGTAGCGCCAAGACGTTACTGAACTAATTGAATTTCTTAAAGTAAAATGCATCAGAAAAATCGTAAAGTATGACATACACACAACCTACAGACATGATAGCTTTGGATTGTAATTAGACTATACAAGAGAACATAATTCTGTTACATGGAAAGTCAAACACAAACCCCTTTTCCAGCGTTTCTGCCATTCATAGAGTGGCGTTACCGGTTCCTTGCAACACCATTGAAATTGTGCTCGTCTCTGCACACCCGCGGCCCACGCAGGAGGCCACGTTTCTACCAGAATGGTTACATAAGCTGCAGTTGCCAGGAAGCGTGAGCAGCAGTTGGGGATCATTAAATGCTATCACATTCCACTCTTAAAGGCGAAGCTTAAGTTGTAGTTATTTTTGAAGTTAGTGAATTTTACTACGTGTGTGTTTCCATATATGCTTGAACTGTTTTATTCTGAACTAATAACCATTTTTCAAGTTGAGTCCAGCTTCACTTTTTGCCGAAGTTTAGGTTTGGTTTGGCTCAACACTGTGGTTACTAGTGGCAATGTGACATTTGTAGTACTCATCAGAAACTGTGGAACCTGTACTGCACTATCTTTAGCAGTTTTTACCAGTTACTGTGGTCTTGATGAGATGTTATAACTGGAACACTAACTCAAGGTAGTTAATGACACTATGCCCAAATCACTTCTGTGCCACTAAGTTCCAACTTCCAATAGCTCAAGGGCCCCTCACCAGGTCTGGCCAACTTGTGCTGACAGGTGCAGTGCATACAATGCGCACTAACAATCATGTCTGCTACGTATTGCATTGTTATGCACTGGGGAAAGAGCTGAAATTTCATACCAAATGTTGTTTGCCCTTCTCCTCGCGGGCGCCGCGCTCCCAGCCAGAGAGGTGACGTATTTGCTCAAGTACGCCGACATACATGCATATGTTGTGACGTCGCTCATAGTGACACGTGGCTTCGAGAATTATTCAAAGCAACATCTGTTATTTGTGTAACCTATTGCTTCAATAGACAAATTGTTTTTGTTTTACTTCGTACTGTAGCAAGAGATACGTATAGTTCCGTTTCAAAAGCTTTGTCTGTTTGTTCCTACCTCGTTCAATTGCGTGCAGACAACAGAACTATGCGATTTTCTACTGTGTTAGCGATCATGCTCTGTGATCCGCTTGTGTTTGTCTCAGTGTTCGTGTAGCACTGACTTATGCTGCTAGTCAGGTGTTCTCGTGCACAGTGCACAAAATTGTGCACTGCGTGAAACAAGACAAATGCAGCAGCTCACGTGCGACACTGTCAGCGAAACTGTGCAGCGCAGCAAAAAAGGGAGGGGAAAAAAATGGAAGGCAGGGCCTGTGGTATATATGTCACTAGATCCTTGAACTCTGGTATGGGAGTGGGCAGGGAAGGAATTTCACATGCGGAGGCTAGATGGGGCGAGTGGAGAGAGCGTTATGTTGGCAGTGACACTCGCCTCCTGAAGTCATGTGTTTGCGGCACTGAAATATTTCTATCTCAGCTATTAATCAACCAAATTGAAAAATTTGTGCGGTAGAACATCCCCTAGAGGACCCGTAACAACTTCCAGCGTGTAACCGAAATTTTCTACATGACCTCGTGAGGGGACCTTTAAAAGGGATGGTAAAGAGTAAAGTAAGTTGAGCTGTAATCTTAAGTTACCCTTCTACAATGCCAAATAAAGTCACACTTACTGTGAGAAGAGGCTTGGTAAGCTGAGGATAGATACAAAAAACAAAGGCTGAAATCCCCGCACCATCTTGCAATGACATGTGGATTTTGATGGCTCCTACTTGGTAAAGGTATTCTGAAGAAGCCAAAGATTGAACTTTGCAAGTTTCCAGAACCTTAACTGAGCCACAACAGCCAAAGTACAAGAAAATACTTCGTGACGTCACACTGACGTGTGAGTGCTGGAATCATGGTGCTATGTTGAATAACAGAATGGAACCTTGACCTTTATTTTGTCTTATGATAATCAACCTCTTACCACGATATAACATGGAGACATAGGTTCTAAAATTATTTTCTTTATTTTTGGTTCAACCTGAACTAAACTTCACTGATTTGGTCGGTTTTTCACACTGATTTCAAATCTATAATTTGTTTTTTTTGATAGCTACTCTGGTTCAAAATGTAATAAAGTATGAAAATAAACTCAGTGTGTACTTCTTACAGGACTTTTTGGCAATTTTGCCTTGCGAAACGCAGAAAGTAACCTCTAATACTTGCTCTAGGCGGTTATGCTATTTTTATTTGTCTAAAAGCATTCTAAAGGTAAGAAAGCAGACCAATAATTACTGTGAATATATTTTTTCTTGTTTTCTCTCATTATTATATTTTTTGTAATTTGCAAAATGGTGCTACAGTGACAGACATAGCATTACCCCCAAGATAATTTCAGTATAAATGCACTGATACCAAACATATTATTGCGACTCAACAAGATCATAGAAAAATGCCTTGTAAGACTAAGTGCAGTGTGTAAAAACATTGAACTGAGAAAACGTTTCTAGAATGCAGCTACTGCAATATCTGCTCTATTCTTCACGACAATGGTCATACTAAGTATATGACCGTACCCTCCCAGAAAACTGGAAACAACTTGTTATAAAGTTATGTGCTGTCCCTAAATCAGCATAAGAAAATACCTTTACCACTTCATGTGCTCATTTCAATGGCCTGCATGCTGAATAAATGCAAGAATTGTGTAATAAAGCAGCCTTTTTATAGACAAATAAACTTAAACAAAGTTCAAGTCAAAAACGCATGAAATATTCATTGAATGAGCTAAATTGATTATTGTCATGCAACGACACTTTGCTCTACAGCATGCCAGGGCTGTATGCAGCGTCTTTTGTTTGCTTGTGTCGTTTTGAAAGTCTGGCCTTGGTAGCACAACTGTCTAGATGCTCCTCTTGGGAAAACACGGGGAAGGCGGGAGATGGAAATTCAAGACGATGTAGCAAAACGAGAACAAGGTGAAAGCAGAAGCCAATGTTTCGACAAGTGGACTTGTCTTCTTCAAGGCAACAGATGCTTTCTTCGCCACAGTATGTTTAGGTGGGGTTCTTCAAAGGGTAGAGGGCGTAAAGTGGCTGGGAAAAATAAAAACCAAAAAAAGGCTACGAAACCAAACTAACTGTTGTTGCCTCTAGCTTGAAATTTAGCATAGCGAATAGATTCTAAAGCTCAATTTGAAACCTTTATGCCTATTGGTTGCAATGTCTTCAACTTATGGATAAGGTATGATTCTCTGTATTTTCTTTCTCGTTCAGAACGAAAATTTGACTGCAAGATGTAGAGTTTAAGGTCATGAAAATTATGACCTGGTTGGTTGAAATGCTCGGCGACGGCTTTGGGAAGCTATTTAGCTGTGTCCGCGCGATGTCCATTTAATCTGACATTCATTGATTGTCCCGTTTCACCAATATATTGTTTCTTACAGAAGGAACATTCAAGCATATAAATCACATCCGACCTTGTACAAGTGAAGCTAGATTTGACTTTGTGTGTATAACTATTTGCGGTGCTTTTAATTTTAATGTCACTTTGAAGGTGCCTGCAGGTTTTGCACCTGGAGTGGCAACATGCTTTTATTACAGGGGAATGCTGTTGGCTGACTTTTGCGTGCACTAACATGTCTTTATAGTTCCTGTTGCGGCGAGAGGTAACCCTTGTTACATCCGAGAACGCTTTTCTCAGACACTCGTTACTTGATAATATTGGGTGGTATTTTTGTAGGATGTTGTTTATGTTTGGGAGTGCGTTATGATATTTTGTTATAAAGGCCGGCAGTCTGTCAGATTCTGGTGTGGGCTGTTTCTTCGCTAATTCCGACTGTCTCCAATCTTGACTTGACATCATAAGCTCTATCGAGAGCAACTTGTGGATAGTTTCTTTCTGCTAGCGTTGTTTTAAGGTGATTTAGGTGGTGGATATAATCGTGGTCTCTGCTGCAGATCCTTCTTATTCGTTTCCCTTGTCTGACAAAAATTCCTTGCTTGCAGTGTCGCGGGTGATGACTGTTGTAATCTAAATATTGCTGGCTATCCGTAGGCTTCCGGTAAAGTGTCATTCTCAGTTTTCCATTTTCTATGTGGACCATCATGTCCAGGAAGTTGATCTGACTAGGAGAGTGGTGAGCAGTAAATTTAATACTCGGGTGAATGAGATGCTACTCTCGCGACTTATGAAGTTTTTGCAACTAGCAGTTTGAATTTGCATTCTGTTGCGCACTGTGATGCCACACTCCTTCAGACAATATCGCTACACTTCTTGCACGATCAGCCGACTCTACCGCTGAGTACTAAATAGTATGCCATATTAGTGCAGTCTTGGATGCCGCTGGACGCACTGGCAGACCATCCAATGTCGTCAATCTGCAGAGGCCCAGTAGAATAAACGGTGTTGGTAGAATGTGCCGCTTTGGACGCAACAGGTGTTTCCAGCCGTACTGTTTGTGCCAGCCATTTGGGCCAGCGCACCATTATCCGCAATCTTCAGGCTCGTTCCATTGATGCTTTTTTTTTTTTTTTCCATTCTGTAAGCTTGACACGTCTTCTTTAGGCGAGTGTCTCCTGACACGCCACAAAACGAAACGACAGTGTGGCAGCCTTGGTATTGTGAGTGAAAGCAGACGATGACAATCCACTTAAACTGGCAACAGTGAAGATGGTGGTGCATGCAAAACAAAAATAAAAAACAAAATGGCCGCTTCGGTCTCTTCAGCCAATGGGAGGCGCTGAGGGGCTCGCTTTGCGCGTGTAAGCTCTGCCCAATCAGAGGCCCAAAAGCACTCCTTGGAAAGGCGGCAAGAGCGGTCGTTCTGTTTGAGCAGCGCCATTTTGAGCCGTCGCAAAATACACACAAAGAAGCCAGCTTCAAAACAAGCCCAAGATTTTGGCAGTGGTCGGCTGCTGCTGCGGCACGGCCCAGGAAGTTTGCACAAGTTTACCTTGGCATAGGGCATTTCATGGCTCCTGTGGCATTTTGAAAACCGATTTTTTTCCTATTTACCAATTGAAATCAGCATTAATAATTGGAGTGCAGGTGCTTGAAGTTGCAGACATTCCTAAGATGCATTTTTCTAAAAATAAATTTTTCAGCCCTTTTTTTTTTACCTTTCTATTACCCGGTTTCCCCCATTTATGAAACTAGTTTTTTAGTGATGCTTCATCAGTCAATGATTTAGTGTTTTTCTGTTGTGTTCCTTAACACATTTACTGGCTTCTTCATAACAGGAGGTCAAGGGAGGCAGGTCCTTCCAGAAGCTGGGCTTTGCAGACCTCAACCTGGTGGAGTTTGCCGGTGCAGGTCTCTGCTCACGGCGATACTTGCTCGAGGGTTACGACGCCAAGCACCGCCAAGACAACTCCATCCTGCAGTTGTCACTCAGCATGACACTTCTCTCTGGAGATCCCTGCTTCAAGGCGTATGTATATGACTTAATCGCTTTTCACCATTACTCTCACTGTATTAACCCATGAAAGTAAACTTCTGAACTGCTCGTTGAATATTAATAAAAATTGGAAGAAGAGCAATATAGTAAAGGGCCGGGTGCCACATTTTATCATTATAGAATAATCTGTTGACCCTTTCAGGGTCGATTTTTTGCTCTATGCGTCACCCCAGGGCTGAATTTTTTTATTGCATATTTAAAATCTTCAGACTGACCCATTTTGAAATAAATGTACCGTAATTTTTTAGTCGCCATAAAGCAAAAAAAAAAAAAAAAAAGATTTCCGGAGGTAAACATGCATTGTTTATTCATAAATACAGATGGGGCTTCCATATATCACAGCTGCCAAGTCTCCCCTGGGAGACTGATTTGGACCATTTATTTAGGTTGTACGGTTGAACGGAAAATCTCCTGGAAATTGCAGTTGTGCCCCATTTGTATCTGTGTCCAGCGCTTTATTAGGTCACATTGGCAAAAATAAAATCCATTTGGAAGTTCATCGCATGTGTCATTGTTAAAAAAGTAGTAGGGAAAGCCTATACATGTGCTATTTCGTTAACTGCAGTGCCGCTCCTTACACTTACGGGGTTGTTGGGTGCCCTAGCGACCCTAGTCTTATTAAGCTAGCAAGCGAATGCCACGTTCCACAACTAGCAACACTAGACTTTCCACCATTCTTCTCGGCGTCAGCTGCTCTGGCGTTGTATAGGCCTACATTCAGTCATGGCTTAAAGCAAGGAGTGCGAGCGCAAGAAGTATGAAGTATTTTTAATGTAGTGCTTAACTGAAGTGACGTTGGGTATTTTGTTGATACTACAGAACAATGCAGAGTGCGAGTAGCACTATAACATTGTGAAAAAGACGAGGACGCAGTTCTGCTCATCTATGTGTGATGAGACACTAGGGAACATCCTCCTCGCAAAATGTGAAAGAAAAGGAATTTGTTGCAATCAAACATTACCTGAAGAATTTTTGAACACCCGCCGTGGTTTGTTTAGTGGCTTTGGCGCTGCGAAGCACGAGTTCACGGGATCAAATCTCAGCCACGGCAGCCGCATTTCAATGGGGGTAAAATGCAAAAACGCCCATGGTGCCGTCCATTGAGTGCATGTTAAAGAACCTGAGGTGTTCGAAATTAATCTGCAGTTCCCCAGTACGCCGGGCCTCATAATCAAATGGTGGTTGTGGAACATAAAATCTGAGAATTTAATTAAATGTTAAAGAATTTTCGAAGGCAAAGTCGGCAACAACGAAATGCTTGCAGAAGTGATGTTCATGTGGTCATATGTAAATCTGTAAATAAAATTTTAAGGAAATTATCCTGTCAGTACTTTAAAATATAGACGTCGGGGGCGGGGGTGCCGACTGACTGATCCCTCGCCCCCTTGGGGTCTGAAGATCTCCCGGATTTAGTTTTTGAACTTGGCAGGTAGGATATATAGTTTTAATAACAACAAAAAGTACATTCACTGAAATATATATATTCTGATTCAACACTTGGGTAGTAGTCTGCATGAGAGGAATCGCCCCTTGACTCACTTGCAGCAGAGCAACCTCCGCATGCGCGTTGGTTGCTCTGCATGCACACGTAATCGAACAGTGTATGTGAGTGCATGCAAGAAAACTCTATGGTTGTGCGCCCGTCTGAGAAGCCAAACGAGTCAGAAACTTGCAGTAATCCTTCGTTCCATCGCTAGCGAGGGGCACTCGGCTTTTCCGAGCCGAGTCACGAGAAAAGAATTGCAGGCATGGCAATATTGTTTGTATATGACGGTATCATTTGTATATACTAGTGGCACCCTGTGAACAGATATAATTGCACCCCTGTAAGCAACAGATGGGTGAGCATCTAGCAGTGACCCTTTGAGAAATTAGAAACCAGATGGACATCAGTATTTAGGTGTGCAATGAACAGAAACAGCCTACAAGATGAAACCAAAACTAACCACCGCATGGATGCGAAAGCAGTCACTGAAACGCCAGCGTGAAGAAGCAATGGAATGAAAATGAAGAGACTTCGGGGCAAATAAAAAAATTACTTGTATTGACACAATTCCTTACTTCCCCGCATTTTCAAACATACATACAGCTCCGTAAATATACGACATCCGCCATTTGGGACTTGTTCATGGCACTGTATATTTATGGCGTGGGCTGCCAGAGGGTTAAAGAATTACGTCTCTTCGAAAGTTCACATTACTATGGTTAATCAGAAAAGCTGCCATTCCGAAATTACAAGAAAGTTTACTGTTCCTGGGCCCTATATGATTAGGAAGTCCCAAGGTCTCAAACTATGCCCCTGTGGAGCCATTTTTTCATACTTCAGTAGTTTTTTTTTTTTAATTATGTCTCATTCGCACCACATAACTGGCACTTGCATCTTTGTGCAAAATATAATTTTTCTGTAAGGAGAAAGCCAAAACTTAAAAGTTGGAGTCCACAGAAGCATGCTTTATAAAATTTCACGCTGGAAATGCTCTGCAAACAAGGCTGCCTTGTATCACACAGTCGATCCAGGATATTTTGAATTCGAAGAGGATTATGATATAGTTCAGTATATCGATAATTAGAAATATAAAATATATCTATCTAAAGCTTATTTGAGGTCTCCGCACATTTTGGACCGTTTCCCGAGATCATAAAAACAGGAACTTACCGATTTGCATCTCCAAGGCTGTGTCGAATGCACAAAAGTTGACTTGTTTGTTGCTCACAAGCATTGCAAGTCACTGGCACTACAGGTCTTCGCAACGCTAACCCTAAAAACCCACGCTGTGTCTGAACACGAGAGTGTGATGCGCCTTGCACATATCAAAGTGTCACGATCCGTCCGGGTTTGTGAACGAGAGAGGGCTCAAGGCACCCTCCATTAGACGGACACTCCGCAGCGTGGTGATGATGAACGATGACTGACCGCCGAGCAGCTGTGCTCTTCTGTGTTTATTGGGTGAGGTGACCAATGTTGCCTACCCAGCCTGGCAGGCCACCGAGCATGGTGGGCCAACGAAGATTATGCCTGAGTGACATGCTTGTTACACAAAGGGCTTGTTGTGCTTCGTTGTTCTAGATTACATAAAAATGGATGCACTTCGAAAGCAAACTAGTTTGTATGTGAATACCCATTGTGCCGCCATCAGTGTACTTGTATGTACTGCGAATCGTGTCTGAATGTGCCAGCCTGTATGTCCGTTATAATCGCTGGTAAACAGCCGATCTTCATACGTGGGCAATGAGCCAGGCTGACTGTTGTATCAGGTTTCAGAACTGACTTCCTGTTGGAACTAGTCCTCGTTTTTCAACCACCCTAAAAAGTCCACACATCTCTTCTTGCGTGCCGCACTTGCAGGGGCACAGCATGGGGCAGTGTTCATTATTTATATTGAATGTGGTGGTGAACGGTAGATAAATGTACGCGTAGCACATCACTGTACTTTCGTATGGGATTTTTGAGGGGATTTTACAATTATCCTATATAAGCAATAAATCGATATATCCAGGTTAGATACATCCAAGATTGACTGCATAAAAACGAGTTTTTGCTAATGCAAACTTGAGTGAAAACATGCGAACTCAGAAATGTGAGTGTGCTATTTTATTCTCATTGCATATATGGTGTCTAAAATTTCCCTAGAGCATACATAGAACCCTCTTATTGTATTCTGTATTCTTCTGTGAGAATGGCTTCGATCTTCCATTTCCCTTTTGCCACTTTTGCACACTTCTGTATTCTCTCGCTACGAATAGGCACTCTTGAAGCTATTTACCATATGATACGCCGTGTATCTGCTACAAAAGTACCCAACTTTTCAAGCACTCTATGAATTCCCTCTTGGCCAGCAATCTAACTTCCATATAGAACATTCATCAACTCAGCCCGCCTCCTCGACAGGAGAAAGTGGATATTAGTGCCATCTGTCGACAGAAGTGGTCACTGTTCTTCATTGACGTTCCATGGCAAATCTTGAGAAACGTAATATCTTGTTCAGTCATGGGGCAGTGTTGTGGTTAACTAAGTTGAGGGGAAGATCGTATGAGAATACAGGGGTTAGAATGCCAGGGCTGCGGCTCTTTGAAACACCAGAGCTTGCCACATAAGCGCATCCAGTGTCGGGGAACAAAACTGCCTGGAAAGCCCCAGAACGCAGGTCACTTTCCCATGCAGTGGGTGGCCCACTGCAGGCTGTGTGCCTCAGCTTTGTGAAATAATGCCACTTTCCAAGTGGTTTTATGTGCCAAACTTTGGGAACGTTTTGCAGATGCAAATATGCACACTTGAAATGGCAAAGGCAACATGCACCAAAAACGGCAGTTGAAATTACTCTGGGACGTGTTCTGCGATGATCACTCTTGGCGATACTATCGCCTCGGCCGTCAGGCGTGCATTGATTGGCTGGTTGAGCAAAACCGGATGAGCTGACTGGCTGGTACAGACACCAACTCTCTGCACTGCAGCCAAAGGTGGGAACGTTGTACCTTTTGATGACAGAACAAAACTTAAAATTGGTGTTGGGCAAAGATAAATGACCTACAAGAATATAGTTTTATGCCCTGCCTGTCGCACCTACCGTATTTACACGATTGTAAGTCGACTCGAACGTAAGTCGACCCCCCCATTTCGCTTGACCGAAAAAAAAAAAAAAAAAAAAACCCGAGGGCGCATTCGATAACGAAAATTTATTAGTAGCTGACATGGTCACTGGACTACTCGTCTTCACTAGTGCTGCCATCGTCATCGTTGCTGCGGTCCCACAGCGCGTCGTGGTCCAGTGAAATTTCAAATTTGGCAAACGACCGCACCAGGACATGTTGCAGAACAGCAGCCCACGCCAAATGCACCCAACCACACGTAGCCGTCAGGGAGGCTCTTTCGACAGGTCCGGTTGGCGTAATTTCGCAGTCTTCTGCCGCCAGCCACTCGTACTCACGGTGGAGCAGAACCTTAAAATTAAGGCGAAGGTCCGGGCATGTTTCATGACCACGTCACACTTCACTGGCAGGGACCGATCACGCATTTCAGCGACGCTGCCGCAAGCTTAGCCTACAGCTCCAGAAAGCGTCCAGACTTCGGCACGTGGGAAATTTCTCACTTGCCGCCACAGGGTGAAAATTTCGCTTCGCTGCAGTCGCCACTCTCGCACCACCCGTTTAGAAACATCGAAATTGCGGCCCGCTGCGCAGTGATTTGTTTATTCGGCGTAAAGGATGGCAGCCCTCTTGAACGCTGCTGTGAACGAGTGCCGAAAGATTAGTGGGCCTGCAGCACTCATGACTACTGGGGAAGCATAGAAGTAGCACGTAGCCGGCAGTCAAGTGGAGTGCGTCAAAAAGTTGGTCAAACCAATGCCAATGCCTTTAAACAGAGAAAGAGAAACCCGCGAACGGTGTCTGCTCTTCCATGAACTACCGATACTCCCCGCAAATGCCGCCGTTCTAAGGGTGCCGCCGCAAATGGGAACAGCGGCGCTTCCATCAACTATCGACACCCCCCATGAGTGTTGCATGCACTGTAAGACTCTAAAAAATGTTGAAAAACCCTTCCGAAAAGCGAACAAACACGCGGGATAGCGAAAAGATATGGGTAGGACCATAGAGCAAACATAAAGTTGTAACTACGTTGTAGCCCTCGTTGGTATCGCTTCTTTTTTGGCGGGGCCATGTTTTGGTTTCGATTGTAAGTCGACCCCCCAACTTCAGACTTTCAAATTTTAAAAAAGGGGTCGACTTACAATCGTGTAAATACAGTAACTATCACAGCCACCTTTAAATTACAGACAATCATGAATGTCTTACTTTTTGTTTTTTCATCAGAGAAAGCATTTGTGGCACACTTTGATGATTCACGTAGTGGTAAAATGCATTATCCATGACAAGAATGCTCCTCAGATGCAAACGCAGCAACAATTTTGTTCACGGACCACTTTTTGCAGTGTTGCCTGCACATCTCTTCATAATAGACACTCATTTTACTCGTGTAGAATGCACCTTCAATGCTATTGAGAAATTTCGTTTCATTTACATGGCACTTGACGATCAGTGTTGCCATTTTAATGATTTTGTCTTTAGATTTAGTGACATTTTTAGTTAAGCGACAAATTTTTCTCTGCAGAGTTTTCTTAGCGATGTTGACAGAACATTTGGTGATATTTTAGCGACCTCGGAGTTAAAAAATATTTGAAGACACCTTAGCACTTCTTATGAGTTGTGAATGCAAAAGCATTAATGTCAATGCCGCTGAAGGGTCCTTCAAGTTTTGTGCTGCGAGTGATGTACCATTGCGGTACGTGCTGCCGGAGCCAGCAAGCTGCGGCAGCCTGCGGTGCCAATGCCTGCATTCAACCGACATCCTTTGTGATGAGAAACTGAGGAAGCAGCTACAGTCACCAAGGCCGGAAGGCGCGCGCAGCAGCTAAGCCCATTGGGGGTGAGAGAGAAAGAGATTGGCTTTTGAAAGTAAGAGCGAGCCTGGTGTGGTGTCGCAATGATGCCCTGTCCCCTCATGCAACACCTGGTGCGCTACTGCAGCAGCAAGTGCTGTACATGACTTGATTTGGCATCGCAGCCAATGGAATTTTGGTGCCGTTTAACTGCTCCAGACAACAGACACCAGCTTTCTTGCTTAGTTGGGCCAGTTGACGCTTTCGCATCAAAAGTTGCTTCCTAAATGGCTTTTTTTAAATGCGCCTTAGTATTGAAAACCAACAAGTAGGCGGCCGAAATCGGCTGTACGATGCATGACCTCAGTGATCATGATAAAGCAACAATAATCTCCACTCACAAAGACCATGCGCTACGTTAATTGCATGGCGTAGAGGCCACCACACTGCAGTCAGTGTTGGCATTGTACCATCAGTGGGACACATAATAAAAGTGGAAATTTAGTGGAACATTTCAGAACATGTGCCCTACATGTGTCAGACCTATTTAAAACACAAAAAATGGAGTTTTGTGAAGTTTATTGCATAAAAAAATATTTGCGCTGTGAAGACGAAGACGCGCCTCGCGGCACAGCCGCATTGCCAACGCGCAGCTTGTCTCGGCTCGCGCTGTTGATTGCTGGCGTCCGTTTGGACAGTGCTTCGGGCTGCCTCGCCGTTCCCGGTTGCTGTGCCTTTGCATTAGGAGCCGCCAATAAACCTTTTCTCAATTGGTGGAGGTGCTGGGACTCAAACCCCGTCGCTTGAAACCCTGGAGCTGAGATCAAGAACGCTACCGCCCGCCATGACCGACAGCTCATCCCAAATGGCACCGACGCCACAGTCCGTCACCTGCACCAGCGTTCCACGACAACGGGACCCCAAGATCTTCAGCGGTGGAGCCGACGAAGACGTAGAAGACTGGTTTGCGTCATATGAACTGGTGAGCGTACACAACAAGTGGGATGATCCAGCCAAGTTAACCCACGTCATCTTTTATCTGGCTGGTGTTGCCCAACTGTGGTTCCACAACCATGAAAGTGACGTACCCACATGGTCAGTCTTCAAGACAACCTTTACGGAAGTGTTCGGCCGACCCGCTGTTCGCAAGCTGCGTGCCGAACAATGCTTGCGCGCCCGAGCGCAGCAGACAGCAGAAGCGTTCACAAGCTACATAGAAGACGTCGTGGACCTTTGTAAACGAGTCAACGCCGCAATGCCCGAAGCTGAGTGAATTCGCCATATACTGAAAGGCATTGATGACGGCGCATTCCAGATGCTCCTAGCCAGGAATCCGCGCACTGTGTCTGAAGTTGTCAGCCTATGCCAAAGTTACGATGAGTTAAGGAAGCAACGCGCTTCGACTCGGCGTCCGCTGGGAAGCGATGACTTGTTGGCGAGCCTTGACAACATGTACGACACATCCTCATTCTTTCAGCGGGTCAAGGACTTCGTGCGTGAGGAAGTTGCCCGCCAACTTTCTTTAGTCCCCTTCACTCAGGAGCCAACCTCCCGTCTTCCAAACACGCTCCACACCCTCATTTCCAAAGAGGTCGTCCAAGTTGTCCCTTCCGCACACCATCAGCCACCTGCAGCCGCAAATCTCAACTCTGCGCTGGCAGTGCAGTCTGTCTCATGCCTCTCACCTATGCGCAGCCAGTCCTGCCTGTGGCCGCGCCTCTTACGTACGCGCAGGCAGTACGCAGGCCTCCACAGGCGTCTTTCGCGACCCAGTCCCAACTGCTGCCACCGGAAGCCCATGCTGCATCTTGGACCGCACCGCGAGCTAATCCTTGGAGGACACCTGACAATCGACCCATCTGTTATTCTTGCTGCATTCCCGGACACGTCGCCCGATATTGCCGCCGTCTCCCTCTAGCGTTCGGCGACGCCTCGCGGCCCTTCCAGTACAGCAGCCAGCCATTTCGCCAATACACCGCTCCTTCCCCCCAACCGTACGCTCGTGCTGACATCCCAGAATTTCCTTCGCGTCGCTCGCCATCCCCTCGCCGACGCTTGCTCTCCCCAATGCGTCGGCGACCCGCACCACCTGACCAGGAAAACTGAACGTCGCAGTTCAAGAGGCAAGAACTGTGCCCCATTCGAACTGTCTTAAGTCCTCACGCCTCTCCTGCTAACGTGGTCGAAATTTCTGTAGAAGGTGTTCCTGCATTCGCTCTTGTTTATACCGGCGCAGCCGTTTCTGTGATAGCCGCCAAACTGTGCCGTTCGCTGCGCAAGGTGACCACGCCGCTTTCTGGACTGTTGCTTCGTACGGCAAGCGCGCAGCACGTCACTCCGCACGCAGCCTGTACTGTACGTGTGCTTATTCACGGCATTATTTACATCGTCGAGTGTAATGTTCTTCCCACCTGCTCGCATGATGTCATCCTTGGATGGGACTTCTTATCCAGTCATAAAGCCGTGATCGACTGCGCACGCGCCGAAGTTGAATTTTCCCCTTGTGACGCACCCTTGGACGAAGATTGCGACCGCCCTTCTAAACTTACCGTGCGCGAGGACACAGATATTCCACCTGGCTCCTTCGCCCTCGTACCCGTCTCTTGAGATGCCATCGCTGATGCAACAGTCCTCTTCACACCGTCCGACGTCTTCATGAGCCGTAAATCTCTCCCACTACCCTTCGTGACGCTTGACATGGCTGGCGGCTGCAGCAATGTATACTTTTACAATCCCCTCTGTGCGCCTATTACGTTGCTTGTTGGTGAATGCCTTGGCTTCGTGGAACTCCTCGACTCTTCGTCTGTGGTTGACGTCTTTTGATGTCGACTCAGGCCAACCGTCTTCAATGTCCGCGCTTGAGGAAACGTCCAGGGATGCGTTCTCGAATGCCATCGCCGATACTCTCACACCTGCCGAACGCACCGACCTTCTTGATCTCCTGCACAAATTTAGAAGTTCATTCGACGTTTCACAACCTAACCTGGGCCGCATGTCGGAAGTGCAGCACTACATTGACACCGGTTCACATCAGCCGTTACGTCAACGACTGTACCGCGTCTCTGCCAAAGAGCATCGTGTCATTACCACCCAAGTCGAAGATATGCTGCGCCGTGATGTTATTCAACCTTCGCACAGTCCCTGAGCATCTCCTGTCGTTCTCATTCGCAAGAAGGACGGGTCTATTCGCTTTTGCGTCGACTACCGTCGGTTAAATAAGGTAATGTGCAAAGACGTCTATCCTTTGCCGCGCACCTCGACAGTCTTCAGGGAGCGGAATTCTTCTCGTCCCTTGACTTGCGTTCAGGGTACTGGTAGGTCCCGATGGCTGCGGCCGATCGCCAGAAAACCACATTCATTACGCCTGATGGCTTATACGAATTTAAGGTGATGCCTTTCGGGCTTTGTAACGCCCCTGCCACCTTTGAACTACTCATGGACAACACGCTGCATGGCCTCAAGTGGTCTATATGTCTGTGTTACCTCGACGATGTCGTGGTTTTGTCGCCTGATTTTCCTACTCACCTGCTCCGCCTCAGACAAGTTTTGACCTGTCTAACAAACGCTGGCCTTCAACTCAACCTCAAGAAGTGCCGCTTCGCCGCGCGAGAGCTTACCATATGAGGCCACGTTGTGTCCAAGCATGGCGTTCTACCCGATCCTGCAAAACTTCGAGCAGTCGCCGAGTTTCCGAAGCCTCAGACCATCAAAGAACTTCGAAGCTTCGTGGGCCTATGCTCATATTTCCGGCGCTTTGTTCGAAATTTCGCATCGATCATGGCGCCATTGACAAAGCTTCTATGCGATGACGCCGCCCTCTCCTGCTGGTCCCCTGCATGTGACTCCACCTTTGCTACGCTGCATCGTCTTCTCATCTCCCCACCTATTCTTCGCCATTTCGACCCGTCAGCTGCAACTGAAGTACATACAGATGCCAGCGGGGTCGGGTCTCGGCGCCGTCCTCGCCCAACGAAAGCCAGGCTACCCCGAATACGTAGTCGCCTATGCGAGTCGCACGCTGACGAAGCCTGAGGCCAACTACAGCGTGACCGAAAAAGAGTGCTTGGCTTTAGTATGAGCACTTGGCAAGTTCCGACCATATCTGTATGGGCGCCCATTCGACTTGGTCACAGATCACCATGCGCTTTGTTGGCTCGCCAACTTGAAAGATCCCACTGGCCGCCTAGCCCGTTGGGCACTACGCATCCAGGAGTACGATATTCGCGTCGTATACCGCAGCGGACGCACACACTCCGACGCAGACGCCTTGTCTCGTTCACCTTTACCTCCAGACTCGGCCTGCGGAACAACTTCCGCACATTCCGTGTCATCTCTCGACATGGACTCCTTTGCCACCGCACAACGTCATGACCCGTGGATCGCTTCTCTTTTCGACTATCTTTCTGGATCATCGACCATCCCTGTATCCCGAACCCTCCGACGCCAAGCGGTTCATTTTGCCATTCGTGACCAGCTGCTGCATCGACGCAATTACACTCCTGAAGGTTGTCGGTGGCTTCTGGCGGTTCCCCGCAGATTAAGGTCTCAAATATGTGCCGCTTTCCACAGTGATCCCCAGTGTGGCCACGCTGGAGTCTTCAAGACGTACGAACGAATTCGCCACCGCTACTACTGGCGCGGCATGTACAATTTTGTACTCAAGTTTGTTCGGTGCTGTCTTGACTGTCAATGCCGCAAAGCGCCACCTTTATGCCCATCTGGTGCCTTGCAGCCGCTCCCGTGCCCTGCCACACCCTTCGATCGCGTCGGCATCGACCTATACGGCCCGCTTCCTATGACGCCAGACGGGAATCGGTGGATCGTAGTTGCTGTTGACCATTTGACACGCTACGCCGAAACTGCTGCTTTACAAAGTGCTACAGCGAGGGATGTAGCCTCTTTCGTCCTACATCGCTTCGTGCTTCGACACTGCGCACCTTGAGAACTCCTCAGCGATCGAGGTCGCACCTTCCTCTCCGAAGTCGTCGAAAGTTTGCTTTCGGAATGCCATATTATTTATCAGACAAGCACGGCATACCATCCACAGACTAACGGGCTCACAGAGCGATTTAGCCGCACACTTGGTGATATGCTCTCTATATACGTGACATCTGATCATGGTAACTGGGACCGCATCCTTCCATTCATCACGTTCGCGTACAACACCGCGATCCGGGCCACTACGGGATTTTCACCTTTCTTCCTCCTGTATGGCCGCAAGCCTACGCATACCATCGACACGCTCCTTCCATACCGTCCTGACGCCTCCGAGTGTCTGTGTCCGACGTCGCCCGACAAGCCGCAGAATGCCGCCAGCTAGCGCGCTCCTTTACGGCAGAGCAACAGCAGTGCCAGAAAGAAAACCGCATCGACACACTTCCAAACACCACCTACGCTCCAGGCGTTCTTGTGTGGTTGTCGGTCCCTTTCCAAACGCCGGGGCTTTCCTCGAAACTTGTCCCAAAATTCAAAGGGCCTTACCGAGTCTTGGAGCAAACATCCCCCGTGAATTTTCTCATTGAGCCCCTGTCACCATCTGAAGACTTGCGCCGGCGTGGACGTGACATTGTCCACGTCTCGCGTCTCAAGCCCTACCACGACCCTCTGCCTCCCGATTCTTAAGGCGCCAGGATGGCTCTTTTTGTCCGGGGAGAGATTGTGAAGAAGAAGACGCGCCACGCGGCACAGCCGCATCGCCAACGCGCGGCTCGTCTCGGCTTGCGCTGTTGATTGCTGACGTCCGTTTGGACAGTGCTTCGGGCTGCCTCGCCGTTCTGGGTTGCTGTGCCTTTGCATTAGGAGCCGCCAATAAACCTTTTCTCAGTGCTAATTTATGAATGTATCAACAATAAACTAAACTATGTTTAAAACTGCACACCATGAAAACCTTTTGTCTGCTTATTGTCACTTAAAATTATTTGCTTGTTTTTTCTTGAAATAGGGCACTCAGAAGAATACAAATCTGCAATTCAAAAATTAATATGTGGCATTGGAGATGCAGTTCTTGAAAAAAAGATGTGACCCTCAAAGGGTTAGGAACTCCGTCTTTCTGTATTTCCTGTGATGCATCATAATATGAAGCTAGGCCTCCAGAGGCCGCATTTTACTTTGAACCAGTTTTGCAACAATGTACAATTTGTTATTCTATTAGTCCCGTATTATATTTTTAAAGACTGGCCCTTAAGCGGTGACCCTTTACCTGCTATAAAGTTCATTATGTAGTTGTTTTGCTACAGTCTGGCTATTCCATCTGCAGTGTTTAGGTGTGTATGTCTATAACTGTTATTGCTTAAATGTAGGAATAGTTGAAGGAATAATGCGCTATTCGATATTAGCTTCGATTCGAATTTTGTTGTTCGGAAGTTCTGAAGTATTCGGCTCAAACGAATAGCCACACCCGGCAGGGAGAAGGCGTTTTCGGAAGTTTTGTTTTTGGATTCAGAAACACTTTTCCCCATCCAATCCAATCCAAACCAAGCCAGGAAAACGGCACTATACTCAGAACAAAGGCGTACAAAAATGCATCTCGTCAGCAAGGTGGTGTGGTCGATTGCGTTTAGTGGGCGACTCTGTCTCTGCCGCGACGGCATTTGATCAATCCCAGCCACCTTGGACAACTCCAGAGAGCACCATGGGGGACTTGCATGTGGCCAGCAATCCGATTTGGAACTTTTTTTGTAAAGATTCCACCAGGAACTGAGGCTCGATGTCTTGAATGCAAGGCAGTCCTGAAGACCTCGACAAGTATGACAATAACACTAGCAACGTATTTAAGGAGGCACCGGGACTTGCACAAGGACTACCAAGAGAAGCGGGACGCACGTGAAAGGCCATCCAAGCTCAAGGGGGCAAGCAAGGCAAGTGGTCAACAGCCGTCCATAGCCGACACTTTCAAGCTGAAAATGAAAGCGTCGGCCCCAAAAGCCCAACAGATGACAAAAATGACACCACGAGCTTCGTAGCTTGTGGTGTGCACCCCTACAATATTGTCAAAGAACCGGGTTTCCTCGACATGATGAAGTTCGCTATGCCGGATTATGCCGTGCCGTCTCGGACAACGTTCTCGAGAGCCATTATTCCGGACCTCTACGCATCAAGCAAAGAGAAGGTGAAAAAGAAGCTCGGCGACATTTTTGCAAGCGGGGTGGAGTCGCTTTCAATCGCAACTGATGTTTGGACATCACGGGCAAATGACAGCTATGTTCATGTAACTTGTCAAGTCGTGGACAGTGACATTGTGCAACACTTGCATGCATTGGCTTGCACGGAGATGACACTCTCACACTGCAGAAAACCTGGAGCTATTTATTGCAGGTGTCATTGAGGAGTGGGAACTTCCAGCCCACGATACTGTGCTGATCTTCGTCGTTGCAGATAATGGAAGGAACTTTACTTCTGCAGTAGTGGGGTCATCCTGGAGTGGTGTGCAGTGTTTCGGACACACCCTTCAGTTGTGTGTCAGTGATGCCAAAAGAGAAGTGTCAGGGTTTTTGCAGCTCTGTGCTAAGGCCAGAGCAGTTGCGACTAGATACAAACGGAGTGCCAAGGCCCGAGGACGACTTCAGGAAATTCAGAGAAACATGCAGCTGGACCCTCTCGAGGTTATACAAGACGTCCCAATGCGATGGAACAGTGAGCATGCCATGATGGCCAGGCTCCTGAATCTCTGTACGATCATCACTGTAGAAATTTCAGAATCTGACGCAGTTCCAAACTTGAACACGAGTGAGTGGAAGCTTATGAATGCAGCAGTGCAGGTCTTGAAGCCACCTGACCATGCCACAACTGAACTGTCTGGGGACAGATATCCCTGTGCTGTCACAAGTCATTCCCCTGTTGCAGTGTACAGAGGTGGTTCTAGCTGAACATGTCTCCGAAGGTGGTGAGGCAGCATTGCTTGCTCAAGCCTTTTGCGTAGCATCAAGACGAGGTTCCCTGATATCAAGATGTCACGCCTTCCTGCATTGGCAATGTTGGTCGATCCTAGATACAAAGATGTCTGTTATACTGAACGACCCGCAAAGCAATGGGCGTTCACTCTACTCACAATGGCAGCAGAAGAGACTGTGCCATTTAATCAACATAGTACAGCAACAAGTGAGAACAGCACCTGCTCTGCAGACCCATCAGGGGACTCTGTGTGGAGTACTTTTACACACTTCAGTTCGCGTTCATATCATTAGTCAAGCCGTACAATCTCGGATGAGGTTTCTGGGTACTTGAAGGCCCCCCTTCTTTCCTGGTCCAAAGCCCCCTTGTGTTATGGAAAAGCAAAGGCAGCCACCTTTACCCAACCCTGATTGCAGCTGCCCGTAGGTATCTTTCGATTCCAGCCACCCAGACAAGAAGTGAAAGGCTTTTTTTCAGCTGCAGGAGCCGTTGTAAGCTGCAGAAGGGAGCACCTCAAACCCCCCAGCATGTGGAACAGCTAGTGTTTTTGCACGAAAATTTGTAGATTTTTCATAAATAATCAAGTTGTTTACTTTCCTTGAATAAATCCCAGACCTTAGCCCTCTACCATTTTTCTTTTCTTGCTACTATTCGAAGTATTCGCTTTGAAATTATTCGAGAATTACTATATGCTTCGAACCAAAAAAGCACTATTTGCACAAGCCTACTCAAATGTTTTTACCCATGTCCGGCAACAGCATCCTCAAAGAGGTTAAAAGATCTGCTTTTTACTTCACTAGGTGATTAATGCGAGCTCTGGAACCAAATGTATAAGTATGAAAACTTGGCTGCTGGGTTGATGCTCCTACAATATTCTAGCTAGCAGGGAAGTCTGAATAATTTGGTCAGTGCTGTCAAAAGAAATGTGCCCATTGTTGTGATTATAGACGAGACTGACTCAAATCTGTTTATGTGGTTTCCATGCAGTCCCACACTGCTGCCGTGCCCTGCACCCAGTGAGCAGCAGCCCAGTGAGCTGCACGTAGCGGCCCCCAAGGTGGATGACCACAGTGGCAGCAGCATTGCAAGCAGCAGCAGTGGCTTTGGCAGCCTGCCTCGTAAGCAGCGACCTACCATTGGCAGCACATCTGCAGGTGCGCTGTGGCACTGTTGCATTGTCCTCTCACCGATGTTGTTGATTAGTTCCAGTGGGTAGTTGTTTTTCCACTATAATCCGATTACAAAATTTTTGGAAGTACTCACTTGCTTTTGATGGATGGAAATTATGTGTCTAGCTAAGAGAAACTAAATATGAATTAATGAAATGACACACGTGCAAGCAAATTCAACCACTTTGCAATGGTCGCCCGAACAAATTGTGCACAATGCAAAGAAAATTTGCCATGCTGTCTTCACATTCAGTATGAAAAGCACAGTGCTCGCAGTATGATGGTTGACTGTTTCATTCTCTGTTATCAATGTCTCCATGTCCACTTTTGCATATTCTGTTACATTGTTTTTGGATGCAGTTCTAAAGCAAAACCGAGACCTGCTCACTGGGAGAGTTGAATGCTTGTTGACGCATTTGCCGAATTTACGTTTTCGCAACTAGAAAACAAAAGTGGCAGTGCATCTTCCGAAGCACTGCCATGGTTGTTTGAACTTGAAATTTGACAGTACATGTTGTAATGGGTCAAAATATAAGGCAGCAAAAAGTGCATACTGGCATACAGGGCTTTTTTCATAAAATAAACTGGTAGCTGCATCAGCAAAGATCCAGCTGCATGCTAGTGCATGTCTGCTTCTTAAATTTCAAGATCGAACAACTTTTGTTTCCTCACCGATTGCACCGCACCGATTCTCGTAACCCTTTTTGCATTGAACTCGGGAGCCGAACTAAGGACCATTTGAAATGAAGTTACCGTATTTTCCTGACTATCAGTTGCGCCTTCGTATAAGTTGCCACCCCTGCTTTTTATGAGTTTCTAAGAAAAAATTATTTATATGCCTTGTAAAGTGGATTATATGTCCAGTAGGAATATAGTTCGATCTCCGAAACTTAAATGAAAAAAAGAGGAAGAAGAAGAAAACAACCAAAAAGCGTCGAAACGCATTTATTTTCAGAACGGCACCGTTCACCCACCATTGGAGCTGTAGTCTCATTTGTCGGAAGTAGCAGCACTGTCCTTGGAAGATGACTGTTTGTCGCTGGCTGCCTCCCACAATGTGTCATCGTCAGGGCTGTCGAGTTAGTTGCTGATGCAGCACTTTTTTAAAATACATTTTGCACCATAGTGATGCAAAGAACGGCAGGCGAAGAGCACCCAGCCGCAGACTGTTGCAAGCAGAGGTCTCTGCAGGCGTCCCATCGGTGTCTACCAGCAGCGAGCACACATGTAGTTGTCCGTGAGTGTGTCCTCAAGCTCGAGGTGAACCACACTACACCCACGAAATGGCTTTTTGCGCGGGTTGCACTTCAGCAGCTTTCCTTTCTGTACTCTCCAGTACCGCACGCTTTTTTTCTAAATGTCGAACTGGCGCGCGCAGTGGCCTTGCTGCCGTTCGCTTCAGCAAAGTCAACAGACCACAGGTTGTCAGATGACGACTCACATTTGGCTAAAGACCGCTTTTAAGACAAGGGGTGACTTTAGCTTTTTTTTTTCTTTTTAATATCTCTACTTATATTTTGGTCTATATGGTAAGTCGCATAGGTGTATGAGATGCACCTATTACAACCCTGTTGGCACGATGAAACATACACAGTAGAACCGCGTTCACACGTTTTGGAAAAAAACACTATAAAAATGTACTAACCTGGAAAACATACGATCCAAAGTAGCTAAAAAATTTGACGGATGCGGCTATTGTTGACATCTGCGTAATGTGAAGCGTCGCTTCGATCATTGCAGCACGAGACACCGATGCTCGTCATGCTGGTGGTACCCTGGCGGCCCGAACGTATTTCGTTGTTTTCCTATTCCGTGGTGTTTTAAGAGGGCGACGCCGGATGCCGCATAAGCAAAACGGGATGCCCACATTACGCCGCCTGCAGCAGGGAACGGCAGCGTGTTTGGATTATCGCCTACTAAAAGCGTGCAGTATGCTAGCAGTGGCACTACACACCACGTGCTGTAAAACAGATAGGTGAATATGCTTATCGCAATAGGTTTGGTGGCGATAGCTGTTAATGCGGCGTGCGACGACCGGGGCGGAGATTTGCTGGTACCAGAATAGGTAACCGTGCATGCAGTCATTTTCACGTGAGACAGGTGGCTATATATTGTTCTCGATCGCGCACACCTTGTGCCTTTTCTTGTTCTCACAAGATCTAGCGGCCGGAAAACGTATGCAATCACAGTCAGCACCAGGGAACGACGACGCATTTCGTTTGTCACCTATTAAAAGCATGTGCTACATTTCCGACAGCACCACACTCTGTGGAACAGATAGGCGAAGGTGCTTATCGCAATAGAATTGGCCTTGATAGCTGTAAATGCCGCGTGCATTGACTGCGGAGAAGATTTGCTGGTTTTCTTCCGGTGATTATGCAGTGCTTGGCTTGTACAACTTCAGTTACATATTGCAAACTTCGATCGCCTGTTGCAGTGTATCATTGCCTGTTGAGATGTACTGATCACTTGTTGCAACCCATCGATCGGTTGTTGCAACATGTAAGAGCAAATTTTTCTTTGCACCGCTAAATTTACATGACCGCCTCATTCAAATGCGATGTAAGATGCAGGAACATTCCAGAATAGTGACATACCAAATGGAACCATAATACCATATTTCCTCAAACGTAGGTTGAATACAAAAATAGGTAGACCCCTATATAATGAACTCGCCGAAAAATTAAAAAAGATATATATAATTCTAATACAGGTGGACCCATATATTTTTAGAAGAACTAAAAACTTTGAACATGTCACACCTTCGTTTAGCCAAAAATTCTTGTAGCTTGCATAGGTCGGCGCACTCACTCACACTCGCTCGCACTCATTTCAAAGGCGTGAGTGCGAGCGGGAGTGAGTGCCAGTGAGTGTGAGCAGAGGTGAGTGTGAGTAAAGGTGAGTGCAAGTTCGAGTGAGTGCCAGTGAGTGTGAGTGGAGGTGAGTGCGAGTGTGAGTGCCAGTGAGTATGAGTGGAGGTTAGTGCGAGCGTGAGTGTGAGTGAAGGTAAGTGCTAGTGTGAGTGCCAGTGAGTGTGAGCGGAGGTGAGTGCCAGTGAGTGTGAATGGACGTGAGTGCGAGTGCCAATGAGTGTGAGTGGAGGTGAGTGTGAACATGAGTGAGTGCGGGGCCTGGAAAAATTAAGGTGAGTGATTGTGAGTGAGTATTCTCCCACACTGCCGACCTATGGCTGGCATACACTATGGCGCTCTGTTGCTAGATGTTTGCCTGCCCGTAGCGATGTATTAAACCAGTTTGTTTTATGTCGTCTCGTCTACGTGCCGTTCCCTCCTCGATGATCAATAAGGGGCAAGCCCCAAGCAAACGCTGTTGAAGTTGGCGGCTGCTCGTAGTCATGAAGTTTTTTAAATATAAAGCGTTAGTAATGGAACAACTAAGTTCATTCCGTGCCCTAATTGTTTTAAATAAATATGAATATTTAAAGGAATTTGAGGTAAAGGTGTATTCACTAGGTGTTCTAGAGTGCTTGTGGCCTGTTTACCTAGAACGATTCAAAGAATTTTGTACGGATGTGTCGGTCGTTTTGTCACCATGAATAAATTGAAACAAACGCTTTAGTTGTGGTAGTTTTGCTCTACTTTGCAGTGTTAATTGGCTCATTTTAACAATTCATTCCATGAATCTGTTAACTTGTATTTATTATAAATGAACCTTATTGCCTGCCTTTGCACCCCCTCTTACGAGTTCTTTTGTTTACGTAAATCAAACAATACATGTGTATTCCAGCACTGGTCGAATAAGCATTCTGTTGGCCAGCAGATTTGTATCTGCTCACGCAAGACAAAGGCGTTTTCTCAGAAAGATGAGCCTCTTTGGTGCTCAGCATATACATCGATTTCCACTTGAGGTTATGTTGTCAACATGGGTTTCCTATCGGAGAGCGCGTGTTAAAGTGACACCTAAATATTTACCCTGAAATACACAACTGAGAGGTGTGTCATTAATAATGTAGGTAAAATCAGATATCTGCTTCATTCTACTTACTGTTAACATTACTTATCACTGGGCAGTTAGAGTCATCTGCCACTCCTGACACCAAGAAAAGGTAGAATTTTGCATATGGTGATCATCAATACAATTAATATTGTGGTACGAAAAACAATCGTCATTGAATAGATGGATGTTACCGTGTAATCAGGAAGACAAATCGTTTATGCATATTAAAAATAAAACTGGTTCCAAAACTCTGCCTTCTCGCACTCCAGATGTAATATGTGCTAAACTGGAAGCTTCGGTCTGAATATAAACGAATTGTGAGCGGCAGAGGCTAGCACACGCACTCAAATTCACTCGCACTCATTTAAAAGGTGTGAGTGCGAGTGAGTGCGAGTGAGTGCCAGTGAGTGCCAGTGAGTTTGAGTGGAGGCGAGTGCCAGTGAGTGTGAGGGGAGGTGAGTGCGAGTGAGTGACAGTGAGTGTGAGTGGAGGTGAGTTCGAGTGAGTGTTATGGGAGTGTTGAGTGTGAGCAAAGGCGAGTGAGTATGAGCGGAGGCGAGTGCGAGTGAGTGCCAGTGAGTGGGACTGGAGGCGAGTGCGAGTGAGTACCAGTGAGTGTGAGTGGAGGTGAGTTCAAGGGAGTGAGGGTAGGTGAATGTGAGCGCCAGTGAGTGTGAGCGCAGGTGAGTGAGTATGAGCGGAGGCGAGTGCGAGTGAGTGGGAGTGGAGATGAGTGCGAGTGAGTGCCAGCGAGTGTGAATGGAGGCGAGTGCGAGTGAGTGTCAGTGAGTGTGAGCAGAGGTGAGTGCGAGTGAGTGCCAGTGAGTGTGAGCGGAGGCGAGTGAGTGTGAGTGCCAATGAGTGGGAGTGCGAGTGAGTGCCAATGAGTGCGAGTGGAGGCGAGTGCCAGTGAGTGAGTGGAGGTGAGTGCGAGTGAGTGCCAGTGAGTGTGAGTGGAGGAGAGTGCGAGTGAGTGCCAGTGAGGGGTAGTGGAGGCGAGTGAGTGGCAGTGAGTGGGAGTACCAGTGTGTGTAAGTGGAGGTGAGTTCGAGCGAGTGTGAGGATAGGTGAGTGTGAGCGGAGGCGAGTGAGTATGAGCAGAGGCGAGTGCGAGTGAGTGAATGGAGGTGAGTGCAAGTGAGTGTCAGTGAGTGTGAGCAGAGGTGAGATCCAGTGAGTGTGAGCGGAGGCGACTGCGAGTGAGTGCCACTGAGTGGGAGTGGAGGCGAGTGAGTGCGAGGGAGTGTGAGTGAGTGGGAGTGGAGGCGAGTGCGAGGGAGTGCCAGTGAGTGTGAGCGGAGGCGAGTGCCAGTGAGTGTGAGCGGAGGAGAGTGCCAGTGAGTGTGAGCGGAGGCGAGTTCCAGTGAGTGTGAGCGGAGGCGAGTTCCAGTGAGTGTGAGCGGAGGCGAGTGCCAGTGAGTGTGAGCAGAGGTGACTGCGAGTGAGTGTGAGCGGAGGCGAGTGCGAGTGAGTGTGAGCGGAGGCGAGTGCGAGTGAGTGCTAGTGAGTGTGAGTGGAGGTGAGTGCCAGTGAGTGTGAGTGGAGGCGAGTGCGAGTGAGTGTGAGCAGAGGTGAGTGCCAGTGAGTGTGAGTGGAGGCGAGTGCGAGTCAGTGCCAGTGAGTGTGAGCGGAGGCGAGTGCCAGTGAGTGTGAGCTGAGGTGAGTGCGAGTGAGTGCCAGTGAGTGTGAGCGGAGGCGAGTGCCAGTGAGCGTGAGCGGAGGCGAGTGCCAGTGAGTGTGAGCGGAGGCGAGTGCCAGTGAGTGTGAGCGGAGGCGAGTGCCAGTGAGTGTGAGTGGAGGCGAGTGCCAGTGAGTGCGAGTGGAGGCGAGTGCGAGTGAGTACCAGTGAGTGTGAGTGGAGGTGAGTTCGAGTGAGTTTGAGAGTAGGTGAGTGGGAGTGCAAGTGAGCGCCAGTGAGTGTGAGTGAGCGGTGGGTGAGTGTGAGTGAGTATTCTCCCACACTGCTGACCTATGGTAGCTCGGCTACGAAATCTCGCTAGTCAATGCCGCAAGCTGCATCCATGTCTGAACAACCAGAGAAGTCATCCTCATGCTATACTTCGCAGGCGTTCTCGGCAGCCAAAACAATGTTGTCCACGGTGCCGTCGAATGCATTGGATATGCAGCATTTCTTAAAGCCAGTCTGGATAAATTCCAGACTGGCTTTACGGGGGCGCGTGACGGAGGAACTCAGTTAGCTCAGTGCTTTTGCTTGTTTTGTTTAAAATTATAGGTTGAGATTCTTTGTTCACAAATACAGGTAGATAGCTCATTTTGGGTAACATTTCCGAAAGAAAAAAAAGGTGTACTTTGAGCAAATACAGTACATAAAAGTCAATGCTATTTAGATCGGGACCACAACATAGCTGCCAGGAAAACGCAGCAGCGAATAATGTAACTGTACCATCAGTCACACCTTTGCACAAGACACACTGACAAAAGTTGCAGGAAAAGAATGTCATGTGTATTCTGGAAAATACAGTATATATTGTCAAAATAGTGTTGTAGGGCTTTTCCTGCCTGGCTTCTATGTTGTAGATACCATAGCAGCCATTTAGTAGTTGCTCAGCTTAGCTTTCCCTAATGCCAAGAGAATGTTTTCAACCCCTAGACTGCTTACTCTCAAAAGTGATGGTAGCCTTTTGTTTTGATGTGTTAGCCATCTTTCCTGCACTACTGGCTTTTACTGTTCTCTGTTATTGCTGGTGCGAAGGGTTCCACATCAGCATTTTGCAGTTGGGATGATTGGATTGTGCAACTTATTTTACCTCTTCTCTTATTTTACCTTATTTTACCTCTTCTCTGAAAACTATGCAGAAGGGGGAAATGGTGGCGTGGGGTGCCCAGAGCCAGGCGAGCCCAGGCGGGAGGAGGACTTTGAACAGTGCCACTCACGCAATTCGAGCTATCACAGCCAACACTCTCGTGGCTCTGGTTATGGCAGCCTCCAGTCACACTCGCGACAAGGTAGCTCCGAGTCTGGACATGTCAGGTAGGTCTGCCTCCGATTCAGCATAAGGTTGAAGCATATACACTTTCACAACTGTTAAACCAGAAGCATTGAATGTAGTGCATAGCCGTGATTTGTACATGTGCTGAAGGTAACCTGGCGGAAAAGGCGCCAATCTATGCATTTGGAGCAATCAATGCTATAAGTGCTTCGTTTTAACTCTGGTACTGGTTAAGTCAAAAGTGTGTCATCTCCAAATGTTAACTAAATCTCTCTCTCTCTCTCTCTCTCTGTCCAGCCCTTTTTTTTAGTGTACAGTATATTCAATCTCATCCAGGTGCCTAACACCACAAAAACAACACAGGGAATACTCTGTGCATGGAAAAATGATTATTGTCCATTTGCTGATGTTCTGTTTCATACTTATCTGTGCTGACACATAGAATATTACTCTGATCAACTGCAGTTCATATGACACCTTGATTGAAGAAAATTCCCTGTATAAAAAACATTTTTTTTTTTTCAGTTTAGTTCAATTGAAAATCCAATTTTTTTCTCTTAAAATGTAGCAAAACAATTTTTTTCACTTTCAATGTAATGAAGTCCACATAAATTGCAGTATGTACCTGTAAATTTTGTGACAGCAAAATATAGGAGATATCACCCAACACCAAATTCATTTGCACTCAACATTTTGCATACAATTGTCTGCAAGTGATGAAAAGTGGCGGCTGTCAAAGAAAGGACAACATGTGCTGCAGTTCTGCTTGTGGCCAAACCTCTTATGTGGAGCAGCTTGTCAGTACCTAGAAAGGCAACACTGAAATTACAACAATAGCGGCAAGCTTGGTCGTTGCAGCTCATGTCAGTCCGGTATTTATGCATGCAGTATTTATACACACCTGTACAGTTCAACCCACTTATAACAGTCCCAGATATAATTATCTATCAGTTATAATAATCACATTTCAGTGCATTTATGATTTTCTAACCCTGCCTCTTGAAACTACATTGAAATGTAACAAAATTTTTTTTAATCACCGTACTCTTACAACGAATGCTTCCAACTGGGTCACGGTAAAAAAGAGGGCGCATCCGAAGTGCTACAGCACGAAAGCGCGACCAAACTGGGCACACAGCAGCGCGCCCCCTTGCTCCAGTTAAACTGGGACGATGATATGGCTTTCGAGATGAGCGAGCGACTGCCGCACAAGTGTTTCAGAAACCATAAAGAAGGTCACTCGCTTTTCAGCATACTTCCAGGGAGGAGGAGGAGGAGGAGGTGTACAGCATGAACAGCATGATAAACAGCTTGTCGTGAGGCATGCACCACCCGTGCGATATCGGTTACCACGACGACGGCACTCTCGTTTTTGCACAATTGTCCACGTGGTACCATGTGCAATACTCCTATTTAAATGAATTAGAACAACCATCTATGTCTTTGCATCATGGGAAGAATGGCTGCTTAAGTGTTCCTGTTGTTACTGTCGATATTGACACCACCCGAGTGGGCACGTGCTTGCAAAGTATCGGCGGTTACAGTGCGCCATTATCACGATATAGGAGGAGTTCAGTGATGCTTCTTTTATATTACAGTTCGCGGGTACATTGTTTTTTCAAATGTTACATAGGTAACATAATTTTGGTTCTCTTGTGTGGTATCCCGGGCACGGCGGCTGCATTTCGATGGGGGCGAAATGTGAAAACACCCGCGCACTTAGATTTAGGTGCACATTAAAGAACCCCAGGTGGTCGAAATCTCCGGAGTCCTCCACTACGACGTGCCTCATAATCAGAAAGTGGTTTGCGCATAAAACCCCACAATTTAATTTTGTTTTTTCTCTTGTGTGGCTGATGTGCAGACATAATGCCAAGACCACGATGTCCAAGACCTTCGCAGAATGGCAGCATGCTGCAATAGTTTTCAAAGTTTGCACTTCAGGCCAACTAGAGTGCTTCAATCTTTAATGCAGAATATGGTTGTCTTGCTGGTAGTAAAATATATCGCATGCTCTCAAACAGAAAATGGTGGCTGTGCTTGCAGTTTTGAAACTCCAGGTGATGAGAAATGGTCACTATTTCGACATAGCTATACAAGGCCGCATTTCGTTCTTTAGGTGGACGTTTCTAACAGTAATTCGCAGACAGGCGCGGGAACGCAGCAGAAAAAAAAAATGACTGAAAATCTGGTTTTCGGACCAAAGTGCTATATTCTGTCATGTACCGTATTTACTTGCATAATGATTGCACTCGTGTAATGATCGCACCCCAGAATGTTGTCGTCAAAATTCGTTTTTTTTTTTCTTTCTCGTGTAATGATCGCACCCCGAACTTGCCGCAGCGGTGTGTTGTGCATCAAGTCTAGCAAATGATGATTGCGCTTACCATCTGTCGAATGCTACGCGAACGACTCTTGAAGACATACCAAGCGGTCTGCACAAAAAGTATGATCATTATGTGAGTAGATACGGTATATCCTGAAATCCTTTTCAATTTTCTTCGTGAGCAACAACAGTGTGTTTGTTTATATAACTTTTTTCATTTTGTTTTGCAAAGTTTATTTATATTCGATTTTTTAACTTTTTTTTCCTTATAAACATGTTGTTTTGGACTAGCACCGCCAGAAACAGAATTTTTTCCCCATCACTTTGATGCTGTACACTTATGTATCAAGCATGCTCTGTGATTAGAAAAATGTGTTTGCTAGACTACGCAAAAACTGCTGCTTTTCACGGGGCCAGGACAGTGTTATATTATTTATTTCATAATACCCCTAAAGGCCCCCGAAGGGGTATTGCATAGGGGGTACCGATACATGAAAAAATGTGAGCTTTGCGCGTTACGGAAAAAACAACTGAAGTACACAAAAGTTATACAAAAGTATGATATCTAGCAAAATACACAAGTAAAACAATATACGAAATACATTAGTCAAGTGAAACTCAGATAGAAAATACAAAACTGTCTGAGAAAATAAATTAAGGGAATTAAATAGGCACAATGTAAAAGAAGTAAAACGGGGTGTTGCTCGAAACTGCGTCAGTTGTCACGTTAACAAATTAATGAGACATGAATCCACTTGTACAATGTGCATGCAGAACGGTAAGACAAATGATCAAAACAATATATACACTGAACAACGTATGAAGAAACGGTACATGATGGATATTTACACGTAACTATTGTGTAAAAGTTCCTAATAACTAATTATTAAAAAGCTATTTAATAACTAATTATTACATGCTAGCAGTTGCATCAGAAGTACAAACAGCTAGTGGATTTCTTTTTCCCACAAATATTTTGAAATATGAATTTAGAATCTGCAAAGTGTGATCTTGAGAGACCTTGCATTTGGAATCTCAGAAGCATTTAGATGAAGCTTTTAGTGTTGCTTTGAATCTGTTAGTCAATCAACCTGTTGTTACTATAGCCCTCAATATGCAATTGATATGTGCACATATTGTTTTGATGAAGATTTGAATCGTGAAATTCGATGCGGCATTCAAACAATTAATTAATTAATTAATTAAAAATACCTTACAGGCCCTATGGGGGCATTGTGAAAGGGGGGTTACAAAAGCAAGGCAAATAAAGAAAAGTGAGCAGCCTTCTAAAGTGTAATACAAAAGATACGCCTCAATGCAGGGCTCATCAACATTACTACCAAGATCAAAACATGAAAAAGGAACAACTGAAGTAACGAAAGGCCACAAAGGTAGATTTAAGGAAATAACACGAGTAAAACTTAACGTAAGGCACTAATACTAGAAAGTAAAATACACGAAAATTGAACATATCAGGGAGTACAATTCTTGAAGGGATATTTAGGGAAAAAGACGCAAAAAAGCAATAATATGTACAGAGCATACAAGTGAACACGTGACGCAGCATAAAATAGCAATTAATAAGAGTGAAATAGCAATGCATCAATATCACAAGAAATTCGAAGCACATTGCCAAGTGTAAGAAACAAAATAAAGTGATTTGTAAGTGCTATTAAGAAAAACGCTCGTGTAGGAGATGACGAAATTTTTCCTGATCTGACTCAGAAGCAATGTAATCAGCAGATTGTTCCACAAGCGAATGGCCGTAGGGAGTGCGGAATTGTTAAAAGCATGTGTCGTACCGTACATGCACGCAAAACTTAAGTGGTTATTTAATCGGCGAGACGTGTTCGAAGTGATCTGGATATGTAGTGTGGATTGTGTGGCATTATAAACATATTTGTGAAACAAGGATAACAGAGCAATATTACGGCGAAGAACTAAAGGCTGTATGGAATGATCGAGTTTCATTTGCGTTACACTGGAGTGATGGCTATAATTATGTGAAATGAAACGGGCAGCTCGGTTCTGGACTGATTCAAGCATGTCGTAGCATCGTGTATGTAGGATGTGGGGACCAAATGGATGATGCATACTCGAGCTGTGGACGAACAAATGTCTGATAGGCCAATTTGCGGATGTTGGAAGGTGAATTACCCAGATTACGATGTAGGTAACCTAATGTCCTTGAAGCTTTTACGCAAACGGCTGCAATGTGGTCTGTCCAGGAGAGGTTTTCGGTTAGGTGAACACCCAAATATTTATACGATACTGTATGTAACAATTCTTTATTATTGACGTTGTATAAAAAATGTGAGTTGTCACGCTTACGACTAAAAGAAATTACCTGACATTTTGATACATTTAAAGCCATTAACCAGGTGTTACACCAATTATGAATTTGGCTAAGGTCATTTTAAAGGGCCAGGTGGTCGTCAGTACTGTTAATTGATCTGTAAATAATGCAGTCGTCAGCAAAAATACGTAAGCGAGAAGAAACATTAAGTGGCAAATCATTTATGTTAATTAGGAAGAGTAAAGGGCCCAAAGCGCTGCCCTGAGGCACACCAGAAGTAACGTAAGTAGGAGACGAAGCAATATTATTAACTACTGTGAACTGTTGATGATTCGAAAGAAAATTACGAAGCCATGTTAGAGTGAAGGAGTCAATTCGAAGTGCAGTTAATTTTGCAATAAGGTGACAATGAGCTACAAGATCAAATGCTTTGGAAAATTCAAGGAAAATGCAATCTGTCTGCTGGTTATTGTTCATGTTAAGGTGCATGTCAGTCGTGAATTCGAGTAACTGTGTCTCACATGATAATCCTTTCCTGAAACCATGTTGATGGCGAAAAAAGAAATTATTGGACTCTAGTAGGTGATTATAAATACGAGAAGCAATTACATGCTCGAGCATCTTGCAGCAAATGCAGGTCAATGAAATTGGACGGTAATTTCCCGGGGAGTTTTTATTCCCAGTTTTAAATATGGGTATGATTTTGGCCATTTTCCAGTCATTGGACAGCTGTCCCGATGACAAAGACTGCTTGAATATATGGTACTACAGAATGTTAATGGATATAGAAATGGTATTTTTTAATATCTTGGAACTAATATTATCAATACCAGATGAAGTAGATAACTTCAGATTATTAATAAGACATGCAATTCCCTCCACCGAGATTTCAATACTTTCCATGAATTGCCAGTCATAATCAGCAACATAAGGTACATTGGTATGATCCTTGCGGCTGAAAATCGATGAAAGAAACGTATTAAACGCAGAGGGGCATTCATTGTCAGAGGGGGGAGTTTTTGTATCTCTATGTAAGGCTATCCGGTTAGAGTCACGGTCAGGTGATATAACTCGCCAAAACTTTTTCGGATTCGAATGAAAGAGAGAAGGTAAATCTGTGGAGAAATATTTACTTTTAGCTGCAGTTAAGGCAGAACAGTACGTTTTTAAGCAAAAGCTGTAACTTTCCCATGAAGGAGCATTATTGACGCATTAGCAGTATTGTACAGACGTTTCTTTTTATTCCTGAGCTTACGTAGGGCATTATTAAACCAAGGATTTATTTATTCATTTGTTATCGAGATCAGCATGATATATTTGTTAATTAGAGCAGACATTTTATTCTTGAAGCATACCCAGTTATCTTCCACCGAGCGATTATAAAAAGAAAGAAGTAGTGTGCGGTTGAAAAATACTTCAAGTTCATCGTTTATTTTAGAGTAGTTTGCTTTGTTATAATCCCATATTATTTTCTTTGAGATCCCTGAAAAGGGTAATGGAACGCTGATTGTTACCTGAAGTAGATCGTGATCGCTAAAGCCGTTTAGATTAATTACGGATTCAGTCGTTTCGGGAGTGTTGGTGAGTATAAGGTCTAAAATGTTAGTGCCACGGGTTGGTTTGTTAACGACCTGGAACAGGTTAAGATCTAAAGTTAAGAAAATCCACTGATGTTCGACAAGGTGATGATAGATTACGCCAATTTATGAGCGGAAAGTTAAAATCACCTAATAAGTAAACAGAATGCGCTGGACAGAGCTGGAGGGCCGTGGTTATGCTATTGCATAGTTCTGTAACGAAAGAAGTGCTGTAGTCAGGTGGACGGTAACAGGCACCTACCAGTAGTTTGGTCGTATTCATTATTACTTCAACCCACACAATTTCAAGAAATGAGTTCGAGTCGATAATAAGTGAAGGTAATGATTTTTTAACACCGAGAAGAATGCCACCGCCTCTCTTGCTAGTTCGATCTTTGCGGTAAATATTATATGAATGGTTATCAGGAAGAATTTCGTCGTCTGCAATGTCAGGATTTAGCCAAGTTTCGGTAAGAACAAGAATGTTAGATTCGTTATCGTCAAGCAGAAGTTATGCCAGCACTATTCCATTTGAATTCATCTTGTGCAGTAAAACCTCGTTAAGTTTGTGGGGATGCGCGACTCTCATGCGTCCCCTATGTTGTTTTCCTGCACGGTGCATCTCCTGTAATTCGGCTTCGCCGCGTGGCCTGGCGCCCGCGGCGGCCAGAGTGGTTGAGGCGCAGTACGACAGAGGGCGCGAGTGTTGCGCTGCTAACGCCGCCGACAGGGGGGGTTACTTGGGCGCCGAAAGACGAGGGCTCTCTTTGGTTCGGGACAGCAAGCAGTGCGGACGTGCCGTGCCATGCCTGCGCTGATCCAAACTTCTGCGAGACCGTCTCGCGTGGCCGCCTTCGAATGCGCCACCGTTCGCGTGACCGTACGCGCGAACGACCACACATTGGGATCCAGCATGGGGCGAACATATTCGCTTGCTATCCGGCCGCGGTGAGTCGGACTTCTAGATTTGTCGCGAGCCCATTGGCATGTTTTGGGGATAGCAACTTGGCTAGCAGGCATTGATTTATGAAAGGTGCAATAAATGCCCTTGTGATTGTATGCACTACTGTGTTGTCGTTCCTTTGTCCCAAGAGCACGGGTGAAACAACCCCACAAGTTAGATCATACAGACTCGTCCTCTGGTCCTGGTAGGCATGTGCATTATTTAATACAATTGTACTCTTTTTAATTCAAACTTATTTCTCCGCACATCAGTTAATTCGTGCAACTCTCGGAGCTTGTTGAATGCGAGCGCCGCAAATGTGTGACATGAAAGACCAAACACTGCGCTAGCATCCAACCGAAATGAAGAGTGGAGTCCGAATTTCCTTAGTCATCAGAAGAAATTGTACATAAATGACAGCAACACCAGAACGCTTTGGGCCTATTTGTGCCTTTAAAGCCCTTATTTTTGCTTTTACCGCCGCGTATAACATCGCGTTGGCCACATGCGTTCACAGCTGTGTAGTCGCCATCCGTGATCTCATCGATAGCAACTGCTGTTTCGTGAGCAGTGGTTGCGGAAAACAGTAGTTTCATTTTCACTCGGTGCGCACATTTGCTGTGTGCCTTCAAAACTGTGTACAGTGGAACTCCAGTTATACGTCCCCCGGTTTTGCGACGAACGGGGTTTTACGACGGATTAGCGCAGTCCCGGCAAAGTCCCCATAGAAGCAATGCATTAAAAACCCCGGTTATCCAACGAAATTTTACGCCTGACCCGCGTTATACGACGACCCTCTCGAAGCGCGGTACGGAACTGCGGACAAAATAAAAGTGCTGCGGGTCTCTTTCCTCGCTCCGTCTCTCCGCATGCGGAGCACTTGACACCGCTCGACCGGTTCGCTCTGGTGCAGCTTTCTTCCCTGCCTTGTCTCATCATTGTTTCTCTCTCCCCCACCAGCAGCCACCCGCAACGCTCTCTGTGCTGAAATAGTGCCTTTTCTTCTCCACAATCACTTTCTCCCTCTCTTCTCAGCAGCGTCGCCTCTCGTCGCACTGGGGAAGCGTTTTTCTTTCAGTTTCCCAGCAGCAGATTGCCGACAAGGTAGCATGGAGAGGCCTAGGTTTATCGCACGTGTCCATTGTAATCCTAGCGACCTGCGTTCAGCAGAGGTTTTGAGTTGTGTGGAGCAACGCACAATGTCCTTAAAGCGGACAGTTCTGTTGCTCAGTGATAAGCTGAGTATTATCGACGAAGAGGAAAAGCGGCATGGAGCCACGAAAGCCTGCATTAACCCTTTGAGGGTCAATGACGTAAATATACGGCGCTGCGAACAAGTCCAAAAATGGTTGATGCCGTATATTTACGGCGCCGTCTGTATGCTTAAAAAGCGAGCTAATTTCTTAACTTTTTCTTTTCTGTCGTGCTGCCACTCTGTGGGAATACAGGGAATTTTTTTCGCATGCCTCCTTCTCTCGGTTTTCGTTGCATGGTCTGTTTAACACTAGTTCACTCCCGCGCGTCTATATACTACCACTCGCGCATTGGTGTGCGCGCTGGCGGGTGGCGGTTTGGGTTTTGTTTTCGCCGGCGGTTTCGGCTTGCGCTTGCAAAACTGATGGCTATCTCGTTACTAATCGCTCAAAGGGCAACCACTTGTTTCTTGCTCGTGTAGTGCTCACAGGGGTGTGCATAGGAAGGATGCTGCCATGCATGCATTTCCGTTGCTTTTCTTTTTCTTTTTTTGTGAGACTCGCGAAAACTAATTGCATCTGGTTGGCGATAAGATGAAGATTAGCGGAAGCTTGTCACACGTTTTGCTTTTTTGACGGGCACACAACCACACAGTTTTCTTGAGTGCGCGCACCTTGTAAGATTTGGAGTCGGGCTTGTAGGACGATCGGAGGAACTTGGGGATACAGAACTAGGCGAGCAGGATTTATTTACATTTGAACATGGGATACATTTACACAGTCTAGCGTGACTCCCAAATGGAGCCTGCAAGACGAAGCATACAGCAAACGAGCACACAGCTCACGAGTACACTGACAAGCACAAAGCACGACTACGAGCACCCACTAGCCGCTGACAACAGCTGGTTATATCCCCTTCGTGTTCCCTAGATCCCTAGATCCCTAGGTGAGGCAAAACGTTTGACGTCAGCGTAAACACGCCGCCTCTCTGCGGGACGTTTTACCTCTCTGCAGGACGTTTTAAAAACACACACGCACACACAGGATTCAGTGCCCCCTCCGCGGGCAGACGACCTTTGCAGCGCAGTCCTCATGGTGTCCTGCGTCCCCATAGCCAGGTGGTCACGCCCGACCCCAGCCGGCGCCTCTAAATTCCAGAGCGGACCTCGCACAGTGGCCTCCGCCGCGGTCCATCGTTTGGTGTCTCGAAAAGCGCACGGGGAGGTTCCGCCAATTACCTCCTCCCCTCGAGAACTCCCCTGAGCTGACCCTTGCCGCGTGGCTGCCGGTTGTCTGCAGTTCTCTGAAGTAAGTTCATGGTTGCTTAGCGCTGTCCTCGCTGGTTCTCTGAAGGGCGCCATCACCACAGGTGGATCGAAACACGTGCAGCAGGCTGAAATAACTTGCACGTTGCCCCCTCAGCAGGCCTTTCCTAACAACCTACGCAGTTAGATTGCGCTATGGATGTACATATTGTAAGAGCAGGAACATTTGAGACTTGCGAAATATTCTAGTGTGCGCATTTTCAAAGCCTTGAACTTTAACAATGCATTAACATTTTTATTCTTATAAGTTTATTTCCTTTTTTATTGTTGTTATTCATGAATGAAGAGTACATATATACCAACGCAAAATATTTTTTTCTCGCTTTGCGGTCACCCTAGAAAAATTACGGTAAATTTTTTCGAAATAAGTCCCTTGATCCCTAAGCAGAATAGGAATCTCCAATAAAAAAAAAAATCGACCCTCAAAGGGTTAACGTACCCAAATCTTCGCTTAAGACCATCCTGGCAAACTAAGCGGTGATATTGCAGAATACGAACAAGTTTGGGCTCAAGTGGAATGCAGCAAAAGGAGGACAGCATGAGAAGTTAGAAAAAGGTCTCTTCAAGTGACTGCATCATGTACGGAGCTCTGCGATCATGTTGACGGCGCCATTCTAAAAGAAAAGGTGGACCTTGTGGAATTGCGTCTGGGCATCGACGGCTTTTGGGCATCTAACGGGTGGCTGGATCGCTTTAAAAAATGAAACAGGATTGTGTACGGCTGCTCCTGCAGAGAAAGCTTTTCCGTGGATGTTTGGATGGTGAACGAGTGGATGAGTCGCTGCCGGAGATGATTGCTGCATACAAGCCCTGTGACGTTTTCGATGCCGATGAGAGTGGTATTTTTACCACATGGAGCCCGAGCAAACCCTTGCGTTTAAGGGTGACAGCTGTCATGGTGGCAAGGGTAGTGAAGAGCGTGTGACGGCACTATTCTGTGCTAACGAGGACGGTTCCGAGATGCTGCCCGTGCTCGTTGTTGGAAAGTTTGCAAAGCCGCGGTGCTTTAAAAACTTGAAGACGCTGCCGTGCAGCTACAACTTCAACAAAAAGGTGTGGATGACGTCTTCGCTCTTCAGCAATTTTTTGCAGCAGCTGGGTAACAAAATCGGTGCTAAGGCGAGGAAAATGTTGCTTTTCGTGGACAGTGCACCATGCCACCCACCCGATACTTCCAGACTGGGGAACATAAGGGTTGTTGTTTTTTTCCGCCCTACTGCACAAGCCGGCTGCAGCCGCTGGATGCCAGCATCATTAAGTGCGTCAAGCAAGGGTACTGGAAGCGGTTAGTGCAGCGTCGGCTGGCGGCTAGGGAGGGCAGCGAGTCGGAAAAAAAGATCACTGTGCTCAATACCATGCATTTGATTGCCAGTTCGTGGAATGCAGTGTCGCGAAGCACAATCGCTAGCTCGTTCAAGCATTGTGGCTTTAAGAGAGAGACTGCCTCCTCTACTGGGGAGGCAACAACCTCAATGCTGCTCGAGGCCGATGCAGGCTTCACTGACGACAATTTCGAGGATTTAAACCTCACCATGACCTTTGCCGAGTACGTGGAGGCCAACGACAACGTTGCGATCAGCGGCGAGGTGTCGCTGGATGACGCCATCAAAGAGGCTTTGCCTAGTGCCGACACCGCTGCGACATCGGACGACGACAATGCCACAGATGCCGTGCCTGAGCCTACCACGTTTGCTCAGGTGCTACGGCACATAGACACATCTGGAACTTCATCTGTTCATGCGCCACCGCAGAGGACCGCCTTTTGGACGTTGCCCAACTCGAGCGAAAGCTCTTGGTTCATGGATCAAACAAGGTCCAAAAGAAACTTACCAACTTTTTTAAAGTTCGCACCGGCTGGCGGGAATCGCAGCAAAGGGCAGTGGAGTGCCGTAAAGGTTCGTTTGAATAAAGCATGATTGGTACCTGTACTGCAGCATTGATTCTTATCGCATTTACTTTTTTGGTAATTTGGGTTTCCAAGCCCTGCAGAGTATGTTAGTAGATTACAATTAAGTTTTTTGTAAATTCATCGCGCGAAATAAGTAGTATTTTATAGGCATAAATTATGTTCGGATTTTACGACGCCCGCATTTTACGATGCTTTTTCACAGTCCCGAGAAAGTCGTATAATCGGGCTTCCACTGTATAGTAGCTATCCTTGACTGCATCTATAAAGACTGCGGTCACTTGCAGTTATTGCCGCAGACAGTGGTTTCATTTTGACCCTGTCCGCACGTTGGCCACGTACCTTCAGAACCGCAAGGTCGCCGTCCATGATCATGTCGATAAACAGCCGCAAACAGTGCGAAGCTGTCGAGGATGAAGAACTCTGGCTACGTCGTGATGGGACAGACGGTCTGTTGGTAACTAGCTCACTGGCTAAAAAATAATCTGGATGTTCACATGGTAGTGAAAAGTGTCTCAGGTGAACACGCACGCCATGGCCACACTGCAAAGGAAGTCACGAGGCCTTCACTGTTGCAAGCATTAATCAGTCACGAGATGATGCAAATTCCAGCTTCCACACTGCTTTTGCGCAAACCAGAAACAGGATTTGCTGGTTCATTCAATAAATAAATGCGGGTAAATAAACCCAGTCTTAGCGCACGTGCTAATGTAGTAAACATTTGTTTATGGTTTTCTTGAAACCTTCGATAATACGACGGTCGATTAATCCAGACATTTGTTTCTGTCCCATCAAATCGAATTAACGAGGTTTTACTGTACTAAAATTTCACTCGTTAGGGTGCCTGTATGTTTTTCAGAATAGTAAATGTTTTGAAAATATTCATATTTATGCACCCCTTCATATTTGCAGGAACCTGAGCTCTGGTTCGAGCTATAGCGACACATTCCCAGGATCCCTGAAACCTCCAGATCGAAAGCGCCCCATCAGCAAGGTACAGAACTTGCTTTATGTGAGTGTTCACTCTTGCTTCATCTTTCCCTATTTTTCACATGTGAATTGTCGCATCACGTGGTTGTCCTCTGTTGACTATTTTCTCCTGTAGCCTCTTCAAGCCTTGCGGTTGCATGCAGTGATAGTTTGGCTGTTCTGATGTGCATTTTTGTACCACATTCACTCATCATTATGGACACAGTGGTCTACTAGTCTTATTCCTCGTGGCTCCAAGAGTTTCTGTGTTGGATCAGTAGCTGATGCCTTCACTACTTGTGATAAATATGCAAGAGGCCATAGGCAGGAACACAGGTAGTGACTGTAGCCCTAGGCAACTGCACTCTTTTCGCTTATTCACTCCCCCGTATTGAAAAAGTTTAGCCTTCATTCATCTTCTTTGGTTGCTGTGCATGCTGACCAGCAATTTTATCCGGAAAAAGCACACACTGTCCATTTGTTTTAGTTTGATTTAGAAGTGTACGAATATAATTTTTTAAAAATATTAATTGAATATGAATAGTAGGTGTCAAATTTTGAATTGAATAGTCAGATGCATATATTCACAGCAGAAATATTTATTTCCGTATAATTAGGTACCATGTCTGTATTGACTATGCAAAAAGGAATGCTAACTACCAGAACAAAGGATCAGTTTTTAAAACCAAAATCGCCAATTGTCATGAGAAAAACTGTGAGTAGCCTCTCAACGACATTAGAGTCTGGTTGCAAACAAGCCCTCCAAGAAAAAATGGCTGTTGTAGGACAAGCTCTCCAAAAAATCGTTGCCAAAATCGTTGCCAAAAATTGTTGAAAAGAAAAAATGAGGTTGCTGAAGGACTTATCTACCGTAGACACATGTAAAAAGGCCCGTTGCGAGGCAAACACTCAAACTCGAAGCATACAGCACGTATGGCACAGTGGGATCTTATCGCACTTGGACTTTATGTGGAACATGATGCTGCTCCATATGGACATGTGCATTCACAAGCAGCTGCTTGTAATTCAACCATTTGACCATCTGCCTCCACGAAAGTTTTCATTTATTGCCTCGGTATTCCTTTGTGGCAGCAATGAAATTTCATTACAGTCGAACCCAGTTATAATGATACTGGTTTTAACAATATATCGGTTACAACAATGAGAAGCTGCTGCACCGTTGACTTTTGTATATTTTCCATGGTGAAATAACCCACTTACTACAATGCCTCGATGCCGCATTGTCGGTTATAATGATGAAGTCTGGCTGTTGGGTGTCCAAGCCGAAAGTAGTGAAATGCGAAATCCTTGAAAAGAAAACAAGAAATTCGGGAGCTGCATGATGGGCCGCTGCTCCAACAGCCGCCGCACACTCATTTTCCAGCCATCTCTTCACGGCTCTCTTCTGTCGCCCTTCCACCCCTCCGAACATGAATGGGCTGCAGGTCCATTCATGTTCGGAGGTGGGTGGGGTGGCATAGCTCTACGTCACCCCACCCTCCGAAACTTGAATGGACCATGCCAACTGCGCCGCAAGCAGGTTGCTCGCATGTTGCACGCTGGCTCTTCATTCAGCGCAGTTCTGCGAACAGCTTAATCGCTCGCATTCGCCTTTGTTGGTTGCGTCAAGTCGTCCCTGGCTACGCGGTTTCTCAGCTTTGCTTGACTCGCTGCTGAAACGGAAGATGGCTGATCCGCCTGCTGGTCATCAGCAGTGCACGACGTTTCAAGGGAAAAGAAAGCGCATGGCTATAAATTTGGAAACTTAAAAGCTTCTAACCGATGAGACGATCATTGCGAACGTGCTTGCATCAGATAGCAATGGCAATGATGGCAGCGATGACACGGTAGGGCAGGCTGCCTCAACGTTGTCCTCACAGGAGGCCCAGCAGATGATTCAGTCCCTCCGGGGCTTTGTTTTCTCGGGGAACCTTCTGCTGCACTACGTGGAGCACTTGGCTGCCTTGGAGAAAGATGTTGGCAAGCTTCGCGTAAAGCATGCATGGCTGACAAACATAGGGTTTTTTTCTGCAAGCCAGTGAGAAGTACGTGGCAAGATGCTTGTGGCAATGTCTCCTCAGCGTTTGTTCTGGATTTCTCAAGCTGACAGGATGCCGTGGCAGCCTTCTTCCAATTTTTAAAAGGCTCCTTTTGGGGCCACCAAAGCGATGCCTTGGCAGTGCTCGCATATCGCTTGCCACCTGTGATACCTCTTTGCACTTGTTACAGCAGTGCCATTCTTTAACGCCAACAGCTGCAGCTTGTTAAATATGATCGTAGCGCCCAGGGAGCAGTTAAATTAGTGAACACAATCAGCAGCTCGGGCGGAGGGAGGTGGAGGGGAGGGGCACTGGCCTTCCCGTCTGTATGGTTTACTCATCCCCCTATTTTGATTTTTTCATGCAACCCAGTTATAACAACGGAATTTTCGTGGCACTTCAATATTGTTATAAGTGGGTTCGACTGTATATGAAAATCATGTGTAAACATACTTTGTTATATTTAGGATCTAAATACATGGTGCTCTATGGACAAGAAATTATAAAATATTAAATACTTCGTTATACAGTGCAGTCCATTTATAATGATACCACATACCGTCGACGACCAATAATTCTATTGAATGTCCAAAAAAAACTAATGTATCCAAAAAAGACTATTTTTTTTACTTTATTTATTTATTTATTTATTTATTTATTTATTATAGCTCAAAGGCCCCAGAGATGGGGTATTACATGAGGGATGGGCTTTAACAAAACAGTGATTCGAGAGCAGCCTTGAAGTGATGAGGGTCGGAGTGGTGCGTGATGTCAGCAGACAGACCGTTCCAGTCCCTGGCAGTTTTCACAAAAAATGATCGTAGATGAGAGGTAGTCTGCGCCGGGGGAGGATACACGGCTTTGCTGTGGTTAATGCGGCTGGACTGACGATGAGCTGGTAATATAGCTGAAATGTGGAGTGGTGAATGATAGAATTTGTGAAAAAGACATAGTCTAGAAATAAGACGTCGCGATTCTAGATTAGTAAGACCGACACAGGATTTTAGTTCAGACACGCTTGCATGATAAGAATATTCAGAGAAGATAAACCGGGCTGCACGGTTTTGAATTGATTCCAGTGTATTAGATGGGTTATGTTGATGAGGATCCCAGACAGAGCATGCATATTCTAACTTCTGGCGGACATATGTAACATAAGCTAACAATTTTACTGATGGGGGAGCAAGTCTTAGATTCCGGCGGAGAAAACCGAGGGTTCGATTCGCGGCATTGGCTAAGTTAATGACATGATGTGACCAATTTAGGGTAGTTGAAAAGGTTATGCCGAGGTACTTATACGAGTCTACGAATGAGATTTCGGCGCCGTATATGGTGTATTTCCCTGATTGGTGATGTTGTCTGCAATGGAAAGAAACTAGCGAGGTTTTTTTAGTATTCAAAGACATCAACCATTTGTTACACCATAATTCAATGCGTTTTAGGTCATCTTGAAGCAAATGCATGTCTGAAGTGTTAGTTATGCGTCGATAAACTACACAATCGTCTGCGAATAATCGAATGTTAGAAGAGATCTCAGTAGGAAGATCATTAATGTAAATTAGAAAGAGTAGTGGTCCGAGAACTGTGCCTTGTGGTACGCCCGAAAGGACAGAAGATCTTTTAGATGACTGTGTGTTAGCAAATACAAACTGTTATCGGTTAGTGAGGAAGCTACATATCCAGTCTAGTACAAATGGATTAATCTTGAGACGGGAAAGTTTTAGGAGTAGCCGTTGGTGTGGAACTTTGTCAAATGCCTTTTCAAGGTCTAAGAAAATAGCATCTACAGGTACGTTCAAGTCGAGGTTAGAGCTTAGGCCATGAAAAAATAAAGCTAGTTGGGTGTCACATGAAAGACCTTTACGGAAGCCATGTTGAGCTGGGTGAAAGAGGTTATTGGATACTAAAAAGTTTACGATCTGAGAGTAAATAACATGCTCCATTAGTTCGCAACAAACACTGGTGAGTGAAATGGGGCGATAACTAGAGCACAACGATGGAGGACCTTTTTTGGGGACTGGAACAATCTTGCCTACTCTTCAGTCTTCCGGCACCACTCCTGATGACAATGATTGCTGAAAAATAGCACATAACATCGCGCTCACATTTGTTTTGGTGTTTTTCAGCATTTTAACATTTATTTCATCGACGCCAGACAATGATGTAAGTTTTAATGAATCAATTAGTTTCTCAATGCCGTAAGGACAAAAGGTAATATCAGGCATGACTGCATGATCCGAAAGAGGGAAGCGAGGTATATGTTAACAGGTTCAGCTGTGAAGACGGAAGAAAAAGTACGGTTAAGTTGTTCAGCAATTTCGCAATCGGGAATACGATGGTTTTGATCATCAGAATGTTTTAAGGCCCCTGTGCAAGGAATAAGTGACCTATTTGTTGCTGCAAGCACTTCCGCTTATGTTCAACCAAGTACGCCTGTAATTCTGCCAGTTTTGTGCTGTCGCTGTATGCCAATGCAAGGACTGCAAAGGCTCGAGTCCACATGTGAAGGCTCTGGAACACATGGCACATCGTCATCATCCAAGTTAGAGTCGCTAGTTAGAGTTAGAGAACTTGCTCAATTATTTCGTCATAGTTCAGTTCGGCACGCAACACCGCGCTGTCGCCGTCTGCAAAGTCTTTAAATGTGACTGCGGCAGAGATCAGCACACTGTAGCCTAGCAGGTCATCAAATTACATCCGTATTTGAGCACGTTGTGGTAGGCGGCAGGTACAGGCTCTTCAATTGTGTAGTAGTAGTTCAGACTGCGAGGGCACCGCCGCTGCCATTTGACATGGCCTGTCAATAAATTCGGGAGAAAGACTTCTTGGAGCCAGCAGAGTGCTGTCTGAAATGCAGACTAAACAAACGAGCACAGAATAGCGGAATGGTATCCGAAAAGCAAACTCAACAAACCGAACGGCGAGAGCAGGCTATGTGTGGAGTTGCTGGAGTAGGATGTGATGCTCACGATGTTGATGCCACCTATAATTCAGGTAAAGGCTCCAAAATCGGCATTTGTGGTTAAATCTGAGGAGTAGTGCTGCGACCAAGGCAAGGCCTCAAAGATTGTCATCAAATGTGTAATCTCAGAGGCCATGCTTGATGTCTTGTCAAGGTTGCCAGAGGAGAAATGTGTCGGAGGAGTTGGTGTACGCTACAGCCACAAACGGAGTCCATATAATTGAATGTACGGCTGGCAGCTATCCAAAATATCGGTTATCTTTACACATTAAGTCTATGAGGCCATTGGCGGTGCCCCAAAGCTGGGCCCGTATTTTGAAACTTTCGCCTTCCACGATAGTTTCGCTGCCACGATAGTCACATTCAATAAATCAAGCGGCTGCTTACCTGCAACGTCAGTGTGCACTACCAACACGCGCTGTTGAACGCTTCACATCGCATGAGAAAGCGCACCGTGCGAGTGCAGAGCTGCTCGCGTGTGTTGTTTTCAAGTGTAGTGGCAGCAGTACGGGTTCTACACACCGACTACGGTTGGTTACGGCCACTCTAGGTAAAATAAATCGAATAAGGAAGTGTGCAGTGTTTTATTTTAAATGAATCAACAAATATCGCCGCGAAACAACGTGTGTAAAACGCCACCAAAAAGGCTACTACAGACTACCACCTGTCTTATCTCTATACTACACTCCACTCCACCAATCGAATGTCAAAAGACCCTAAAAGACGTGTTCGTTTATTCAATATATGTCGAGAGCACCCATCGACACCATGACGTTAAAATGACGTAGGCCGGAACTACTAGATGGCGCTGTTTATTTTCCGGTTTTGCTAAAACCGGCAATCAGCATGCGCCGTTGACGGAGGCGTGGTCAAGGCGATAGTTTCGCGAATACGAACGTTTCAGTATATGGGCCCTGTCCAAATTACCGAGCATGTCCGGATTATCGGTCTCCGATTTATCGGTTGGCAATTGTATAACAATATATCGGTTATAACGATGAGTCAACTTAAGGGGGGACACTGCTACATAAATAATCTTGATTTTCTTATCCACACTAATGAAACTTGTCAGTCTTACTGATATTTTTGCACTGATTTCAAATATGTACTTAGTTTTGGTGTAGCTCAATTAGTTCTTAAGGTAATTAACATTTGATTCCCTTTGTTTGCAACCTCAATTAAAATTAAATGGCACAATAAAAAAATTATTTGTAAGGCATGGTTAGATAGCATAAGAAGTAAGGATTGAAGTGTAGCAAACACTTTTTTAATGTGACCATTAATAGATACTTTACAGCCCATTGAATGTAAGCCCAAAAAATGTGGCAGCCATGTGGCACAAAATGTAGCAAAATAATTAATTTCTGAAATGAAAGTTAAGAAATCCACTTGCTATCTTTCATAGAGTACACATTAGACTTCATTCTGCAAAAAAAACTTTCAGTTGTAACTGTTCTAGGTGTTGAAATATTGAGGCCTCAATATTGCATGGAGCCAAAAATTTGTGTTTTGAGAAAAATACAAAAAACAAACAGCACAATATTTAATGAAAATTAACAAATGTTTTGCGCATATTTACACACGCACATTCCTAATAACCACCAGGAATGTTGTCTGGTGGTTTGTTGCCTGCTGCTGTTTAAATGTCATCTCTTCAGTGCCCCTTGAACACTGTCTGCCAAGGAATGACTCACTTCTTCACTTCTTCGGCCGCAGGAATTGCTGCAGGGGTTTTTTTTTTTTTTTTTCACGTAGTTCTGCCACGTCTTGTTGTGGAAGCCGCAGGTGGAAATGTTCATCACCGAAAAAATATCATTAAGTGCTTTCTGCTGGTTGCCAGTGCACTGCATAGCACGTGCTGTCAAAATATTTACAACGAACGAGTTCACCGTCTGAACGCCGCTTACGCGCGGCGAGCTCCACGTGGACGCGATGTCTCCGCAGTTGGACTATGAGAGCGTAAGTTTCACAGGGAGGCCGTATTCTCGCTCACCTTTCTTGAACTCAACGTTGCCGCTATCACACGCTTGTGGACTTTGTAAACCTCAAAAACTGGTTTTGCAGATCCAAATTGACGATCGTGAATGCTTCTCGTCATGCGCTCTATCGACCATGCCGCTGTCTCGGTTAAAACAATCCAATTTCCGCTTCGTCACTGCCATTGACGCGAGTTCCTGGAGTTTTTCCTCGGTTCGAATCCTGTTCTGCTCCACATCGGAAGGCTGCAGCATCACCATGTCACAGTGGATGCGGCCACTGTAGGCTTCGCGAGCTCACGCACACGCTGGACCCACGCCGTTCTCGCCAGTTTCGATGCCTTGCCCACTTGACGTAGCCTCTACATCGCCCTCGATCTTGGGGAAGTGTGACGACCTTTAAAATTACCAACAATTTATTTCTTCTGCTTTTTGCCAAAATTGTTCAGGGTATAAAGCTTTCTCACCGAACCGGGCATTGTTGCGTTTCTCAGTCGCTGCACGCAGTTTTTTAAAATGGCATCTCAGCCCGACGCCGGCGCGCGGGCCGGCTCTCTTAGCAGACGACGCCAGCCACCTACGCCAATCGGGTGGCGCGGTCTTCTCGCGTGGGCTCGTTCAGCCAATAGGAAACAAATAATGTGCTTTTCTTTATTGATTGATCTTGCACCATCCAATGGGCGAAACTGAGCGGCGGTGGGGGGAAACTTAAGCAGGCAGGCAGCTCTTCAAACCAGACCGAGATGGCAGCGGTAGGCAGCATGAAACGGCAGCTGTGCGATGGGAAGAAAGGGCTGTTTTAGGGTTCATTTTGGCTGGAATTAAGCCAGAACTCATTGCGCAAATTATTATTTCTCCTTAAATACTGATTCTAAAAATGAGAAACTTGGCAGATAGGTAGAAAAATAGTTCTAGATTTCGAAACTAACACTTCCACAATCTCGATCGTGGAAAAACCTATATATAATGATATTCCTTGCATATCGGATATAACAATCAAAATTTTGCCTTCTGGGTGGCGTTTTCTATGCAGAATAATCGTGGCATTTGCGTTGTTAATTTGCACATAAACCAACGCTGTCTATATGGGGCGAAAAGTTTGCTTAAGCGAGTTGGTATGTACCGCTATTACCACACAGTGCGTTCCACCCACGCGCTGATTGCGAAAACCACGGAGAGCATCGAGAGTTGGTGCAGCAGGCCACAGGATGGCGCCAGCCACCTCGCGTCTGCGTCGACCGCAATCATGCTCCGCGCGTCCAGAGAAGAGGAAAGGGGAAAAAGGGGGATAAAAAACGAAGCGGCACTCACCCTTTCAGTGCAGAAATGCGCCGTGGAAGCAGGCCCGAAGTAGCGGGCAGCCCAGTTAGTAGAAGATGGTGCCGACGAAGCACAAAGCTGTGTCACCTGGGATGAAGCTGCAAATTTTGTGAGTACAAGCCCGCACAGGAGTGCTGCAGTCATGATGGCTGCAACCAGGGGCCATGCCGATCTATGGAAAAGGCGGGCTTTGTGTGCCAGTGTGAAACCCCCATGATAGTGAAACCAATACAACATAAGCCGCTGACATTACCGAGCTCAGGGAGCACGTCACTACTTACGATGAAACAGGTGGGGCTTCGATGGAGGAGTTTCTCAGTGCAGATAGTGCTGACTCGTTCTGCAGGTGGTGCTTCGATGGGGCGATCGTTGTCATGAGTGACGGCGATGTTGTGCGACGGAGGCGACGACAGTAACTGCATTGACGACAAGATTGACAATGACCCGTCTTTGACACTGACCCTGATTGAGTTGCTCATTGATTTCATGCAAGCTAAATTATTGCAGCCAGTATTCACTCAGCAGCTGGACCCGGTGCACACTGTGGTTGTGGACCTGAGACTCCTACAAAAGCAAGTGCATATTTCGGACTATTTCAGCACGCCTAATGCTTGACACCATGTTTAGAGTCATAAACAAACGTCTTACTTTTCATAACCTTTTTTTTACAACACCAATTCTTTATCGTAAGTTGCAAATTTTGTTTCAGAGCTACAGAGGTATGTGCGGCAGCTTTTTTCTTTCTTTTTTTACAGCAGGCGAGATATAGCGAAGTTTGGTTATAACGATCCAATTTTTTATTCTTCTTGATGTCGTTGTAAGTGGACTGCACTGTATCGAGGTTTAAATTCATTACCCATTTTATTTCTGCATTTCTATGAAAACATTTGTCATTGTCACACTTCTGATCATTAGTGATCCTTTGTTTAGCAGATGGAGAACTTACATAGTCAGTCGTTCCCGAATGTTTGGTTAGTATAAGTATTTGTATGTGCAGAATACTTCATTTTCGAATACAAATAGAATATTACTCTCTTACTATTCGTATTCAAAGCTTCAAATATTTGGGCGCACCTTGCTAGTTTTCTTATATGAAGAAAGAAACGAAACTTCTCAGTCTGCATAGTTTCTCTGTTGATTTCTTTGTGTGTATAAGTACACTTTAACTGAACGTTCGGAACGGGTCAAGGTTTTGTTCCCACTGCCTGCCTAGATTACAAGTTGTGCTAGCAGTTTCTCATTTGACTCTCAGCTTGCATTTTTCGAACTTTGACTCCTAAATTTTCTACTGACTACACTACAGAGACATCCATTTACGGTTTACTCTTGTAGGGATGTGGGAGTGCCAACGATGATACACTTCGGCACTCTACAACGATGGTTTCCGCACACCTACTCGACCACTGCAATGTGGCAGGAAAACCTAATTAATTTGACCCTCATTTAATTAGGAAAATCTGATAATTCAGACACGTGCTCTAGTCCCAGCGTGTGTATGCATTACGTAATATACAGTCAGACCTCAATATATCAAAAACGGATATATAGAATTATTGCATATATTGAGCACTTTCTATATCACTTGGAAAATTGCATACATTTTTAATTTTTTATTTCGAATGGGGTCAGACATAAAATGAATATATCAAACTCCGCCACCCCAGACCATGTGCGCTTTGTTGACAGGCAGCAAGCATTGCCACAGCCCCCTCAAAGATAGTGGTGGTTTGATGGGCGGTCCCAACTGCTGCGCACTATAGCTGCACACATCAATCGCGCCGAGGGTACCATTTGAACGTTGCAGCATACGCACGAGGCAGCTTGGCTAGTTCGACAACGTCAACGACGCATTGCATTAGCCGCAGTGACTCCTCAGTGCCGCTTCTCGCAAGGAATGGCTTCTTTTAAATTACCTGCAGGACACGGATTTGGCCTCCACATGGTGACCTTAGGAATGGCTATTTGTAATTGTGAGGTCTGGAACGAATTTATGTGATTTATTTATTTTAAGTGTCGCTACGGTTGAGCAATTGCCGGCAGCAACTGCAAGGCTAATCCCACCAGTAGCCTACAACCACTCAACTCAACTCGGGAATGGCAGTTTGTATCCACAGAGACTTGTGATTGCGCGCACTCACTGGGCTCACTCATAGATGCCTTGGCAGACACCACTTCAATGGCTGCTGGACTAAAAAAGAGGTGTGTCCTGCCGCGTGCATCGAAAATAGTGTGATCCACCGGGGCACAGTCAGCCGGGGACTGTTGGCGGGGAGGGGCATAGAAAATGCGTCCTTTTTTTTTTCTATATACTTTTATACTACATACTTTGTTATTGACAGCGTTTCCAAATGCTTCGATTGCCGGATGTGGAGATGACAGTGGAAGTAGCAGCCAAACGAAGACCCTGCCGAGGTTGATCCCGCAAGCGCTGATGTTGCCCTGCTCCCCACTTCAGCTGAGGCTGTAGCTTCTTTGGCCTTTCTATACCACTAATGCAGTGCAATAGAAGGCACCGGCTGCCAATGGGAAGTAGGCCTCACTGCTGCAGTACTTTCAGCCAAAGAAATAAATAGTTTGTGTTACGCTTCAAGTGAGTATTTTTTTCGCCGTAATTGGTTCACTGATTGACTTGTACAAGTTTTTGACGCATTTTCTACTTGATAGCTATTTCACGGTCACCACACGGTTTGATATATCGAGATTCAACTGTAGAATGAAAATCTCGTTAATTCTAACATATTTTGTCCGCACATTGTTTAATTTGGGCAACTCTCTGAGCTCAGCAAGCACGGAGCACTGCAAATGTGCGACGGAGTTTGAGTCATCAGTGGAAATTGTACTTGAATGACAGGAACACCGGAATGCTGCGTGCCTATTTGTGCCTTTATAGCCTTTATTCTTGCGTTTACCAGTATGCACGTACCACTGTGCTGGCAGTGTCTTCATAACTGCATAGTCACCATGCATGATCACGTCAATAGCAAGCACGGTTTTGTTCTCAGTGATTCCGGCAAACAGTCATTTCGTTTTGACTCGGGGGCACGCATCAGCCGCGTGCCTTGCAAACTTTGTGGTTGCTGACCATGATCGTGTCAGTAGCGACGGCGGTTTCATGCATAACGGTTGCATCCACAAATGTTGCAGCAAACAGCAGTTTCATTTTGACTAGGTGCATGTTTGATTAGGTGCGGTGCTGTGCACGCAACATCACAAAAACTGTAGAAGCTGTCGCGGATGAAAAGCATCGCCTAAATCGCTATGGATGGACAATCTGTTGATGACCAGCTCACTGTTGAAGAAATCACCAACAAGTGTGTATGGTAACGATAAGCGTGTTTGGATAAAGACATGCACCATGGCCAGGTTGCAAAAGCAGTCACAAGGCCTTTGCCACTTGCAGGCACTAGTCAGCCATGCGATGACAAGAATTGCAACTTCCACACTGCTTTTGTATAAAATAAAAGCTGGATATGCTGATTAATTCAGTAAATAAAAGCGTGTTGATGTAGTGAGCATTGGTTTGTTTTCTTGATACTCATGATAATTCAACATTCAGCTAATTCGGACATTTCTTACAATCCTGTGAAATCCAAATTAACAGGGTTTTACTGTACCATAAGCCACTGGAGCCTCGAATTTCTGATATAAACGGTACCACATTATAACCAAAATATTTTTCAAAGGTTGTGCATGTGCAAAAGGTGTAGACCAAACAGCTGCTGGTGTCCAAGAATTGAAGCATACGACTGGGATGTGTACTCTCATTGGTCTGGTGGTTCCTCCATTTTTCAAGTTCCGTACAGCCACTGTGAAGCATTTTATTGACTCTGCACATCAAACCGAAACTTGGGCCACTGGCTCCTGATGACACAATGCTGGTTAGGCCTAGCCGGCAGAAGCAATAGGCTTCCATCGATTAGGCAACCCCCACATGTCTGCCAATCAGCATAATGCTGCCGCTTTTTTTTTTCTTCCTCCGTTCCTTGTATGTTGGGTCGCTCTGCATCTCCTTCGCTTCCTACAAATCGCTCTCCACTCAGCCGGTGCACCTTGTTAAGAAGTGCACTCGCTGGCTCACTTGTCTAGGATTTCCCAGTAACTGCATTACAACCAGGATATCGTCTTGCACGGCTGCACTATAAGCAGTGTGTATATATGTACATTGAGTTTTATGAGAAGATAAACAGGACTTCGAATTATATCCGGTCCTGCACTGTAAGCAGTTACTTTATAAGTGGTCTGAGCTGTAATACTTGACAGGCCAGCTAGCTGACTGACAGGCTCCTTGTAGAGAGTGAGCTATGTAAACAGAGCTAGAGTGTACTAGAACGGGAAAGTGGGTCCAGTGGACGAATTGGCAAGCACCAAGGGTGATGCAAAAAACTCTGAAATTGCGGCAGCGCTGCTGTTGCCTTATGCTGAACCTCCAACTGTTTCAGCAGCACCCATTGATTGAGACAAGCTCGTGGGCCGAGTAGCTGTCGTCCGCTCAACGTCCCGTCATCGTTGCGTCGTTTGTATCGTTTCCATCACTCTTTCTCCATTTTATTGACTACAGGTCATACAGGAAATAAAATCACTTTCCTCCACCGAGTATCAAAATAGATGCAGCAGAGTGAAACGCCTGTCAAAGCTCCATGCAGCTGCGGTAGGGTCTCCGATGCGACAAGCATCCGGCCGGCACACGGGGCCGCTCTTTCAGGTGAAGGCGACGGTGGTGCCACCAGAAAGCCTCAGTGGGGAGCCCACGCTGGATCCACTCCCCCCATTTAGTACACTCTTAACAGATTTCCTACTTACTGGTTAAGGGTATGGGCTGCCACAGCGTTTGCTTCAGCAAAAGACTCTGAGGCTTCTTCATGTGTGGGAAAGCAAGGCAGTAATGTGCAAACTTCCATGCTTTTCTACAAGCTAGTACAGCAGGATTTCACATGACTTGCCTGATGGTGCCGGTAATGCGCTTCCCATGGGCAGCGTCCATATAAGGAAGGTCTTCCCCACTCCAAACATGTTGGTGCAGCATCACCCACCTGATGCAAGAACTCACACAGTCTTTACAGCGCTGTCTACAATTGTTTATGTGAAGATATTACCTGATAACCAGAGGAATGAAAATAATGTGTAGAATTTTTTCATGCATCTTAGGACACTGCTTATTATATTCAAAATTGGTTATGCACGAAGTGTTTTCGAAACAGCACTGAATAATAGACACATAAATGTTTTTTGGCAGTGCTTGTATCTGAAGTAGGTTCTGTTTTTTTCGTTTTGCCAGTAATTATTTACATTAAACGAACATCTGAACTGTCTGGGTGCTTCCAAGTACACTCACATGTAACATTTGATCTTGCTTCTGTAGCTGAAATAGTGTTTAGGGTTAAGGCTCGTAGTACATATTTCAGTGGTGACATTAACTCACTGAAAAATTAACACTTTGTGCCCATTTTGGTTGCTGTTAACGATCCTGAAGGGCAAAAAAGTGATAGCACTAAATCTTCAGCACACAGAACTAATTTGTGTGTGAAAGGGTTATGTGTTACCAGATGTTACATTCACAGCATTAGTAAATGCTCAGTGAGCCCACATAAATGACAGGTGCTCTTATGTGTAAGCACAGCTCTAAACGTTGCATGCAATTTTTGATTGGTGCTTATTTACCTACACTTATGATAGTGAACAGTATAGCTAGCAGTTGCTGGTTTTAGCATGAAAGTTTGTGTGTAATTCTAATCCACACTAGAATAATTTAGAGCATTATATGCCTAGTGAGCTATTTTAATGGAAACAGATTTCTTTTTGTTAAAATGGGGCTTAACCACTGTGGTGACGCTTTCTTGACTATTCATTCTTTGAGCATGGTGTACACTAGATGGTCAAGTAGCCCTCACAATCTATTTGCTAATTAAAGGGCCCCTAAAACGGTTCGGAAAAATTTTGTAGACGCGTAGGGTACAGCTTCAGTAGAACATTCGCACCCCAATTTAAGTGAAGCGTTACGTATTAATGGAGCTACAAGCGATTAGAAGTTACCCTCCTCCCTAGCCATGCTTTTCCTCCTCAACTCGTTCGCCGAGCGAGCGGGGCTAAACTCCGCCTTCACTGGTTCAGCGTCACGATGCGACGTCACATCGTCCACTTCCGGTTGTTTTGGAGCCCGCCCCAGCCCACGCGAGACCTCTCCGCTAGCCGCTTGGCCGTCGACCCCAAGCGAGAGCTATCGAAGCAGCGTGCGTTGCGAGCATTCTGTCGTAGCGCCGAACGTGTTTTGTATTCCGGTAACCACAGGCAAGCTGGTCTTTTCGGCAAATAACTGGAGGCATAAACTCAAGCTGATGAAGGAACTTTAGCGTAGACGTATGTGAGCGGCCTGATCGGCCTGCACGGTCCATGCACTTGTTGGCGCAGCGCTTAACCAACCAAACAAAGCGCTAATATTGCTCTAACCAAGTGTGAAACATTTTAAACATTTATAAAAACAACGTGTTGATGATTACACTCCTGCGAAAAATACACACCAGCAGCAAAGAAGAATACACTTCGTTGCTGCTACTGTGTATGGTTGAGCTTTGTGCCACCAGGTGGCTGCACCGTGCAGACCATTTACATTTGCCCTTTTGCTCATCTCATGGCTCATCCCGTTACGGCACAGTTAAGCGGCCAGACTCTGTCCCCTTGCGCTCGCGTTCGCCCTAATACCAGACTCGCGAAACGCTATTGCGTTAGTAATCTTCCGATGTAAAGTGACGGCCACAAACGCGCAAATCCTGGCGCCGATCGGATAGCGGCAGTCCGATGCGCAGCAGCCAGTTCGCTCGTACGCTGCCTTGCAGAGGGACACGATGTCGCAGCTTGACATATTGCCAGTCGCTACGTTTGCAGTCCACAAGGCAACAAAGTCGAATCATAGTGTTCGCGAAAAGACTGAAACCGACTCTGACCGCGGAGCTCTCGTCAAAATGGAGTACGTTGTAACACAAGCAGACGACACTTGCTGTGTGCCGGAAGTGCTTAAGTGTATCGAAAAATTATTCTTGTGCATTCTCTTTATGTTACTTTCTTTTCAGAAAAACAAATTAACTAACATTCCAACTATTACGAAGATCATTTACTTACCATAAAGTTGGAAAAATTATCGATCATGCGCCCTTGTCAGCCAATCGGATAGCTCGCCCCACTGACGTCTTAAGGGTGATTTCGGTCATATGGGTAGGGGCGGCTTAAAATCCCGCCGAGAAGTGTGCTGCGATCGGCAGCGATGTGCATTTTTAAAACCTTATAATAAATTACACGCTTTACGCGGGGCACTTAGATGTGTCAATTAATGATCAGAAGGACCTACTCTAACGACTCAGTACGTTTGTAGAAAATCGTCAAAAGCGTTTCAGGGTCCCTTTAACTAAAATTGGCAATTAACCTTTGATTACTGGTTTTGACACCAACATTCCAGTGGTAGATAGGAAGATGCTGCAAGAGGCAAAATCAGTTAACACATTTTAAGAATGCTGTCTGTTTTAATGATATTTGTTGACAAAAATTATTTTCCTGCTTTGATACCAAAACTGACGTAAGTGTATGTAGTGTGTGGTGTGTGTGTGTGGTGTGTGCATGCATGCGCACGTGTGTGTTTCTTGCTTCGCTGGAAATCCTTCATGCTTATAGGTGCTTGCACTTCCTCTTGCTATTTCTGTCTCTACCACTGACTACCCATTGCAGTTAAATATGTTTCAAAGGAGCATTGTAAGTTTTTTCATTTAGAGCATGGGGCTGCTTGATGGGGATGTTTTGTTGCACTGTTCAAAGACTAATTCAATCAAAGAAAGAGGTTATGCCATAGGCATAACTGGTAAGCAAGAACTAAATTAAGGTACTTATTTTGTATCTGTATTACAACCTTTGATATGTAGCAGTACATTGTAACTCTTCAGTCGCATACCTCTTAGAACTGCAAGTTCTGATGGCCGTTGCTGTCACATCCCCAGGCACAGCTGGGGTTGTTTTTTTGATCTGTCACTGATATCTCTTTAGGTGCAGTGATGTCACTTTCAAACATATTGATTGTTGGGCTTAGGCGAGGTCATGTGGATATTATGAAAGGAATGGCAAATCTCCTATCAGTGCTGTTCCATGCCAGTCTGATCATCCACTGCTCATGGTCCGCTGATCCCATTGATAACGGGTGGGGTGTCGCTCTGACCTCTGAGGAATTGTGAAAAGGCATTGGCATCAAAAAAGGCATCGCTGCGAAATCGTGGCCATGATGTGTGGTTCTCAAGTACATTGATCAGATGCCTGCAATTCAAGTGAAGGTGCCGAGCTATATGTAGAGTTTAGCACTTCCTGTTAAATCTGAAAAATACCCCCTCCTCCTCGTGCTCTTTCTTTTCTTGCTTCTTTTTTCTTTCTTCTTCTTTTCCTTTTTTCCAGCTTTAGCCAAGAAAAGGATCAGTGGAAGCAAATTTACCTGAGAGCGATCAGGGGCACAGTTGCGAGCCTACATGTGCTTAGATCCAAGGAGCCACGCAATGTCAAAGTGGCACATCAGCCTGCCACCCGAGCGATGTTTACTCTATTCTTAATTTCACTTTTGCACCATCATGCAGAAGTGAAATTTTCTCTAAGAGGTATTAATTGAGATAAATGAGATCTGGCCCTGTGATTCCTTATGGGCATGCAAGTGTACCCATTCAGGACTTGTTACCTACCATGGAGGCTTAGTGGGTATGGCGTTGCGCTGCTAAGCACGAGGTCATTGGTTTGATTCCTGGCCACAGCGGTTGCATTTAGATGGCGGCTAAACGCAACAGTCCTTGTGTACCGTGCATTGGGTGCACATTAAAGAATGACAGCTGGTCAAAATTAATCCGGAGTTTCTCACTATGGCTTGCTTCATAATGAAATTGTGGTTTTGGCACATAAAACCCTAGAATCTAATTTTCATTTTTAAGGACTCCTTGTTGGAGTCCAGTCTACGAATTATGTGTCTTACTGCTTGTTCAGTAGTCATTCACATCCCAGTGCTTTACAGTACTAATATGCTTGCATGTTAATTTTTTTGTACTGCTCCATCCTGAAGCTTAAGGGAGAAAGAAAGCTTGCACTGGTTGTTTACATGTTTCTAATTTCCAAGACTTAAATTTATGTAGCACTTTCTTGCACACCCCTTGCACATACATGCCAACAAGAGCAATAAAGCAATGCACTGGTGTCTAGCCTGTTTTCCTTTGGCCCATGGGCACAGCAAGCAGTCCATTTCAATGTGCATAGGTTGAAACTTTGTTGTGATGTCAAAATGTCCATCATGGAAGCGTAACTCAGATACATATACTTGAAGTTTTTTTTTTCCCTCATTTTATCTTTTGTTGCAGAAACAGATCACTGAGGAACATCGCATGGACTCGACACGTGTCAATGCTGACCAGCTCATTGAGGATCTCATCCGCGACACAAACCTCGAGGCAGAGCCTGCCGAGGGACAAGGGCTGCAGCTCTTCATAGGAAAGGATGGAGTACCGGCTCTCAAGACTGGCACTTCGAGCAGCCTCAAAACCACCACCTCATGTGATTGAGCTCTCTCTTTGTGCAGCAGCCTTCTCTGCCCCTGTGTGAGCTGTACGTCTTTCAATGTCTTCATTCTTACTCGCTCTCTTGGCCCCTTCCTTTTTTCCGCCCCTTCATACCTGTGAAACCTGCCTTGCTTTATCTCTATTTGCACATGTGCTTCCAACATTTTCTCACCTTTAGTTGCAGAAACTGCCTTGGTTTCTTTCTTTTTCTGTGTACTTATTTGCTGAATTTGTTTCTCTTTCAAGCACTGTTGGCTTGTTCTGCTCACAACCACCATTGTGACTAGTTTAGTTTCAATTACTTCCAGTCTGGCCAGGAGATTAAAGCTGAAATATAGTTTGAAGAAGCGTGACAGACCACTGCTAATGGAGCAGCATTGCCAGGACTGCTTATGGTTACTTTCCTTATGCATATAACCAGGACACAGCATAGGCTGTTGCTCTTAGAAGTGCCCTTCTTCATTAGCGACCCTCTTGCATTGTCCCCCTTCTGTTTTACTATTTACAGTGGGTTGTCTTGTTCTCTAGGACACTTCTTGGGATTTGCTTTTCTTTTTTTCCTATGAAATCCTATTCACTGAGAGCCTTTTTACTTCACAACTGCAGACACAGCTGGCACAGCCGAGCTTTATACGATGACATGGCAGGGTGTAACAAGAAAAGTAACACATTAACTTTTAGGCCACACAGAGAACTTGAAATTAAAAAAAAAAAACAATCTGGTTTGTTTAATTAGCCAGAAGCGGTCCCAAACCTTATACTGCAAGAGAAAAAATTAAGCCTGGCTTTTAAACGTCAAGACAACGTGTTCTGTAGGGGCTCTTGAGTGCATGAATAAATTCTAGCAAAATTATTTTAATTGGTAGCTGATCACAGGTAGCCAAATGGAGCAACCTGCTCTGTTTTCACTCCTGACAATCTTTGCATACACAAGTGCTTGTGCCAATGCACAGTGCCTCTACCTAATATTCATTCATCTTTGTAACTACAGCAGGTGATAAGAATTAGCTAAAATTGCAGCAGGGTTTAAGAATGTCAGCACTATAGTTAAGTTTAATATTGTTCTTTTCTACATTCATCCAAACCTGCTAACAGAAGCTTTGGAAAAGAAATGATTGCATCTTAGCGTTGTGCCGAACTTAATTCAGTGACATAGGTTGTCAATTTTTCTTTTTTTCCCCTCCCTTCCTCTTGCATTTTATCCTGAGGACTTGTTTGTATAAAGTTGAAAGGCACTGAAGCCTTTTATACAGATTTGCAATTTTCTGGCTGTTACACTTAAGCAAACAAGATGAAATGTGGATGCACATCTCAGGATACCCTCGAGGCCTCTGTATGCAGACTAAGATATTTGACATTTTTCTTGCCTGATGGAAGGAAGCAGGTAGCACCTTCTCATTCTGTGCTCATTTAAGCAGTGCAAATATAGGCTGTTGAGTTTGCAAGTCATATGCCCTGTCCTGATTGCATGGCTATACACTGTTGCTGGAAATATGTAAATTTTTTCCCCTCATGCTGGCATCCCCTTTCTTTATTTCCAAGTTTTCTGTAGTTCTTTTTGCTTTCTATGTGATTTTAGCGTCTGAAAGCAAGATACTGTTTTGTAGCGACTTCTAAGTGGTGTTTAACAATTCAGAGAAAAGTTGGAGATAATGTTTTATGACTGCTTAGGCCATACTCCTTGTTTTCTATGTGGCACTTTCTGTTGGTTTCTTTTTTATTAATATTATTATTATTATTATTATTTACTTTGTGTCTAAGAATGTCTTGTCACTGATGTTTATTCCAAGTCCCTGCAAAGACAGGTGGTAAAATGTAGCTATGCTGTTAAAGAGTCTGTCTCACAGCTTAGGTGCAGTAACTCTGAATTATGGTTTCCCAATTCTAACTCTTCCTTACATTGCATTCTATATTCCACCTCCTGAATGTTCATTTAGTCTGTGCCTAAATTCTTTTCTGGTCCATCATTTTGTCTGCTTCTTTTTAATTTAAGGCTGTGGGGCCTTTGAGCAAATTTCACACAATGGTTGGCATGGCAGTAAGCTCGCACGCTTCTGTACACTTCGAAATGTGCAAGAAAGCAAGTGTGCAGTATTTGTCGTTTCCACATGCTTTTCTACCCAGCCATCGTTTTTATTCTCTACTGTTTGTTTCTTTGTTTTTGTCGGGGGTTACTGCCATTTTGTGCAGATATAAGGATTTGAGTGTATATTATGCCTCAACTTGCATGGTACACAGCACTAATATAAGGCAGTGAAAAAACAATATGGAATGAAAGTTTTTGAATGCATGGACCAAGTGTTATCAGAATGAACGATTGTATTTCGTGCATATATGAATGTGTGCATGTGTAAAATTTCACTGAATGTGTGCGTCTTGTCAAGTAATATCTGTCTCGGTGTTCTGTGTGTTCTGTTCTTGTTGTCAGAATGCGTCATGCCTCCATTTGCTAATACCTGCTTATCTTCAAGAACTGCGTTGTGCTATGTTTCACTGCTTAGCTCCCGCTTTTGCATGGCTGTGAACATTTCCTCCATAGAATGAATGTGCTTTCTCCTTATTTTTAGCAAGTGCTTTCCTTTCTTCTTCTCCATCACCTTTGCTTTGCTCAGTTGTTGAGACCAAATGTGTGCCTTCAAGTTGCTTTATATGAACGCTCTAGAATGGTTGTTCTTGAATGGAAGGGCATGCTGAGCCGTCCTCTCGCATCTGCCCAGTGAGCTCTCATGGTAGCTTTTTTTTTTTTTTTTTTTTTTGTGTGTGTGTGTGTGTGTGTGTGTGTGTGTGTGTGTGTGTGTGTGTGTGTGTATGTGTGTGTGTGTGTGTGTGTGTGTGAAGAAGCTTTCTTCCTTTTTTCTTGATGCACTTCTCTCTAAAGAAAAGGACATATTTATGAGTTTGTTTTGTGTAGTGTGTATATATAGCATTTCTAGCAGCTTATATGTTGAATATTGTGCTTTAGACATCGCTTTACATTGGCATGTGAGTGAGAACTGGCTTCTTCAAAGGGTATAACTAGAGCACATTCTTACTTCTTTACCACTGCTGACTAACATGCTGATAAAAATAAAAGCTCAGGGAAATTTCAGACTCGAAAGCAGTAATCTCGATACTTGAGAATCAAGAAAGAGGTAAAGTTACTGCAATCATAAAGGTGAGACAACTGTTGGCTTCTGCTTAAAGACAAAGTTTTTCTTTGTGCTTTAAGAGTTGCAAAATGGAGTTGACGAGACTTGGTGTCCTCTGTCTTTTTTTAATGTCTCCCCTCCTCCCGTTTTATATTGGGGATTGTGAGACTGTATGTGGTTCTTGCTCTGTTCTTTGTCTTAGAGCAGTAGGAAGCATGACAAGTGCCCATTTGATGGAGTATCAAGTAATATGTGGTGATGCACTTTCTTTGTTTTATTGCTGCAGACATTCTAAATTCTCGTTATTAATGCTGAGCTAGCCACAGTTCAAAACGGGTCTCACTTTGCATTAGGTTTCCCACAACCAGCACAATTCTCAGCACACAGTAGCATAACCTGCTTTCAAGTGATATGCCATTTCTTTAACCATGTCTGGAGCAAGTAGTTCCTTCTTTTCTTTTGTGTGCATGTGTGTATTTTTGGTCAAGAGCAACAAGTGCGTTCTCTTGAAAGAAGTGGAGTGTATGTGCCATGAGTGGCGCTGAAGTATAATTTATGCTTCCGTTTTTAATGTGGTGTGTGTCCATTGCAGAATTGAGAATGCCTGCTTTCTCCCTCTTGGTTGTTGGGTTACAGTGCATGGACTGAGCGGTAGAAATGCAAAGGAAATGTGGCCGTGGCTGCATGAAGAACCTTCTTTTTGTTCGCTTGTGTTGAGAAAGTTAAATTATTGGATGGCATCCAAAGTACTCCAGTGCATTCAATTTACAGCTGTGTATATGAAAAAGCACAAGGCCATGTGTATCATTTTTGATTTGCATAATCTTGTAGAGTTATTCTCCTTTAACTGAAAAATTGTTGGCAAGCTGACAAGCTGAACATAAAATTATTGGCCTAATGCACAGTGCATTTCCTGGGATTTCTACCTCTCATTAGCAACTACCCTTCCCATTGAACAGAGAGCATCCCTTGAATGATTTCATGTGTGTGCAGAACTTGGGAGAAACTTCCTGAAGGATGTAATAATTGTGCTGAAATGGAAGCATAGAGCCGGCCTTTTGCTTCCATTTTCGCCTTCCCCTTTCTTCCTGGTACCTTCCACTGGAATGCATGTGACCTTGCTGTGGCACGAGTGTTGTGTGTGGACCACACATTTGTCAGATAGACACACACTATGCTCAGCTCCTTACTTGTTAGTCAATGCCATTAAATACTGCAGCGAATTAATTTGTCTTGAAGGGCATGTAGCCAGCTTTGTAGCATTGGTGTTCTTTCAACAGAGTTGTGAGTTTGCACATACCAGTGGCTTATTCTTGGGCCACTGGTTGCAGCTTCGGAGTGGCGCAGCAAAACCACCCTTCAGATGCTGTCTGGTGCTGATTATATCGCATGAGCAGCCAGCATTACAGAATGATGCAGGCAAACTGGCACTAGTGACAGTAAGATGTTTAGTTGCGATGTTCTCATAAAATGAACACAAATCGAACAAAGACTAACTGATGTGCTGAAGCTAATTTAATGAACCTTCCCAGATTTAGCCAGTTGTGTCCCCGCTCTGTTCTTCCACATTAATATCTTACTTGGCAAAAGTGAAATTTTACTTTTCACACTTCAGAATTCATTCTTTTTTATTTTTAAAGCTGATTTACACACTTTTGGGCACTTAGTGGCACAACACTTCATCATGGCACCTTCATTGTTGGTCTTAAACTGATTTCGTATGTTAGCTTCCTGCAACATCACTAAAATTTGAGTGTGGCACACTTAATTGCATGTGTGCATTGAGTGAGTAGTTTGACTTGATGTGCTTGGTTACCAACCTACTAGGTGCCATCAGTTCAGAAAGCCTGCTGTGCTACTCCGAAGGCGGTCAGTAATCTTTGTGTTATGCGAACAACCAGCTTAAGAACCTGCAGTTTCTAGTCATTCACATTGCACCTGTGTTGAAGTGTGGTTCGGAAAAGCATAAATGCTGTCTTGCTCTCTCTCTCTCATTTCTTATCAGCTGCAAGTTGAAAAAAAAACATAACCGTTGAAGTAGACTGACCAGATTGTAATGCATTCTTGCGCAAAGTTCTCATCCATGCCACATGTTTCTTCACTTAGCGAAATAATTGCAGTGTTTTTGAAGGTTTAGCAAATGATTCTTGTAACTGTTTTGTAAATTTTGTGCAACTTGCGTGAAAATTCAATACCAAGGAGGCCATTTGTCTCCTCATTAATGTCCCAATGAAGTTGTATGTTTGCAGTGAAAAAAAAAAAAAAATGCTTATGTGAGGGCTTGCTTTAGTTATTTAACCATTTCTAAATGCCACTAATGTTGCAGAAACTCAAGAAATCAACTGCCAAGGTGTCTGAAATATCAGCGTTATTTTAACAGCAGCCAAAATAACCAAGATTTTTGTTATTCCCTTCTGTAAGAACTCAGTAATGTTATAGTAAATGCCATAATTTCCCCAATCCTTCTTTAAGATAGGTTTGTTACTACCTGTGATGTACACTAGCATTTTCAGCTAATCCATAATTATCAGTGCAGTCATTGTTCACCTGTAATATGAGATTTTTTATTTTGTTGCAGAAGGTCTAATGTCCGCTGCTTTCTTTTTCCTCTCTAGGCAGTGTGTGGCAGATACTTAGCCACTAGCATTGAATCATAATGAAAAGTTTTCTGTTTCTGCACATCAGGGTCATTGTAAGGTTTGCAATCAAGGAAAGCTTAAGGTGCATTTTATCCCCATTGAAAAGTGAAGATTGTTGTAGTACAAAAGATATTTGGGCAAATGGACATATTCGTGAGCAGAGCACAAGTGGAATAATTTATGACATTTTTGGATTTTTGCTCTTTTCCCTGCCCCCAAGTTTTTGCCACATTGTTTCCATGTTTTTCATGAATGTGCATGCCAAATAAATTGACAGTAATCTGTCATGTTGTGTTTTGACCGTTGGGTGCTCACGCAGCTTAAACCAAAGCATGCCAGTCAGCGCGGCATTTCCTTTGGCACTTTGTGTTGTATGCTAAGGCAAAACTTGTTGCATGCATACTATTCAGTGTTATTTCATAACTTTATTCTGTTAGGCAAAGTGGAAGATTTCACTGCTGTATTTTGCCCAGTTTACCTACTAGTTTTCTACTAGTCTGGTGTGGGGATACAGGCAATTAACAGTAAATGGAGGGCTACAGCAGACTGCCAGCTCAAATTGTAGCCAAAGTCTTTTGGCACTGACTACAGGCTGCTCCAACTGGAGCTTCATTAACCCTTGGTGCTGATTACCAGGCTGGCTTTTACACAGCTTTTGCCTTGCATAGTAATATTTAGTCTTCTGTCTATAGTGTACTTTTGCCATCTGCACTAATATTTTTTCTTTCTTTCTCGCAGCAGTGTCAAATAACATTCATAAACTAGTAATCTGAAGGTTTTAGTAGGCATTTGTTCTAGCTGGATGCCTCAAAATATTATGTCATCTACTTTAAGGGGTTGACATTGTCTAGCGGGCATTTCCCTACCTGAAGACATGGCCAACTTACTTCAGAGGTGCCACTAAGACAAGCAGTGGACATATAATGCTCTGATAGGCGTGAGCAATGATTCACATTAGAATCTCGGTGATACGAATCACTTGGGCGGGCGAAAACAAAAATTTATCACCCAGAACGTAAAAAAAAAAAAGTGAGGGAAAAAAAACTGGAGAAGCTGCAATAAAATTGCCGACTGGTCAAAAAAAAATTTTTTTGTCTGCAATCCTGGAGCCTTGCTTTGTCACATGGCGAAATAATGCTAATACCGAGCTGGATGTACGAAAATTGCGCTTACAGTGCGTTTTTCTTTCTTTTTTTTATCTTTTAAGAAAGGGCGTCGCACCGCTGACCGCGCAGCTTTCCGTTCACGCAGCACCGCCGTCTTCGTATCGCCGTAAATACGGGAGGTTGGAACTTCAGGCAACCGCAGTAGCGTATTTCTCTGTATACAAATAAAAGTAAAAGCGAGCGCGAAAAAGGAAAAAAACAAAAAAGCGTCGCGATTCGTTGCCGCAGTCGCGTGGTACGCAGGAAGCGCTCCATTGGCTTACGCGAATTTGAATGACTTGCATGCTTTTCGTGCACGTTTTGGCAGCAGCGACTTTCGCACTTCGCGTGTTCCGAGGCCGACATTGGAAGATCCGCCTGGTTATCTCGAGTTTCTTTAGTTGTTGCATCCTAGCTGCTGCCTGATGGTGTGAGAAGGACATGATTTGCGCAAGGGAATGTTTGCGGCAGTGAAGCTACTTCGTATCGTGCGACCTGGCTGCTGCAAAGGTAGCAAAGTTTCGAATTGTCATCGGTCACCCAAGACAGCGGAAGGCGTGGGATACAGAGATAAGGTTACCCATCGAAGCGAATGCCGCTGATCTTGCTGACGCTGTAAGACTAGGTTGCGTGCTATCGGGAACCAGTACTGGCCAGGAGGCGCTACGACAGCTTTAGCGGACAACTAAAATATGCCGACACCGTCCGGTATGGAGGCTATGAAAATGGTACGGCATATTTAACGATAAGAGACGCGCGCCTGTATCAACATTTGCTTTGCCTAAGGAGATTGAAGAAAAACTGGTGGAGTGGAAACGATGTCCCGAAGGGGAAGCGGCACAGGAGGAGCACGATAAAACTATAAACGATAAAAAATGGTGAAGCGCTTTTCGCACACTTTCCACGAGTTAATCAACCTCCTTAGTTAATCATGGCTTATTTTACTAGACAGATACTTATTTACGTATATCTATGTATTACTGGTTTTAGTGTGAAATCTGAATATCCTGGCATACTGTATTGGGAAGAACGTCATCAATATTCAGAAGAGGTTTTTATTTTCGTTGGGAACAACCAGCTTTTATTTTCTAATTAGCCTAGCATTACAATAACGGTCAAATCACTTAATCTCTTAGCGGAGATCACCCAACAAGGCCCTATTTCGGGTGAAGGAGGGGCAAGCATTGGCTTCACCTTACTTTTTAAGAAGCTACGAGAGCTTCCACTCCAGCAGCTTTGAGCACCTTTGCCGGGTATGTTGAGCGCATGCGCTGCTACGTCCTAGCACGTAGGTTCGTTCCCTGTCATGTGAGGAGCCGTGAAAAGTGCGCCTCGAGACGATTGGTGAAATTGCTGGCACGAAATAACGGTATGTGCTACTGAAAACTGTCCACCGCTCGCCAGGCTGAGTTAGGGCGCTGCTGTTGGCATGCAAAGCTTCAGCACTGGTTGCCTCTTGCCGGCTCCTGATAAAGTTGCAAGGCGTTTGAAAACGACTGCACGATACTGCAAAAAGAAAGCGAAGGATTGCATAGAAATGTAAACAAACTCGCTGGCAAAGGACTACTGTCCCAGTAGGCTGTAGGTGCATAAGGCTTTCTTGCAATGATAGTTTTTTTTTTTTTTTTTAGGTTTACTGCGCAGTAAAAAAAAAAAAGAGCAGCTTTATAACAAGCATGGATTTATGAACATTGCAGGGTATGGGGCGAGAGATAGCGTCCGCACACTCGCTGGGGCGGAGTCAAGGCGACGTGACGTAGGTCACCCTTTCAACAGGAACGTGACAGGCGCATCGGCGCGGCCGCTCTGCCGGCTCTGCAAGCCAGTGCCTGGTGCTACCGGCTTGCGGGCGCCTGCTTGTCAGGGAACGTGCAAGCGGCTGGGTTGTTGGTATCATCCGCCGCGGCGCGAAAAGCGGTTCGCAACATCTGAAATTTAGCACGTTGTAAGCTAATTGACTTGGGACTTTCGAAAAAATTCGTATCGGGCGTGATCGTATCATCGAGATTCTACTTATTTGCGAACACCTCTAGCAGTATGTTTAAAAACTTGACAATTTTAAATTCAAGTCTTGTCACACTGGCATTTCACATGTATCCAAAATGGGAACACTAAAGAGGAAGGTTGTGCTGTTCTTAGTCAAGAAGCAGAATGGTTCAGCATGCATTTTTCAAGTTTGCCACATCACAAACATGGTGCCAAAAAACGGATGTGCGGGGGTGGGAAAGATTACCTATTTTTTTGACCAGCTGTTACTACTGCGATTTTCTATATCGCTTCGACAAAACTTTTAAAATGCAGTGTTTTTGTCGGATGGAGCTACACTGTTGTGCCGATTTTCAAAAGTTAAACTTTATACAAAAGAAAAAAAATTGTCAAAAATTGAGAGGTTCATTGGTCGTATGGATGTTGCACGTTTTGACTAACTGAATAAACTGAGTATTACTGTGATGCCCTGTGTTTTGTGTTATTGGGGGAATTGAAAATGTGGAACGCAAGAATGCTCACCTGCTATTAAAACTGACCCAGTCGATTAAAATTTAAATGGTTTATGAAACCGTATTTGTTTTGTGCCTGGGATCAGTTGAAAGTGGCTCCAGTTGTAAAGGGTACCAACAGGTGTGATTTACAGGTACTAGTAGCGACTTCCTATTAGGATCGGTGAACTGTTCAGTTACAAAGTGTAACCGACCACAAGTAATGCACTATCCTGTTTGCGGTTCACATTTCCTTAATATTCATGGGTACGGAAAAGTTGCGTAGATTTTTTATCCAGCAATGTTTTACAATATGGCTCTGAAATGGAGGACAAAAGTAATTTTGGCAGAACACCACTCTTGTTTGCATACGCACTTTCTAGCCCAAACGACAGGCCGCCCTGACTCACTTGGGCTGCACTGGCATGCTTTGGAGCGATTCCACACCAATAATGCAGCACTAGTATTCACCAGGAGCAACACATACTCAGCTGTCCGCCTTGCCGCGCCACGTTGGTACCGCTATGGTACGCCTAGAATTAAACGGTGCTCTATATTCTAGAAAACTGGTCTGTACAACTTTTTTAGTGATGGTCAGAACAGCCTACTGCACCGACAGATTTTTTTGTCAAACCATCTTTTCGCGCATCCATGATGCGGCCATGAAGTGTGTGGTGGAAAGATATGCAGCGAGCTTAGCTAGTTGGGCCCCTCACCAGGTCTGGTCATTTTGAGCTGACAAGCGCAGAGAATACATTGCGGGATAACGATCGTGTCTGCAAAGTATTACATCAGGACGCACTGCGGAAAGATCTGAAAAGTCTAACCGAACGTCGCTTTTCCTTCTCGCGGCCGCCACGCTCCAAGCCGGATGGTGCCGTAGTCGTGCCCCTGCGCCTACGTAGTCGTGTCCGCAGTGTGAAGTCGCTCGTGGTGGCACGTGACTTCGAGAATTATTCAAGACATCTTATTTGTGTGATCTGTTGCTTGAATTGATGTTTAGAGAAATAATAAAACAAAGGTAATGTATGCGTGTTTTTTGTTTTGCTTCGCACCGAAGCGAGAGAGATGTACTTCCGCTTCGTCTGCTTCCCATGGGCGTGCGGCCACGTGCGCACGTATCGAAACTATGCCATTTTCTACCGTGTTCTAGCGCGTAATCATGCTCTGCGATCCGCTTGTTCCGCCTCAGTATTCGTGTAGCACTGCATTATACCGCTAGTCATGTTCCCTTGTGCACAGCGCGCAAAATTGTGGAACGAGACAGCAACTCGCGCGCGACGCCGTCGGCGGAAGTGCGTAGTGCCGAAAAAAAGCGAGGAGAAAAAAGAATGAAGGCAGGGCCTGTGACGTATGCGTCACGTGATCCTCGAGGTCCGGTAGGCGAGAGCGCAGGGAAGGAATTTCGTTTGCGTAGGCTAGACGGGGCGTGTGGAGAGAGCGTCTTGCTTGGCAGTGGAGCCCACCTGCTGAAATCATGGGTTCGCGGCACTGAAGTATTTATCTCGGCTATTAATGAGCCGATTTGAAAAATTTTTGCGTTGCGGCAGAACGCTCCCTAGGTGATACGTAACAACTTCCAGCGTATAACCAAGATTTGCTATGGGGCCTGGTGAGGGCCCCTTTCACAATATCGCAACCACATCCCGTTCTCGGCACTATTGCTCCGCGTGTATGAAATTGCACCTGCACGAAGATCTATATTGTTATGCCATGTCCTTGACAAGCCAACTGGTTGCAATAAAAATTTGAGGACGCTTAAGCTTCGCCTTTAACAGTGGAACGCGGTAGCATTCAAAGATCCCTAACTGCTTCTCACGCTTCCCGGCAACCGCAGCGTATGTAACCGTAATGTTTACAGGGAAACGCTCGCGGCAAACGCTATGCGCGAAGGCGCACTTTCTGGTCGAAGCGCGGCCTCTGGCAGGGGCCGCGATGGATGGTTGGATGTTATGAGCGCCCCTTCGGAATGGGGCGGTGGGTTGCGCCACCAAGCTTTTGCTATTATACTGCCTTATGTCCTACCTAGGTAAAAAAGAAAAAAAAAAGCCCACGATGACTTCTCATAACGAAATTTTCTGACCCCCTATTGTGAACTTCGTTTTTGTACGTCTTTTTTTTTTTTTGCCGTTTCCCTACTTCCACCAATCTTTCAATCGCCTTTTACTAATCTCTGTTGCGGACATGATTACTTTCCCCCTGCTCTCGCTGAACTAAACGGCTTCGAGGGGGCCAGTGTTTCCAGGTTTATTTTATGCGAACGACATTGTGTTGCTAGCTATCAAGAAAAGTGATTTGCAACGTCTGGCTAATATCTGTGGACAGGTAGGCGAGAATTGCACCTTTCCACATACACCGGAGCACCTCGTACCTATTATATCCCCATAGCGCCCTGTGCTTCATTATGGTTGCATTTCGCTTCCCCTTTACTGTTATTGTTTGTTCCTATGTTTCCATATATCTATTGCCTTCGTTTATCCATATACCAAGATATTTATGTTCTTTTACCCGAGGTATTTCCTGGCCCTGTATCTCCACTGTCTGTTCACTGTTTTCGTTGAATACCATAACACCTGATTTTCTAACACTAAATTGCAAACCTAAATTGTTGCCTTCTTGTCCACAGATATTAGCCAGACGTTGCAAATCACTTTGCTTGTTAGCTAGCAACACAATGTCGTCCGCATAAAATAAGCCTGGGAGCTGCTGCTCTACTACTGTTCCCGCCTGTTTGTGTGAGAGATTAAACCCGATATTACTTCCTTCTAGCGCCCTCTCCATTCTCACCATGTACATCATAAACAGCAGCGGGGATAAAGGGCACCCCTGCCTCAGTCCCTTGTTGATATCAACTTTCTCCTCGCTCCTCATCCCTTCCCATTCAATGCAAGCGATATTTTCTAGGTAAATCTCTCTCAAAAGCTGTAGACAATCGTTACCTAAGCCTTCGATCCCCTTCCAGAATATCCCACAAAATGTTGCGGCCTACGTTGTCGTTTGTTCCTGTAATGTCTAAAGAGGCCACATACAACGGTCTGCTTTCTGCTTTTTATATTTCAATACAATGAGTAAGAACAAACAAGTTATCATCCAAACGCCTACCTATTCTGAAGCCATTCTTAAGCTTTAATTTGATTGGCTGCATTGCCAGCCTGTATATTACCGATGTAATGGTCAACGGTCTATACGAGTGAATTCTGTCTTTCTCCCCCCTTACCTTTATAAATTAATTTAATTCTACTTTGTCGCCAACTGTCTGGTATTCATCTATCTTTTAAAGTTTTTTTCGCTGCTTTCACCAGAGCTTCCTTACTTTTTGGTCCTAGTTCATTTATCAGCCTAACGGGAACCTCGTCTAGCCCTGTGGCTGTGCGCTTAGGAATTTTCTCTTGCGCTTTCTTCCAGTTTAAATTTGTCAGCACCAGCTCCTTTTCCGCTTGCGTTTCCTTCATGCTCTTTTTTCTTCAAATACAACCTCGTCATTGTTTTGGAAAGATTCGGCTGTTACTTCTCGGATGTAATTTATTGCCGCTTCTCCTTTTAGTCCGTTTCCATATTCGTCTAGGTTATGTTGTTGTATTGTTGTTGACTTCCTGCCTAATAATTTTATGCGGTTCCAAAATACTATAGGTGCGGCCTTCTTTTTCTCACGTATTTCTGACAACCAACGTTCACTTTCACCTTTTAATTTTGCTTGCACCAGTATTTGAACCATAGGCTTTTTCTCCCGCTATATTTCCCATTTACTGGTTACTTCATCCTGCGGCAACTGCGCCTTCTTTGCCTGCCTGTGCTCTCGAGATGCTTTCTGTCGTTCGGCGATCGCTTCTCGTATCTCCCTGTTCCACCAGCTTTTCGGTTTCTTTTTTCCTTTCCAACGAACATGTTGTTTCTCTTTCCGTATTTCTGTCGTTATTACACTTAGAAGCTCACCATATTCGCATTCTTTACTTGGCAATTTGCCAAGTTCTTCCTCAACTCTAGTGACTATATTTGCTATTTGTTCAGCGTTCAAATTTGGACTGGCCATTTTGCTCTCCTTGCTCTCTTTCCCAACTACATATCCTATTTTCAAAATTATGCGTTTATGGTCACTCCCTATGCTGCTAAACCCTTCCTCATCGATGACCATTTCTCTCAACTTATCATGAATTCCTTCTCTCATGCGACAGTAATCAATGGTCGATTGCCGGTTTCCCACTTCCCACGTGATCTGTCCTTCACACTTAGGCCCTGTATTCACGATAACGAGGTTATGTTGCTCACAAAGGTCTAGCAATGACCTCCCGTTATTGTCGGTATAGCCATCTAAATTCTGTATTTGGGCATTCATGTCACCCAATAGGACAATTTCAGCACCATTCCCGAAACCATTAATATCAGCGCTTATGCATTCCACTAACTCTTTATTCATCTTTGTGCAATTTTTTCCGGTCCACAAATACATAACGCCCAGCCAAGTTTATTTCCCACTCATTGTACCTGGTAACCAAAGATGCTCTTGACATTGTGAATTTACTCTTTTCCATTTGGCTCCCTGATGGTTGAGCATTCCGACTCCCCCTCCCCTTCTTTCTGACTTAGTTCTGTTGCATCCTTCCCAAACATAATTCTCAATAATTGCCGTCTCTTCTGAGTCTCTAAGGTGCGTTTCTGTAACCGCATAGACCCCTATTTGTTCTCTATGTAACTGCTCCTCAATCTCTGCCCACTTTTCCTTTCTTCTGCCGCTCTGCATGTTTATGTAGCCTATTGCATGGCAAGCTCTTTTTCTTGCTTTCCTCCTTTTTCTGTTATCGACGGCGATGCTCTTCTGAGGTTCCACTAAGGGACCTTCTTCATTACTGTCTACTCGGACCTCCTGAGCGCCCGCGGGCCCCCTAAAAAAGCAACAGCGCGACCACCAAGTCGCCAGCCCACTTCTCGTGCCAGCCTGTAATTGAAGTGGATCCTGTCTCGTTTAAAACCACCACAACGTCTCACTTCCCTGTTTACTTCAACATCCTCGAAGCCTTTCTCTCGGCTCAGTTTCCATATTGCCTCATTAGCAGACACTACGGCTCTTTGTACGTGACTGTCACGTACAGGCACCGTGCACACCACGATCTGCACCTGAGGGGACAGCTCGCGCAAGTCGTCTACTCCTTCACCAAGCGCTGGGCTAGTCCTGTCCCTTCCCTTTTTAGGACGTCATTTAGCTCACCTGCTACTATGACAAGGTTGCGCACGTGGGCATTTTGCGCGAGCTTTGCGTTTGCTCTCTCCTTGACAGAACCCAGTGTTCGCCCTGGAAATGTCCCTACCGCCACTCTTTTATCGCCTTTCACCCTCTCCAGAATTGTTTCTCAGTGCCTAGCCAGGTTTGAGTCGCCGGCGATAATCACCATTTCACTCTCTCCTTCCTCTCTCTGTTGTCCTCCGCGTCATTTGGACTTGACGAGGGACATTGACCCCGGCGCTCTTGCGTTTTTTCGCGTGGCGACCTCAAGGTAGGTGCCGCTCTTTCCAGCTACCCCCTCACCACGTTGCACGCATTCCACGTATTTTGTTGGCACTCCCTCTCCTGTCACGTCGGGGGACTGCGTTCCATTGTCACGACTATTCTCGTTCACAATGGCGGCCCTGTTCAGCTTTTCCTCGGCTGCTTGAAGTCTTTTTTCCACTACCTTCCGTTCATCACGCTCCATATTTAGCTCATTTTTGAGCTCTTCTACTTGATTGACAAGCTCATCATGGAAAGCCTCCATTTTCTTCAGCCTAACATCGACATCACAGTGTAGTCCGATTGACTCGATTCCCTCTCTATTCTCATCCGTCCGCTCGTCTGCCTTGAGGGACCCCCCCCCCCACACACTGAACGCTTTTCCGGCTTTCTTCTCATGTATTGCACGGCTTATTGTAATGCAAATACTATAATACTATAATAATGCAGAGTACGTGCCTTCTAGCAAAAATCGATACCCACAGTATCTAAATCCTTAAGATGCCGCAAAATAATTCTTACCAATGTTTTAAAAGCAGTCAGTACCGCACAGACTTAAGGTATGCCACGTCTTCGCACGTGTTGAACCATGCGGCCACGCTCTCACTTTCCTACCAAAGCATACACAGTAAAACCACTAATAGCTATTAGTGTTGCCACTTCCAAGCTACTGGGCTCCTTCGATTTTCCACTTCTGGCTACCAGGCACTGCCAGAGCCAGCCAGAGCGTCTTCGTTTTTCTCGGGTTGCTTCGCCCACGGCGCTACGCACTTCCGCCGGGCGTTCGTTTTGCTCGCGCTGGACGCTTCTGGCTACCCGCGGGCTGCCAGAACCTGCCAGGACGATTTTGGTCTGGCTGCTCTCTGGAAGTTCTCTGGCTAGCAGACGACTAAAGAGGCGACGGGCGCTCGCCGCCATCTTTACGGGGACTTCACGGATTGCAACGCGGGCGCTTGAGGAACATTTATCTCGCTCAGCCAACTATCTACAGTCATCTTCGGATTTCCTTACTTCTAGCGTTATCTTTTTAGGTGCTAACGCTCCGTTCCGCATAGCGAAGCGGTGTGATACGAGCCGTGGTGAACAGTTTGAAGCTTTTGTGTGTGTGTCCTGTTAGATACGGGGCCGTTTCCTGAGCCTTCTTCGAGTTCACCAGACCACATCGAATCGCGCCACAGCTAATTAAGAAGCGCAGAAGGACGGACACCACATTCCCGAGGCGCGGCACGGGCGAACAAGTTGGCGGCCTCACCTCGTACGCCGCAGGTGGAGCTATTCACTGCTTGCCTCTCCCCGAAAGCGAAGCGAGAGCCTGGCACTGTTCCAAGTAACGTAGGTCCCGAGGCAAGACGGCTGTAATGCACCGTGAAGCCACGACCGCGTCGCCCCCACCTGTCTATTGTGACGGCGCATTGCAAGTCAGCAAGGCAAGACTGCAGGGAGAAGTAAGCCCTCGGACAATTGGGGACCCAGCGGTGACTCTCTTCGCCGGGTATTACACCATCGCACGGGCGCCTACCATTGGCCGAAAATGACACTTGAGCGGGCTCGCCGATTGGCCGAAAATGGCGTCATCTGAGCGGGCTCGCCCATTGGCCGAACGTGACGTGTCTTCGGGACACCGAAGGGACTAATGTTGAATTCCAATGGCGGAGTCGGAGCAGCCGACGGACTCCGCGAGCGAGCACTCGACTGTGGCGCAGAGCAACGCCTCCAGATCCGCGAGTGGAACACAACCTGCGCCGCCGGAGCAAGGCGGAACCGGAACTTCTATCGCCGAATTACCCAGGATACCTTGCGTGTTGTCATTTCCTTCCGCTATTTGCTCCCAGCACCGCCGCACCGGTCACTTGTCTCTTCAGCGCCGTTCACCTGTTGTTTTTTTAAAAGTGCGGAATGGATATCTCGCCAAGCGTGCAGCAGCTTTTGCTTCCTCGCGAGTCGTGAGCGGTGGCGCCTCCCAGCAGACAAACGTGGTAAAGGAAATACGTCACGCAGAGTTCCGGTCCACTCCGCCGATTTTGGCGGAGCATCTTTTTCTGCTCCACGGACCGACTGCCGCTCTGAATCCCCTCCGACTCTCTCATTGGAACACCTTACTCCTGCCCTCACTCTGCCATTGGAACAAACTTGATCCGAAACGACCAGAAAAACTTGCTCCGACTCCGCCATTGGAATTCAACATAAAAGACACAGACCGGGAGCAGCAAGATAGCATTCCTAGAGCATTCCTTGTTTCATCTCTTTCGAACTTCTTGCGACGGGCCGCAGCGTCCGAGTTGCTGCCGGCCCGTAATCACTCTAAGACTGTTAATTGACTCTCACTGTAAATAAAGTAAATAAACCTCCCAAGTGTTTCATGCCATAGTCCTCAACTCCTACAACTGGTTGCTAGCGGTGGCATCGGCGGCCACTCCCGCGGTATCCACCTCGGGCGTCTTCGTTGTTGTCGAGGAACGCGCGGCGGCGTTCTCCGTCGCCGAGTGCGTCTTCTGCTCGTTGGAAAATGACGTTGATAAATGCTCCATCGAAACAGAGTGGTGAATTGGCCGAAGGCCCTTTGCACGCCCGTTTAGAACATGGGCCTCGGAAGAGCTGATCGCTTGGCGCTCTTGGTTCATGGTGTAGAAAACACGCCAAGGCAGCTGCCGACCTTGTTCACCGAATGCACGCTTGAGAGCAGCACGATACCACTGCGCAAGCGCTCCGTCGCTTGATTTTTTTCATATTTCGCGGGCTTTCTTTGCATCCCGGAAAAAAGCGCTACGTGACACGTATCGTAAACGAAACAACTCGATCGGTGGTTTCTGTAGGTACTCTACAAATCTGCCTATCATACTTGGGATCCTCAGCCAATAATTAAAAAGTTGGGTAAATAAACGTAATTAGTGAGTTATGGGGAAAACAAAAAAAATTGAGTTACTTTAGGCTATTGCGAATAGTATGCGTTTGGTTCAATTCACTTCCGACGTGCCTTTCATTTTTAAATTCTTGGCTCAAGTTGTGCGGGACACCCTGTATATTTTCCTGAGCTCTTTCGACGAGCACTCTACTTGATGCATCTGACTCGTGCCCTTCCTCTTTTTCATTACTTTTATTGCCCTCGTGCACTAGATACGATCGCATTGTACCATATCTGTTGTACAGGGTGGTCCTTTATGAAAGGGAACACGCAAGCGCGTGGCCCGTGCTAAAGTGAGCTTTACCCGCGCTCTGCGGAAGTAGGTCGGCTTGTGGCGTCATCTATTGGAGGCCAGAATAACCAGGCTTCGCCGAAAGGGAAGCGCTCGCTAGAATTATCTGGAACCTCCCCCCCCTTCTCGCATGATTGTTGCACAAGAAGCGGGGCCTGCAGCGCAACGTCTGCTGCTATCAAGCTGCGCTAGGTGCGCAAGCGTACTTTAAGAAATTATGGGGATTTGCGTGCCCAAAACCACGTTTTGATTATGAGGCACGCCGTAGTGGGGGACTCCGGAAATTTAGGCCACCTGGGGTTCTTTAACGTGCTCCTAAATCTAAGTACACGGGTGTTCTCGGATTTCGCCCCCATCGAAATGCGGCCGCCGTGGCCGGGATTCAATCCCGCGACCTCGTGCTTTAGTAGCCCAACACTATGCACCACGGCGCACTAAGCAACCACGGCGGGTCGCGATGCAACGCATGCACGTTGCAGCTCGCCATCCTCCTTAAGAGGAAGCTTTAGCTCGGGTGCTCCTTGTTAGATACGGGACCGCTTCCTGAGCCTACTTCGAGCTCACCAGACCACATCGAATCGCGCCACAGCTAATTAAGAATCGCAGAAGCACGGATACCACATTCCAGAGGCGCGGCACGTGCAAACAAGTTGGCGGCCCCCACCTCGTGTGCCGCAGGTGGAGCTATTCACTGCTTGACTCTTCCCGAAACTGAAGCGAGAGCCTGGCACTGTTCCAGGTAACTTGGGTCCAAGAGGCAAGACGGGTGTAATGCACCGTGAAACCCTAGCAGCGTCGCCCCCACCCGCCTATTGCAACGGCGCATTGCAAGTCAGCAAGGCAAGACCGCAGGGAGAAGTAAGCCCTCGGACAGTTGGGGACCAAGCAGCGACTCTCTTCGCCGGGTGTGACACAATCGCACGGGCGCCTACCATTGGCCGTAAATGACGACACCTGAGCGGCTCGCCGATTGGCCGAAAATGGCGTCACCTGAGCGGGCTCACCCATTGGCCGAACGTGACGTGTCTTCGAGACACCGAAGGGCTTAAAAGACACAGACCGGGAGCAGAAAGAGAGCATTCCTAGAGCATTCCTTGATTCTTCTCTTTCGAGCTTCTTGCCGCGGGCCGCAGCGTCCGAGTTGCTGCCGGCCCGTATTGACTTTAAGACTGTTAATTGACTCTCACTGTAAATAATGTAAATAAACCTCCAAGTTTTTCATACCGAAGTCCTCCTCAACTCTTACAACTGGTGGCAGCGGTGGGATCGCCTCCAAATGCAACATCTTGTGGCAGCGCTACGGATCAACCTTCGTCGAGAGAAATCCTGAAGAACCCGGAACAGCGAAAAAGAGCCTTCGTCCAAAGGAGTCCCGAGAAACTTGGAACAGCGAAGACGAGAGAGCCTTCTTCCAAAAAGGAGTCCTGAGGAACTGGGAGTTGCGAAGAAGAGCGAGCCTGCGACCCAGGGAGTCCTGAGGAACCGGGAACAGCGGGCCAATGAACCAGATGGCAGGGTGCTGCAGCTGTAAGTGAGCGCGTGGTTTCTTTCCTTTTGATTCGCCAGACTTCAAATGTTGTGTGTTCATTTTGATAGTTCTAGGAATGAGGAATTTGTTGCATTGTGTGTTTGCACAAATTAATTAAGGAAAACAGTTCTAACCACCAGTCGGGGCAGCTGCCATGGATCTTAGAAGGTTGACGAGGTTAGAGTTGTTGGTTTGCGACGACTTGGGAGTTGAGGCGGACGAACAGATGAAAACGCCAGCTATCATAAAGGTGATTAAAGATAGTGGCAACGATGATGAAAGCATTGAGTTTGCTTGGGAGGTGATACAAGAACCACGGGAGCGTGAGCGTCGTGAACGTGAGCGTGAGCGTCGTGAACGTGAGCGTCGTGAACGTAAGTGTGAGAGTAAGCGTCAAGAACGCAAGGATGAACGGAAGCGTGAGCTTCAAGAACTTACTCTTAGGTGTGAGCGTCAAGAACGTGAGAATGAACGCGAACGTGAGTATCAAGAACGTAAGCGTGAGCGTGAGCAAAAGTATGAGAGAGACAAGTCAGCATTGATCAAACAGCTACAATATTTTGATCAGTTAATGGCACAGAGACAACGGCTGTCTGAAAATTCTGTAGGCACTACAGAGCACAAGAATGAGGAAGTGTCTAGCGGATTTTCGCCAAAATCCGACGAGAAGAGTACTGTCTGTGAGATTGACTGCACATTCATAGGTGAAGGGAAAAAGCTAGCTGCTAACGATGCCTTAGTGGCAACAGAGGCCGATAAAGGCCGCAGTGAGAGCGACGAGGTACTGTGCCAACAGATGACTGTAGAGACAGCCAGGCCAGCTGCGAACAAATTGGCACAGTTACCGCGCGTGTGCGTCGCTAGTAACGTTAGCGAGGTTGCTAGCGAAGAAAAGGGTACTGCGGACCCGACAGACACGAGCACTCATGTCGAGTCAGATCTCCGTGCCGAAGGGAAGTGCCAGCTGGACGCTGCAGTTGAGAGTAGTTCTCGGGATGGCGAGCTCCGTGGCTCACGAGAGAACAACTGCATTGTTCAGAGATCGGTGCGGCTCTCCGCCAATCTAGCTAGCCAAGAGAGGAATGGTTTAGTTAAAGGGCCCCTGAAACGGTTCGGACAAATTTTGTAGACGCGTAGGGTACAGCTTAAGTAGAACATTCACACCACAATTTAAGTGAAGCGTTACGTATTAATGGAGCTACAAGCGATTAGAAGTTACCCTCCTCCCTAGCCATGCTTTTCCACCTGAACTCGTTCGCCGAGCGAGCGGGGCTAAGCTCCGCCTTCACTGGTTAAGCGTCACGATGCAACGTCACATCGTCCACTTCCGGTTGTTTTGGAGCCCGCCCCCGCCCGCGCGAGACCGCTCCGCTAGCCGCTTGGCCGTCGACCCCAAGCGAGAGCTATCGAAGCAGCGTGCGTTGCGAGCATTCTGTCGTAGCGCCGAACGTGTCTGGTATTCCGTTAACCACAGGCAAGCTGGTCATTTTGGCAAATTACTGTAGGCATAAACTCAAGCTGATGAAGGAACTTTGGCGTAGACGTACGTGAGCGGCCTGATCGGTCTGCACGGTCCAGACACTTGTTGGCGCAGCGCTTAACCAGCCAAACAAAGCGCTAATATTGCTCTAACCAAGTGTAAAACATTTTAAACATTTATAAAAACAACGTGTTGATGATTACACTCCTGCGTAAAATACGCACCAGCAGCAAAGAAGAATACGCTTCGTTGCTGCTACTGTGTATGGTTGAGCTCTATGCCACCAGGTGGCTGCACCGTGCAGACCATTCACATGTGCCCTTCTGCTCATCTCGGCTCATCCCGTTACGGCACAGTCAAGCGGCCAGACCCTGTCCCCTTGCGCTTACGTTTGCCCTAATACGGGACTCGCGAAACGCTTTTCCGTTAGTAATCTTCCGGTGTAAAGTGCCGGCCACAAACGCGCAAATCCTGGCGCCGATCGGATAGCGGCAGTCCGATGCGCAGCAACCAGTTCGCTCGTACGCTGCCTTGCAGAGGGACACGATGTCGCAGCTTGACATATTGCCAGTCGCTACGTTTGCAGTCCACAAGGCAACAAAGTCGAATCATAGTGCTCGCGAAAAGACTGAGACCAACTCTGACCGCGGAGCTCTCTTCAAGATGGAGTACGTTGTAACACAAGCAGACGACACTTGCTGTGTGCCGGAAGTGCTTAAGTGTACTGAAAAATTGTTCTTGTGCATTCTCTTTATGCCACTTTCTTTCTATAAAAACAAATTAACTAACATTCCAACTATTACGAAGATCATTTGTTTACCATAAAGTTGGAAAAATTATCGATCACGCGCCCTGGTCAGCCAATCGGATAGCTCGCCCCACTGACGTCATATGGGTGATTTCGGTCATATGGGTAGGGGCGGCTTAAAATTCCGCCGAGCAGTGCGCTGCGATCGGCAACGATGTGCATCTTTAAAACCTTTTAATAAATTACACGCTTTACGCAGAGCACTTAGATGTGTCAATTAATGATCAGAAGGACCTACTCTAACGACTGAGTACGTTTGTAGAAAATCGTCAAAAGCGTTTCAGGGTCCCTTTAAGGATCATTCAGACTCTGCGGGTAAGAGACCGATCCGGGCCGACGAGGTGTGTAACGGCGAGCACGAGGCGCGAGATGACGGCATGAAAGAGAGTTCGAGGAGAAAGCGCCGCAGAAAGAAGCGCCGAAAAGGTCGGAATGCGGTGACTAATGTAGCCCAGCCAGAGACTGCGACAGTCGCAAGAAGGCCAGGCGCGAGGAAAAGAAAGATGCGGTCGTCGGTGACGATGTTGACGCATCAAACACGTTCGAGCCACCGGTCAAAGGGGGACCGAGAAGCATGTTCTGCACGGACGCAGACAAAGGGCACGGGGCAGTTAAATTCGTCGTCGTTCCGTCGTTCTTTTCGAAGCTCAGCGTGTAGTACAAAGAAGCGCAAGGTGGCAAGACGAGACCAGGTGGGGAGTAGCGACGCGGTTAATCGAGTTCGGGATGAAAGCGGGGCGCCAGGACGCAAATTGGCAGGAGACTGTAACGTCTTGGAGGAGCTGATAGTGAGTCAGCCCTTTTGTTGTTCCTCGGTAGCCAGAGTAGCTTTCGGACCGCGACCACCTCGGGTACGGCTCAAAAGTATGAGTCAGTCGAAAATGTTTGGAACGGGAGGCCAAGAGAGCTTCCGTAGAAGTAAAAAGTGGTTTTGTTTTATTTTTGAGCATTGGATAATTTTCGCGATTTGAGACTAGGATTTCTTTCAATGTGTAAGCTTTGAGCTTTGTTTATGTTTTGTTTGAGAAGCTCGAGATTTGAAAGATGCGTTTTATGTAAACATGTAGTATCGCGAGGTGTTCATTAATAAGTAGATAGGCTTTCTTTTGTGTGTGTGAGTAACCTGAGTGCCAAAATTATCGTTAAAAGGCCTATCGTAACGCGCGTGTGTGTTATTTAACCTTCTTTTTTTTTATAATCGTTTTTTTTATTTTCTAAGGTTAAGCGCGTAGATTTTCAGTAAGTGCATGATTTGCACTGAGAAGCGTTCTTAGTTCCATTAGCGCGTGTCCTGTGTGGACGGAAGGAAGCAGATTTATGACTGGGTTGCTCGTGTGTGTTGAGGGCAGCCGTATACGCTCCTGACACTGCCCAGGCGGCGCGACCGAGCAGCGATCCTCAGCGCCTCTTGCGGCACCTTCCGTCAAAACTGACACTGACGGACCGCGCTACTCACGCTGCCCACGCAGATCTGCCAACGTGATCGCTTGTTCATGCTTGTTTTGAAACGAGCAAATGGCGCAAGTTTTGCGGTGTGGTTTCAGACCAATCTTAAAATTAGCCGGTCGGATACGCCCTGCCATTCGTCGTAAAGGGGAAAAGTTCTACGCTGCCGGGCACGTTCACAGCGTAAAATAAGTCGCCGGTGTGACTGTGCTGGCGAAGTAAACAAGAAAAAAGGGAGTTAACCGAGGGGCCCGATTTTTTATTGCTTATCTCATGAGAAGTGTCACTTCCACTAAGGCAAACACAACTGCAGCGTATCTGTAGCCTGAGTACACTCAACTATCATATTATGTTTTGATCAAGCAGCTCAATTGAGTGTGCAGGCATGGCTGAGCTTATTAAGCGTTAGGCGTAGGTAAATAAGGGAAAATCAGACATCCACACGTTCGTGCTACAAAGAAAACCTAAACGGGTTCCTCGAAAGAAAAGCCTCAAAGTTGAAGAAAAATTCGTCCTCGTCCGGGACTCGAACCCGAGACCACCGCCCTACCATCTGAGCTGTACGGGAGAGGAGGAGACGGGCGGCCCTAGCCAATCAGCAGCGGCCGAAATGGACAGTCCACTAGGTGGACTCTTACAGAATAGCCCCTGGCAGGCGGCTAGCAGATGGCAGGGCGAAGTCGAATTTGTCGACAACACGAAGCAAAGGCAAGAGTTTGACGTAATAGTTCTGCGGAAATCCGCAAGAAATCAGACATCCACCAATTCGTAGCAATTGCTACAAATTAAACCGTAGGGGTTCTTATCCAACCATTTGAGTTACCGTAGACCCGTGCCGTAGACAAAACGTGTCCTTCCGTGGTGCTTTTTGACACGCTTGCAAAGCCTTATTGGCCAGGGATGATAGGCGCCATATCTTTTAAAATTACTAAAAATCTCTTGTAAACAACTTGCAGAAAATTTTTATTAGACAAGCAACCGCAGTACTTTGTTTACAACTGCCGAGGCACCGGCACGACCAAGCTTGGGCCGCTCCTGCCGCCAAGACTCGGGTGACCGTATCCGGCAACCTGAACCCAAGCCACGGACCCAAGCAGAGCCATACAGCGTGAAGTGCTGAGCGACTCACGCAAGGCAGAACACCTGGAGCCACCACGCAGTACGCCTCGTATACAGCAAAATAAATAGCTCTAAAAGATGCGGATAATTTGCAAAAATATGTAAGTCGGCTGCCCGGCAAGACTCTTTCTTGACCAAAAACTTCAGTCTACTGACTACAATACTTTCTAGTGCGATCCTCCAGGAAGGAAGCGTGAGCACGAAACGACGGCCGGCCAGGAAATCTGGAGTCGAAGAGCAGGCAGCCCTGCACGGCCGTTACAGCCTTTGACGCAGCAGTACCGCCGTCCCCACGCTTTCCTTCCTGGGCTGTTTTAGATGTCTTGCACATTTGCCATCGTAAAGCAGCGGTATGAGAACGTCTACCCGCAGGACGGTGGCGCACGTGGTTCAGAAGTTTCAAATAACACGCGGTCATAACAACAACACGTGCGCCACTACGCCAAAGTTGTTTCTTTATTCTATGACTACGCCGTCGACTGAAGTTTGATCAGTACCAGAGTTGCGCTTTCGACGCTACAGGTGGCGCGGCCGTCGCCGGGAAACTCCACTGTCTGGAGCGTATTCTGACTTCTTTAGTGAGCGTGCGTAGAACTAGTAATTAGGAGACGCGTTTTTTTTAAAGGGTTTTGCGGAGTGCGTAAGTTACGTAAATTAAGTTCTCGTTTAAGGTACGTGTCCTGTATGGACTAGAGAAAGACACGTGAGTAGGCGTAATGAAACGTTTGCCTACGACGCAAGTACGCGTTCTGATTAGGGACCACAAGGCTACCGCGCTTGTGATTACGTACTTGTGAAGATGGCCAGACTGTTCAGTGGCACCAATACGTGAGATAACTACGCCACTGCGTTATGGTTGGAAACATGCTGTTCGTGTAGTTAAGCCACTTAAGTTATGTTCGGCTGTTTTCATTGTTTGTTTGCAACGGCAACGACCCATTGTTTTGCTACAACAATGACACTCTGGTCTTGTCGGCATTCGGGGAGAAATGGATAGCGGTTTGGAAGGGTGGTTGGAACTGCTTTGTCAAAATTGGGTAAATAAAAGATCAGGGTTCATTTTGACTTAGTAATAGCCTGGCGAGTCAGGGGTGAAGAGCCTGCGCTTACACGTGGTGCAGCGCTGTGTTGTTTTGTTTGTTTGACGTACGTTCTCCAGGGCCCAGGATCCCGAAGTTCGTCAAACGAGGCTCGACACCAGTACCCTGCAGGTTCTTTCAGCGTTCCTCATGGCCAGCGAATTGAGTTCACCGGCCATTCCGAACTTCCGGGGCGAGGACGAGCTGTTAGATACGGGACCGTTTCCTGAGCCTCCTTCGAGTTCGCCAGACCACATCGAATCGCGCCACAGCTAATTAAGAAGCGCAGAAGGACGGATACCACATTCCCGAGGCGCGGCACTTGCAAACAAGTTGGCGGCCCCCACCTCGTGTGCCGCAGGTGGAGCTATTCACTGCTTGACTCTTCCCGAAAGTGAAGCGAGGGCCTGGCACTGTTCCAGGTAACTTGGGTCCAAGAGGCAAGACGGGTGTAATGCACCGTGAAACCCTGGCAGCGTCGCCCCCACCCGCCTATTGTGACGGCGCATTGCAAGTCAGCAAGGCAAGACCGCAGGGAGAAGTAAGCCCTCGGACAATTGGGGACCCAGCGGTGACTCTCTTCGCCGGGTATTACACCATCGCACGGGCGCCTGCCATTGGCCGAAAATGACACCTGAGCGGGCTCGCCGATCGGCCGAAAATGGCGTCATCTGAGCGGGCTCGCCCATTGGCCGAACGTGACGTGTCTTCGAGATACCGAAGGGCTTAAAAGACACAGACCGGGAGCAGCAAGAGAGCATTCCTAGACCATTCCTAGACCATTCCTTGAGGATTCCTTGTTTCATCTCTTTCGAACTTGCGACGGGCCGCAGCGTCCGAGTTGCTGCCGGCCCGTAATCACTCTAAGACTGTTAATTGACTTTCACTGTAAATCATGTAAATAAACCTCCCAAGTGTTTCATCCCAAAGTCCTCCTCAACTCTTACAGTCAGTCCCCTGATTGCTTCTTCGCGGCGGTGAACAGCGCGCCGCGCTCTCATACGTGCATGTTATCTGCATCGTGTTCCACGCAAGTTGTAGACGCTGATTCACACATTGCGGTACATTTTGGTTTCGTCTTTCTCTGGTGGCGTTCCTTTTCACATATCTCGCATATGTATATTTCTCTTTTCTCTGCAGTTAGCGAAGGCTTTGCAGCTAGCCCGTGTTCGCTCCGTCTCTCCGTCGTATGCTTAGGTGGCAGCTCGAAACCGATATGTGTTCGAACTGTAGGCCGTTGATCTAAGAATACACTGATTGCACTCGGTACATTTAGATACACGTACATTGGCTTATTGCTCTCATGGTTGCGACCACTGTTGTTTTTCGTGTGAAACGTTTCGCTGGTCACAGGCGACGTGTATTTTCACGCGCCAGCCGTATCCCCAGCTCCTTAAATGAGAAGCATCATCAGCCACAACAAACTTTCTGAAATCGAAGCCCAAGCAGGTCGGCACGAAATTTTATGCGTATGAGACGTACCCGATAACCTGCTTTTTCATGTCTTGTTATGACAACGCCAACTCATCAATGTCGCCGGTGGTCGACGTGATCGCTGCGAGCAGGGATCCTCCAGCTATCGCTTTCGAGTATACAATCACGATTTCGCATCTTGTCATCCGCCTCGTCGGAGGCCATAGATCTGTTTCGCTGCGCAAGGCGAGGTTGGCCGAGTACGCGTCCTGCGCCGAGTCGCGCGAAATCGCGCGAAAGTGATCGTATCCCTGAATGCAACTATATATTTTCAAGCTGGCAACGCATAAATGGGCCGACTAAGCCGAGCGCGCGCCGGCCTCGACGGGCGCTGCCATGCTGGTAGCATGTTTACATTTAGCCAGCTGTGCCGGCGATCGATTTTGCAAACTTCGGGCAGGTTCGGGTTGTCTTGGGATCCCAGCCCACGTGACTTCCTGTCAGAACCGGAACTAGCTGGCTGCCAGAACTCCGAAAATCGAAGAGGCCCACTATTTAAAGGCTATAAAGACTTAACGTCCCACCCGGTTACACGTGTTGAAGCACGTGCCGCGAAAGGACGCTCTTTACAAGCCTCCATCAAATCTGTGCCACGTGCAATTTCATAAAGTAGACGCAAAACGCCTTGTAAAAGAGGAAATGTTTATTTCCTTCTATATAAATGCTTGTTCCGGGCTTTTTGTGTGTTCATCCAACGTAGCACCAGGTAAGCAGCAGTAGTTCCCGTACGAAGCTCCACCGGACGGCATCAGCTGAAAAAAAGTAAATTGCAAGCATGTGTCATTCAGGTATTTAGACCTTATAGAAATACTGCGTATAGAGGGGAAACGTGCGAAAGTGGTGAATGGGCGACATTACACACAAAAGCAATTCACTTTTACATACATGGCCATATGATACCTGACTCATTTCAAGCCATACTATAAATTAGGAAAAAAGCATATGATTTCCAAGCATTCCCTCATTCCCGGGCATTATTTCCTGCACTTTAAGAGCACAAATGTACGGGCGACTGTGCGTTTCAAAAAAAAAAAAAAAAAAAACTTGGCCACAGCGACGCAATAGTGCGCGTACAGAGGTGGCCACAACACAAGCTCTCAGCCAGACCATGCTAGAGGCTCGCAGAATGCCTTCTACTCGCACTCAACAGAAATTCGTGGGTGCAAAGCCTGTTTTTAGTCGCTCAGAAGACAGAACTTCCAAGTTCTTGGTTTTGAAGCTCCTCGGCGTTATCTTTTGCGCCGTTCTGCCTCCGCAAGCAACACACTCCTGTGTTACTATCGGCAAACGCTTGTCGCGTCTTCGACAAGCGTGAGTACCGAAAGAAGGTATAGGTTGCGGGGCCATAGAAAGCGTCACAAACTTCTCTCACTAAGATTCAGTACACGTCAAACTAACTGTCACCACGACCGGCTTGCTTTTTTGCTGTGTCGCAAGCCCAGGCGTGGCGAGCGTGCCTCAAAAGTATACCAAAAAGTAACAAAATTACAGTAATTTTGTCCCAGTAAGATTCAGTACACGCGAAACTAACGGCGACATATGGCCGAGCTGACTTTTGCTAACTGCGTCACAACGCTGGGCGCGGCCACTGTGCTTGAAAAGTACCCCTAAATGTAACAAAATTAGTTACAATAATGTTGTGGGTCCGAAAAAGCGCCCAAACTTGTCCCACTAAGATTCATTCAGTATACGCGAAACTAACTGCATCACACGGCCGATCGAGCTGCTTATATGTTCGCTAACTGCGTCATAAAGCCAGGTGCGGCAAGCATGGCGATAAACTACCTAAATAAGTTACAATAATGTTTGGGCTCATAGAAAGCGTCACAAACATCTCCCAATACGAGTCATGAACTCAAATTAACTACGCCAGGACGGCCGAGCTGTTTCTCGCTAACTGCGTCACAAGTCTCGGTTCCGTGCCGTAATAGCCAATATTGCTCGAAATGCGTTGCAGACTGTCAAACAAAATTTCTCACATTGCCGTAGTCCAATAGTGCAGTGGTGCCGTGTCGAAGTGCAGAAGGAACGTAAGAATACGCCGGGAACCCAACAAACACGCTACATCCAAGAGAGACGGGTCGCCGAACAGGCGAACTCCACATGCGCTACCGGCCTCGCTTAGGTTCGGTGGCCCATCATAGAAAAGAGAACCAGCATCTGTCGCGCCTGGCGTGCCGTTACCTTGTTCCTAGGTAACGCAAGAAAATAAGTCGCAAAGTGTAAGTTCATTTACACGCAAAACGTTTTAGTTTTAGCGGGAAAGAATAAAAAGAATAAAACGTTGTCGGTAAGTTCATCTCACATTCTTTTTTTTTTTTCGATGATCGCGTCAACTAACGAAACCTCCCAAGGGACTAAAGGAACCTCCCTTGGTAGATGACTTTGTAACAGTAACAGCGACAGAGCTTGAAGGCATTATTAGTTCGTTACCGGCGTCAGCCCCCGGTCCAGATGAAATTACAACAGAAATGCTAAAAGTTTTATTTGATTATGCGCCTCAGGACCTGCCAAACATAACAAATTTTTGTCTCAAGAATTCATTGGTTCCAAGAGAGTGGAGAGTAGCTAAAATTATTCCACTATAAAAGAAAAAATGATCTGGACTTGACTTAGAAAACATAAGACCAATTTCTCTTACTTCCAATGTCGTCATATTAATAGAAAGGGTTCTTCACGGCCGTATAACAAATTTTATGCAGGATGATACCCTTCTCAGTCTTTGTCAGATAGGATTTCGTCCCGGCCATTCCATATGGTGCGCCCATGTAGATTTAGAGAGCCGCATTAAACTTGTTCGCCGCAAACGAGAGTACGCAGCTTTGGTGACGCTAGATGTGTCAAAAGCATACGACTCTGTAAAACATTGTATTCTATTCGATAAGCTTCAGTCTACGAATTTCCCAAAATATATAACCGCTTGGATCTATGAATTTATAAGGGATAGAGAGTTTTATTTTAGCAACACGGTATTTCGACGTCGAAACACAAGCATACAAGAGGTCTACCACAGGGTTCCGTTCTTTCCCCTATATTATTTAACATTTTGCTAAGCACAATTCCTTTGTCTCCGGCAGTACATGTTTGTGTTTATGCGGACGATATCGAATTTTTTACATCCATAATATACATTCACTACAACAGTCGTTGCAAAATTACTTAGGAATGCTGGAGACATGGCTAGAGGTGTTATTTATGTCATTAAATTTAGAAAAAGTACGGTCTTAGTATTCCCATTAACTGCACAGGTACATATATCTGTATAATACCGACAGGAAATCGTTCCTCAAGTGGACGAAGTCAAGTACCTTGGTGTTATTTACGATGGCAAACTCACCTGGCGCAGTCACATTGAACATATTAAAACAAAGGTAGAACGAGCCGTAGCTATGCTCCGCCGGCTCAGCCACCGTCGCTCTGGACTACGCAGGGATACCTTACTGATGATTTATAAAATGTATGTTCGGCCCATATTAGAATTCGGCTGCGTAATATCTTCCAGTGGCCCCTCCTACAAAATTAAACCTCTCATCCTTTCATCATTAAAGCTTCTCTTTCTAAAAGTTTAGAAAGAGAAGCTTTACGGTCATGCCTCAGGCTACCTAGATTTGTTGCCAACGCTGTTCTATATCAGGAAGCTCACATACTCACCCTAGATTGCAGATTCCGCATGCTTACGGTTCAGACATGAAAAAAAATTTGACTTTTTAAAAAGACGTACGCAATATGCATTTAACACTGAACTGTCTGAGTTTTGTTTTTTTCAAGTATCCTGGTCGAGATTCCACAGTCCTCAGATAATATTTGTGCAAGCACAGTTGCAAAAAGTGGATGTGTCCATACGCGAAGTTTGCCATTCAAATGATCCCTTACCCGACCTCAAAATTGAGTTCGAGGACATATTTCCAAATCATGCTAAACTATTACCAAGGCGAGATTTAATAAATATCTTACACGGCCACCTACACCAGCTAACCACCGACAATGTAATAGCTACTGACGCTTTTGTCTGCAATGAGAACGCAGGAGTGGGGATCTTCTCTGAATCTCTTCAATGGTCTTACTCCCTTCGCCTTTCCGACTTCACACCTATATTTCAAGCAGAATTATTAGCGATTATATTAGCATTACGAAAACTCCCCCAAAATAACCCATTAGCTGATATTGCGACCGACTCGCTATCTGTATGTGCAGCACTAACTGCATCTTTAGATACAAGAATTCAAAGAACATTTCGTTCGATGGTACCTCCGTACTTACGGAAAGTATGTTTGCTTTGGGTACCGGGACATCATGGGTTACACTTGATTGAAATGGCCGATTCACTCGCACGAGCATCCCTCAACGGCCCTATCATATCAGTTTTGCCGACATCAGCTTATGTCACCGCGGCTAGGTACAGAAATTTCGCTATATATCAAAACTCTGCAACACCCATACTAACACCGTCTTCTGAATTCCACCATCTTGCTCACTTGCTCGCGTTGCGGCGGAGAGCATAATACCACCGACTGTGATGCGTCTTCGTTTATGTCCCGAATGTACTGGCTCTCACGAAGCGACTTCGAAGGAATGCCCGAAGATGAAACAAGAAGTTCGTATTCCTCGAAAAATGGCAAGAGACCACGTAAAAAGGCTGCTCAATCTGTTCGCCAAAGTGACCAACGCTCGCGAAGGAAGCATCACAAAGCTTTTTCAGAAGTACATAGCGGGGCACAGGCGCCACGACCACTTCTGCCTGTGCGCGCATCGAGGAAGGTAACGGTGCCTACTGCTAATTCAAGCTCGATGACAGCACGCGGCAAACATTCACCTCCACCGGCTGTACAGACACGGAATGGCCTTTGCTGCCCTCTAATCCCACAGCCATACCAGCGGGCCCTAGTGGTCCTCTGCGCCATGAAGCCAAGAATTATAGGGCCAATGAAACCGGTGACACTACGGGCAAGCAAGGAGATGGACACAATGAGAGGGAGAGTGTACAGAAAATGCTGAAGCACCTGGTAGAGTCAATGCGCGTGATTATCGGTGCTCTCGAGAATCCGGCCGCTAAACGTGCCCTGCAGGTGCTCGCCGTGCTGGAGCCGCTTATCGCAGCTCTTTACATGCTATAAAGCTTTTGTTTGGCGCTTGTGCTGATCACGCAGGGGAGACCCACACACCAGCTTCGTCCTTGCGCCTTTATCTTTAAGTTCACTTGAATTGGTGACTACAGACTTGATGCAGAACCTGATAGTGGCTTCATGGATGAGATTTCTAAATGCTTATTATCAGAATGTCAAACTTGTTTTCACCTTTGCGCATCCGTCTTGCTATGTCATCATCATCCCTCATCACACCTTTATGTCCCCGTTCCCCCTCCCTCTGTGCAGAGTAGCAGGCTAGAGCGCGTTAGCTCAGGCCGACCTCTCTGCCGTCTTTCAAATAAATTATATTTATCTTTGAGTTGGATGTCCCACGAATGTTCCTCAGATATATGTTGCCCATTGGGAGGACATGTTAGAGGCATCGGTTCCCACCATATGATCTCCAGTGTTCTCCTAGCAAAACAAAATATATAGGCAGTGCGTGGTACTAAATGGAAGACCGAACAACATAGACAAGACGAGAAATCTCATACATTTGAACCTTGATAATGACGCCATAGACATAAACCATTCATCAAGGTCCTAGGCTTTACAAATCAAGATGGGAAGGCAAACCACTGCTTTGAAAAATGCTTCACGCATGTAAACCAAATCACTCACATGATTAGTCGAATACATAAGAAAAAAAAACGAGGGCTGAAAGAGCACGAAGTCGGACAAATATGTAATTGAAGCGCTCATATAGCCTTACGTGTAATGTACACTGTCCATTACATGACACTCATGCCAATACAAGAGAGAAAGAATTGCCATTCAACGCCGAAAAGCCACGACGTTAGTCCTGGAAATACCTCCGCTACACACATACCCCTCACCACAATTGAAGAAAACGATATTTTCGACACACTGGATGATGCAAAATAAGCGCACACCGCCTTGCTCAACAGCAAGGGCTCCAAACATCCGATCAAGGAAACAAAATTCAACGCAGCTCCTCCCGCCAAAACCTCAACACCTGCCTTCATGGGACGTCGTTCCTATATCACGACGTGCTTTGCAGCGCGAAGCACCGAAGTGCGGAAAGAAAATAACTAAACTGCAAAAGTTGAGGTGACGAGGCAAGAACGGATGATAAGCATCGATGAACTGGCAGAGCGTCTGAACATCAGTCACGATTCGGTTCACACCATAATTCATGAACATCTTTGCCATCGGCTTCTGTGTGCGCAATGGATGCCCAAGATTTTGAACCACCGCCAGAAGACGGAGAAGTTCGGCGCTGCCTTGACTGACCTGATCAGGTATCACATGAGGGTGACGACTTCTTGTCTGCACTTGTGATCGGGGACGAACCATGGTGCCACTACTACGAGCCTGAAACACGACGGCAAAGCTTACAGTGGAAACATTCGAATTCACCACGCCCAAAGAAGGAAAAGCCATCATTTCCGCCGGAAAGGTGTTGACTTTTTTTTTCGATCGTCAGGGACCATTACGAATAGAATTTCCTAAGTCTTGAGAGACTATCAATTGTTTCCGATACTGTGAAACGCCGGAACGGCTGCATGTTGCAAGCAAGAAGAAACGATGCGGAAAATTGACGAACGGAGTCATCTTGTTCGTCGACAATGCCTGTCCCCACATCACTGATGTATCTAATACAAAACTGGCAACGTTCAAGTGGGAAACGCTGCAACTTTCGCCACACAGCCCAGACCTGTCGCCTTGCGATATCCACATTTTGGGGCAACCGAAAAAAAAAACAGCTCAAGGGAACCCCATTCGTGTCGGACCATGACGTTAAAAAGTCAGTTGCAGACTTTTTGAAGCAGCAACCTAAGGAATTTTATGAGACCGGAATCACGCGACTCAATGGTCAATGGTCAATCAATGGCCAAGTCAATGGTACAAATGTCTAAATGTTCATGGAGACTACTTTTAAATAAAGTACCCCGTTTGTCATATATTCGCATTGGCTCACTTTCATTTGACTCGCCCTCGTAAATTTTGCAGAACTCCTGATTTTTATACGTGCTATCTGTTGCCACTATAATTTCGGTGCAATTACTCGCGATACACGACCGGTGACAGCTGCTCCTGCGTAATACATTGGAACAAATGCCAGCGTCATTGATATTTTGCACTGGCCGTTGCATACGTACATGAATGTCAACACGGTTCTTGAATGACAAAGTTTCATTAACTTATTTGTCCTCAACTTGTTCATTTCATGGCCTTTACATTTTTCATATCAGCGGCATGCACTGCTTTGCTGGTTTCGAACTGATATAGTTTTAAAGTTCGTGTGATATTTTCTTTACTTATTAAATAGACAAAAAATATGGAAGCATTGATATCAGTTAGTTTGGACACAATTTTTGGCACATACGAGTATATTCTATTATGAAGAATGATATATTTTACTTGTTTTTATGGTGCGTTGCGTTCAAGAATTCGTTTGCAGCATCTTTTGCAATGGCAATGCAATTATTCATGTATTTGATCCCTCGACAAGTTGTTTAAGAGGAATCTTTAGCTCGGGCCCAACTCCGACGCGGCGTATTCAAATACATGTAAAACGCAGAAACGCTTTTCTGAGATAACCTCTGAATCGCTTTTAATGAAATTTGTTGCATTTGAGAGAGAAAGTTAACTTGTAGTGTCTGTTGGAAGTGGAATTTCGATTTAGGGCTTGGATATTGTTTAAAATATTTCGAAAAATTTCACAGTTCGAAAAACAATAGGAGCACGACGTTTACAAACTAACAGCTCTGCATCAAGAACAGATATCGCGGTTCTGTCAACGGCATCTATTATAACAGTCAAAGCGGACAAATTTGGTACGTTCATTTGTATCTTACGTGAATTGGTTACATTGTGTACAAGGGTTCTGAAAAAGCCATCTTTCCATAATACTAACTTTTTTAGATTCATGTGTAACATATCAATTTCGTCCGCTGTAGATGTGCTATTAGATGAAATTCACGGAATTGTAATATCATTTTTCATTGTTGAGTTACAGAGTTTTAAACTTGATAGTTTGGTTATCTGAAAATTTGCGATTTTGGCCAATTTTTCATAAAAAATTTACGACCTAAATGAAAAATTCGAAACAAGCAGTCACTGGAACTCCCCCCCCCCTCAAGTTTTTCTTTTAAATGCAACAAACTTCGTCAAATTTGGTGCAGTGGTTGCCGAGAAAAACGAATTCCCCTTCTACATGTATTTAGATAGGATGTAAGAGTTGAGGAGGACTTCGGGGTGAAAAACTTGGAGGTTTATTTACATTATTTACAGTGAGAGTCAATTAACAGTCTTAAAGTCATTACGGGCGGGCAGCGACTCGGACGCTGCGGCCCGCGGCAAGAAGCTCGAAAGAGGAGAATCAAGGAATGCTCTTGGAATGCTCTCTTTCTGCTCCCAGTCTGTGTCTTTTAAGCCCTTCGGTGTCTCGAAGACACGTCACGTTCGGCCAATGGGCGAGCCCGCTCAGGTGACGCCATTTTCGGCCAATCGGCGAGCCCGCTCAGGTGTCGTCATTTTCGGCCAATGGTAGGCGCCCGTACGATTGTGTCACACCCGGCGAAGAGAGTCGCTGCTTGGTCCCCAATTGTCCGAGGGCTTACTCCTCCCTGCGGTCTTGCCTTGCTGACTTGCAATGCGCCGTCACAATAGGCGGGTGGGGGCGACGCTGCCAGGGTTTCACGGTGCATTACACCCGTCTTGCCTCTTGGACCCAAGTTACCTGGAACAGTGCCAGGCTCTCGCTTCACTTTCGGGAAGAGTCAAGCAGTGAATAGCTCCACCTGCGGCACACGAGGTGGGGGCCGCCAACTTGTTTGCACGTGCCACGCCTCTGGAATGTGGTATCCGTCCTTCTGCGCTTCTTAATTAGCTGTGGCGCGATTCGATGTGGTCTGGCGAACTCGAAGGAGGCTCAGGAAACGGTCCCGTATCTAACAGCTCGTCCTCACCCCGGAAGTTCGGTATGGCCGGTGAACTCAATTCGCTGGCCATGAGGAACGCTGAAAGAAGCTGCAGGGTACTGGTGTCGAGTCTCGTTTGACGAACTTCGGGATCCTGGGCCCTGGAGAACGTACGTCAAACAAACAAAACAACACAGCGCTGCACCACGTGTAAGCGCAGGCTCTTCACCCCTGACTCGCCAGGCTATTACTAAGTCAAAATGAACCCTGATCTTTTATTTCCCCAATTTTGACAAAGCAGTTCCAACCACCCTTCCAAACCGCTATCCATTTCTCCCTGAATGCCGACAAGACCAGAGTGTCATTGTTGTAGTAAAGCAATGGGTCGTTGCCGTTGCAAACAAACAATGAAAACAGCCGAACATAACTTAAGTGGCCTAACTACTCGAACAGCATGTTTCCAACCTATCGCAGTGGCGTACTTATCCCACGTATTGGTGCCACTGAACAGTCTGGTCAACTTCACAAGTACGTAATCATAAGCGCGCTAGCCTTGTGGTCACTAATCAGAACGCGTACTTGCGTCGTAGGAAAACTTTTTTATTACGCTTACTCACGTTTCTTCCTTTAGTCCCTACAGGACACGTAACTTACGCGAGCAATTAAACTTGCGGGGCTTACGCACTCCGCAGAAACCTTAAAATGATGCGTCTCCTAATAACTCGTTCCACGCATGCTTATTAGAGAAGTCAGAATACGGTTGCCCTCAACACACACGAGCAACCCAGTCAAAATCTGCTTCCTTCCGTCCACACAGGACACGCGCTAATGGAACTAAGAACGCTTCTCAGTGAAAATCATGCACTCACTGAAAACCTACGCGGTTAACCTTAGAAAATAAAAAAACGCATAAAAAAGGAAGGTTAACTAATACACACGCGCGTTACGATAAGCCTCTCACCGATAACCTTGACACTCAGGTTACTCACACACAAAAAAAGAAAGCCTGTCTACTTATTAATGAACACCTCGCGATACTACATGTTTACATAAAACGCATCTTTCAAATCTCGAGCTTCTCAAACAAAACATAAACAAAGCTCAAACCTTACACATTGAAAGAAATCCTAGTCTCAAATCGCGAAAATTATCCAATGCTCAAAAATGAAACAAAACCACTTTTTACTTCTACGGAAGCTCTCTTGGCCTCCCGTTCCAAACATTTTCGACTGACTCATATTTTTGAGCCGTACCCGAGGTGGTCGCGGTCCGAAAGCTACTCTGGCTACCGAGGAACAACAAAAGGGCTGACTCACTATCAGCTCCTCCAAGACATTACAGTCTAATGCCAATTTGCGTCCTGGCGCCCCGCTTTCATCACGAACTCGATTAACCGCGTCGCTACTCCCCACCTGGTCTCGTTTTGCCACCTTGCGCTTCTTTGTACTACACGCTGAGCTTCGAAAAGAACGACGGAACAACGAGGAATTTAACTGCCCCGTGCCCTTTGTCTGCGTCCGTGCAGAACATGCTTCTCGGTCCCCCTTTGACCGGTGGCTCGAACGTGTTTGATGCGTCAACATCGTCACCGACGACCGCATCTTTTTTTTCCTCGCGCCTGGCCTTCTTGCGACTGTCGCAGTCTCTGGCTGGGCTACATTAGTCACCGCATTCCTACCTTTACGGCGCTTCTTTCTGTGGCACCTTTTCTTTGTGCTTGCTTTCATGCCGTTGTCTCGCGCCTCGTGCTGGCCGTTACACATCTCCTCGGCCCGGATCGGTCTCTTACCCACACAGTCTGAGTGAATAACTAGATCACCCCTCTCTTGGCTACCTAGACTGGCGGAGAGCCGCACCGATCCCTGAACAATGCAGTTGTTCTCTCTTGAGCTACGCAGCTCGCAATCCTGAGAGCTGCCCTCAACTGCATCGTTCAGCTCGCACTTCACTTCAGCACGCAGATCTGGCTCGACATGGGTGCTCGCGTCTGTCAAGTCCGCAGTATTCTGTACCTCGCCAACGACCTTGCTAACATTACATGCGACGCACACGTGCGGTGACTGTGCCATTTTGTTCGCAGCCGGCCTAGCTGTCTCTACAGTGCTCTGTTGGCACAGCACCTCGTCGCTTTCACTACGGCCTTTAACGGCCTCTGTTGCCACTAAGGCATCGTTAGCAGCTAGCCTTTTCCCTTCACCTATGAACGTGCAGCCAATCTCACAGGCACTACTCTTCTCGTCGGCTTTTGGCGAAAATTCGGCAGATACTTCCTCATTCTTTTGCTATGTACTACCTACAGAATTTTCAGACAGGCGTTGTCTTTGTTCCTTTAACTGCTGAAAATATTGTATCTGTTTTTCCAATGCTGCTATCTCTTTCTCATGCTTTTGCTCACGCTCACGTTCTTGATACTCACGTTCACGTTCATTCTCGCGTTCTTGACGCTTACACTCACTCTTACGTTCACGACGCTCACGCTCACGCTCCCGTGGTTCTTGTATCACCTCCCAAGCAATCTCAATGCTTTTATCATCATTGTCACTATCTTTAATAGTCTTTATGATAGCTGGCGTTTTCATCTGTTCGTCCGCCTTAACTTCCAAATCGTCGCACACCAACAACAAGTCTAACCTCGCCAACCTTCTAAGATCCATGGCAGCTGCCCCGACTGGTGGTTAGAACTGTTTTCTTTAATTAATTTGTGCAAACACACAATGCAACAAATTCCCGATTCCTAGAACTATCAAAATGAACACACAACATTTGAAGTCTGGCGAATCATAAGGAAAAAGACCACGCGCTCACTTACAGCTGCAGCACCCTGCCATCTGGTTCATTGGCCCGCTGTTCCCGGTTCCTCAGGACTCCCTGGGTCGCAGGCTCGCTCTTCTTCGCAACTCCCAGTTCCTCAGGACTCCTTTTTGGAAGAAGGCTCTCTCGTCTTCGCTGTTCCAAGTTTCTCGGGACTCCTTTGGACGAAGGCTCTTTTTCGCTGTTCCGGGTTCTTCAGGATTTCTCTCGACGAAGGTTGATCCGTAGCGCTGCCACAAGATGTTGCATTTGGAGGCGATCCCACCGCTGCCACCAGTTGTAAGAGTTGAGGAGGACTTCGGTATGAAAAACTTTGAGGTTTATTTACATTATTTACAGTGAGAGTCAATTAACAGTCTTAAAGTCAATACGGGCCGGCAGCAACTCGGACGCTGCGGCCCGCGGCAAGAAGCTCGAAAGAGAAGAATCAAGGAATGCTCTAGGAATGCTCTCTTTCTGCTCCCGGTCTGTGTCTTTTAAGCCCTTCGGTGTCTCGAAGACACGTCACGTTCGGCCAATGGGCCAGCCCGCGGAGGTGACGCCATTTTCGGCCAATCGGCGAGCCCGTTCAGGTGTCGTCATTTACGTCCAATGGTAGGCGCCCGTGCGATTGTGTCACACCCGGCGAAGAGAGTCGCTGCTTGGTCCCCAATTTTCCGAGGGCTTACTCCTCCCTGCGGTCTTGCCTTTTCTGACTTGCAATGCGCCGTTGCAATAGGAGGGTGGGGGCGACGCTGCCAGGGTTTCACGGTGCATTACACCCGTCTTGCCTCTTGGACCCAAGTTACCTGGAACAGTGCCAGGCTCTCGCTTCAGTTTCGGGAAGAGTCAAGCAGTGAATAGCTCCACCTGCGGCACACGAGGTGGGGGCCGCCAACTTGTTTGCACGTGCCGCGCCTCTGGAATGTGGTATCCGTGCTTCTGCGATTCCTAATTAGCTGTGGCGCGATTCGATGTGGTCTGGTGAGCTCGAAGTAGGCTCAGGAAACGGTCCCGTATCTAACAAGGAGCACCCGAGCTAAAGCTTCCTCTTAAGGAGGATGGCGAGCTGCAACGTGCATGCGTTGCATCGCGACCCGCCGTGGTGCATAGTGTTGGGCTACTAAAGCACGAGGTCGCGGGATTGAATCCCGGCCACGGCGGCCGCATTTCGATGGGGGCGAAATCCGACAACACCCGTGTACTTAGATTTAGGAGCACGTTAAAGAACCCCAGGTGGCCTAAATTTCCGGAGTCCCCCACTACGGCGTGCCTCATAATCAAAACGTGGTTTTGGGCGCGCAAAACCCCATAATTTTTTAAAGTACGCTTGCGCACCCAACGCAGCTTGATAGCAGCAGACGTTGCGCTGCAGGCCCCGCTTCTTGTGCAACAATCATGCGAGAAGGGGGGGGGGAGGTTCCAGATAATTCTAGCGAGCGCTTCCCTTTCGGCGAAGCCTGGTTATTCTGGCCTCCAATAGATGACGCCACAAGCCGACCTACTTCCGCAGAGCGCGGGTAAAGCTCACTTTAGCACGGGCCACGCGCTTGCGTGTTCCCTTTCATAAAGGACCACCCTGTACAACAGATATGGTACAATACGATCGTATCTAGTGCACGAGGTCATTAAAAGTAATGAAAAAGAGGAAGGGCACGAGTCAGATGCATCAAGTAGAGTGCTCGTCGAAAGAGCTCAGCAAAATATACAGGGTGTCCCGCATAACTTGAGCCAAGAATTTAAAAATGAAAGGCACGTCGGAAGGGAATTGAACCAAACGCATACTATTCGCAATAGCTATATAAAGTAACTCAATTTTTTTTGTTTTCCCCATAACTCACTAATTACGTTTAATTACCCAACTATATTGACTGAGGATCCCAAGTATGATAGGTAGAATTGTAGAGTACCTACAGAAATCACCGATCGAGTTGTTTCGTTTACGATACGTGTCACGTAGTTCTTTTTTCCGGGATGCAAAGAAAGCCCGCGAATTATGAAAAAAATCAAGCGGCGGAGCGCTTGCGCAGTGGTATCGTGCTGCTCTCAAGCGTGCATTCGGTGAACAAGGTCGGCAGCTGCCTTGGCGTGTTTTCAACACCATGAACCAAGAGCGCCAAGCGATCAGCTCTTCCGAGGCCCATGTTCTAAACGGGCGTGCAAAGGGCCTTCGGCCAATTCACCGCTCTGTTTCGATGGAGCATTTATCTACCGCAACGTCATTTTCCAACGAGCAGAAGACGCACTCGGCGACGGAGAACGCCGCCGCGCGTTCCTCGACAACAACGAAGACGCCCGAGGTGGATACCGCGGGAGTGGCCGCCGATCCCCATCGTCGCTAATTTTCCCTCCCAACAACTAGAGGTAGACACTCCGACCGGGGAAAGGATGGAGGAAGATCCTACCCTGAACATTTACGACGACATAACTGACGACGACGCAGGTGGCTGTTGGAAGAAAGTCATCGTAAGCGACGCATCCGTCAAACGCCCGCTAAGACGCAACACTCCGAGAACATCTTGGGCATTCCGGAAGCCTCCCAGCCTACCGTGCGCAAGCGCAGTCGGAATCAGAACCTGCCTCAACTTCCTTTGCACGATGAAAAGATAATTCTGCGGCCTTACGGAGGACTTTGCCTCGATAAGTGGACGCGCCCAGAACTCGCCAGTGCTCTATGGAGTGCAGCCGGCTTGACCACCGACGATCGTCAGGACATCATATTCCGACTGCGACCTCAGCAGAACTTGGCAATCATCAGCACACCCCAGTCACACGTAGCCGACGCATTGTACAAGGTGGAGGAGCTGAACCTTGGTCAGCGGGTCTATCCCATCACAACATATTTTGCCACCCCAGACAACTCATGCAAGGGAATTGTTCCTGGTCTTTTGCCCGGTACACCGTCTTCCAAGCTAGTGGATGAGCTTTTGGCTCCTGGAACTCAAATACTTTAAGCACGAATGATGGGTCAAACCAACGTTGCGTTGGTAACATTTGAAGGACTTAAAGTGCCTCGCTACGTGCGTTTCTATGGTGCAGAACTCCGCTGCTACCCCCATCGACCCCGCCAACTGGTCTGCAAGATATGTCACAAGCTCGGCCATTGGGCTGATTACTGTCCTACGCTGCACGTGGTCATTTGCGCGACGTGCGGGACTGACAACCCCACCCCGTCACATCCGTGCACCCCACACTGCAGATCCTGTGACGGGACCCACCCTACAGCGGATCCAAACTGCCCGCGGCGTACTAGGCAGACACTGAACAAAGCTTGGGTGCGGAAAGCTCTCGAGGCAGAGCAGCGCCTGCTCCAACCCTCCAGCGACCCGACCACTATACAGATACGGCGGAGACCCGAACATCACGCGCCCCGACGAAGTAGACCAGACACGACCGGTCGGAGACCCGTTCGAGATCCCGTCGCAAGTTCCGGACCCGCTCCAAGTCTCGGTCCCAATCCCGCGAGGCATCGGTGCGCCTCCCAGAGAGGCGCCCTCCTTCCCCATCTTCCCAACAACCCTACAAGGCCCTGCAGACCAACGCCCCAGCCAAGGTGACCCTGGTCCCTTCAGGGGTGCAGCGGACCCCAGAGAAGAAAACAGCAATGGAGGTGCCTCGGGAAGTAGGTCGGGCGGAGGGTCCCCCACAGCTCGCGCCGCCCCGTAAATCTCTCCCTACCCCTTCCCCTATCACCAATTCCTTATCAAATCCCGATCCTCTAATAGAAATAGCCCGCCTACGTCGTGACATGGAGGCGCGCTGTGAGCGCCTGCAAAAACAAATGGACGCGCTGGTGGCAGACATGACCACTAGTATGCAGGCGGCTCTGGACAAGATAGAACGCCAAATGGAGGCCCTTCAAATAGGGATTACGGAGCAAGTGAAATCATGTATAGAGTGCACTTTCGCACGCATGCAAGTTCCTAAGCTTAGCGGTTACAACGAAAGCGGGCTTTCCGACCAAGTCTCTCGGCCGCAACCTTCAAATGTGGGCACCCGGCGCCCGCATCCCTATGCACGACCGCCTGCTTCCTCTCGCGATGATGATGGCGCCGCGTAATGCGGAGCTACTAGTGGTGTGGCAGTGGAATTGGGGATTCCGCCGAAAACGAGGTTCCCTACAGCAGTATATCGCCACATTCACGAACCCTTCCGATGTCATCCTCTTACAGGGAGTCAATTGCACCCCTTCTTTATCCGGCTACAACACGCTCTCGGGTGTCTCTCCTCTTGTGGGAGCCTTAGTTTCGAAACATGTTACATGTCGCATGCATACCACTACTGGAAATACTGGAAATAATTACGCAAGGTAAACGCAGCGAGAGTCTGTTTATACTCAATGCATGCAGTTCCCCCCTCCCCCCCCCGTTCGCGAACACATTGTTTGCAGCACCTACTAACGGCATTTGGTAGGTTTGGACGGGTTTGTGTGGTGGCCGGCGACTTTAACGCTCCGCATACTGCATGGGGTTACGTTAAATCGCAGGCTAAAGGGACCCGCTTATGGAATGCCATCTGTAACATGAGATACACACTGCTTACCGACCCAGAGCACCCCACTCGGATGGGCAACAGCGTATCTCGTGACACCTGCCCTGACCTTACCTTCGTGCGCAATACTGGCCCAGTCGTTGCGCACGGGCCTTTAGAGGAGCACCTTCGTAGTGACCACTACATTGTGGCGACCACCTTGTCATTACGGGGTGCGCGCAGGCCCGAGCGAAATGAGCTTATAACGGATTGGGCGAAATTCAGGGAACGTCGCCAGGACCCACCTGAAAGCCAAGGGTACGAACGCTGGCTTGACTCTCTCGCACAAGATCTAGAGGCCCACCACGAGCAAACTGCGCACCACAACCGAGACACCAGACATAGACCCGCATTTACTTCATCTTTGGAACGCCCGCAGAGGGTTGACACGACGATGGAAACGACAACGCCTCAACCGCAAACTTAGGAAACGTATTGATCAAATTACACGGGAATCTCAGGAGTATGCAGAGATCCTTACGAGGAATAACTGGCGAGGATTTCGCGATCGCCTCTCAGGCACATTGAGCACAGAAAAAACGTGGTCGATTCTTCGCTCACTCACAGATCCCACCACAACAAAGGGGAAAACATTTCAACAGCTGCACGTCCTAATGCACGAGTACAGGGACGATGTCTCGACACTCCTCAGAGAGCTAGAGAAGCATTTCATACCCACAGGCCCGCCGCCGCAGTACCCTGACTATCCTTATGTAGGCGAGGCGAACGAATTGCTCGATGTAGAAATCACATCTGACGAGGTGCGGGTGGTCTTACAAGACCTACGCCGCAACACGGCACCGGGAGCCGACCACATCCGATTCGCCACCCTTCGTAACCTCAGTGACGCGGATATTAACCACCTCACCCATATCTTCAATGATTGCTGGCGCAAGGGCATGCTTCCCCAAGCATGGCGACACGCCGACATCACACTGATCTCCAAACAGGGCAAGCCAGTTAAGGTTGAAAACTTATGACCCATCTCCCTAGCATCCTGCATTGGTAAGCTCATGGAGCATGTACTCTTGCGGCGTCTGCAGCCCTTCCTCGAAGAAAAATTATTATTTTCTAACTCACAATTCGGATATCGGGCTCATCTGTCTGCCAAAGATGTGCTTTTACAAGTGCGGGAGGAAGTCATAGGATCTCCGTCGTCCGCCCAAACGAGAGCCTCACTTATCGCCTTAGACCTAAGAGGGACATTCGTTAATGTTGAACATGACCTCATCCTTCGCAATGTTGCACATTCACACTGTGGAATTCGTATGTACAACTATATCCGCGCATTTCTTCGAGATCGCACAGCCACCGTAGGAATGAAACCGCATCGATCCGGTACGATTCGCTTTGTAGGACGTGGGACACCCCAGGGCTCAGTTCGTTCCCCTACTCTATTCAATATCGCGCTCGCAGGGCTCCCACGGCTACTCGACCAGATCCCTGATGTCGCCCACGCTATTTATGCGGACGACATTAATCTGGTCGACACGGGGTTCCGACGGAGCCATCCAGGACCGACTGCAGCAAGCAGTCGATACAGTTTCCGAGTACGCGAGAAAATGCGGCTTAAGATGTGCTCCGGAAAAGTCGGAGCTCATAATCATTCGCCCCCGGAGCCTTTCCTCTACTCCCCCTATCACTGTGCACGTGGATGGCACACCGATACCACAGGTTAATCGTGCTCGTATCCTCGACCTACACGTCCAAGCGGATGGCAGGTCAAACTACACTGTTTCCCTTCTATCCAGACAGATTGAACAAATTCTGGCCATGATCCGGAGGGTCTCCAACACGCGCTCGGGCCTTCGAGAAGAAGACCGCTGCGCTTGGTGGAGGCATGCGTGATCAGCCGCCTTACATACCATCTCCCATTTGAGCGGTTGACCCAAGCGCAACAACTTCGCATAGACGCAATGATTCGCAAAGCGACGAAGCTGGCCCATGGGAGGAATTATACTTCCACATGCCGTCTCCTTAACTTAGGGACACGTAACATACTAGGCGAGCTGCTAGAGGCACATTGGGTCAGCCATCGCCAGCGCCTCCTACTCACTCCTACTGGCCGCAATCTTCTCACACGGCGAGGATACTCTGTCCCACCCCTTGAGCCTGAAACCCATCCAGCGATCTTGTCGTCAGCGATACGCCAAGCACTAAGTAGTCATCCATTGCCACGTAATATGCACCCCGAGCATAACAAAAGGCGGCGCAAAGCCCGTGTACGATACATTGGCCGCATGCTTGCAAACATCCCGGAAACACATACTTTATACACGGACACATCACGCACTCAAGAAGGCTATATTTCGGTAGTTTTGGATGGCACCGAATCCCTGAGAGAGTCTGCTGCAATGCGCGGAACAAATGCCGCTTACGGAGAAATTCTCGGTGTTGCTCTTGCAGTTCGATACGCCATCCGTGTTCCTGAGGAAGTGTATATATTGACGGACTCGCAACAGGCATGCCGGGCGTTCCTATCAGGACATGGCATCCCGAGAGCGGCGCACCAAATTCTCAAACAGATCCCGCAAAATACACCAACCACACCTCCCCGCATCCACTTACTCTGGACCCTTGGTCATACCTCGCTGCCGGGTAACGAACGCGCACATGCGGTTGCCCGAGAAATTTCCCTCCGGGCGACTCGGCGTGGTGAGGCGACTAGGTCAGAGTGGGGGGTGTAAGATTTGGAGTCGGGCTTGTAGGACGATCGGAGGAACTTGGGGCGACAGGCGAGCAGGATTTATTTACATATTACCATTTTGAACAAGAGATACATTTACACAGTCTAGCGTGACTCCCAAATGGAGCCCGCAAGACGAAGCATACAGCAAACGAGCACACAGCTCACGAGTACATTTCGAGCACAGAGCACGACAACGAGCACGACACTAGCAGCCGACAATCGCTGCTTACAAGCACTCCGTTCGACGTCATCGTTCGACGTCATCGCAGACTCCACGCCGTTTTGGAGGAGGATGGCTCACACACACGTGCCGCACAGGTTTCACTGCCGCACAGGTTTCAGTGCTCTCTCGAGGGCAGACGACCTTTGCAGCACAGTCGTCGTGGTATCCATTGTCCTGTGTCCCCGTAGTCAGGTGGTCACGCCCGACCGCAGCTGGCGCCTCTAAATTCCAGAGCGGACGTAGTCCGCAGTTCTCCAAAGGGAGTTCACAGTTGGTTAGCGCTGTCCTCGCTCGTTCTCTGAAGGGCGCCGCCACCGCGGGTAGGTCGAAGCACGTGCAGCGGGCTGAAATAGCTGGCACGTTGCCACCCCGGCCGGCCATTCCTAACAGGGGATCCCTTGCTCCGTTACAAAGACATACTCCGTCATTATACACGCATTCGTCGCACCCACGCCGCACCACCGCCGTCCTTCTCGCGGGAGGAAGCAGTGGCATTACGCCAGTTACAAACCGCAACTTTTCCAAATCTTGTCTCTCTCAATAAATTCTACCCACACTGTTATGTAGATCGTTGCCCTGGCTGTGGCAGCTCGCCCACAACCTTCCACGTCACGATTGAGTGCACTGCAAACCTCTTTCCTACCTTGCCAGCTCTCCTTTAACCCCTACGCAACAAAGAGCTGTGGGACGATGCCCTCCGCGACGGACCTCCCGAGGTCCTCCGAGCTGTGATACAACGGGCTCGAAACATCGCCGTAATCATCTTAGGGACCCTGGACTGAGGGTCGCTCCCACACTGCTCTCGCCATTCAAATATTATTAATAAAGATGTTTTACTCTCTCTCTCTCTCCCGTCGGATGAAGGCGCAAATACATGCTGCTGACCGAGCGCTGCCGATGAGATGAACGCCCTGCCGCTTCACCGTAGCTATAGTCACGATGCAGCCGACCTTGTTCACCGAACACATGCTTGAGAACAGCCCGATACCACTGCGCAAGCGCTCCGCCACATGCTTTTATTTTCATATTTCGCGGGCTTTCTTTGCAACCCGGAAAAAAGGACTACGTGGGACGTATCGTTAAGGAAACAACTCGATCGGTGGCGTCTGAAGGTGCTCTACAAATCTGCGTGTCATACTTGGGGCCCTCAGCCAATAATTGAAAAGGTGAGTAATTAAACTTAATTAATTAGTGAGTTATGGGGAAAACAAAAAAAATGTGTGAGTTACATTAGGCTATTGCGAATAGTATGCGTTTGGTTCAATTCGCTTCAAACGTGCCTTTCATTTTTAAAATCTTGGCTCAAGTTATGTGGGACACCCTGTATACAGGGTGTTTCAGCTAACTTGGGCCATGTATTAAAAGAAACAGGCGCTACGCGAGTCGAAATGGCGCGCAGTATTGTTCTCAGCCATATAGAGCACGTCATGGTATTTTTCAAATCTGCGAAGCTGGGTAATTAACAAAGATTGCTTAATTCACTTCTTAAGTAGTAACTCTAGCGGAAAATCTTCAATACACAAGTTGCAGGGCTCAGAAACATCGCATTATTTCATCTATGCTAAGATAACTGCCCTAAGATACCACGTGACTGCCGGCTAACGCGCCGCGCTTTTAATGCCGTCAAATGTCATCATCATCATCTGCCTGGTTACGCCCACTGCAGGGCAAAGGCCTCTCCCATACTTTTCTAACTACCCTGGTCATGTAATAATTGTGGCCATGTTGTCCCTGCAAACTTCTTAATCTCATCCGCCCACCTAACTTCCTGCCACCCCTGCTACGCTTCCCTTCCCTTGGAATCCAGTCCGTAACCCTTAATGACCATCGGTTATGTTCCCTCCTCATTACATCTCCTGCCTATGCTCCCATTTCTTTCTCTTGATTTCAACTAAGATGTCATTAACTCGCGTTTGTTCCCTCACCCAATCTGCTCTTTTCTTATCCCTTAACGTTACACCTATCATTCTTCTTTCCATAGCTCGTTGCGTCGTCCTCAATTTAAGTAGTACCCTTTTCATAAGCCTCCAGGTTTCTGCCCCGTACGTGAGTACTGGTAAAACACAGCTGTTATACACTTTTCTCTTGAGGGATATTGACAACCTGCTGTTCATGATTTGAGAATGCCTGCCAAACGCACCCCAGCCCATTCTTATTCTTCTGATTATTTCAGTCTCATGATCCGGATCCGCGGTCACTGCCTGCCCTAAGTAGATGTATTCCCTTACCACTTCCAGTGCCTCGCTACCTATCGTAAACTGCTGTTCTCTTCCGAGACCGTTAAACATTACTTTAGTTTTCTGCAGATTAATTTTTAGACCCACCCTTCTGCTTTGCCTCTCCAGGTCGGTGAGCAAGCTCTGCAGTTTGTCCCCTCAGTTACTAAGCAAGGCAATATCATCAGCGAATGGCAAGTTACTAAGGTATTCTCCATTAAGTCTTATCCCCAATTCTTCCTAATCCAGGTCTCTTAATACCTCTTGTAAACACACTGTGAATAACATTGGAGAGATCGTATCTCCCTTCCTGACGCCTTTCTTTATTGGGATTTTGTTGCTTCCTTTATGAAGGACTACGGTGGCTGTGGAGCCGCTATAGATATATTTCAGTATTTTTACATACGGCTCGTCTACACCCTGATTCCGTAATGCCTCTAGAACTGTTGAGGTTTCGACTGAATCAAACGCTTTCACGTAATCAATGAAAGTTATATATAAGGGTTGATTATATTTCGCACATTTCTCTATCACCTGATTGACAGTGTGAATATGGTCTATTGTTGAGTAGCCTTTACGAAATCCTCCCTGGTCCTTTGGTTGGCAGAAGTCTAAGGTGTTCCCGGTTCTATTTTCGATTACCTTAGTAAATACTTTGTAGGCAACGGACAGTAAGCTGATCGGTCTATAATTTTTCAAGTGTTTGGCATCCCCTTTCTTATGGATTAAGATTATGTTGGCGTTCTTCCAAGATTCCGGTACGCTCGAGGTCATGAGACATTGCGTATACAGCGTGGCCAGTTTTTGTAGAACAATCTGCCCACCATCCTTCAACAAATCTGCTGTTACCTGATCATCCCCAGCTGCCTTCCCCCTTTGCATAGCTCCCAAGGCTTTCTTTACTTCTTCCGGCGTTACTTCTGGGATTTCGAATTCCTCTAGACTATTCTCTCTTCTATTATTGTCGTGGGTGCCACTGGTAATGTGCAAATCTCTATAGAACTCCTTAGCCACTTGAACTATCTCATCCATATTAGTAATGATATTGCCAGCTTTGTCTCTTAACGCACACATCTGATTCTTGCCTATTCCTAGTTTCTTCTTCACTGCTTTTAGGCTTGCTCCGTTCCTGAGATCATGTTCAATTCTATCCATATTATACTTCCTTATGTCAGCTGTCTTACGCTTGTTGATTAACTTGGAAAGTTCTGCCAGTTCTATTCTAGCTGTAGGGTTAGAGGCTTTCATACATTGGCGTTTCTTAATCAGATTTTTCGTCTCCTGCGTAGGTTACTGGTATCCTGTCTAACGGAGTTACCACCGACATTTATTACGCACTCCTCAATGATGCCCATAAGATTGTCGTTCATTGCTTCAACCACTGTGGTTCTCTTCCTGAGTTAAAGCCGAATACCTGTTCTGTAGCTTGATCCGGAATTCCTCTATTTTCCCTCTTACCGCTAACTCATTGATCGGCTTCTTATGTACCAGTTTCTTCCGTTCCCTCCTCAAGTCTAGGCTAATTCGAGTTCTTACCATCCTATGGTCAATGCAGCGCACCTTGCCGAGCACGTCCACACCTTGTATGATGCAAGGGTTAGCACAGAGTATAAAGTCTATTTCATTTCTAGTTTCGCCATTCGGGCTCCTCCACGTCCACCTTCGGCTATTCCACTTGCGGAAGAAGGTATTCATTATCCGCATATTATTCTGTTCTGCAAACTCTACTAATAGCTCTCCCCTGCTATTCCCAGAACCTATGCCATATTCCCCCACTGACTTGTCTCCAGCCTGCTTCTTGCCTACCCTGGCATTGAAGTCGCCCATCAGTATTGTGTATTTCTTTTACTTTACCCATCGCCGATTCCACGTCTTCATAGAAGCTTTCGACTTCCTGGTCATCATGACTGGATGTAGGGGCGTAGACCTGTACGACCTTCAATTTGTACCTCTTATCAAAGGGACACTAAAAAGAAATATGATTTCTTCTGCATCAATAAATTACCTTTCTATGGCACCAAAATCACCACTCTTACCACGATAAGACGCTTGGTAAACCAGAAAAAGAGCAAGAACGAAAGACGGGTGGCGACGCCTCCTTGAAGTTCGCGCACCTGGTCGTTGTGACGTCATGAATTTTGATGGCATCTTCTAGGGCCTGCTTAACTATATAGCGGTACAGATTGACTACAGTGTGTTCTAAAAGAGCGAAATATTAAATACGGCAAGTTTCGAGAACCTTTACTCAGCCAATGCGTTCCAAATGCGAAAACATCCTTTGGAATCCCTGACGTCAGGCTGACGTACTGGCGTCTGGGTTTCGGCGCGAAATTCAAATACTGATACTTCGACCTTCATTTTCTCATCTAATAATCAAACTATTATTTTGAAATGAATGCCTGCAGGGTTCTCAAACAATGATTTATTAGTCTCAAGTGATTTAATGTTTCGCTTTAGTGTCCCTTTAAGTATCACAACAAGATCTGCCACCCTCTCGTTAATGCTATAGAATTCCTGTAGGTTACCAGCTATATCCTTATTAATCAGGAATCCGACTCCTAGTTCTCGTCTCTCCGCTAAGCCCCGGTAGCACAGGACGCGTCCGCTCTTTAGCACTGTATATGCTTCTTTTGTCCTCCTAACTTCACTGAGCCCTATTATATCCCATTTACTGCCCTCAAATGCAAGTTGAACAATTCAACAAAAGTGCCACGGGGACAATGAAGTGACGGACAGTCACTACAAAGGCTCCCCCCCGCCCAGATTGCCGGAGGCTTAGGTGTGAATGTCGGAAGGAATTAAGAGTTAGTGTTCAAGGTAGGCTAGTTTCACGCGGTCGCACGACAGTGCATGGGAGGGTGGGGCGTTATGCAAGAGTCCGCCTAGTGGACTGTCCATTTCGGCCGCTTCTGATCGGATGCAGCCGTACAAGCGAGGAGGATGAGAGCGACCCCAGCCAATCAGCTGCGGCGGAAATGGAGTCCACCTACAGAATACCTCCCCAGCTGTCTCTTTTTTTCCGCGAACGTCAATCTTCAATGTTTACTCTGAACACGAAACCACACGGTAGGGGCCTTTATAGGAAGAAGTCAATGGTAGCTTGATAGAGTCGCATCGCAGAAAGGCGTGCGTGGTTGTGTCCGTCGTCGGGAAGCTAAATACAGTCTGCTCGCGGGCGATATGTGAGGATGTAGGTCGAAGCTGGTCGAGCCAGGAATGTAACCTCTCTGCTAGGCGGAGTGAGGCTGCGTCCGTCCCCGTGATTGCTGGCATCAATAAAAGTTGACTTTCTCTCTCTCCCGAAACAGCTTTCTGTTGCTCAATACGTGCTACATAAAAGTGTATCTCCGAGCGTGAAAGAAGCCTGCGAAAACACTCAAAGAGCCTCGAGTAGCCAGTCGCGCGGAAATTTTGTGTGTATTCACGGGTTTCTTTCACGCTTGGAAAAATACTTTTATGTAGCTAACGTGTATTGAGAAACAGAAAGCTGTATCGGGAGTTCTTCTTGTCGCTCTACAATTTTCTGATTGACACTTTTAATCTACTTATAATAGTTGAGAATATGATTAATTATTTAAGACGAAATATGTAATTAGGTCTAAAGCAACCACGGATATCCGTGGGACATCCGCCACAAGTCCGAATGTACATCTATTTAAGTATCCATCACGGACGTCCATAGGACATACAAGAAATATCCATATCCCATTCGGATGTCCGGGGAACATCCTCTTTTGAACGTCCCCTGGCTGTACATAAATTGGCATGCCTAGTACACAAGTTAGGACATGGATCAATATCCTAATATAAAAGAAATATAGTTGGGAATTCTGAAGTTTCATAATTCATTTTACATTTTCTTTTCGTGTTTCTGCGCTCTTTTGAGCATATAATCTGGGTTATTTTTGCAAGGCAAAACGAGCAGCTCACATATCCTTGCTACTTAATGGCGAATTCGGCAAATCGCACCGGCGCGCACAGGGGGGCGCCTTGGGGCGAGGATTATTGGATGAAACGGCACATTGGGGCGCCCCAGTGCGCACCAGTGCGATTGGTGAACTATGCCCGGGCAGGACGAGGCCAGAGGAAACTCTGGTGGAGGTCCGAAGCGATTCTGACGTGCAAATCGATCGTCCGACCTGGATATAGGGGCGAAAGACCAATCGAACCATCTAGTAGCTGGTTCCCTCCGAAGTTTCCCTCAGGATAGCTGGCGCTCGATGGGAGAGCAGTCACACTTTATTTACGCGACCGGTTGTAGTTTTTGATGTCGTGAGTCGCAATTAAAGGGACCCTGAAACGCTTTTGACGATTTTCTACAAACGTATAGAGTCGTTAGAGTAGGTCCTTCTGATCATTAATTGACACATCTAAGTGCTCTGCGTAAAGCGTGTAATTTATTATAAGGTTTTAAATATGCACATCGCTGCCGATCGCAGCACACTGCTCGGCGGAATTTTAAGCCGCCCCTACCCATATGACCGAAATCACCCATACGACGTCAGTGGGGCGAGCTATCCGATTGGCTGACAAGGGCGCGTGGTCGATAATTTTTCCAATTTTCTGGTAAACAAATGATCTTCCTAATAGTTGGAATGTTAGTTAATTTGTTTTTATGAAAAGAAAGTAACATAAAGAGAATGCACAAGAATAATTTTTCAGTACACTTAAGCACTTCCGGCACACAGCAAGTGTCGTCTGCTTGTGTTACAACGTACTCCATTTTGACGAGAGCTCCGCGGTCAGAGTCGGTTTCAGTCTTTTCGCGAACACTATGATTCGACTTTGTTGCCTTGTGGACTGCAAACGTAGCGACTGGCAATATGTCAAGCTGCGACATCGTGTCCCTCTGCAAGGCAGCGTCCGAGTGAACTGGCTGCTGCGCATCGGACTGCCGCTATCCGATCGGCGCCAGGATTTGCGCGTTTGTGGCCGTCACTTTACATCGGAAGATTACTAACGCAATAGCGTTTCGCGAGTCCGGTATTAGGGCGAACGCAAGCGCAAGGGGACAGAGTCTGGCCGCTTAACTGTGCCGTAACGGGATGAGCCATGAGATGAGCAAAAGGGCAAATGTAAATGGTCTGCACGGTGCAGCCACCTGGTGGCACAAAGCTCAACCATACACAGTAGCAGCAACGAAGTGTATTCTTCTTTGCTGCTGGTGTGTATTTTTCGCAGGAGTGTAATCATGAACACGTTGTTTTTATAAATGTTTAAAATGTTTTACACTTGGTTAGAGCAATATTAGCGCTTTGTTTGGCTGGTTAAGCGCTGCGCCAACAAGTGTCTGGACCGTGCAGACCGATCAGGCCGCTCACGTACGTCTACGCCAAAGTTCCTTCATCAGCTTGAGTTTATGCCTACAGTCATTTGCCGAAATGACCAGCTTGCCTGTGGTTAACGGAATACCAGACACGTTCGGCGCTACGACAGAATGCTCGCAACGCACGCTGCTTCGATAGCTCTCGCTTGGGGTCGACGGCCAAGCGGCTAGCGGAGCGGTCTCGCGCGGGCGGGGGCGGGCTCCAAAACAACCGGAAGTGGACGATGTGACGTCGCATCGTGACGCTGAACCAGTGAAGGCGGAGCTTAACCCCGCTCGCTCGGCGGACGAGTTCAGGTGGAAAAGCATGGCTAGGGAGGAGGGTAACTTCTAATCGCTTGTAGCTCCATTAATACGTAACACTTCACTTAAATTGTGGTGCGAATGTTCTACTTAAGCTGTACCCTACGCGTCTACAAAATTTGTCCGAACCGTTTCAGGGGCCCTTTAAGCACGACTGCCGTGCTCCACACAAAGATGACTTTTTTTTTGAAGCTGAAGCGGACTGATTTATACGATAGCGTATATTTGTATTCATAATCATCATCATCATCAGCCTGGTTACGCCCACTGCAAGGCAAAGGCCTCTCCCATGCTTCTCCAACTACCCCGGTCATGTACTAATTGTGGCCATGTTGTCCCTGCAAACTTCTTAATCTCATCCGCCCCCCTAACTTTCTGCCGCCCTCTGCTACGCTTCCCTTCCCTTGGAATCCATTCCGTAACTCTCAATGACCATCGGTTATCTTCCCTCCTCATTACGTGTCCTGCCCATGCCCCCATTTCTTTTTCTTGATTTCAACTAAGATATCATTAACTCGCGTTTGTTCCCTTACCCAATCTGCTCTTTTCTTATCCCTTAACGTTACACCTATCATTCTTCTTTCCATAGCTCGTTGCGTCGTCCTCAATTTAAGTAGAACCCTTTTCGTAAGCCTCCAGGTTTCTGCCCCGTACGTGAGTACTGTTAAGACACAGCTGTTATAAACTTTTCTCTTGAGGGATAATGGCAACCTGCTGTTCATGATCTGAGAATGCCTGCCAAACGCACCCCAGCCCATTCTTATTCTTCTGATTATTTTAGTCTCATGATCTGGATCCGCATGTCACTACCTGCCCTAAGTAGATGTATTCCCTTACCACTTCCAATGCCTCACTACCTATCGTAAACTGCTGTTCTCTTCCGAGACTGTTAAACATTACTTTAGTTTTCTGTAGATTAATTTTTAGACCCACCCTTCGGCTTCGCCTCTCCAGGTCAGTGAGCATGCATTGCAGTTGGTCCCCTGAGTTACTAAGCAAGGCAATATCATCAGCGAATCGCAAGTTACTAAGGTATTCTCCATTAACATTTATCCCCAATTCTTCCCAATCCAGGTCTCTGAATACCTCCTGTAAGCACGCAGTGAATAGCATTGGAGAGATCTCATCTCCCTGCCTGACGCCCTTCCTTATTGGGATTTTGTTGCTTTCTTTATGGAGGACTACGGTGGCTGTGGAGCCGCTGTATTTGTATGTATATTTGTATTACTGAAGTATTATTGTGCAACAGAAAATACGTCGACGTAAGAGAAGAACCCCCCCCCCCCCCATACCAAGCTCAAACTTTCAACTAAATTTATGGTGTCACTGAATCGGTTCATATATGTGACGCAGTATAGACTGCGAATGCGCTTACATGAAGAAAACGAACTGCGCATTCGTGTAACATAGTATATGAGTCATGTGATGCCGCCTCCAAGAACGTTCTTTTTCTGTGAGAGCCAGTGAAAGGAAACTAACACACCTATAACCCCCAATTTTGCAATCACCTGCGCTTCAGTTATTTTACGGATGAGCTGCGTCCTGCCATGCACGGGGCACAATCGTGCAATCGTCCTCGATAGGTGTGCAGCCATGATCGCGACAATCAATCGGCAAGAACCCACCAGTGCCATTTTTTACGTTGTTGCGGTGTTCGCGAAGCCGATCATTGAGGCAACGGCCAGTTTGCCCGATATAATGTTTCCCACATGAAAGCAGGAGGTTGTAAACCACACGGTGAACACACTTGATTAACTTTTTGCGCTGATGCTTAGTGCACTTATTGGACGGCATTTGGATCTGTCAACTTGCAAAGCTTGCCGAGCTTGTTGGGAGCAGAAACGAACTCTTACATTGGCCCTGTGGGGCATCTTTTATTCCAAATGCCGATATTGAAAACGCAGCGCTCGCTACTTTCCTGTCGAGAATGATCTGTCATGCTGATAACGCGCATGCCATTCTTGACTTGGAAGCTTAGTACGAGGCTCGCAGCATTAAGGAAATGCGGACAAGAGGGATGACGATTATCGTTGTGTGGCAAGGTATACGCCCCAAGGGTGTAAGTTTGTTTAAGAGTGTATATAGCCGAGAATTCAACTTCCATGGTGATGTCGCAGGATGCCCGAACCAGCGTTACTACACTAGCTTCAGTTTTAAAACTCGGCGCCGTTGCGCGGAACCGCCACGCGCCCGCGCCTTCATGGCGCTGCAGTCGCGCCCGGCTTCACCAAGGTCGATTGAAATAGGTCGCGAAGCTTTGGGCGAAAAGCGGTTCAGTACAGATTGTCACCGACATCAGCATAGGGGGTTATGGGAGCAGCGATTGAAGCGCGACTATGTTTGGAGGGAACAAACATTGGGAAAGAAAAACGCGTTTTTTAATTCAAACGAGACACAGTTAGATTCATTCAACAAGAATAAAATTCCTAGTCCATTTTATATATTCGTGATGAGTTAAGAATATACGTTTAATTTTATTATTATTAATAAATGCATTTCTTTTCAGGGCCCATCGCTACAGGGGGCGTTGACGCCACTATCACTCGCAGTGTAATGCACGCCTTGAAATGGGCAGAAAGGCGCACTGTATCACCTGTTGAAATACGCCCCCCTCACAATTTGTGCTTTCTTGCTTGTCGAAGTTTGTCTGAATTTGGTGACGCGGGTAGCTTCATTGCTTCTTAATCTGTTCAGTCGAAAGTAGTGAGTTACGACCGCCAGATAATTGTGTAGTTTTCGTGCGACTGCGCTGGCCGACGGGCTTGGCATCCGACGATAGGATCAGCACTCTACACGTAAAGCTTTCGTCGGCCTCCAAAGAAAGTATGTTCTATGCAGGGATGCGATTTCGACAACCGCACGGCTGGCCTTTTCCTGCATCGCTTTCCACGCTGAAAGCTCGAAACGCCCATCAAGTCGAATGGCGGGGCATTTGAATATATACCTCCAAAGGAAGAACAACAAAACAAATTTCGCGCCTTCTAAAACAAAATGTCGTCACTTCTGCTTTTAACCATAGAGTTTCCTACAAAATTACTAGAGGGAACTCTGGCGCTAGTGTCTACGTGAGCTACAATGGGAGCGGTTGTCCCAGCATGGGAATTATGGGAAGTACATGGATTTGCCTAAACTTCGTCCTTTTTGGCTTCAAACGGCTTTGTGACTTAGTAAACTCGTCATTTTCAACAGTTTATTGCGTAATAAATAATTAAATAAACAACATTAAAATTGCCCGACTGCAGGATTCGAACACAGGGACTCTAGTACAGAAGCCTGATATTGAAACCATTAAGCCACGGATGCATGTATCGACACGCGAATGAAACGCACTTATGAATTTATTGCGGGCATGCCAGTGCTTTGAGACGCTTGGTGCGTTTCGATTTGGGCACATAAACAAGCTCAATCATTGCAATTAATAGCAATTGTACGCGTTCCCCGGCGTCTTCTACACTACGAAGAATATAGATTGCGCTGAAATATACGACAATAAGATTTATATAGCGTAATATACAAAGCCACAAGAACGTCTGAATCCACAAGCACGAAGATCAGACAAATCCATGTACTTCCCATCATTCCCATCACGGAGGAAGGAAACTAAGGAGAGGCCCTACCCCCTCCGCGCGCTAGGAGAAAAGTGTGGCGGAAATGACGTAGTAGGTTCTCAATTTTTTGCTGCTTTTTTATTTTTTTTTTTGCTGTATGGCCACGCCTTTTGGGCCACAATGGCGGCGTTGGTATGGTTTTGAGCGCTCGCACGTGTTGCTCTGGTAGGTTTCGTGCCGTGGCAAAGGCGCTGTGTGGGCGGGTTTGCGTTAGTCACCGTGTCTTGTTGCGCTGTGCTACCTGCACCGTGCTCTGCCGGATGTTGCGCGAGAGCGCGCGCTCCGCGCGCGAAACCACGCGCAGCGCGGCGTGGTTTCGCGAAAGATGTAAACAAGAGAGGAGGGTGGCCCAAAAGGCGGAGCATCGCCATGAGCAACGCCAACTTCCGGCTTCACTTTTGCTTCACAAAGAGTGACGTCAGGGCCTCTCCTTAGTTTCCTTCCTCCGTGATTCCCATGGTAGGATAACGACTGCAGCGCCAGAGTTCCCTCTAGTAATTTTGTAGGAAACTCTATGCTTTTAACGGACATGGCGTCACGTTATTTTTTCTTCCGCCGAAAGTGTTCCCACCACATACAGATGGCGCTAAGCCCCATGAACCGGCGATGGACCGCCATGTTTTGAACGTATGGGCTCCTATGGAAGCTTCGCTACCAGGTATATTTACCTTGGCTTCACTTCCTCACTAGCCGGTTACGCGTGCGGGCGGGACTACGCACGCGGTGCAGCTTTTGTGTATTCTGTGGTTCGTTACTGACAGCGAATTTCAGCAAGCATGTCATCCGTGGAACTGTAGCCTTCGCCGAGTTTCTTAAGAATATCAGCAGACGATGCCGACGTGGTGCGTACCTGGCTGCATAGGCCGCTATCGGAACGATGTCGACAGTTCGGCGCACCACTTTTTCTGTGCTCCCGGCAATGCGACGCTTCGCTCGGCGTGAAACAGAGCGATTCCTCGCGCCGACCGGGAACTCCCTGCGAAATCAACGGCACGCGCTCGTGCCACTGCTCCCGCGTTTGTCGTCGTCTTCCACAGCTGGCTGCGTGGCCATTCATCTTTCAAGCGTAGAATTTCACTTCTATCGTCGTAATGGGGAGGCCGCGTTTACGGGGGTATGAGCCGTTGCTTAAGGGAGTATGAGCCACTCATCGTCTTACGTAACGGAAAGATTTAATTTTGAAGAAATTTAATTTCGAAGAATCAAGCGGCAAATCGCAGGCGAAGGCTGCTAACCACGTCGCCGAGCGAATTCGAGACATCGAACGCAAGCGACAACTGCGGACTGCGGGCATACCGTCAGTGACGTCGTTCTCTCCGTCGCAGCCGATTGTGTGTGTAACCTCATAACTGAGAAATACTTTAATGAACCTTCGGATTAACACAGAGGCCGCACGTTTCAGCTTCGCTGATTAAGCATCTTGACGGAATGAAAAATCCGACTTTTTTTTCTTTTGTGGCTTGTGTGTAGAAAGACCGACCTCACCCTTCTTTCTGTAGCGCTTCTGTGGCCTGGTGAGAAGCTTGGGTGGGGATGGAGATCATCCTACAATCACGCACTTTGGCCAGATATTCATGCTCGTGAGCCTACACTGCGCGAAACGTTAAGACGACAGGAAAAAACACGACATTTAGAAACGCACCTGCGCTTCGCTGTATGCGTTTCTTCCTTTCGTGCAGTTTACCCTTCTTTCAGTATTAACGAACTGGCGCGATAAATCTTATTGCTGTAGGTGGATACCGCTTTCTCGTGGTATCACTAATTCGGACAAAGGAGAACGCCAGCGAGCGTGAAACATGCGCAAACTGACCGTGCGCACGAGCTCAAGGCTGTGACGAGGCGTCTGCAGTGGAGCCTGATGGAACAGCGTTGCCCTCTGGCGGCTGTCACAGAAGTGGCGACAGCGGCTGTAAGCGCGCGGACGGGGAGTTTTACAACTGAAGCTAGTCTAGTAACGATGGCCCGAACGGTCTACGCCACTTCAGCAAAAAGCAGCTGTAGCGGCGAATCCACTGCTCTGTAGTTTCTTTCTCTATGGCTCTGTCTTGGCTCGATACCGCCGTCTGTCGGGCACCGTTTTACTCACCAACAGCAGCAAAGGGCGGTGATGGCATATGCAACGTCACCACTCCCCCGGTAGGGTGGCGGGAGACTTGAATTACGAAAAAGGTATTCAGACCCTTCAGATGCAATTTTCTCGTAAACTAAGTATTTTCTTGACACGAAACAAGCGTTGCGAGGTTTCTGGAATGGTATTTAAACAGTCCACGTCGACTTAGTATTTGCATTTAGTTTCCCTTTAATAACCCCAGGTGGTCCAAATTATTCTGGAGTCCCCCATTATGGCATGCTTCATAATCAGATCGTGGTTTTGGCACGTAAAATCCAATGATTTAATTTTTTAGCAATAGAAAACGTTTGTCTCTTTTTACTGTTAATTAAATTTCTGTCAGGTGATTTACTGTGTCGCTTAAACTTCGTCTACCGTTCGAGTTTTCTTTGCGTAACCGCGATTGCAAGAGCAATCGTACAACCGCGGAAGTTCCGAATAACGGAACTATTGTAGGCATTTGTATTTCAAAGGTAGCACATCTCGCACAGGGTAGTTGACCAACCGTGCTGCTTCAGTTTTCTTCTTGCATTTGCAATCATTTGGGCCAGCGTATGTGCTGACGTGTGCGCGACGCTCTGGACAAGATAACGAGACTGTTGCATCCTCAAAGTGTCATTGTATCTTTACTCGAGTTATATAGTCGACATTCGCAATTTTTTTTTTTTTTTTTGCGATAGAAATTGGGACACTCCTGACGAAATTCCGCTGACGCGGACGTGCGCCGCGGTGGGTAGCGGCTTGGTGGGCGCTATTCCCGCGCAGCTTAGTGTCGAAGGTCGCGTAAACTTTGCTCTGGAAAAGCACTGTAGCTGCAAGAAGCGACCGTCTGTCGCTGTTGCCCCGCTTCATCACGCCAGCGTTCACACAGCGTGTTTACCGTCAGTGAGATGTGTTCCATGTTTGGCTTTGCGCACGACACCAAGTTTGTTAATTTAACACGGAAGCGAAGGTTTACTGTAATTTACACTGGCGATAACACGTACAGCTGCTTAATTATAGCTGTGGTAATTTGCTCTAGCAATCACTGCTTCGCTTTTCGGAAGAAACTGCGACACTATTTACTGTTATCGGCTCGCTCGACATAGCTATGCTGCCGTAGACTAGGAGAATTCCTTTTATCTTTGTACAGAGTTGAAATCATTACCACTTCTTGTCTGATAACTGTTAGCTCAGTGAGCTTGTATTAAGCCACAAGGAAGCAAAGTTGCTGTGAAAACCTGCAGATTGCTGTTAAAAGTGCAGGTTTTTAACATGCACATGGTGTATAGCAATTTTCGCACATATTTGTAACACGTTTTTATTGCATACTTTACAGCCATGCTGTGTTCCTACCATCAGCCTGGTGTCACTTTTGGTCGACATCATTCTTCGTTGATGATCAGCACAGAAACAAGCCTACGGAAACCTGCTTTCTTAGTACCTCTGATCTTAACAGTACATTTTCGTGCCTGCGACCACTGGAACCGATCCTGTAGGATGACTAGTAAATTGTGTAGCATACCCGTGATCTCTTCTGTTCTGCATCTGCAGCCATGGATGAAGGGCTGCACCCAGCGTGTGGTAACTTCCTTATGGGCCGATGTACCGCGGTACAACTTCCATCGAGGCTGTCTGATACCCGTGAATCTTTAGGATGAACCTGTGTTTGTGTGTGGCCGCTGATGCAAGCCCACACAAATCCTCTTGTTAGCTTTTGGTATGGGTGAACTCATATAATGCATTTTTCAGTCCATGACTGCTGAAGCGAGCATGCTGCAAACCTTTAATTAATTGTGTAGTCGCCAAGGTACTTGTGATGGCTTCAGTAATATTTGGCTGCGACCACGAAAATGTTCTGCTTACTTGCTTAGAGGCCTTCGAGCCTGTGAACACTTACGGTGAATTTGTGTTTGGGACCACTCAAGTACAGCACGCATCTCGTAACTTCTAGTACATGCGAAATCAGTTTGGTTTTTTGCCGAAGCAAGTGTCTTGCGACTGATTTTGTACCTGTGAACTCTCCAGTAATTTTCGTGTTTGCAACTGCTTAAGTGATCCTTTAGTTATTTTATTAATGCCCAGTGTATCTCAAATATTTAGTACTTTTACTGTGTGCGACCACTGAAGCAGGCCCGCAGCAAGACTGGAGTAGCTTCCTTTATGGCTAAGACACCTGTGAACTTTCCAGCAAATATTGCATTTATGTGCCTGCGACCATTGAAGTGAGCCAGCCCGAAGTAGTCCTCCTACTAACTTCATTTGTACCCCCCCCCCCCACCCTTGCAGAGGGCTCTTAAAATTCTTTTACTGGCCGAGGTGCATCTGCAAATTATTAGCTGAACTGAAATGCTCTCGTCAATACACGAAACCGTCAATGTTTGCTCTTATGACCTTTACCACAACTTGTTAGGGATTGATAGCGCATTTGCTCTATATATGGATGATCATACAGCAGCTGTTTGCGTTTATATATGACCACTGAACTAGCCTCAAGTAAGTTCGTTAATGCCTAATGTAGTTTTGACATCTTTAGCATAACTCGTGTTAGTGTGTGTAACTACTGAATGTGGCCCAGGGAAAGGCTCTGGCAACTTAAAGTGGCTAGCATATCTGAACTGTTCAGCAAGTTTTGCATTTATGTGCCTACGACCACGGAAGTGAGCCCACAGCAAGCCTCGTGATAACTTCTGTAGTGGCCCCACTGCAAGTTCTTAAATTTTCATGCTACCCAATGTTCATTTGTAAATAATTTAATTCATGTACACTTTTACTAACCATGGTGCGTTAAAAATAACTCCTATTGGCTGAGCTTGTATGACGAAATTATTGAGTTTTATTTGTTTGCATTGATCGGCTTTACTCAAAACTGCTGAGTGCATTTGAGAGTTGAACTCGTGATCTTCCTGCAACTGTTTCATTGAAATAAATGCTGTATTTATAATGAGATTGTCAAATTATTCGGCAGTCTGCAGAACTTAGTTCTGTAGCTTCGTTCCTGTTAGCACAAAAAAGTATAGCATGCATGTCTACATGTTTTGAATTTATGCATATTTATCAAGTTGTGTGTAATGTATTAGCTTAGCATAGCGTGGAATTATGTGCACAATGCTTAGCTGCACTGCAGCCTTCCTTTGACATGCTTTGAGATGCGGTGGGCTGTATTCCTGGCCTGTCTCCTGGTACCTCAGCCTTTGCATGATAAAAATGTTTGGTCGCCTTATTGGACCGCTGGGACGGATCTTCAATAGCCATGCAGTTTTTCATCATTGCCGCGCAAGCCAACACAAAACTAGGCCAAGCTTTGTTAATGGTATGTAAAATGCAGCAGGCTTGTTACACTGCTAGGGCACATTCTGAGAAACGTCCCAATTATGGTAATTTATAATCAATACGGACGCCCTGTGAATAATTTAAATCCACTACCAATTCTCCCACAAACGTACTTTGGACGATTGGTAACACAAAATGTCCCAGAATTGTCCTACATCTTTACAAAAAGTCCCTAGAACGTACTCGGGATTATGCAAAAATAATCCATATTTAAACATCTCTTGGGCGTCCGAATATCCCATTATGATGTTCGCGGGACGTTTCCATGAACGTCAATTCGCGTGCATGGGACGACGATCCCATGGACATCCAAAAATGATTCAGACTTCTTAGACATGTCCAATTGACGCTCGAATGTCTCGTTTCTGATCTCTGGACATCTGTAGGACGTTGATAGTCCAGTGGGCAGAAGAGATCTTAACAACACGTCCCCTAGCCGTCTTTTGCAGAACGGCTTCCAGACACGCGTAAAAAGACGTAGCCGTCCTAAATAGTTGACGTTTTAGTTCATTTTGGCTAGTCGAAGACGTCTTCAAAACGTCTTGTGTTCAGTGAGCATAGCGATCACCAAATGGGGCGTACGTGCCCACTGCCTCACCACGCGGGCAGCCAGCGTCGGAGCGTAAACTCAGTCCCACTTCGCAATGCCGGCATGTCTAGGTGACAAACGCATACAACACGCGCTAAGAAACCTCCGTAGTACCTGTGCAGAGTCATATATTCAAAAAGCAAAAGTCCCCAGATTTTCTCTCTCGCACCCGCTCTTACTCGCGCCTGCGCAAAAACGTCGGGCGCCTCCGAAAGTGCCACGCCCCGCTGTATTTACTAGCAGTTGTAAAAATGCATCCAGGTTAGCCTAGAGACAAACGCGTACAAAACGAGCAAAGAAAGTTCGCCGTTGTGCCTAAACGAAGACAGGCACAACGGCGTAGAAGCAAAAGCCCCCAGATTTTATCTAACGCCCGCTCGTACTCGCGCCTGCGCACAAACGTCGGGCGATCCCTAAAATTACCGCCTCGTTGATGGGGAGGCCGCGTTTGGTTCGTTCTGCCGAAGAGCAGGCTGCGTTGAAGGAACGGCAGTGGGAGCGGGCCGCGCGTCGTGCGTTCGGCCAGGGAACACGCGGCGTTTGATGAACGCCGCCGGGAACTCGCTCGAGGAAGGGCTCGTTGTCGACGTGCCGACCTCGCCGTGCGGGAGCGAGATGCCGAGGCGTTACGACAACGAAGAGCCGCGGATCCCGAGCTTCGCTTGCATCTCTCTTCACAGTAGTGGAAGGGCGGGCGGTCAATTTTTTACTCAAATTTCGCAGAGAGTTGCAGTCTATTATGATCGACCTGTCAAATGTTCCCCTAGTTTTCCAAGAAGCCATCAACTACCAAATCTGGCGGTGAGGATGCCCCACCAGCGACACGCATTTGTCACGGTTGATGTTCACACCTCATCGTTCACTTCGCTTTAAGACAGCAACGTCGCCCTCCACACCGTCACGAAGTGGCCACTTATCGATGACGGTCCTCATCGAGAACTCCCGGTGAAGAGCACTGACGCCAGGTAGTTGCCCCCTATTGTGACACGATGAAGACAGGTACACAACGTATCCGAGGAGCACGATGAAGACCGGTGCACAATGTACCCGAGCAGCACTTGGAAAAGGTGGCGAACGATTCGGCATTTGTTATTGGCCAGTGGATTCCCTCAACGAGGGAAAGAGGGGTTATTTAAGGCCGTCCTGGCCCCCGTGTTAGTCAGAATCGCTCGAGATCCGGATAAGAGTCACAAACATGTACCCGAGCAGCACTTGGAAAAGGTGGCGAACGATTCGGCATTTGTTATTGGCCAGTGGATTCCCTCAACGAGGGAAAGAGGGGTTATTTAAGGCCGTCCTGGCCCCCGTGTTAATCAGAATCGCTCGAGATCCGGATAAGAGTCACAAACATGTACCAATGAAGTGAATACACTCTTTTCTACTTTTGTTCATCATCAAGATGGCCGCCTTCGTCGTCGTTTCCTGGTTCTTGCGGAGAAGACCCACTTCACCCGGTCGAGATCATTTCAAGTCGCAGTTTCGCCCGAAAGGCGAACCATCGATTGCGATAGCAGGTTAGTAGACAGCTGCACGAAGTAAGGATAGTAGTTTTATTGTCCGTGTAAACATATACGCCCGTTGCTTTGCGCGCGATGGAAGACGGAGCGTTCCCTTCCCGCTTTCCTCCCTCGCGCGCTCGGGATTGAGCCGCCATCGTTGACTCACCCTCGCACGCTTTCACGCGCACATCGCATACGGCGTGCGGTGAGATGTTATCGCCCTTGGACTATATACGGAACATGACGGCGACGGCAGAAATGCGCCTGAATGTCCATATAATTGTTATCGCAATAAAAAAGTACAAATTTACTTTCATTATGGGGGTGCAAGCTGCTGCCGCGACGGCGCAAGCACTAAAGCCCCTTACTTTAGCAAGCATAAACTTGTTTCGCCGCCTGCCGCCAGCTGCAGAAAGCAGTTCAGGGATGGTTGCCGTGTGTTCCAGAGGAACGCGCCACATGCGGCAAAGCAGCGGCAACAGCTGCCGGCAGGCGACGAAAAAAATATGCTAGCGCCGTTGCTGCAGCAGCTTGCATCGCCATAACGAAAGCAACTTAGAATTTTTTTTCCAACAAACCAGACAATTAACTGCACCAAGTGTTACATTGAACGACGTAGACTCCAAAGTGTTATCTTTCTGCGAAATTTGGGCAAGAGCAGTGCAGCGGTAAGAGCAAACTATGCACGCCTCTGTATTTTAAAGGGCCCGCGGCCCTGAGACGGTTCGGACAAATTTTGTAGACGCGTAGGGTACAGTTAAAATTATCCATTCGCACCACAATTTGTGTGTGACGTCTCATATTAAGAGAGCTACCAGAGTACTCTGGAGCTACGGACGATTACACGTTGTCCTCATCCATAGTCATGCATTTTCTCCTGAAGTCGTTCGCCGAGTCATCGGGGCTAAGCTCTGCCTTCACTGGCTCTGCGTCATGATGGCACGTCGTGTCGTCGACTTCCGGTCTTTAGGAGCGAGCGCGCGAAGCCTCTCCAAACTCCCCGCAAGCTGCTTGGCAGTCGACTCAAGCGAGAGCCATCGAAGTAGCGTGCGCTGCGAGCATTTGGTTACTGCTACCATAGCCTCCTTTATTTTTTTGTGCCTGGTCAATGGCAGCTGGGGCCATTGTCAAGCGCCGTTCGCGCAAGTACGCGAAGCCGCTCCCAGGTGGCGCCCGCAGCCCTGGGTTGAGCAGACGACGCAGCAGTAATACGTAGCGTAGAGAACGTTGCGCTTTGTTACAGCGCAGCTTCCATTTTTCTCCGAACATAGATAATTTGGGAAAATGGTCACGATGTTGGCTACCTATATATTGTTTTCATACATATACAAGCGTACGTAAATGAGTAGTAGTAGTAGTATAATACTTTATTCAGGCACAAAACATTAGGCGCCTAGGATGTCGATGGCCTGCTGCACGAGCAGGCGCCGTTCACTTTCAGCTCCAAGCCAGTCCAGCCAGTATGGGAGGAGGTGTGAAAGAAACCCCATTAAAGAGCAACAGGGCAGTTGGCATAAAGGGCAGGGCAGTTGGGACATGAAGGATCGCGACGGAATTTGTATACCTAAATGAGGAGTTGGATTACGAAGCAAATTGTGAGCAGCGATTCCAAGGTGAACATTTAGTTTGTTGACTTCATCACCGGCGATGCTAGTCATTTCGCTAGTTCCCTATAAAAACACACTAACATTAGAAACCTTAGGTTACCTCATTAACAAACATTATATGAGAGTATTTCTCAATGGCACAAGAATCTGCCTGTGAACACCATCTCATGTTCCGAAGATGTTTTTTGCAGGCTACTCTGAAAGCGTTCCTTATCTGTGTGTTTACTACCGACTTTTGCCTGGTAATGATGCAACGGAACCAAAAGGCAAGGCACATCTAGTCGACATACAAGAACTTTACTGTCATAAGCAAGAAAAGTCATAAGGGCAAACACATGTCACAGCTTCAGCAACTTCCTAGAAAGCGGCTTGGATGTAAGTGGCTTGACTATGTCCCTCCTGTCTGTCACAGACAAGGCATAGTTCGTGAATACTGGTCTGAAGAACTTTGCACAAACAAGTTTCAAAAGTTCTTTGTGATGGTCACTGCCTGCACGTGCACATTTTAATGCCCCATGTTCTGCAAGGACATCCACAGCAGTTGAGACTGCAGCTTGAAGGGGCTTTGCCAGAAACCTCCTTTTCTCTACCATCACTTCAATGTACTTTCGCAGTGTGTAAAGCACATAGACGAACTCGGCAGATGGATAAAAAAGCCCTCCCCTGTCCTGATGTCGTATCAGGCTGTCGCTGGGCGCAGATGAGGCAGGTCGTGTGAGAAGAGCACTGCAGGAGCTGCAGTCCAACTTCTCTTGCACAACACGGGCCAAGTAGCCTCCTAACATGGAGAGTGCCGCAGTGTCTGGTGTAGGCAGCAAGCTTTTTGGGTTCTTGAGGAGATCACCAAGAAGCCTTCTTATCTCTTGTGGAAAGAAATCCACATGCTGGGTCACTGCAGCCTCGCTACTCAGTGGTCTAAGTGAATGGTTTGAAGTGTCAACAACATTGCTGTTTAGCGAAGCTGAAACTAAGCCAGTCTTCAAGACCTTCTCCACACCAGAGAGGACTGCTCGAGCATCTGTCTGATCGTTGCTCCCAGCAGATCGCCTTAACCATCCAAAGAACGATTCAATTGGGTCCGATGAGAATTTTCTTGTCAGAACGAACTTGAAGCCTTCAACAGCAAGGAGGTGCTTGACGCACTCCACATTTGATGTTGTTGTCATAACAAGAGCTTGATAAGTTTCCTTGCTAAGGAACTGTTTTGCTTGGCAATGACGTCGCATGCTTTCAAGATAACTTAACAACGACGTCATTAGCCAGTTTAGACGTGCATCTTCAGCACTGTCATACTGCCTGCTATCTGGCAGTTTTTGATGAATGTGCTGTGCACAATTGCTCACATCCATCAGCAGGAACCAACTGTGCATCATATCCATAAACTCCACTGTAGGCCCCACAGCAGCAAAACTCATGTCGCATGTGTGTCCAGCTTGTTCTTTCAGAAGCTTAAGTGCAGCAGTGACCGGCGGGGATAAAACCTGCACAGCTCTTGACACGTTCATTTTTTCTATATTAGATGGGAAAACATGCTTCCTTGTTAAAAAGCGAACCGGTTTAACAATGCTGTCTTGCTGCATCCGGTACAGTTCTTTCAGGTGTGAGGAAGACACTTCACCATCTTTTCCAAGGTCCCTGGCAAGGAATTGGGACCGCACATTCTTTATAATGTGGCACTGGTCGAACGCGAGGAACAATTTTCCTTTTGGATCCTCAGGGTGCTGTGTGCAATGGCTCAAGCTTCCACCACACAGAAGTTGAAATGCAAGGACATTGATCTTGTGGTTGTCAGACACAATGCGCACAATCTTAAAGCCTATTACTTCAACTTCCTTTATCACAAGCTTTATCAATGGAAAGAGATCCTGTCCAGTGCAATTCCTTGTAAGAAAATACCCAACAGGTATTCGAACATGCACTGACAACCCTGTTAGCACAAAACAAAGAAGCGAGTTGGCCAAAACAGGTTCACCAGTAGCTGTTTCTTGAACTCTATTTCCCAGATCAACTTCTCCCACAAACGCGTCTCTTTGTTTGTTGTACTGCAGTCTCTGTTGAATCCGCATCTCGTCCACAACTAAGGAGCACACTTTAGCTTGCTCGGCTTTTAGGTTGCTTACCTCCGCCTGAAGACGTTGTTTCACAAGGGAGGTGAACCCTACCTCGCCAGAGTTTACTCCTAGGTATCTCTGTAGGGTTGACCGGCTTGGCAGCTTCAGGATGCCTTCTTTGCGGATATGCTCATAGGCGCGGGTTGATAGATTTCTAAGAATAATGCAGTGGCGCACTACTAGCTCAGACCAGGTAGGTCTGGTCTTACTGAAATTCTTGATTTGATCAACGAGAATGCTTGCACCCAAGTGCTTCTCGCCCGCCGCTTTGACAACACCAGCAAACGCAGCGATATTGCAGTCCTCTTTCAGTCGCCTGAGCTCCTCCTTATACTTGTCTACAGTTCGTTTGAGTTGCTCTATTTGAGTTTTCATGTCACGCTCTTTTCGTCGCCACTTCTGGCGTTCCACGACAGACATCGAGCTGCGAACATCTACCTGGGTCGCTTCGTCTTTCGAACTGCAGCAGGGCTCGACGTGGAGCCGATCGTCACCACTTGCAACATCCATGTTCGAGGAGTCAAGCACGGGGGACGATGTCGTTTGTCAATTAGAAGCCTCGCTCTAAACACTGTAGTTGTTTCTTGGCGAAGAAGGGGAAAGAGCGGCCAGCAACATTGCTTTCCAGCTCAACGTGTTCTTGTAGTGTCCTACTGTATGTGATTGAGCACTGTGCCACCAGGTGGCTGCACCGTGCAGACCACTCACCACTCAAAGATGACCACTCAAAGATGAAGGCATCGGTCATGAGGTAATTGATATTCTACAGGAAATATATCGAGGAAATAATGTTGAAATAACATGGGAAGGAATTAAGAGTACGACAACTGTCGAGGTACACAAAGGATTAAGGCAAGGTTGTCCTCTATGGACGTCAGACTCTGGAGTTTTGCAAGATGCGTAGCGCCACCTGCCGGTGCGAAGAGGCAGTAATTGAGTAGTGCGAAGCCCGACTCCCTTGCTAAGTTCCCTATGCAGCTAGCGACGGCGAAACAACAATTTAACTAGATTTTGGTCCATATTGCAAGTGTTTTGCGCATTTAACACCCAGACAGAGAGCTATGAATTTCTACGCTAGTCGGACGCGCCGCCGAACTGCCATAAAACGCTTGCTTGCTCACTCTTTAGACTGATGGGGGAAACGAGGGCAACCGCGATAGCTCCGCGCGCTACGAAGAAACGCAGCAATCGACGCTACTGTTGTGTTGTAAATTGCCATGAACGTGAAGGAAGAAGTAACAACGTTCAGTTTTACCGATTTCCATCGCGATCGTATGAAGGGGAAAGGCGAGAGCGTTGGATACGGGCCGTTCAACCTGTTGGGTAATCGGATTACTTGCATTCCCCACAACACAGCGGCTCGCATGAGAAAGTGCGACAATTTTGTTCTTCTGTAATTGTGTTGCGTAGCCCTGACGGAGGACCGTGGTAACCAAGCAAAAATTCAAGAATTTGCAGCCGCCACTTCGTTGGTAACAGAAAAAAAACAACGTTGCGGACCATCCTGCTTGTGTGCCATCGATAGCTCCACCTTTTAACAGACGTCCGCCTCCGCTTGACTCAACAAGTGGAACGGAGAGATTTGGCAGGTCAGCTTAACCAAACATTTTGGTTCGTTTATGAATTCAAAATCCTGTTCTAGAGCATCGTTGTATCGCGAGCTCATTTCTACTTTCGGTATTTTGTATGTCCTGCACCGATACAAGCACGCTTCGCAATGTGCTGAGCATGCTCGACTGCGTTTTTCAAATGTGAGCAATGAAGTTGCTGTAGGAACACTGGACGAGTAATTGCGAAGTAACGCACGTGTGTAAAGAAAAAAAATGTCGCGTGTATTTACATTTATTTGTGCGCGCTTGTTGCTCGAAGCGTCTGCGAAAAGTTCAAATTAAGGTACGAGCGATGCTGTAGCTCCTGCGAGAAAGAAAGATGCAGCGCGTAAGCACTGTAGGAAGCTTCTTTCGTTATGATCTCACGCTGTTTGCTGCCTTGGAAAACGTTTTCTGTTTGCTACCCTGGAAAAGGTTATGAAAGGATACTCTCTGTAAATAATTGCGAAATAAAACATTACGATAAAATACATAAAAATATAGGAGATACTTAAGTCTTGTGTTCAGGACGTATTCAATATGAACCAATTTGAAATGCTTAGATTTTTATGCTGATATGCATACGGACAAACCTGATGCTGTCTCTACTTTCGAGTTGCAGCACGCCGAAATAACACTTGAGACTTTATGTTATAGTGTACACGTACTTCGCTTTGCAGAGCTTCCTTTCATAAGCGTGGATGGGCGGAAGAAGCTTTCCAGATCCTTGATTTTTAGGAAACCGTGCCTCAACACAAACGAAAGAGAAGGGTCCATTGTGGCCTATGCACCTTCGCTTGCGGACAGCTCTCCTTGCACTACTCAGTTCGCGCCAAGGCTCCGATGGGGGCGCTGGTGACGGCTTTTTCCGCAGCGCCGCCTGGGCAGAGTCTGAGGTCTATCACCGCTGCTGTTCATGCTTTATATGATAAGTATGGAAAAAAGGCTACAAGGACGCAATCTGTCGTACAGATTAGGCGCAAAGGTTGTTGAGCAACGACTACCGGGTTTAATGTATGCGGACGATATTGTACTTGTTCCGGCGATCAACAATGAACACGCAGCGTGAAAGCAACCAGAAGAAGAACGTTTATTCGGGATTGCTTCCCAACATATATAGTGTACCGGCGGCTGCATGATACCAGCCACGTGTTACAGATAGCATGCTGGCTAGGGCACATGCATAGAGCGCATGCGCGTCTGATACAATACATCTCCCTCAGTGCAATATTTAAAAGTCTGCGAGCACAATACGGGACACTTGGTGGAAATCCTGGTCGTAGTGAAGACGACTCGGCTGTCGCTTTTGTCAGGTGGACCGCCTTGGCACATGTTGGGTGGACTGGGTTGTAGGCTGCGATACTCCAGCGTTTTCCTGGGCTTGCGTGGGCTGTGTTATAGACTGTGGTGCTCCTGCGTTTTCCTGGGAAATGTCTTCACTCTCAGAGTCATCTTCCGTTAAGTCACGCCGGAATGGCTCACGTGTGGCTAGAAGATGTTGTCGGTTGCGTCGAAGCACCTTGTTGTCCTCTGTAAGGACGTGATAAGGCCTTGGTGCCACCAAGCCCATGACTCGAGCTTTGCAGTACCATGCATCCCCTCGTACTCGTACAACTGCATCTTTCTTGAGTGCTGGCAGATTTTTCCCTTTGGATGGCCTTTGGCTGCGTGGTTGGCGCCGAGACGTCAGTTGACTGGAGCATGACACGAAGTCTGGTAACCGAGTGCGTAACTTCCTGCCTTGGAGGAGTTCTCCAGGGGACCGGCCTTCGGCTAGTGGAGTCAAGCGATAGCCGAGTAGACCCAACCAGAAGTCCTCGCTGAGCTCGCCAGTCTTCTTCATTATTCTTTTCACAATTTGGACTCCTTTCTCGGCGAGGCCATTGGACCGTTGGAATCTCGGACTCGACCTCACACGCTTGAACTCGTATCTGGATGCGAACAAAGCAAATTGATGAGATGAAAACTGAGGACCGTTGTCGGTGCAGACTTCCAACGGAATTCCATACCTTGCAAAACTTGAGCTAAGTGTAGCAATGACAGTGCACGTCGTTGTGTCGATTAGCTTTTCGACTTCAGGAAAGTTTGAAAACGCGTCAAACACGCACAGGTAGGAGTTTCCGCCGTACATAAAAATATCAACACCTACCCTGTACCAGGCATGGTCTGGGATCGGCCTAAGCACCACTGGTTCGGTTTGTTGTTTGTACGCGCATTTTTGACAAACAGAACAGGTCTTGACCATGTTTTCGATGTCCGTATTCAGTCGCGGCCAAAAAACCAAGTGACGGGCTCTCGCTTTGCACTTATTTATGCCTAAGTGACCTTCATGAATGCGACCGAGTATTTCAGCTCTCATAGCCTTTGGGATGACGACTTTGGTCCCCTTCATAACAATGCCCTTGACTTCTGATAACTCAGTACCGAATGGTTTCCTCCACCCTTCAATTTCTTCTCCATTCCTTAGTTGCCGCAACGCTGTCTGCAAGTCTGGGTCAGCGGCCGTCGCTTCTGCCAGTCGATCAAACATTTTCTTGCTTATCAGCTCCGACGTCACGCTCACTGCATGTACATACGTCAACGTCATCAGTGAAGTCATTTTTGTCGCTTGGAACGGCCGACGATGATCTTGATAGCATATCGGCCAGGAGCAGTTGTTTGCCTGGGACAAAGTGAAGAACGTAATCGTACCTTAGCAAGCGCAGAAAGAACTGTTGTAGTCTTGGTGGCATGTCGCCAATGGCTTTCAAAGCAATTGCTAACAGTGGTCTGTGGTCGGTCTCAATCACAAACTTGCGGCCGTAAACGAAATGAAAAAATTTCTCACAACCGAAAGTAATGGCCATCGTTTCTTTCTCTATTTGCGCGTATCTTTGTTCAGCCTCAGTCATTGTGCGTGATGCATAGGCGACCGGCCGCCAACTACCACCATATAATTCTGAAGAAGGGCAGAACCAATCCCATTTTTTGAAGCATCTGCAACGACCTTCGTCTCCCTAGCAGGATCGAAAATGGCTAGCAAAGGTGGACTGCTCAGTGTGTCGCAGACAGCTTGCCATTCTTTGGAGTGGTTTTCGGACCATTCAAAAACGTTGTCTTTTTTAATGAGGCTTCGTAGAAGCGTCGTCCTTTCCGCCAGATGCCGTATGTATTTTCCGAAATGGTTCACGACCCCGAGCATTCTGTGAACGCCGGCTTTGTCCTTTGGCTGAGGCATTTCACTTAATGGTGCGGTCATTGCGGGGTTAGGTCTTATTCCGTCTTTGTTTATGACATCACCCAAGAAGTCAATTTCGGTCAGACCGAATTTGCATTTCCCCGCGTTGAGCGTTAGGCCGGCCTTTTTAGCTAGTTGCAAGACTGTGCGGAGGCGAGTATCGTGCTCTTCCCTTGTGCTCCCCCATATCAGCATGTCATCGGTATAGATTCGCACCGCTGGAGCATGGTCGAATATTTCATTCATAGTTCTCTGGTAAACTTCAGGCGCCGAAGCAATGCCGAAGGGAAGTCTCAAGAAACGGTAGCGTCCAAAAGGCGTTCCAATTGCGCACACCTTTGACGTAGCCTAATCTAAGGGGATTTGATGGAAGCCCGAGTACGCGTCGATGCGAGCGAAAAAAAGCGGCACCGGCAAGCTCAGCCTCAATGTCTTCTCGTCGCGGCATTTGATAATGCTCTCGCTTTAGGCACTCGTTAATACGCCTCGGGTCAGTACTGTTAGCAGATAGCCAGGAAGATTTGCAAACTCTGGTTAATTACTGTGGAGACGAAGGAGACAGTTTAGGTTTCAGTTTTAGTGCAGCTGAGTCCGATGGGATGTTTTTTCAACGATACAACTGATCAGGAGCTTACAATACAAGGCCATGAAATACCCCGAGTGGCCGAATACAAATATCTCGGGTATGGATAAACAAAGGGCAGATGTATACAGAAAAGCACGAACAGTCTCTCATAGCTAAGCGCGAAGAGATGCCGGGATAATGAAACATATAGGCATTCAGGGGGTACAACATGTATGAGGTACTGAGAGGTATTTGGAAGGGAGTAATGGTGCCGGGACTTACTTTCGCGAATGTGGTCCTGTGGTTAAAGGCAGAAGTTCAATCGAGACTAGAAGTAAATCAGAGAGCTGTTGCAAGATTAGCGCTAGATGCCCACGGGAAAACCACAAACGAAGCTGTACAGGGGGATATGGGCTGGGCATCGTTCGAAACACGGGAAGCTCAGAGTAAAATCCTATACGAAAAACGTCTGAGGAAATTGGACGATAACAGGTGGCCAGTTAAGGTATTTAAATACCTATACAGAAAGAGCATTGACTCACAATGGCGGAAAAGGACTAGGAAGCTAACCAGTAAGTATGCCAGACACGAGGACGGAGAAAGACAGAGCATTAAACGACAGGTTAAAAACGCGGAAGGTAAAAATTGGATAAATTCAATGGAAAAGAAGCGTAGTCTTGTCCTATATAGAGACTGGAAACAGCAGATCAGGAAGGAAGCGTTTTATCATAACTCAAGAGGCAGTGCCATACTCATTGAAGCTAGGTCATGATGTCTTAGGACAAGGAGCTATAAAAAGAAATTTACCGAAGAAGACACATGTACTGTGTGTGGTAAATCTTTAGAAACAATAAAGCACCTCATACTAAAATGTGATGGTATCCATCCCGATGTCGATGCGGGCACAGTCACTCTTCCTGATGCCCTAGGGTTCAGAGATAACAATAGACATGTAAATAAATATGCTGTGGAAATTAGCAAAAGGTGATTGGAGGATTGGTGGCTCAAAAGCAGAGAGGTAACATAAGGTTAAAAGTGTAGGAAGGCGTATTTAAAGAAAATGGCGAATTTGAATAACTCACAACACAGTTAAACAAAGATAAAAAAAATTACCGACGATTACGTTACTTCCTAATGCGAAATTTGAGCGCAGCAAATAAGCTGTTTCACCTTTTGGATAGATTGAGGCAAAGAAATCGAGCAACACATGTATGCGCTATCACAGAATTTTTTTTTTATTTTTCACACGTATTCCTTTAACAAAGACTCCACTAACAGTTCTTGACAGTCATGAAGGAAGCTTTGTGGTCGGAGAAATAGACTGATATATGTTCGACTTGGTACACCAATGCTTGATTCTCAAAGACGAGATCTATACAAGTGCCTCGCGAGGTTGTCACAGCCGTGGGGGAAGCAGAGGCTAAGCGCCGCCGCCGAGAAGACCCTGCCGTTCGCGCCGCCGAAGCGGAGGCTCATTGCCGCCGTCGAGAGCAACCAGCAGTAAGCGAGGCTGAAGCAGAAGCTCATCGCCGCCGCCGAGAAGACCCTGCAGTTCGCGCCGCCGAAGCGGAGGCTCATCGCCGCCGTCGAGAGCAACCAGCAGTAAGCGGAAGCGGAGGGGGGCGGCGTGTACACCCAGCGGCAAACGATGGGGGCAGAAGCGCGCGCAGCAAGCGGACAACACGATAAAGGGAGGAGGGAAGAGATAGCAGCGACTGACTGATGCCTTTGACTGATACTCTTTCTGCATGGCGGCGACGGTGTTCTATGCAGTCACGTTATCTTGACTCTCTAGCGGCGTCAGCGGCATCCAGCGGTATCAGTCGGTCGCTGCTAGCGCTGGGGGGATGAAAGGGGGGCGGAGCTGGTTACGAGGCCGACGACGACGCCGACGACGACGACGACGCGAAACCCAGGAACGGACGCCAAAGAGCTGCGCTCTAAAAGCTGATCATGGTGACAACTGCCATAACCCCGTTTCAAAGGGGACACTCCTACCTTCCATCCATCCATTTATCACATTTGTGCTTCTGCTCATGCCGTGAAACGACACAGTCAAACGGCCAGGCCCTGTCCCCTTGCGTTTGCGTTTACCCTAATACCGGACTCGCGAAACGCTACTGCGTTAGTAATCTTACGGTGTAAAGTGACGGCCGCAAACGCGCAAATCCTGGCGCCGATCGGATAGCGTGAGTCCGATGCGCTGCAACCAGTCCGCTCGTATGCTGCCTTGCAGAGGGACACGATGTCGCAGCTTGACATATTGCCAGTCGCTACGTTTCCAATCCACAGCGCGACAAAGTCGGATAGTGCTCGCGAAAGGACTGAGACCAACTCTGACCGCGGAGCTCTCGTCAAAATGGTGCACATTGTAACAACACAAGCAGACTACGCTTGCTGTGTGCCAGAAGTGCTTAAGTGTAGTGATAAATTGTTCTTATGCATTTTCTTTCTGTTACTTTCTTTTTATAGAAACTAATTAACTAACATTCCAACTATTACGCACATCATTTGTTCACCATAAAGGTGGAAAAATGATCTATGACGCGCCCTAGGCGGCCAGTCGGATAGCTCGCCCTGCTACCCTCAATTGGGTGATTTACGTCATATGGGTAGGGGCTGCTGAAAATTCCTCCGAGCAGTGTGCTGCGATCGGCAGCGTTGTACATATTTAAAACCTTATAATAAATTAAGCCCCTTACGCGGAGCACTTAGATGCGTCAATTAATGTTCAGAATGACCTACTCTAACGACTCAGTACGTTTGTACAAAATCGTCAAAATAACTCCGCAATTAAAAAAAATGATATCGCAATTCTGTAAATTGCGTCTTATGGTACATCTAAAGCGGACAAATCTAATTATTATACAGGGTCCTCAATATTTGGCTGCGCGTGTTCAAAAAAAAGACTTCGCGTTCACCGCTGCACTGTTTTTGCTCAAATTTTGCAGAACGATCACATTTCGTCGTCGGCTTCGTTTAGTATAACACTTGGCGCTCTTAGTGGTCTGTTTTTTGAGACAACAATGAGAAACTGTTTAAGCCTGTGGGAAAAATGGCGTCTGAAAAGCCGGCCCTGGCACTAAATGCCTGGATAGATGGATGGAAGGTAGGAGCGCCCCCTTTGAAACCGGGTAATGGCAGTTGCCACCATGCTCAGCTTTTTTATTTTGCCTTTTATTTTTATTTAGCTGTGCTGTGTGTTATTAAAATTCTCGATTTTCTTTAAATACGTCTTTCTACCCTTTTAACCTTATGTCAACTCCCTGCTTTTGAACCACCAAACCTCCAATCGCCTTTTGCTAATTTCCACCGCATATTTATTTACATGACTATTATTATCTCTGAATCCTAGGGCCTCAGGAAGCGTGACTGTGGCCGCATCGACATCGGGATTGATACCATCACATTTTAGTATGAGGTGTTCTATTGTTTCTACAGATTTACCAGACACAGTACATGTGTCTTCTTCTTCGTTAAATTTATTTTTATAGTTCTGCGTTCTAAGACATCGTGACCTAGCTTCAAAGAGAAGGGCACTGCCTCTTGAGTTATCATAAAACGCTTCCTTCCTGATCTGCTGTTTCCAGTCTCGATATAGGACAAGACTACGCTTCTTTTCCATTGAATTTATCCAATTTTTACTTTCCGCGTTTTTAACCTGTCGTTTAATGCTCTGTCTTTCTTCGTCCTCGTGTCTGGCATACTTACTGGTTAGCTTCCTAGTTTTTTTCCGCCATTGTGAGTCAACGCTCTTTCTGTATAGGGATTTAAATACCTTAGCTGCCCACCAGCTATCGTCCAATTTCCTCAGACGTTTTTCGTATAGGATTTTACTATGAGCTTCCCGTGCTTCGAACGATGCCCATCCCATATACGTACATATGTACTGCTTCGTTTGTGGTTTTCCCGTGGGCACCTAGTGCTAATCTTCCCACATCTCTCTGATTTACTTCTAGTCTCGACTGAACCTCTGCCCTTAAACACAGAACCGCCTTCCCGAAAGTAAGCCCCGGCACCATTACTCCCTTCCAAATACCTCTCAGTACCTCATACATGTTGTACCCCCACAATGCCCTATGTTTCATTATCCCGGCATCTCTTCGCCCTTTTGCTATGAGAGACTGTTCGTGCTTTTCTGTATACATCTGCCCTTTGTTTATCCATACCCCGAGATATTTGTATTCGGCCACTCGGGGTATTTCATGGCCTTGTATTGTAAGCTCCTGATCAGTTGTATCGTTGAAAAACATCCCACCGGACTTAGCTGCACTAAAACTAAAACCTAAACTGTCTCCTTCGTCTCCACAGTAATTAAACAGAGTTTGCAAATCTTCCTGGCTCTCTGCTAACAGTACAATATCGTCCGCATACATTAAACCCGCTAGTCGTTGCTCAACAACCTTTCCGCCTAATCTGTACGACAGATTATACCCTAGATTGCTTCGTTTTAGCCTTCTTTCCACACTTGTCATATAAAGCAAGAACAGCAGCGGTGATAGAGGACAACCTTGCCTTAATCGTTTGTGTACCTCGACAGTTGTCGTACTCTTAATTCCTTCCCATGTTATTTCAACATTATTTTCTCGATATATTTCCTGCAGAAAATGAATTACCTCATGACCGATACCTTCATCTTTTAATATGTTCCACAGGAGTTCCCTGTTCACGTTGTCGTATGCACCGCTTATGTCCAGGAAGGCTAAATACAGAGGTCTATTTTCCGCCTTAGCTATTTCTATGCACTCGGTAAGCACAAACAGGCTATCATCTAAGCGCCTATCACTTCTGAACCCGTTCTGAAGTTCTCCGAGTATTCTATTGCTTTCTACCCATGACCGCGTTTTTAATTTCACCGCCTGCATCACCAATCTATATATAACTGATGTTATCGTAATTAGTCGGAAGGATTTTATGTTTTTTATCACCTTTCCCTTTATAAATCAAATTAATCTTACTCTGTTTCCAGCTGTACGGAATTTGCTTATTTGTTATGACTGCCTCCAATGCTTTTATCAGCGTTTCCTTGCTTCTTGGGCCAAGTTCATTAATTAACTTGATTGGAGTTTCGTCTATCGTCGCGGACGTGCATTTTGTAACATTTGCTTCCGCCTTTTTCCAGTTAAGATTGGTCAGTTCTAAGCTGTCTTCTATTATGCCATCCTGTGTTGCTCCCTCATTTGGGGCGATTACCCTATCGTCTTTCCTAAATGACTCTGCTATAACTGAACCGATGTATTTCACAGCGTCATCATCATCATCAGCCTGGTTACGCCCACTGCAGGGCAATGGCTTCTCCCATACTTCTCCAACAACCCCGGTCATGTACTAATTGTGGCCATGCCGTCCCTGCAAACTTCTTAATCTCATCCGCCCACCTAACTTTCTGCCGCCCCCTGCTACGCTTCCCTTCCCTTGGAATCCAGTCCGTAACCCTTAATGACCATCGGTTATCTTCCCTCCTCATTACATGTCCTGCCCATGCCCCCCATTTCTTTTTCCTGATTTCAACTAAGATGTCATTAACTCGCGTTTGTTCCCTCACCCAATCTGCTCTTTTCTTGTCCCTTAACGTTACACCTATCATTCTTCTTTCCATAGCTCGTTGCGTCGTCCTCAATTTGAGTAGAACCCTTTTCGTAAGCCTCCAGGTTTCTGCCCCGTAGGTGAGTACTGGTAAGACATAGCTATTATACACTTTTCTCTTGAGGGATAATGGCAATCTGCTGTTCATGATCTGAGAATGCCTGCCAAACACACCCCCAGCCCATTCTTATCCTTTTGATTATTTCCGTCTCATGATCCGGATCCGCCGTCACTACCTGCCCTAAGTAGATGTATTCCCCTACCACTTCCAGTGCCTCGCTACCTATTGTAAATTGCTGTTCTCTTCCGTGACTGTTAAACATTACTTTAGTTTTCTGCAGATTAATTTGTAGACCCACTCTTCTGCTTTGCCTCTCCAGATCAGCGAGCATGCATTGCAATTGGTCTCCTGAGTTACTAAGCAAGGCAATATGATCAGCGAATCGCAAGTTACTAAGGTATTCTCCATTAACTTTTATCCCCAATTCTTCCCAATCCAGGTCTCTGAATACCTCCTGTAAACAGGCTGTGAATAGCATTGGAGAGATAGTATCTCCCTGCCTGACGCCTTTCTTTATTGGGATTTTGTTGCTTTCTTTATGGAGGACTACAGTGGCTGTGGAGCCGCTATAGATATCTTTCAGTATTTTTACATGCGGCTCGTCTACACCCTGATTCCGTAATGCCTCCGTGACTGCTGAGGTTTCGACAGAATCAAACGCTTTCTCGTAATCAATGAAAGCTATATATAAGGATTGGTTATATTCCGCACATTTCTCTATCACCTGATTGATAGTGTGAATATGGTCTATGGTTGAGTAGCCTTTACGGAATCCTGCCCGGTCCTTTGCTTGACAGAAGTCTAAGGTGTTCCTGATTCTATTTGCGATTACCTTAGTAAATAGATTGGCCACGGACAGTAAGCTGATCGGTCTATAATTTTTCAAGTCTTTGGCGTCCCCTTTCTTATGGATTAGGATTATGTTAGCGTTCTTCCAAGATTCCGGTACGCTCGAGGTCATGAGGCATTGCGTATACAGGGTGGCCAGTTTCTCTAGAACAATCTGCCCACCATCCTTCAACAAATCTGCTGTTACCTGATCCTCCCCAGCTGCCTTCCCCCTTTGCATATCTCCTAAGGCTTTCTTTACTTCTTCCGGCGTTACCTGTGGGATTTCGAATTCCTCTAGACTATTTTCTCTTCCATTATCGTCGTGGGTGCCACTGGTACTGTATAAATCTCTATAGAACTCCTCAGCCACTTGAACTATCTCATCCATATCAGTAACGATATTGCCGGCTTTGTCTCTTAACGCATACATCTGATTCTTGGCAATGCCTAGTTTCTTCTTCACTGTTTTTAGGCTTCCTCCGCTCCTAAGAGCATGTTCAATTCTATCCATATTATACTTCCTTATGTCAGCTGTCTTACACTTGTTGATTAACTTCGAAAGTTCTGCCAGTTCTATTCTAGCTGTAGGGTTAGAGGCTTTCATACATTGGCGTTTCTTGATCAGATCTTTCGTCTCCTGCGATAGTTTACTGGCATCCTCTTCCTGAGTTAAAGCGGAATACCTGTTCTGTAGCTTGATCTGGAATTCCTCTATTTTCCCTCTTACCGCTAACTCATTGATCGGCTTCTTATGTACCAACTTCTTCCGTTCCCTCCTCAGGTCTCCTCACAGCATCATCTCCCTCTAAACAATTTCCTTCGGCATCGCGAATCTGTTCCTGCTTTCTGTGATTCGCTTTACCCAGCCAGCTTATATGGTTCCAGAATTTTCTTGACCCCCCTTTATTAGTTGCATCGCGAACTTCAGCCAGCCAGGGATCAGGGGACTGCTTTATTTTAGCCAGCTGGACGAGCACCTGCACTTGTTGTTTCTTTTGTTGATAAGATTCCCATTTTTGGCCTATTTCCTTTACAGATAACTGCGCCCTCTTTGCTTCTCTGTGTTCCCGAGATGCCAACCGTCGTTGTTCGATGGCCTCCCTAATTTCCTTATTCCACCAACTTCGTGGCTTCCTCTTTCCTCTCCAGCGGTTTACTCCTTTTACTTCTTTTATTTTTGTACTAATGAGTAGTTCTAACTGATTATAATCCCACCTTTCCATGGGAGGTTTCTCTATTGCTTCCTCTATGCCGGCCGCTATTTGCGCTATTTGTTCGTAATTTAATTTTGCGTACTCTTTTTGACTTCCCTGCATTTCTATTTTGAGCAGGGCTCCCAACTGTAGACTAATACGCTTATGATCACTTCCGAGGCTGTACTTCCCCTCTTCGTCTATTTCCATTACTGCGAGCTTGCTATACAACCCCTGCGACATTAAGCAGTAGTTAATGGTCGTTTATCTGTTACGGGACTCCCACGTGATTTTTCCCTCACACTTAGTTTTTCTATTTACTATAACTAGGTTGTCTCGCTCACAGAAGTCTAGCATCAACCTTTCATTACAATCTGTGTGTCCATCCAGATCCTCGATGTGGCCATTCATGTCAGCCAGCAGACAAATATCGGCACGTTCTCCAAACTGCTTTATATCGTCGTCGAGACACTTCACTAGATCCTTGTTCTCTTGCCTGCATTTGGCCCCTGTCCCTAAATAAACTACTCCTAGCCATGTCTCTTTACCGGCAATTGTACCTGATACCCAGACATGTTCTTTGCAAGTTAACTTTATTCTTTGCCAATTTGTTCCTTGACGTATCAGCATACCTACTCCTCCTCCCTTCTTCTCCGTTGTTGTTCTATTGCTCCCTTCCCAGACGTAGCCTTCAATAAACGGTGGGTCCTCTGGATCCCTGAGATGTCTTTCGCATAGCGCGTATACACCTACTTCTTCGTCCTTTAACTGCTGTTGTATTTCTAACCACTTGGCTCTCTTTCTACCGCCTTGCATGTTTATGTACCTGATCCTGGTGTTAAGTTTATTTTTTGTAGTTTTCTTCCTGGACCTCCTAGTGGCCATTTTATTGGCGTCAGCCTCTATTGTTGCACTTTCTACACTGTTTCTATATACCCCTACGCCCTGAGGCGCAGTGGACCCCCTAAAAAAGCTACTGCTCGACCTGCCAGGCGCCAGCCGATCTCGGCTCCTAGCCTTCCATTAAAGTGGATGCCATCTCGTGTAAAGCCTCCGCCAAAGCCTGCTCTATGCACTTCTCTGTTTATGTCTGCCACTTCAAATCCTTTCTCCTGGCTTAGCTTTCTTATCTCACGATTAACAGCCACAACGTCCTTGCAATTTCTCCGTTCCGTCCTTGCACCTCCGGCACTGTGCATACCACGATCTGGACTTGCTGTGCTATCACCCTTAAATTGTCAACTCCCTCCGCTAATCTTTCCACTACTTTTGCGGCTTCACCATTCAGGACATCGTTTAGCCCCACCGCTACCACTACCAAATTGCCCTCTGCAACATTCTCAGAAAGCTCGCATTTTGTTTCTCTCAGTACTGCGTCCATTGTCCTGCCTGGGAACGTCCCGACTGCTACCCGCTTATCACCCTTTGCACGCTCCATTATAGCTCTTTTGCACCTCCTCATTATTGAATCCCCACCGATAAGTACTAGGGCCCCATTCCCTCCCTCCCTCCTAACTTCCAGATTATGCTGCCTCTTATCATTGGCTATGAGCTCATTCCTTGGGGTTAGCTTGTTCCCCTCCTCTCTTCGCGCTCATTGGCGCCCCTGTGGCTGCAGCGTCGCCTCACTCGGGGCGTGTTGCACTACTTCATTATAGCTACGCCGATTCACCGGCGGCGAGCTGACGACCGCTTGCTTTGGCTCCCTGCCTCCCACTTCGTCTGTAGGGTCTACCCTACTTTCTGTGTTTTTGCCACCGCTTTGATGCCCTGACCCGACATTCTCCGCTGCCCGCGTCACAAGCGCATCGAGCCGCCTTTCCAGTTCGGCGCTCCTTTCTTTTTCTTCCTCAAGCTCGGCCACGGTCCTTACTAACTGCGCGGCCTGGGCCGCCTCCACCTTGACGAAATTGTCAACTTTCGCCTGCAGTGCTACCCGCTTCTCCTGCTCCTCCCTCAGGTCAGCCTTAAGCTCTTCGAGCTTAGCCGCCCAATTCCCTTCCAGTTTTTGGACGGCTTCCCGGACACCCTCGCACGACCTGCACGTTAAGCTAGACCCCTCCGCGTATGCTAAATTCTGGAATTTAGTCTCGTCGAGGAAGCACCATCGCAGGCACGCGTCGCACTGCACTTGCTCCCCGTCCCCCGCGGCCTTCACGTTCTTCGATTTCATCGCTAGGCCTACGTCCCTAGGCCCAACGAGCAAGTTCGCCAAATCACTCACGTAAGGCCGACCTCGACCGCTATCCCAAACAAAAATAAAGAATTATCACTCCCTACTCCATGTAAGAATGCGAAGAGCTAGCTGAAAGAATTAAATAAGCCTATCAAATAGGTCCCTCCTACCACCTAGGCCTAACGGGGGAGCCGCCAGACCTAGACAAAACCGGTACGTTTACTACTCCTACCAAGAATTCAAAATTTGCGCCCCTACTCCATGCAAAAGAAAACACTTCAAAACACTAGCTAATAAAGATAAAAGAGTACTTAGGTACGAACGAAGTCGCTGAAGCCTCGTGCACAGGAGCGTCCGCGAGCCACGACCAACCAAGACTCTCTCCTGGCTCGGTATTCAGTTGAACAGGTTATAACTAGCGCCACTCTGCTCGTACGTTCTTTCCCTAGCGGCAAAAGGGGCGAACTAGACCAGTAGTGCTGGAGGAGGGAGATCTGTGCAGGTGAGTTCAGTCAATGCCTAAAGTAAAGGAGGCATAGGTTCAGTAGGTCGTGGCTGATACGATCGTCAGTGGCGCCCCGTTACAGTGTACTAGAGAATCTAGTACACTGTAGGCGCCGTAACTCAATCTAGTACAGGCGCCGTAACTCACACAGAGCACGTCCGATCGCCATCAAGCCCGATCTGGATCAAAGTTCTCGATCACGATTGGCTCCCTACCGAAGCTTTCGCAAATGAGTCAATCGTGATCAATAATTTCGATCCCAATGGGGCTCGATTGCGACCGAAAGTGGTCACGTGACGTACGCCATTATAACGATACCTAGCAAGAAAACGGATGGCGGGTTTGTTGCTGCCCTTAAAATTTTCGAGAGGCAGCATAGGCGTCTGTGCAGTGCGAGTCCTACGGGACTTTACAAATGTAAATACTGTTGAACTCGTATGGGTCCCTGCCCATTCAGGGAATCAAGGGAATGAGGATCGTACTGGGTAGCCCGAGGTCTAATCAACCGGGAAGTGTGCCCCTCAGACTCGGTTCCCATGGATGAGGCACGGACGACATACCACGTACGAGATAACAAACTACTACAAGCAAAAAAAGCGAATCTACCCGCCGCCAAACGCAAGCCTCACGCGAGCGCAAGCCTCGATCCTGCGTCGACTCCAAACTAAGTCGTTCCCCAGCCCACACTGGCTGGCCATAATTACCAACGGGCAATGGAATCCATTATGTCAAAATTGCACAAATCAAACATTGGCTACTCAAAATCACATTCTTTGGGGGTGCGAGGGCTTACCCCTCCCAGGTCGCTCCTGCCAGCTCCCTCAGAACAGACGTGGGAGGAGCTGCTCAGAACGCCGGATGAAAAACTACAAAAAGCGCTCGTTGCCTGGGCCGAAAGGGTCGCTCCTTTCGATATAGCAGAATCTCAATATATTAAGTTGTTAACACTACCTTTAAAATTCGCGGAATTTCTCTCTCTCTCCCTCTTTCTCTCTATGCTTCTGTGTTTGTGCAATGTACGGTAAAGCATATGAGCCAAAGGCCCGTAGGATGAGCTACAAAATGCAAATCGGTGCCTTTTATTTGAAAAGGACGTGACGACTCGCTTTGTTATTAGTGGTGCCCCCGTTTTCAGAAAGCCGGCTGGCTGGCAACGTTGGATCACGAGTAGCCGACCATTTCTGTCATGGCTTGAACGGCGCGTTGTGTGTGATTGTACGAAGTTTACGAGTGATGTTTCTACTCGCGAAACATGTTTCAGTCGACGAAAGTAGTATTTTTGGTGGATGTGGCGTCGTTCTTCAGCCGCGAAGACCGACTAAATGTCGCTGACTACCAGCATGCCGTGAACGCGGTCAAATACTGTTGTCTGAAGTTTCTCACGCACTTCGGCACGCACAGGACACGGTGGGGCTACAAGTTTTACAATAGCAATGGCCTTGCCCGTCAGCGTATGGAGAAACGCCTCTTCTGCGAGTTTAATCTGGAAACATTCGAAGATTTCGAGGACGATCTCGTCAGGCGATTTGAACACTACAGGCAAGCATGCGATGCAATTGATCGCAGTGGTTCTTGCAACGTACCCGAAAAAGATCCCCCCTGCAGTGTGCTGCGTGCTGCACTAACGCAGATATTCTCCGAATACCAGTGGGACGCTCCTAGCCTTTCATCTCCCGTCAAGTGGAAATCAAGAAAACGCAAGAGAAACTGCGTAAGTGAAACTTGCGAAGGTGAGGAGGATGTAAACTACGTATTTAACATCTCGCCTTGCCCGCATACCGACAACGACATTGCCGCCTTCTTGGGCCGGCTGCCCACTGTCGATGGGGATGTTGCAGATGAAATTCTTCCTACCCATGTCCGTCGCCTGCTATTCGCCAACGCGTCAGCCAAGTTTTTCTGGATTGATACGACATCCCTGGAAGCCGCCGTTGACCACGGCACCACGGCTAGCCCCAAGCTTCGGAGTGCTATAACGGCTCTTGGCGGAGACGTTATATGCATAACGACACTTGTTGCTGCTGGAAGTGTTTGTCTAGGCCAAGACGGACGAGTAGCGACACAAGGGCCCCTTAGTGCTGTCCCTTTTTGTGATGTGGCTGACTTTTATTTTTCGACCACCATCGGGGTCAAGGCTCAACAGCAGATGACTCCCGTAGTGTATAACGGGACCCGCATTGGATCGGCTGTGCTGTGCCAGAATTCCTCCCGTGTGACTGAGGAGCGTGTCGCTGCGGAAGACTGGAAAGAGATACGGATATTGTGTAGGACAGGACAAGATGCTAAACTATGCATTTTTCAGTCCACTCAGGTACATATATTTCGCTGTGTTGGAACGAGTTTGCATACATACTCAAAGACTCCTGCCACTGCACTGAGCGAAATACTGTCCTGTCTTGTGAATGGCAACGGTGCACTTTTTGTTGAACTGTCATTCAATCACTCATGTCTCAGACACTTTGGTTTTCTGTTCCCCATAGACCACACTTCATTTTCTGTGCACATTGTTACAGAGCCAAACCTGTTGACACCAAAGGCATTGTTAGAAAATGCTGGTAGTGAATTTGCAGATGGTAACAGAGGTGTAATGGAACATATTGGCATCCTGCGGAGAAGTAGTGATCGTACACGTTTGGAAAAGCCCTTTGCAGCACATGTACTTGAAAGGTGGTTTGTTCCTGTTTCCATGGATTGTGTAACTGATGTTGGCAAAAAATGGGAACATTCCACCTCTCAAGACTGCATGCTCAGAATGCTGCGACGAGAGTACCAGACAAAATTCCCAGCCAGCAAGGGCAAGGGTGAACATCGCCTCATGAGTGATCAGCCCAAGCGACCAGTGTCTGCACTTAATATGCGGAGATGCCTTAGTGCCTCTTTTCCTGTTACGTCTGCATCAGAAGTCAACATTGAAAACGCTTCATTTAGCCAAACTGCACCCATTGCAACAGCTTGCTGTGATGTTGACCAACTTGTCATTCAGCTCAAGGAATGTTATGATGCTGCACTTGATGCAGAATTGCCAGTATCATTGTTAACATGTGCCCAGAACATTGTGAGTGTGGTCAAGCGGTTTGCTGAGAGTCAAGAAAGGGATTTAAGTAGTGGCGAAATTGCGTGCAAGGTGCTTAGGACTCACTTTACTTTGAGCTGTGTTCAGATTGCAGAGAAGTATGTGACCCTTAAAGATGATGATAGCTTCAAGCGCCGTGTTCGTGAATATCAGCTGCAAGCTCTGTTGGCATTGGAGGAGGAGGTGAACTTTCAACCAGCGGGCAATTGTGTGGAAAGAGTAACATCCCTGCTTCGAACACTTTCCTTTATCTACAACCCAGCATGTGCTAGTGAATTCTTGAAAGGTGTTGTGAGCAGCACCTATCTAGCAACCCTTAAAGACATTCTTATTGAGATTGGAGAGGAACTAAACATTCAGATTCTTTCCACCGAGCTTGACACTTCACTTGCTTCTGAAGGGGACCTTTTTCAGCTGGGATCTGTTCCCTCTCTGCAGTCACAGGAGTCTTATTTGTCAAGTATACCATCATCAATCATCTTACAGCGAGGTGCTGATAATGCTAATGCAGCAGAGAACAAAGCCTTAGCCAGAGTAGATCTCTCACAGCCACTAGCACTTGAAAAACGTCAAATTGTGGTTAAGCAGGCTTTCTCAAAGCACAGAGCAAATGATTCCAAAGTGTCAAGGAAACATTCAAAAAGGGTAAAGACAGAGGATGTACACAGTAATGAAAATGAAGTACATGCCAAAAAAAAGTCGCAAAGGGGCATAATTTCAACACCAAAAGCAAAGCGTCGCCATGTCCTAAAGACAACATTTGTACCAGAGACACCTCATGGAAAACAAGGACGAAAAGCTGTTCAGCGTCGGCAAGAGCTGCTGAGGCAAAAATGTAGTGTCACCATCACACTGCCAGTGGTAGAGGAAACTCCTGAAAAGAAACACTTCTCTCGACCAACAACTTCACAATCTCAAACCCCGGTTAAGTATGCTGCTGCAGAAATACTGAGCCATGCTGAAGTGCAGTGTGCTCAGAGCAGCATGACACCAAAGAGAAGCCTACGACCAAAGATGCTTTTTTCTCATGTGCAAGCAACACCCCCTGAGTGGAACAGTTCAGAATGCCTCTTCAGTTCTCCCGTTAGCAGTGTCTCTCCTGGTGTTGTTGAGCAGACACCCAAAAAATTTGTTTGCAGGGGCAATGAGGTACAGCCAGGAAATGACCCACAGTGTACCTTGACACCACGTAGAAGAGTTTCAAAGAAACTTCTGAGTTCTCCTTCAACACCAAAGTCAGCGCTTCATTGTGTCAGCATTGTTGATTCATCTCCAGCTGCCAAGAAAATGCTCTCAAAGTCGCCAATTGCCACTTTGAGAAGGCAAACATTGTTTCCAAAGGCTGAAACACCAAGACAGTTGTTCAGCATGAAGAGTCGTGAAAGCTCGCCGATTGTGGACTCTTTGGACATTGTTGTGGCAGCTCAGGCGAGCTCTGACGTCCAGTCATATTCCATCTCTGCAGAACAAATTCTACAAGCAGACAATGATGCCATGCTGACTGTAGCTTCTGCATCATCAGAAGCCTCAGTTAGCTCACCAGTGTTGCCAGAATGCACATCTCGCTTTACAAGGAGCAAATCGCGGGAAACAGGCCTTTCGCCACACGAACTGTTTGTGTTATCGCAGAGGAGCCCAGTGAAAAAGGAAAACCATGTGTCTAAGAAGAGAGGGAACAAAGCAGTGAACTGTGCTGTGCTAAAAGACAATGACCAAACTCCAAGGCAGTGTGTGACAAAAAAAATTTCTTACACTCCTCCTTCTGCATTGAGTTTGTTACACCTTACTAACTCTCCCATGCTGTTAAAAAAGAGCAAATGATTGTGATGCTGGGTTGTTTTAATTACTGCATTTATTTGGCTATCTGTACTTTTATCTTGAGTGCATACTGAGCTTGTTCTGAATGTCGTTGATGTTTTCATTTTTGCTGAAATAATGTAAGTATGTACAGAAAATGGGGTTCAGCTGACAGATCATTTTATACTTGAATCAGTGTCATTTATTGTACAGTGAAGAGTGGTGGACGAATGTCTGAAATAATCAAGGCCATTTTACGTAACCATGCACCTTTTTTGCCTTCTTTTCTTTGTGCCTGACGGATAGAACCAGGTCTATGATGGTTCTATTAGCAAATTGCAAGGCGAGGGTGAGATCAGGGATCTAGCCTTGAGTGACTGCTTCATTCCAGTTTTCAAGTGCAAGACTGCATGTTATTAGTGTCTTACAGAATAATTGAAATCTTGAAATTTGTGCTGTGTGCATATCACTTCAGGGTAACCATATGAAGTCAATGACCACTGACAGAAAACAGCATTGCATGTGTCGTGCAAAGGTTGTAGGTTCAGCCCCCACTGGCAGCAAATTGTCTTCCACATTTTTTCATTATAGCTAAGCTTTCTTAGCGAATCCTAACAAACTTTGCAAGAGATTACATGTTGCACAGATAACAATAAAGAAAGTTGTACACATGGCATTTAGTTTTATAGTATTTAAGTAACTGCTTCATGAAAGTTTTGCTTCACAGATGTTCCAACATGTGCATGAGATATGCATAATTCTTTATGTCTACATTTCGATTAAAACGTTTAATTTGTCTTATGCCTTGCTTGGCTTCATATGGTTACAAAATAATGAACAAATTAGCCCATCGGTTCCCCTGATTTTTGCTCATTACTTCAGGATAGTGTTGTACGCTGCTTTGAATTTGTACAAGGTAGCCATCTGCTTCTTGCAGGACACTTCTCTTCTTGAAACAGTCAAAATGAATACATAGATATACGCATGTTCAGATTCACCTGCCCGTGTTGTCTATGTACAGTTGAAACTCAGTTTAACAAAGTGATGACCACACTCGAATTATTTCATTAAATTGGGAAGTTCATAAAATTGAAAAAGGAATTTTTCGGTCCTTCCAAGTCTAAAATTGTAACGTAGTGATACACAAAAGCTACTGCGGCATTGTATTTGCTGCTAAACCAGCCATCTGTCACATAAACCATGAAATAACGAAAGCAACCACCACCACCACTCCGACCGAGACGTGTTGAGTCAGCTGTTCCGTGCATGGGTGCGGCGTGCAGCCTCGTCAAAATAGAGCTAGGGATGTGACCATGGCGTCTAGATGTTTTAACGCGATAGCTTTAGCGTGCATGCTCGAAGAAGAACCTGTCTGCATCAAAATGAGAAAGGAATCGCTTCTTTTTTACTCATTTATTTCAGGAAAAACTTCGTTAAATCGAGTTCGCCCAAGTTTGTTTCTTAGTTCGAGCTGATGATAACATTGAACCATATGGGTACCTACTGAGGAACGGAAATTTCTTTGTTAGATCGGGAACTTCCTAAAATCGGGTTTCGTTGGATCGCGCTTTAACTGTAGTTCTCATAAGTTAAGCTCAAAAAGTTGCTTGCACAAATGAAAATATGTACATAGTGTAAATGTGGATAGTGGAAATGTTTACAGATCTAGTGGCTGCCTGCTTTAGTATGTGCGTTGCACATATTAAGCAAAATCATGACATTAAGCAATCAGAATATGGTTGTAAATGTTGCGGGCATAACATAGTGATGTTACCAGTTACCAGTAGGTATCTTGTGCTGTCATATGAATTTGTCTGCATCATGTGCACAATTAAGCACTTTTCTTCCCTTGCTATGTACACTTGTCCACAGAAGTTTTGGAAACAAAGGTGCAGCAAAAAGGCCTCCTTACCCAGCCAGAAACAGCAGTATTGTGCCGTGTGTGTCTGTACACAAGCTAAAAGATGGCCTTTGCAATGCTTGGGTGTTTGTTTATAGGGCTAAGAAATTTGGCTGTTTCATAGTTGTCAAGTTGCAAGAACATCGCGTATACACTCCTTGCTAATGATTCTGGGCGTGGCATGGCTAAACGTGAGCAGGTAAATATGCTTTTCTCGTAAGTGTACCCCTTTCATTACATATCAGATGCACATAAATTTCTATTGAATTATATATATGTGTGCGTGTGTGTGGTATTCAAAATCACTAGGAAGCGAATACGGATGTTCGACCAATATATGATGTCAGATGAATGCACAACTATATAAAAGTGGCCTAATCATATTCTTGCTGCCAGTTTTTGAGAAAATTGCCACTAATATGATATCGGCTGTTGTGTCGTCGCAGATGATAAAGGAGAATGAAATAAGGGACCCTTATATAGTGCTTTAGGTGCTCGCTCGTGTCGTTGAGGAGATCGACCTACAGGCAATATGTTTATTTCACAGTGCAGTTCGTTATGTCTTGAAAGAAGGCTGATCCCTCCGATCAGATAACTCAATGCATTACCACGTGTGCTGCAGGCTTTCGCCTTCACGCGTTGTAGGAGTGCAACATCCTGCCAATTTTTTAAAACATGGAGCATATGTGCAATTTGGCCCATTCTGGTGGATTACCTGAAGAGGTGGAAATTAGATGATAAATCAGAATGTTGAGGTAGCTAATTATATTTTATAAAAAAAGAGTCAGTATTAACTTTTCAATGGTTTATTTCGGAACACATGTTCACATTTATAAATGTAAGCCGGGCAGTAATGTGTCTTAAGCAGAAATCCTGAGACTAGCAGTTTCAAAATAGTCAAGTTTCCCCCTTCCTCAAGAGGTTCGAATAACTGCAAAGCCAATGCACATTTTTATCCTGTTTTGGGGCTAAATATCTCGAAGGTTGTGATAGTCTAGGATTGTTAAATGACTCTATGACTGCTTGGCTTCATAAATAGTTAAAAAGTAAATTAGTGAATCCTTTAAATTAGCTACTTTGACATTGTGATTTCTCATGTAGGTAATCTCTGCCTCTTCAAGAAATCAAACTGGAGAAGCGCTACCGGCAGTTTTTATACAATCTGCTTGAACTGAAAAAAAAAAAAAAAACGGCAGAACTCATCCCACGGTAAATGCGACGTTAATGCGATTAGCGTTGAAACAATTTAGCGGCACAGTCTATTGCCACCATCGAAACACGTAATGTATGAGGCGTGTCCTGCAGCCGGGATTTTTGTGCTTCCCTCTAGACATACTGCGCCATCCAGCGCTGCCGCCGCGAAGTCTGCGCATTGCATTCGAGGTGCGAGGTGCGCGCGAACGCCAAGAATTGTTCTATCGCTGCTCGTGCGCATTTGTAGAGCAGCGCGCTAAAACACATATCCATTCTGGGGAATGGCTAAAAATGAGCAAACACCCAGTGGTCCAAGTTCTGTATTCGGGCACATACCCAGTATCACCAAGTTGTGGTGCGAAGGAGATTAGGTACAAACATCGCAAAGTGGGTGAAATTTCCAAAGAATGCTAATCGCATTAAAATGAAGTAACGTACGTGTAACATTCTAAAGCAAGTGCTCAAAAATTACCAGTACGGTGTACTACAAAAACGTCTTCACCGGTGAGAGTCAGTGCGTCAGTATATTTCCCGCGTGTTTTGTTTTATAATCCAGTGCGATGGCAGACAGCAGGAAGTGCGTCCTAGTGCGGCTTCCGCTCCCGGCGATCGGCGCCGCCATGATTACTATTTCCACTTGAATTACAAACATAAACAAGCTATTCCGAGGCCGTAGAGCATCACATTGCGCTCCGCGACGCAACACAAAAATAACCGCAGGGCATCTCGAATCTCGGTCCTGCTCGTAACCATGAGACATGACCCGGCGGAGCGTGCCGCCGCCGTGTCGAACGGAGACGTAACTGGAGATTGGCAGGGGGCAGCAGGCCGCTGACGCTGGCTGATTTTGAGGGGACTTTAGGCTTAGAGCGACAGCGACACTTTGCAGTAGGCAACGCTACGTCGGTTTCCTCGAGAACCGCATGGTCGCCCGCGTCGAGAACTTGACCGAACGTCAGGTAAAGAGCTGGCGCTGCTACGTCGCGCGGCGCGACGCCCCCAGTCGGATCATGCTCCCCTGAGATGCCTTATCTAGAGCACTGCGGCCCCAGTGTGAGCTGCTGTCGCAGCTATACCAGCTCGCGGACCTCGTAGCCGCGCTGAGCGGTCTTTTTCCTCGCGTGTGCAGTGACAAGAGGCTTATGTTTTAGCAACTTGGGGCAAATCTCGGCGCCGTTCTAGACGGGAACGTCGCGCCTGCTTGATTTCGAGATGAAGAAGCTCTTCTCGCGTTTCGAGAGGATTGACCAGGGCGCAGCTAGGGAAGCCAACAACTTTGTCGGAAAAGTTTTCACCGTGGGAAGGCACACCGTCACAGTTGAAGACGTGATTGCTGAAGGTGAGTCATGACTACTTTCCTCCGCCCACTTCCATTTTCTTGCCTTATTCTGCGTCAGCCCTGTGCTCAATGAGACGTTTGTTTAAACATCTGTTTTGTTCCCGGCAAGTAGCAAATGCGAAAGTCATTGCGACACCGAGGCGCAAACGCGAAACGGACCCGAACGGGAAGAAAGCGTGTGCTTCCCTGACAGGTGGCAGCTTGGGAGAATCTTTTTACTTCTGCGCTTCCGCTGATCGATTGAACCTCGCACTGCTGTCTGTCACACGTCGCAGCTTGCTGTGAGCAATGCCTGCCGATGCTTGAGCCCCAACGCGCACCTGCATTGCTTCGATGCGGAAAACGCAACTCGTTGCCTTCCGAGACTGCTTTATGTATTAAATCGGCCGTGCAGGATTTCTGAAACACTAGCACTTCTGCTGTTTATTTCGTGCACCTCGTATGACATCGTCAGTTGACATCCGTGCGAGTTTACCGCGGGTGAAATGTGAATGGGAGATGCAACGCCTCTTCTGAGATTAGTCACACATGTGGATGCGAGCACGAGTAGGGTGACCGGATACATTGTCACTGCGTTTGTGTCTGCTTTGAGAAATAAGAAGTTTGCAAGCGGCGCTGTGTCCCAGGCATGAGCCTTGAATTTCCAATGAGGATGCGGTGTGTCACAATGAGACCGCGCGCACACGGCAAAAACGGGGTCAACGAAAAGTGCTGGAGAGTTAATACTCCGCCCCTCAGACCCTGGGGGAAATGCAGTAGAAAAAAAAAAAAAATCATCTAAAGAATGTCTCGCGCTGCCGCAGTGCTGGTGCGGCCGGCCCATGAACGCCCGGTTTCTTTTAATTTGACGTCCTTCCTTTGATACACAGAAAAGCCCCTGCATTAAAATCCCTATCGCGTATACAATCGTTGCGAGAAAATCTGCATGTATAACGCTGGCAGCCATGCTTAGGCACATTTTCTGATATGTGCCGTTTTTGGTGCGTATAGAAAGTACTGTAGAGAGAATTTACCTTGCCTCTGTAAGAATTATACTTCCACACTTATTAACATTTCGTGGGAGTTGCATCCAAGAAGTACTTGAAAAGTTTTGTAATAACGTTTCAGGGTTCTTGCATTGACAGTTATGTATTCGAAAGCGTGCTGCCAGTGTGTTGTAGAAATGACGAGGTGCCAACATTGTTATTTTTAAAAAAATTGTGTTGTAAAGCACACACGAGTACCTTTCGTTAAACTTTTCGAATTTCGTGAATTTCGGCTAGCATGTCATTTTAGTTGCAAGTTGGCCTAGTATAGTACTGGTGCTAGTGCTGCCTTTCTGGCTTGAGCACACGGTGCAGAGCTCGCATATGCGAATTTTTCTTTTACTATTATTCCTAAAATTGATTCTATAAAAGGCTCCAAAATTTATACATTCTTGACCTGTGAATTTGGGCTGAAACCTGCTATGTTTCTGTATACAACATTGCGAATATGACATAAAGCTCTTGCTGAATGTCATTTTCAGTCGTCAACTTCATATAATTTTCTGGAAGTTTGTATCAAGTTGAAATTAGCTTTTACTCCTATAAATAGCTGGAAGGAGGCACTAATATTTTTGTTGCAAGAGTGCTTTGGGAATGAGTTACAGAGATTTTTTTGTGATATTTGATATGACTTGTTATTGTGTGCATGAAAAATTAAGCTAAAACTAGACAAGTGAACTATGCTTACAATGAAACAGAGCTGCTATTATCATGATCCAGATGAAAGACATTGGAGGACACTCTCACAATGCTGTAGAGTTACCCATTTCCTATTCCATGTGTACTTATCCTATACAAGTTGCAGTAAACACAATGCCTAAAGTGTGGTTTTTCATACTCTTGTCAAGGGCCAGGAATTCTACTACCAGGGGAAATTGTGAATTGCTGCAATTGGAGGGTTATTTAGGACCCCTGGAAAGGAGGAAATTGTTTTTGCTCGTAACCTCTGGTTGGGTAAAATATTTTATGCTTGTGGTTAGAGCTGCAGGATGTCAGAAAGCTAAATTGTCTGAGCCAAGAATTGGTGACTTAGTCCAGGTCTTCACTTTTCAATCATTATTAAAACTAACATTGTAAAACATTATGTAGTAATAATCATGTGAACCCATTCCAAAATGTTCACAAATTTTTGACACTGCAATAAGTTTTATGTGGTGTCCTAGTTCAAAGTAGTTTCTGTTTTTGTTGTGTGTGTGTGTGTGTGTGTGTGTGTGTGTGTGTGTGTGTGTGTGTGTGTGTGTGTGTGTGTGTGTGTGTGTGTGTGTGTGTGTGTGTGTGTGTGTGTGTGTGTGTGTGTGTGTGTGTGTGTGTGTGTGTGTGTGTGTGCACCTTTCATATGTAAAGTTTTTGCACTGGTTATGGTGGAATAACTTATTTTGTTTTGTTATAGTGTACGATTGTAAGAGGTGTCAGCAAGAATCTGGGGCATTTGAGAATTATAGTGTTTGAAGGGTCGAAATATTCTGAATGCTTGTATTGAAATTTGTATCCACGTGTGCAAAACATATTTATAAAAGTTACCATAGGCACGAAAAGATAACTATTGACTTAAGTTTTTATTATGGATGGACAATATTAAGTTCCAATATGATTGCACAAAATGTGAATACCAACCTATACGAAACACAAGCAATTGCACTCTAATGCCATGTGGTAGACCCTGAAATGACTGACTTTTTTTTTAACACTAAATTTACTGGAAATTTAAAAAGCTGTTGGGTTACTTTACCTCTCTCAACAAGTTATAATAGCACTTAGCATGCGCATGAAATGTCAGTTAAGGCATAGGAAGTTGTTTATTCAGCCAACATACTATACTATAGCTATTTTTCAATGTTCCATGTTTCAGTTTTGTTCCATGTTCAGTATACAAGGTTATGGGAATTGTTTTTCTCCCCCCCCCCCCTTTTTTTTTTTCAGGAGGCTTTGCCATCGTTTTTCTGGTGAAAGGATCTAACAATGTGCGGTATGCATTAAAGCGTATGTTTGTCAATGAGGAACATGGCCTGAATGTCTGCAAACGTGAAATACAGATTGCAGTAAGTTCGCATGGGAAACATGCTTTTGTGCTTGTTCAACAGTTCTATCTGGCAGATGTATGTTGTTACATTATCAACACAATGTCTAATGTAGCCATACAATAGCGCTGCCATGCACCGTATTTCGGTACGCATGCGACATATATGCAGCAGCACTTATTTGTCAGTGGTAGAGTAGTTGGTATTTTGAGGAATTACAATAAGTAAATGGACTATTTATATGTGAAGTAGTGAAGCTTTATGCATGCAGGAAAGGCTATGTCAATGCCATGTTTGCAAGGATCCTTTCATTTTTGTGAAACTTCGTTAATGTTAACAGGCACAGTGAGCATCATTAGTGCACTCTTGTTAAATTGTTTACAATGCTAAGGTGGCTGATTAGTCTAGATTTTTGCAAAGTTTGGTGCTTGTTTACCCCTTCAACTGCAGTACAAAACACTTTGCCATTAGCACCTCACCGCTTTACACAAAATTGGCGTATTAATTGGCACAAATCTGTTGTATGTGAACCATACGTTTTCTTACAACCATATGAGTGCTGTTACTTGGACTTTGAATGTACTCCAAAATATTGGACGTGGCAGCGCTGTACTGCTACTTGTTTATTGTCTTTAGACTGTGGCTGTACTTTATTCAGATTTTGATTATTTTTACTTTATTTTGTTTTTAAGCCCCGCATGTTAGATTCTTTGTGTACTGGCTTGAAGAGCATCCATAACTTGAGCGCTTTAACCTTTCAGGCCTTGATTATGAGTGCATGGCTGGAAAAAAAAATTACTCCTTTGGTGTGAAGTCATCTCGAATCAAACAGGAGATGAAAAATACCAACCGAACGCTGGAGACCTTATGACTTTGTGAATTTGATTGCATGATTCCAATTAGAATCAGTACGGTTACATGGTACCTAAATTAGAACATTATTGCACCTAAATAGCTGATAAGAAATGGTCAAATCTTGAAAGCCTGTCATACATGGTATGTGTATTAGGGGCCATATTGCTGGTGCTATTTACGTGAAACTGTTGACTCTCTCGACTGAACATGTTTTTTATTGAATCAGCAACAGTGCTCAAAACTGCCTGTTGCAAACATCCATTGCTTTGATAGTTCCCATTTGGAAAGATGCATAGAAGGTGCCTGAAATGGGGCCTAAGTTCAGACGTTGATGTGACATAAAAATTATAAAGTTAACTTGAAAAGATACCATGGGGCTACATAGATAAAAGCATGCTGTAAAGGATGGTTTGCTATATGGTTTGCGTATAACATATCTGTGGATGTGCCTTGCTTGTGAAATTTCTAACGTTAAAGGTTCCCTGAAACGGTTCGGACAAATTTTGTAGACACGTATGGTACAGCTGCAGTTAATAAATCGCACTGCAATTTGTGTGAAACGTCTCATATTAAGAGAGCTACAGATGATTACAAGTTACCCTCCTCCATAGCCATGCATTTTCTCCTCAACTCGTTCGCCAAGTGATCAAGGCTAAGCTCTGCCTTCACTGCCTCTGCATCATGATGGTATGTCATGTCATCTACTTCCGGTTGACTAGGAGCGAGTGAACGAAGCCTCTCCAGCTCTCTGCCAGCTGCCTTGCAGTCAATCCCAAGCAAGAGCTATCGACGCAACGTGTGTTGCGAGCATTTCTGTCTCAGCGGTGAGCGTGTCCGGTATTCCGGTAACCTCAGGCGAGATGGGCATTTTGACGGATGGGTGGAGGCATAAACTCAAGCTGATGGAGGAGCCTTGGTATAGACGTAAGCGAGCGGCCTGATTGGTCTGCATGGCCCAGCCACCTGGCGGAGCAGAGCTTAACCAGCCAACCAAAGAGCTAATATTGCTCTAACCAAATTTAAAACATTTTACATTTACAAAAACGTGTTCACGATTAGTGATTACGCTCCTGTGGAAAATTTACACCAGCAGCAAAGTAGAATACACTTGGTTACTGCTACTGTGTTTGGTTGAGCTCTGTGCCACCAGGTGGCTGCACCATGCAGGCCGTTCACGTTTGTGCCCCTATTCATCCCGTAAAACTGCACGGTAAAACGGCCAGGCCCAGTCTGTTTGCGCTTGCGTTTACCAGAATACCGGACACGCGAAACACTATTGTGGTAGTGATCCTCTGGCGTAAAGTGAGTGACGGCTGCAAACGTGCAAATCCTGGCTCTGATCGGATAGTGACAGTCCGATCCGCTGCAGCCACTCCACTTGTCTGCTGCCTTGCAGATGCACGCGATGTCGCAGCTTCACATATTGCCAGTCGCTACGTTTGCCACCCACAACGTAACAAGGGCGAGCCATGGCGCTTGTGAAAAAGATCGAGACTAACGCTGACCACGGAGCTCTTGTCAACATGGAGCATGTTGTAACACAAGCAGAAGACATTGCTTTATGCTGGAAGTGCAGTGAGAAATTGCCCATGTGCTTTCTCTTTCTGTTACTTTATTTTTATAGAAATAAATTAACTAGCATTACAACTATTACAAACAACATTTGTTCATCATTAAGTTGGGAAAAATATTGATGATGCACCCTGGGCAGCCAGTCGGATAGCTTGCCGTACTAGCGTCATTAGGGCAATTTACGTCAAATGGTTAGGGGTGGCTGAAAATTCACCCGAGTGGTGTGCTGTAATTGGCAGCGATGTAAAATTTTAAAACCTTATAATAAATTACACGCATTAAGCGGAGCACTTAGATGCATCAAGTGATGATCAGAGGGACCTACTGTAACGACTCACTACTTTGGTACAAAATCATCAAGACCGTTTCAGGGTCTCTTTAATGAGAGGAGTTCATCTCATGTCTCATCCCTTTGCTTGTTTGTTTGACGTCCTGTTGACTTAGTGGTTGAACTCGCATTTTTATGTAGCTTAACCTTTATGTGCTGTGCTTCGGCATAATCATCTGACCGCCGATGTACACTCCTGGCCTTGCTTGAGACAGTTTTTGAATAGGAAACATCCACAGACTGGTTGCACAATCTTCTCAGAAGTTTGTTAAACTAAAATTTTATGGTAGGTTTTGTTTTTATACGACAAATCGTGCAACAAACCCTATCTATTCATGTTGCTTGTCTCATTTTCTGACATGGCAGTCGCGTACAGAAAGCCTACTCATTTTTTGAACGATGCAGCAATTCAAGAACCTCTTGTGAGCTCCCATTCAGAACATTTTGATGTTCATCACAAGGTGCTTTCAAGGGACAATGACTACAGAGAAGCCATGCTGCCTGACACACTAATTATCTAATTAGATCATTGATTAGCATACATTGCAATTTTTATTAAATTTTCATATTAACAATTATGTAAAATGTTCATAGATATATCATCAGTAAATAGCATTTGAATTTAAAGCCTTGTAATGAGTTACTTGGTCTAGTTGAATTTATTACTCTTCTGAAAAACATCTGGCACCCAAAGGGTTAAACACTCCAAATATATTGTAGGCAGTTTTTCTATAATTTTTTTTCTGGTAATTTGTGTTTTCCGTTATGATGCCTCTAAGGCTCTGGCGTATGTACTGCTGCTGCTGCTGAGCTCTAAGTTGAGGGTTCAATACCTGGCTGTGGTTGCCTTATTCCAATGTGGGCTGAATGCAAGAATGCTTGTTTACTTAAATTTAAGGACACTGAACATTAAGGATTCCGGTCCGTTGACATCGATTCGGGCTCCACACAAGTGTATGATAGCCCCTGTGTTGATTTGGAATGTCAAACTCAATCAGTCAATCAATCAATCAATCAATGCTATAATTGCTTGTGCTCATCTTACAGAGTAATCTGAGCGGCCACAAGAACATAATTGGCTTTGTGGATTCTGTTATCAACCATGTTGGTGGTGGCGTCTATGAGGTCCTCATGCTCATGCACTACTACAAAGGTCAGTCTGTTTATTGTGAAATTGCATCTTTTACCACAGCTTAGCTTGAACAAAGAATACGGCACTCCTACTCTTTTCTCAGCAATAAACAAATCATCAGTATTGTACGAGCTAATGAAAGTGTTTCTTGCCAGTTTTGGGGAAATTTGTTTTTTTTTTTTTATGAAACAGCATCACTGTTTCAGTTTGAAAACCTGCCATTCTTATGTGAAAATTACCAGAAAATTGTGAGCGAATGCATTTTTCTGCTTAATCCTACACTGTCAGTAAAATGGGGATTGTAGCGGACCCTGTCACCTTTGTGTATGTGTTTGCCTATTATACCATCCCTGCTCCTCTCTTTTGCATCTTCAGTGGGATGGAGCGATGGCTGCACTATCACTCATCCATCGCTCCAGCCTGGAAGGTCTACTGGGCAGACTCTTTCTTGACGAGAATTATATCCTCGTTCTTCCGGCCATGCTCAGCTAAACCGCGAGAATGGCCTGTTGAAGTACAGCCACACACGTGCAGAATGCATGGCACTGCTACTCAGATTAGCATTCAGGAAAGAGCAGCTGGATTCACTGGACCTCCCGGGGATAGAACAACAGGTCAGTGACAGCCGAGCTGTCACTTGGTCCTGTTCTGGGTGGAAAGGGGCAGGGGTGGAATACGCAGACATCCACACGAAGCTGTGTGCACCGCAAATGTCACCAATGCCAATCTTGAAACTGGCTCACTGTGGTTTTCATAAGAAAGGTTTGTTCAGAGGAGCCAAGTATTGAAAACTGCTCCTCCACAATTTCGTTTCCCTTTAACGAACTGCTTTAATACCCTGGCCACTGTAGCCAGCAAAAGTAAATGACATCAAAATGGCACCAAGCAACTCTTATAAGAATGCTTTGAAAAGAAGTTTTTATTTTTTGTGAAGTAGTCGTGCCATATAAGTCATGAACTGAACTAGCCGAATTAAGTAGAGCATGAATTTGTTTCTACATTCGCCAGTGTTTGTGACACTGCTGTGATTCATGCTCAGATACCAGAGTGTTCCACTACAGTGTGTTTAAATGTAGCTGCCCAGTGACTGCACATAGTAGTCTGAAATAAAACCCAGGAAGCACTTTTTTCTCGTGTTTTACCTTCTGCAAGAGGCTTTCACACACACCCGTAATAACGGAGAGAGGAAATTGAGTGCCTTCGAATTGGCTAATCTGATTACTAAAACCTGTAACAAGATTGAGCTCGCATGACTCCATTAATGCCAAATTGAGGCATGCATGAGCTATTACCCTCTGATCAGCTTAGAATGTACTCTGTCAAATGGTAGAAGGCTTTTCTTAGTCCTTGGGTCATACATCCAGCACATGTAGGGCTTCTTAAAGCTAAGTTTAAGGTCCAGAAATTGAATTGAGTTATTCTGTGGGCAATTCCCAGGTTAAATCTAGTCCACCAGACTCTGTCAAGAAGGTGTTAGTTAAATCTTGGTACAGGTTTTAGTAATCGGATTAGTCGATTCAAAGGTGCTCGATTTCTTCCCTCTGGTATTACGGGTGTATGCGAAAGCCTCTTGCAGAAGGTAAAATACTGGAAAAAAGTGCGGAAGTCAAAAGGAAAAACGAACACACACATAATTCCGTACGTACATAAGCTGTCCCGCAATATAAAGAAGGTCGCAGCCAGATACGATGTGCGCATTGTTTTCTGCCCCATGCAGATTGGCCAAAATTTTTGCTTTGATGGTGAATAAGCTGCCGGCTACATGCTCCAAGAAGCAGGTCACAAGCTACACCGATTGTGTTAGCGATGTCGTTTACAATATTCCTCTGAAGTTTGGCAAGGTGTATATTGTACAGACGGGACGATGCTTCAATGATCCAACGAGGGAGCACCGGTTGGCGGTCGACAGCAACATCGGCAGCCACTTGGCAGACCACTGCAAGTGCTGTGGCTGTGTGCCACACTTTGACAAAATGACCTTTCTTAGGAAAGCAAGAAACCGCACTAAAATGGAGATAGCCGAGGCTTTCTTCATAGAAAGAGCAGGAATAAGTGTTTTAGCACGCCGTCACTAGTATTAAGTCACTAAGAAATGTCATTCATAAATGATAGCCTGTAATTGCCGCTGAGATTAGAACGTGCAGCTGCCATATTTGGTTGGATTCTCAAGTTATGCCGGTAATGCATGCGTGCTCATATGTACCTGCCATGATAATTCAGTGCAGATCACTAACCTACGAGCAGTGTTAACTCCTATCACCCTTGCTTATCTCTACTGGGATTAGTTTTCACTTAACTTTCGTGTGTAACCTTACGTGGGTTCTGGTGAATAAACATATGGAAGTTGGCGCCCGTATGTGTCGTTTGTGTCTCACCTTGTCCTCGTCTGCTTAGCGCCGTAACCTTTGTTTTTAAGATATCTGATTTGCTTGTAATCAAGCTAATGATTTAGTGATAGACAGTGCATTTACCTACTGAGCACAGTAGAGGCAGCATTGGACATTATAAGCTTTTTAATAAAGTGAAATGTGTATTGGTATACTCACCAAAACATGTCTGAACATGTAGTAAATGAGTATGTCCAAACTAAAATGAATTGGGCTTTGCAACATTCACTGTGATTATTTCTGCTAGAAAGACAGCTGGAACATGTATCTAGTCTTGATTTATGTGAACCTTCTAACCCTGGAAGCAAAAACGGCAGTTATTATTGTGAGAAAGTTCTCATGTTAAAACAACAGGACTCCCGAAAGACTGGTGTCTCTTGTATTCTTGTTTGCCATACTTTCACAGTGAAGGTAAAAACATTTCTGATTCTTGCACAGTATGGTGAAAGAGCAGTTTCTACTGCAAGCTTCAAAGTTGATGGCCCTTGTGTCTTGTAGGGCCAGCAGTGGTGCCATTACACATTAGTGTGCATTTACTGAAAGCTGGACGAGTTGGTTCCTTGTATAAAGTCATTCCATGCCAAGTGCTCCAGACAAATTACTCAAGTACAGTTCTAGGACAGTTTTCACTAACTATTTGTCGTATTAGCATTTAATGTGCTATATTATTTCCTCCATTGCTGATCTATTGATACTGCAGTGCATTTTTTCATTTGACTGCATACTTTGCTATATGTTTAAAATACCTTCAATGCTGTAATTCATGTTAAAATTTGTGGAATTCGTGCGAATAGGCAGATAATTGTTTGTTCAATTTTCACCACGTATGTACTGCTGCTGAATGCGTCCGCACACTGTAGGGGTTGACAGGTTCACCAAGCTGCTCGTGCAGCTTTTTTCCACGGCTCTCCCCAAGTGATAACGAGATATAGTCAATTCAGTTTAAATCAGTAGTAGTTTTACCAGTAAGAAATGGCCAATTTGGTAGGTTTTGGAAACATTTAGGACTCTCAATTAATGTTTCCCTAATAAAATTGCCTATAAACACTACTACATGTTGAAAAAGCTGTTTAAGGGTTCTAGAGGCAAGGTTGTGAAGAGCTACACACCAGATAACCTTTAGAATAATTTTCTTCTGGCACCATGTTCCATCTGCATCAGCAAAGTATGTCATGTGATGAGAAACTTTTTTCAACAAAAATATTTTGGGTAAAGACTGGTGCAAAACCATCAGTAGCCATGTTCTTTTAGAAGAAAGTCTGAGATGGGCAAGCTACACATCTGGGAGACTGGCCCAATCTCAAACATGTCAACAGTCTTCACATGTCAATTTTTTTTTTTAGCTGCAAAGTTTACTTTTATAGGATATTAAAAAGACCCTTTTGTAGCACTCTGCTACAGCAAGGCAGATAGCAATATTTTCTGTGTATAGCTGAACTTAATATGCTGTTTAGTGCTCCTTAATCCTGTGCCATCATGTAGTGTTTTCTGCCTTCTGCAAGGTAAATTTTACCGACTCTCTGTGTGCATTATATACTATATCAAACTGGTGTTTTACTTTTTGGTAGGTTAGGTTAGATAAGGATATTTGTGAAAAGTTGGGTAGACATATGGAATACTAAATATGTTGTCATTTGAATGAAAGGCATTAGAAAACAATGCAATCGACACTATATTGTGAGCAAGAATTTACTCTGAAAACCTGTAATGTTGTTTGCAGCAGGAAGTCCAGGTGACTGAGTAGTCTAGATAGGTATGCGGGTAATAAAACAAAGCGCTATGTGCAACTAGGTGCACGTGGAGAGTTTGGCTTCTTATGCACTAATGCAAGGTGTAAAATGATTTGTGTAACATGTAAATGTAATACTGGAATGTCATATGCATGTGCCACTTTAGTAAAGCTAGCATGGTGAAGAGAGGTGCCGAGGAAGCCAGGCATTCTTTAATGTACATAACATCGCACCTCTTCAGGCAAAGTTAAACGAAGGCACTGCTAATTAGATTGGTGCAAGTGATTGTGTAATAAGCTTGCTGCACCACATGCTAGCTCACTAATTGGTGCTCATTTTTTGCAACAATGCTCCCTGCAGAAGGGCCATTTGGGTGATTGCAGGACTACTTCTGGCCAAGTTAACACTGCACATTTCAAGTGACAAGTATACTGTTGACACTTGAAAAGGCCCTTCTGCTTGAAGCTCCCAATTAGCCCCGAGAACGAACTACAGGGGCACTTTGAGCACTGCTTGCGTGACGTCAGGGCATGGACTCGCGCCTGTCTGCTGCAGTTAGGGCGGAGTCCGGGCACCTTCTGCTCTGTTTTCGTTTGTTCGCTCTCGATCCCTCTGCTTGTATACTTATGGTGGTCGTCTGAAATATACTTTTTCCGAGTCTTCGTTTGCGAAAATTTATTCAAAGAGCTTATTTCTTAGACGACAATGCTGTTGTCAAAGGGAATGCTGCAGTGCCAGCTGAAGGAGTGCAGACCAGCCCATTGCAGGTTTTTCATGCACGGATTGACAACTACAAAAACATAGCATATAAGAATCCAGTTATGATACCATACCTGCCTGGATGCAAAAAGAATGTCACAAATGCAGCTATATATGACTTCTACAACAGTTACCTTGATTTTAATCCGCTAAAACAGGTTTGCTCACGACGAGTAGTTTATGGTATAATATGGATTTTTTGCATTTCTTCACATAAACGCTCGGCAGTAACACAGGGACTTAACACTGCAGTTTAGATTCTACATGCACCACTTGCTTCTTTAACTGCTTCTCAAAATTAGGGGGTTATTCATGTGTTTATTTTAGGTGCCGGTAATTTGACTTGAAGCTAATGAAGGCTTAGAACTATTTGCAGAATACGAAAACGAATGCACCAATATATATTTCCTTTTCCACGCTACATGTTCAACTCACTTGAGCAATTTACTGGTGTCTGTTGCTTGAGTATATACCTCACGAATCTGTTTGGCGAACTGACACACTCTGGCTCGGCCCGAAATTTTTTGTGAAATATATCTTTTGGACCGTATGACTGCAGCCATAAAGAAGCCGAAATGTCATTCATTAGTAGTATGGGTCATATTGAAGATATCATAATTCCCCGGAGGAGGGTCAAAAATCAAGTGAAATATGTGAGACTTGTGGTGTCTTCTTTATGAAGGTTTGCAACTTTTTTTTTTATGTACTGACAAAGCTAATAGTTCTCCCTTTGTATAATTAAACACTGGATCGAGACATGGTGAGGCAGAAGGTGCTTGAATTTTCCTTTTCTAGGCACCCTAAGCTGAGCTGTAGTACCTCGAGTATACTTAAGCATTGTAATTGGCTCTGTAAAAAACTGCTTCATGGTTTCAATTTGAAGTTGTAGTGAACTGATCAGTTTTGCGAACAAATGCATGCTTCACCATAACAACAGTCGGTTGCTACCGTTGTGTGAGGGGCGTGCCATATATTCAATAAAGTCTACTGAGGGCCACCATGAAGCATTTCATCGCTTGAAGCTGATTGGCTCTCGATTTTAACCACAAAACTTTTCTTTCAGGTGATTGCTACTATGGTATTTGTGAATTAAGCATGTTAATACTCTACATGATGCGCCGTCATGTTAGCAGCCATAAGCAATTCGTTTTATGGGGGCTTGTTTCAGAGAGTGGAGAAAGTAGCAGCGAACTTTTTCATACGAAATGGCTGCCTAACTTTTTCTTTTATGCATTGATCAAGTGGCCATATTTGAATAGAACAACTCACCAGAGTAATAAGAATCATGATGACAACTTCGCTGGGCAGTGTCTTTCCAACATGGATGACATGTTGACACCAAATACCAAGATTTTTCTTCCTTGTAAAATGCAACGTCTCTCATAGCTAAGTACTAAGGAAATGTTAAGTGTTTAGCAAAGCATCATACACAACTTTGCTTGTTTAATTTTGCAGACATTCATTTTACACAAAATTTATGGATAGGCACGGCGCATATATGCATTACAAAACCAGTAGACCCCTTCAATGCTACATAGCTCGTGATATCTAAGCCGCAAATTTTCTCGACTCATGCGCTTCTGAAGAAGAAACTGTGGTTCAGGCATTGCAGCAGAAAGAAGCCTGCATATCCTTCAATAAGTATGGCTTGAGCTACTTATACCCCAAGCATACATGAAGAGAACAAGCGCACGTGGCAGTCGAGCGAGCCGGAGCCAGCGGCGTCCTGGCCATGATGTCACTCGCGAGAGGGCACAACTCCAAGTTCTCACCGCTAATAACCTTAATTAGTATAGCTACACCATATTATTTGACCTGAAGGAACACTCTGACATCTTGATATTTAAATTCTTAACTTTCATATGAATTGAATAAGAGATAGTGTTTGATTTATATTAAAAATTAATATTTGCATAATCTTGTATGCTTATCTGATGGTCTTGCCAAGTTTGTGCAGATCCTGTGTGAAATGAATGGCCATTTTGTGCAGGGCATGTGCTGCAGCTGATGAATGAGAAGCTCCACACCGGATTCTCAGAGCAGGAAGTTCTCAAGATCTTCTGTGACATTTGTGAGGCGGTGTCAAGGCTGCACCATTGTCAGACACCCATTGTGCACAGGGACCTCAAGGTGGTCTTTACTGTCTTGCTTTCTTTAGTGTCTAATCATTGAGGTTATTTGATGCAGCTTTGGTCTTTCGGAACGAATGATATTTTACTTATTTATTTATAGATACTGCAATCTCTATCATGTGATCATAGCAAGGTGGTACAGCTTAGTAAGCGGAATACAACAAAAAGAAGAGCATACATGTGAGGCAGGTCATTTTACATACAGATACACACATCACTGTAAGTGAGGGTTAAGTGCTGTACTGAGTTGAACAATGTTTAGCATCGCTGGGTTGTCAAATATTATGCAAGTATTATACTGCTCTTCATGCAGCCTTACTTGCGAAAACTTCTAAACGCAAGAGCGTATAGGTGCTTTAGAGCAGGCCTTGCTTTGTTTTTGACCTTGATATGTGGCCGTCCAATGCCTCCATAGCCTGGCTTCTATAGCTAAGTAACTTGAGATAGGAAAACTGTCATCTGGGGTGTCGAGTGTATTCATATTGTAGTTACCTTTAGGGTGGCATGCTTTTTCGTGATGAGTGATTGTAGAAGGTGCTGTGAATGGTGCACAGCAGCTTTCCAGGAGTAAAATCTGATAAAGAGGAAGGGGTTCTTTAAACTTTCAAGCAGTCGAGATCGATGTCAACGTCTTTGGGCTACTGCAGCCTACTCCAATCATTTTTTTTGTTTGCCTTGTATTTTGTGACCTTGAATGTTGTGTAAACGAGTTTAGCACAGGTCAGTGCATAATGTTAGTTGTCCTCTAGTCTGACACAAACATGTTCACAATAATTCTAGCACTGTGCACTGATTAATTTCCAAAATTGCTTGACATGGGTGTTGCATCATATAATGGATGAAATTGAGGGTGTGCTAATGTTAATTTGGGTCTCTGTTGAATATGAATCATGGCAATAATACTTGACTCTTCCTTTTTTATTTGGGCAGCTTGCCTTGCAGCATAGATGTACATGAAAATAAGTGTGGAGGCCCTCCTTCTGCAAAATTGCAGTAGTAATTTAACACAAGTAAAATATTTTCGAATTATATCATTCAGTTCTATACACAGGTGCTGTATATAGTTTTTTTACACATTAACAGAATTAAAAGAAAATCGCCTGTGGCATAAGCACAAATCTAACTTATGGAACTGGATTACTTGAAGTGGACATCAGTTACAGTGGAAATCAAAATACATAATTCACTGATTAACAAAGCTTAACTAATTAACTTTAAATTAATTACTTCAGTGCACATACTGCAATACACGGATTGGAGCCAGTAATTTCACAAGGCACATCCACTTGGAACGAATTTTAAAACCAGCACCAGTTTTGTAATAAGTGCTGTCAAACTTGTGATAGAAATGCGCTGTTGTTCCACTTACTTTATCAACAAAACACCTTTTTGCGCATTGAAGCTAAAAAATTACTGTAACACCAAGGCATTTCATCACAAACTTGTGGGAAGTCATATCTCAAGACTGGTGTCATCCTCAGAATTTGTTCCAAGTGGATATGATTTTTTAGTCACCAGCTACCATTTGTAAATTGCAATATGTGCCATAAACTAATTAGTTAATCAGTGAAACATCAACAATGAGTCGACTACTAAATTTGATTTCTCAGGCAGTTAATGTCTTCCTATGAGAGTAATCTAGCTCAAGAGGAATTGTGCTCCATGTAAGAAGAATTGTGCTCCATGTTAAACAACAACAACAATGATAAAACGGTTGAAATCTAATGTATTACACTTTGCCTAGAGAGGAGCATACTTGCCAGCTACAGAATCACTTTGATCCGCTTAAAAAGGTAAGATCATAAAATGAATTGGCAGAAAGATTGTAGCACTAAAAGTATAAAAGACTGAAGTATTGCAGGTGGAGAAATACAAGTACAATATCTGTAATGTACTGACAGTACACTACTGAGACTGTTAATACTGTACTGCAAATCAAATTGAACAGCAGTGTAGAAAGACATGTTTAAGGTGCGAGAGGTCCCGATAACCTTATTAATAATGGTCTTATTTAATAAATAGAGGCAGCGATAGCATCGAATAACCTTTCAAAAACCCATTTTGATTTTCTATGCCCTTCATTTTATGTGCTATAAACAAAATACATTTGTATGGATGTGTGAGAGCACTTTGACATCCGATTCTTTTGCAATGATAGTAATGCAATACGTTATTGCCTCCCGTAGTGACTGTGAAGTAGCTGTCTGTAAGTAATACAGAGTATCCAAAACATTAACTGCAGATCGTGTGTATATATTCCAGATCCTGCTTGGAAAGAGCGTTTCCTCCCTCCCCTCCCGTAAATATATTGAGCCATATATGCAAATAGATAACTGCACTTTAATAGTATGGATTCAAAGTTTCATTGTGTCAAGACTATTTTAGTTTGTGGGGATGCTAGACTTTCACGCTTCCCCTGATATTGTTTTCTCTGCTTGGCTCGCGTATCTTGTAATGTGGCTTCTGCGTGACTGTGTGCTGTTGGCTGTTGGTGTAGTTGCAGAATAATACGAGAGATAGCGCGAGTGTGGCGCTGCTAATGCCACCTAATGGCGAGCTTACTTGGGAGCAAAAGGGAGTACCCTTTTCCTCTTTGGCTTGAGGTCGGCCGGGTGCGCGGACATTTTGTACACCCAACGTCATGTCTTGCGGGACTTTCCTGCAAAAGGCTTCGGAGCGAAACACCATGGTGGATGAACACGATTGTTTGATTGCTCCACCGTTCACGTAACTGTACACGTGAACGATTAGGCATTGGTGAGAGCAGCATTCCGGGCAAGTTGGTAATCGATTACTCAAGTATTATTGCGCCCTCTCTTACGTCCGTGTCTTTTGTTGCGCAATAATACTCGATTAGGCATTGGTGTCCAGCATGGGGGCGAACATATGCACTCGATATCCTGTTGTGGTGAGTCGGACTTCCTCGGTTCACCAGTGCCCGTCGGCATGTCTATGGGCAGTAATTTGGCTAGTTAGCATTGGTGTATGAAAAGCACAATAAATGCCCTTGCGATTGTTTGCACTACTGCATTGTTATTCCTTTGTCCCAAGAGCATGTTTTATGCCCTGCATAGTATGCTAGACACATTGCAGAAAACATGAAATGAATCCATACTGCTGTGGGAAAAGCACTTGGAATATTATATAGGGTTGCAGAGATGTCACAAAAACAAATTTTTGTTTAAATGGGTATTAGCGTAAACTTAATGGCAATGAAGCACATTTTATGCAGCCACTGTGACTGCATACAATGTGCTTTTTGCTGTCATCCAGTTCAAGAGTGTACTGTGGTATTTTTGCATTTCAGGAATTATGAAACAAACTCGGTATTTGAAATGTTAAAGAAAAGTGAAATTTTTCAACTGAGAAATGAAATGTTTATGTGAACCCGAAGTATGAACTATGAAACGTTTCTATGAGGGGGGCAATTTGGATAATTGTAAATTTGTCTTGCTTGGTGCATACATATGCAATATGGAGTTATGCATATTTGTTGATTTCTTTGAAAAACGTGTGAGGAAAGCCTAATCCTTTATTGAAGCTGAAAGTTCTTAGCAAAACCAAAGCACTGGGGAAGGCCACATGGAATAAATACAGTGATTTAACTCTTGCATTGAATGCACCAAATTGCACCAAATGAGATTTCCTGTACAATCCTAGTAAACACATTTTGTTCCCAAGTGTGCCAAAATTGGCAACTGCGCGAAATTTGTGTGGACGATGTGGTTTCCAGACGTGCATAGCACGCATGTCTAAAGCGGCCTTATAAATCAAACACTGCATTATATCTCTTGCCGACCAATAATTTGGGCTCGATGGGGACCACTAAACGTCCGAATAATTGGGAGTCCTAATTGTTAGATTCAGCAGAAAACAAGTGAATTTATTCCACAATTGGCTAAAAAAGTAAGCTGTATTCTTTGATGACCACTTTCATGGATACTTGCACTTTCACAGGATTTCGCGTGACTAGCATCAGTCACCTTGGCGTCTAGGAGTGACGCCATTCTTGTCACTTCCAGGGACGCTATCATCCGTCATCGTGTGCGGTGCTAGTCATGCAAAATGTTGGGAAAGTATCTGCAAAAGTAATCATTCAATAAGGTTTATCAACATGTCGCTGCATGCACATATGCTTGTCTGATTTGGGCAGTCCGTATCTCTACATTTGTCATGCTGTTGCCACAGATAGATGAAAAGTACTACAATCAATGCATGCACTGAATCTTCAACCCCTGCCAACATAACAAGGCCGCGATTTTGTAGCGATGTATTTTCCGATGACACTCTTTTTCACATGTCGTCAGTTGTAAAAGAGACGCTTTGACTGTGTTATCAATGGGATCAGTTGGCCATGAGTGGTGGATGGTAAGAACGTCATAGAATTGAACGGAAAGCATCGCTACAGAATTTCTGCCCAGGAGTAAGCTGCACTGCGATAGCTGAGTGACGGCAGGTTTTATAGCAAAAGTCATTGTCCGGCACCATGACTGTTGCACTTTGTTGTATCTTGGGTTAATAACCCGTGCTTGTTAGCAATCTGATTTTGGAGTTTTCTCTGCGCCATGCCCGAGAGTCGACAAATTCTGCTGTAGTGCCTTTGTGCGTTGCCGAGTGGAGGGGCGTCGTGCCTTTTCCTGATAGTTGCTCATAGGGTGAGCCTAGCGCAAACCCATCTCCATAGCTTTAAGGTGTTCAAAATTTCATTTGTCCTTGTACATTAAGTCTATGGTGCCATGAAAAAGTCAGAATAATCGAGCATGTCTTAATAATCGAGCAATGAATTATTGGTGACTGTACAATCAGTCAGTGTCAGTTGTGAACCAGCCAGTTGCTGAGAAGAGACTTAAAATGTTTAGAGAAAAAAAAATACAATTAAAAAGTGCATCATCATCATCATCCTATGTTATGTTCATTGCAGGACGAAGGCCTCTCCCTGCAATCTCCAATTATCCCTGTCCTGCTCCAACAGATTCCAGTTAGAACCTGCGAATTTAATTTCATCAGTCCACCTAGTCTTCTGCCATCTTTGACTGCACTTCCCTTCTTTTGGCACCCATTCTGTAACCCTAATGGTCCACCGGTTATCTAACCTACGCATTACATGACCTGCCCAGCTCCATTTCTTTTAATGTCTCTGATCTACTGCTCTCTGATCTACACCGCTCTCTTCCTGTCTCTTAATGTTGCGCCTAACATTCTTATGTTCCATTGCTCTTTGCGCGGTCCTTAACTTGTTTTCAAGCTTCTTTATCACTCTCAAAGTTTCTGCCCCACCCGCCGTGGTTGCTCAGTAACTATGGTGTTGGGCTGCTGAGTACGAGGTCGCGGGATCGAATACCGACCACGGCGGCCGCATTTTGATGGGGGCTAAATGCGAAAACACCCATGTACCTAGATTTAAGTGACGTTAAAGAACCCCAGGTAGTTGAAATTTCCGGATTCCTCCACTACGGTGTGCCTCATAATCAGAAAATGGTTTTGGCACGTAAAACCCCATAACCTAATTTAATTTTTTAAGTTTCTGCCCCATATGTCAGCACCGATAGAATGCATTGATTGCACTCCTTTCTTTTTAACGATAATGGTAAGCTTCCATTCAGGATCTGACAACGACTGCCGAATGTGCTCCAACCCATTTTTATTCTTCTGTAGATTTCCTTCTCATGATCAGGGCCCCCTGTGAGTAATTGACCTAGGTAAACATACTCCTTCAGACTCTAGAGGCTGACTGGCGATCCTGAACTCGTTTCCTTGCTCGGCTACTGATTATTATCTTTGTCTTCTGCATATTAATCTTCAACTCCACTCTTACACTCTCTCTCTGTTAAGGTCTTCAATCATTTGTTGTAACTCGTCTGCAGTGTTGCCGAATATAACAATGCCCTCGGCAAACCGAAGGGTGCTGAGATATTCGCTGTAGATTCTTACTCCTAAGCCTTCCCAGTTTAATAGCTTGAATACTTCTTCCAAGCATGCAGTGAATAGCATTGAAGAGATTGTCTCTCCGTGTCTGACCCCTTTCGTTATAGGTATCTTCCTATTTTTCTTGTGGAGAATTAAGGTAGCTGTGGAATCTCTGTAGATACTTTCCAAGATATTTACGAAAGCATCCTGTACTCCTTGATTACGTAATGCCTCTGCGGCTGCTGGTATCTCTACTGAATCAAATGCCTTTTCGTAATCTATGAAAGCCACGTAGAGAGGCTGATGCAGTCTGCGGATTTCTCGATTGCCTGATTGATGACATGGATGTTATCCATTGTAGAGTATCCCTTCCTGAAACCTGCCTGTTTCTTGGTTGACTGAGGTCCAGTGTTGCCCTTATTCTATTGGAGATTATCTTGGTGAATATTTTGTATAATGCTGGAAGTAAGCTAACGGGCCTATAATTTTTCAGATCTTTAAAAGTCTCCCTTTTTGTGGACTAATATAATGTTTGCATTCTTCCAGTTTCCTGGGACCCATGAAGTTGGTAGACAGTTTGTATAAAGAGCCACCAGTTTTTCACTCAATATGTCTCCTCCATATTTGATTAAATCGACTGGTAGTACTTCTTCTCCTGCCGCTTTTCCCCATTTCATGTCTTACAAGGCCCTTCTAACTTCATCGCTAGTTATAGAAGGGGCCTCTGTAACCTGTTCATTACTGCTTTGAGTGGAGGTATCGTGGCTGCTTTGGGTACTATACAGGTCAGTGTAGAATTCTTCCGCTGCTTTTATTATATCTTCGAGATTGCTGATGATATTGCCCTGCTTATCTTTTAGTGCATACATCTTGATTTGTCAAGTTTTCTTCTCACAGATTACTGGCTGTGTCCATTTTTACTGCTTCCTCAGTCTTTCTCGTGTTATAATTTCGAATATCCCTCATTTTCTCCTTGTTGATTAGTTTTCACAGTTCAAAGAATTCTATCTGATCGCTTGAGTTGGACACTTCCATTCCTTGTCGTTTCTTTATTAGGCCCTTGTTGCTTGGGAGAGCTTACCTACTGGTTGCCTTGGTGCCTTACCTCCTACTTCAATTGCTGCTTCTGAAGCCTAGTTACGGTTTCATTCATTGCCTTTATGTCATCTTCATTTCTCTGTTCTAAGCCTATATGTTTGTTTGCAAGTGCCAACCTGAATTGATCTGCTTTTACCCTTACTACGTCTCAGTTGGCCTGTTTCTTCTTGATCAATTCTACTCTTTCTCTGTTCAAATTGAGGTGAATCCTAGCCCTCACTCCTGCACTATGCTGGGATCAACAGAAAGTATGAAATCAATTTCATTTCTTGTTTCATCATGAGGGCTTTTCTGGATCCACTTTTTGTTCCTACACTTCCTGAAGGTGTTCATTATTTGCAGCTTGTTCCTTGAATCGACGCCGTAGTTGCCAATTGCTTGTTCACCAGCCTGCTTTTTCCTCACTTTTGCATTGAAGTCACCCATGACTATAGTATACTGAGTTTGCACTTTTCTCATCGCTAATTCAACATCATAAAACTGATCTACTTCATCATCGTGACTGGATGTTGAAGCATAGGCTTGTACTGCCTTTAATCTGTACTTATTAAGTTTGATTATGACTACTGCTACCCTCTCATTAATGCTGTAGAATTGGTGTTATCTAAAGCAATGCTTGAGCGTTACTATGGGCTCAAGGAGGCTGGCCTGGCTCAGAACATTAATGACATTGAGTCTGGTGAGGTGTTGCTGGCTAATGCTAACTCTAACATTGCTGAAAATATGGCTTAGCTAATAAAGACTCTAAGGTAGCATCTCAGTAGCTTTACTCATTTAGCAATAAATGAATTGCAGCATGCTGGGTGAACAGGTTTGTTGTCTTTATTTAAATTAAAGGGATACTCAAATTTAGGCTTCCCTTTTTTGTATATAGAGGTGGAACAGCATTGTTTTACAGCAAGCAAATACATTCTGGAATGGCACTTGTCAATTTTAAGAGTTTGAAAGTGCCTTTAACATGTCCAGCAGTTGGCATTCATTTGTTCCAGTGTGCCCTGAAATCTGTTTTTAGGTGCTCCAAACTGCTTCAGAAATTGCTCCAAACCTCAATTGGTCAGTCTACGAGCAGTCTACGCAAGCTTTCGCCCTTCTACATGTTCAGACGATACACCCCTCTGCCAGTTGGTCAGTTTTAGAACAAGTAGAACCACCGCTCTGTATGTTGGAAGTTGCTGTAGTTCCAGGATAGTAAAGTCGAACCCACTTATAACGATACCCGTTTTAACAATATATTGGCTATAACTATGAGAAGCAGCTGCACCGTCAACTTTTGTATGTGTTGCACGGTGAAATAACCTGCTTACTACAATGCCCCGATGCCGCATTATCGGTTATAACGATAAAATTTGGCTGCTGGGTGTCCGAGCCGAAAGGTAGTGAAGTGCGGAATCCTTGAAAAGAAAAAAGAATGAAAACGAGAAATTTTAGCCGCTGCAAGATGGGTCGCTGCTCCAGCAGCCGCCGCGCGCTAGTTTTCCAGCCATCTCCGCACGCCTCTCTTCTGTTGCCCTTTCACCCTTCCAAACACGAATGGGCTGTGCCCATAGCTCTAAGCCACCCCACCTTCCGAAACACAATTGGACTGCGTCAACCGTGCTGCTCGCAGGTTGCTAGCATATTTATCGCTATCTCCTCATTCAGCGCAGTTCTGAAAACAGCTTAATTGCGCGCGTTCGACTTTGTTGGTTGCGTCGAAATCGTTCCTGGCTATGCGGTTTCTCAGCCTCGTTTGACCAACAGTTCGTTTGACTCGCCGCCGAAACGGAAGATGGCTGATCCGCCTGCTAATCATCGGCAATGCATGACATTGCCGGTGAAAACAAAGCGCACGGCTATAGATTTGGAAACTAAGTGCTTCTAACAGATTAGGCAATCGTATAGTGACGGTGACGACGGCAGGAATGATGCGGTAGGGCAGGCTGCCTCAACGTTGTCCTCGCAGGAGGTCCGGCAGATAATTCAGTCCCTCCGGGGCTTCGTTTTCGCAAGGAACTTTCCGCTGCACTATGTGGAGCACCTGGATGCCTTGGAGGATGTAGACAAGTTTCGTGTAAAGCATGCAAGGCTGATGGACATAGGGTTTTCTCGTGCAAGCCAGTGAGAAGTGCTTGGCGAGATGCTTGTGGTGACCTTACCTCAGTATTTCTTCTGGATTTCTCAAGCTTACAGGCTGCTGCGGCAGCCTTCTCGCAATCTTTAAAAAGCCCCTTTTGGGGCCACCAAAGCGATGCCTCGGCTGTGCTTGCATATCGGCGGCTGTGCCGCCTATGACCCCTCTTTGCAGTTGTTATAGCAGTGCTATTCTTTAACACTGACAGCCGCGGCTTGTTACATGCGATTGAAGCTCCCAGAAAGCAGTTAAACGAGTGAGCACAATCAGCAGCTGGATGGAGGAAGGTGCTGGGGAGGGGCACTGACCTCTCTGCTATTAGTTTTCTCACATCAGCTCTGCCATTACCCTGTTTTGATTTTTTCATGCGACCCGTTTAAAACAATTATTGGTTATAACGACGGAATTTTCGTGGCCCTTGAATGTTGTTATAAGTGGGTTCGATTGCAGTACATCTTTTACTGCATGTCCAAGTCTTTAGGCTGTATCTACTGCTTTGCTGTTTTGGTTCATGGCTTGTGCTGTACAGATCATGAGGCTCCACAACACTATAGTTCAGTACAGGGAAAACTTGTAATGTAGCAATATAACCAATTCACTTGCTGAGCCATAAAACTATTACTTTGCAGATGCAGAAGTTCCGTTCAACTTGTGATGGTTTTGCAAAATTTTAGCACTTTTGTTCTGTTATTGTATACACTTTGTGCTAGAAAGTACAAGTGCCTTCATAAACGAGGATGGCTACACGTTATCTGTGTTATCTTCCCGATACACACCTCTTGCCGGTGAAAACTTTTTTTCAATTTTGCTTTTTTCACTTATTTACCTGCCTGTGCAGGTTATTTAACAAGTTATATGTGATTGTCCTGAATAGCACTGTGCCAAATTCATTATTAGAATGTTTCAAATACGTAATAAAGGGATACAAAAAAAGTTGAGCTGCGTTAGTTAATTACCCTTATACAATACCAAAAAATTCACTCTTATCATCAGAAAAAACTAGGTAAACCAGAAAACACAAATGACAAACAGCTGGCGACACTGCCTTTAAGTTTACTTGGACCTAGTTAATCCTTAGTTGGTAATGGCTACATTGTATTATAAGAGAACCAAACTCTGCACTTGGAAAGTTTCAAGAACTTTTACTGATCCACAGCGGCCCAAATATGAAAGTACAGCAGAATCTTGTTAAACAGAACCTCAAGGGACTGAAGAGAGATGTTCTGATAAACAGAAGTTCTGTTTATCGAGAAAGATGTGCAGGTGTGAAGACACTGTACGTTACACAGCTACTTCGAAAGAAAAAAAACCCACAGAAACTAGCATTGGCTTCGTGGCATGTTAGAGATTTTTTTATGGGTGTATGGTTGTATTTATTCAGAAAGGAATGGAAATTTGTGGGGACATCTTTTTTTGTGATGTCACAACCATGTGATTGCTCTATGCGACGTCACTTGTCGCTGTTGCTTGAATATAGCGTGCATGTGGTTGCCTCTTTACAGCATCTATCAGTACATAGATATTGAATAACTAAAATTTCTTCATTCTAACATTAACTCATCTCATCTTTCGAAGAATGATGATTTGTTTTGGCACTTTGTCTTCTACATGCGCTTTTTTTTAGATGTAGAATCATGGGAATGTATGCTATGTCAGAGCCGGCTATCCTACACATGCGCTCTTCATGACCTTAAAGGGACACTAAAGGCAAACACTAAGTTGACGTGGACTGTTTACATACCATTCCAGAAATCTCGCAATGCTTGTTTCGGGCCAAGAAAAGACTTAGTTTACGAGAAAATTGCATCTGTAGGGTCCGAATACCTTTTTGAAATTCAAGTCTCCCGCTACCCAACCGGGGAAGTGGTGACGTTGCATACGCCATCACCACCCTTTGCTGCCGTCGGTGAGTAAAACGACGCCTGACAGACGGTGGTACCGAGCCAAGACAGAGTGGTAGATTTGCCGCTGCAGCTGCTTTTTTGGTCGAGTGGCGTAGACCGTTCGGACATCCCGCGAAATCACATGGAAGTGGAGTTCTCTGCTACTTGCAGTTTGTGCTAGTTTCACGAGCCAGCAAACCTAGCGCAGCACTACGCGATAACGAAACTAGTGAAACGTGAAAGCGTAGGCGGCGTGGAGCCAAGTGAAAATGAAACCTTTCGACCGCCCGCATCATTGTCAAGGGTAATTTCAATGAGTTTCTTTTTCCAAAAATGAAATACAACTGGACAAGTAGCATTTTATTTCATCTTATAATACAATACAAGGATGTTTGTTGCAATGAGTGGTTGAGTACTAGTGACAGAATGTAACTGAGGAATGGTTTCGTCATCGGGCAAGTGCTTGAATGTCCTGGAGAGTCCCTAATAATGTCCTGCATTTACCTCAATTTCTCGATTAGTAAGGCTCTGTTCGTGATAATATTGACGCCTTAGAGATTCTGGAGTACCAATCTATCACTTTAGCTTGAGACTTAGTATTTCCCTTTAGTGTCCCTTTAATGTGAAGCCATATTTTTCACATACCGACACTTTTAGTTTTTCCTTGAATGTCAAAAGATAGAACTGTTTACTTGGTGGTGCTGTCTGTTTATTACCAATTCGTATGTTTCTTGATGCTCCAACAAATCATTAACAATTTTTTTTTTGTGTGTGTACTTTCCCAGAGTCAATTTGCACCTATGTGTAAGTGCCTCGCTGGTGTCACCCGTTTTATTTTTTGTGCCTTCTTGGTCTTGATATGATTTTATTTTTTCCAGTTTTTAGTCAATAGTTCATTTGTTTTCATTACTTCCTGTTGACTGCTTTCCATTTGCCGTTTCTCTTTATAGTTACAATAACTATGTAATGTTTTCTTTTTCTCTTTTATATTGTTTGTTGTGTTTATTATTACATTCTTGTACTCCTACTCCTGCCGTAGCCCCTCCATGGGCTGCAGCATGTGTAAATAAGAGAAATAAAATGGCACAATGCCTAATCAACCTTTAATGTTAATGTGGCTTTGAAGATATTCATGGCAAACTGGGAATTTGCTAATAATGTGCTTGTCCTTGTATCACCATGCCATACTCTTCTGGCGAAGCTCAGTTACAAAATTCAGTTACAAAACTCTGTCACCACCCTGTTTAGATACTTTGGGGTTATCTTGTGAGCTGCAGAAAATGAAAGAGCCTTGTAGTGTAAAAATAGCTGGGAACTAAGTCCTTCTAGAACAGTGTTCTTCCTCCTTGGCATCCACACTTAAAATTTGGTATTTTTTGTGCCCAACCTAAATATACCTTTTGTGTAATTGTGCTTGGTATGTGGCCTCAGTATTGAGTTTCTACATGCGGGGGTTTCAGGTGGAAAATATTCTAATCAGCGACTCTGGCCACTATGTACTCTGCGACTTTGGGAGTGCCACTGCCAAGAGCCTCAATCCTCAGGTGCAGGGAGTGGCAGCAGTGGAGGAGGAAATCCTCAAGTAAGTAGCTTGACAAAATATGCATATTTTTGGGCTGCAGTTGTATTAGCTACTCAATCAGCTTCTATGGTGAATCTTGTCACAACTAAGTCGTCATGAGGCAAGTAGTGGCAAGCTGTAGTTGCAACTGCTGGTGATCATGCAGCCAAGCACTGCTCAAACTGTAGGCAGGATGACCCATCAGATCAGCAGCAGTCCCCTTTGCATGCTTATTTATTTATTATTAAAGTGAAACTTCCTTTGGTTTTTCGTGCCATTTTGTGTGGATGGATGTTTGGGTGAGTAAACTGTGCTGGTCTTGTAGACAGCATAATCAAGGCTCGGCCAATCTCTGAGATAGTGTAATCAAAGATGGTTGCTTGATGGGTGGATCCTGATACCAGTATACAGCAAGTTTCGTCACAAGGGTTTATTAATATGGGGATCCGGAAGGCAGTGCAACGTCGCAACACCCACTCGCCTCATATCAGTAATCAGTTAAGCTAACCAATAACTCCTTAGCACCATATTGCAGCAGTTTTGCCGGGAAGCTATTGATTGATTTTGACAATAATCTTCCAGTGGTTTCTGCCCAATTATTACTGCTGCTACTACTTGTACTAACTACTACTTTGCAATGAATGAATAGAATTTATTGATAGGAAAGACAGAGAGGTCGACCTGAGCTAGTGCGCTCTAGTCTGCTACTCTGCACTGGGGAAGAGGGAAGGGGAGTGAAAGTATTGGAATGGATGATGATGATAAGAGAAGTGGTGAGTGCTTATGTACATGAGACAGTTGCCTCGCTAGAGCCGCTCGTCGAGCTTGGTGTCCTGCAGGAACTTCAACAATACTTTTGTTGCACGCATTGAAATTGCAGTGTCAGGCCATGGGCCAAGGATAGCTTCCTCCGACAGTAGTTGCCTGCCAACGCTGGCTAAGAAACTGTCTAACGTCCTTTGCTCCAGCATATATGCTGGGCAGTCGCACAGTACGTGTTGCAGTGTTTCGGGCATCTGGCAGTGTACACAATCAGGGCTGTTCGATTGGCCGATGAGGTGTGCGTAGCGACGGGTGAAAGCAACGCCGAGCCGAATCCTGTGTAGCAATGATGTTTTGCTCCGTGTAAGCTTCGGGGGCAAACAGAATTTACCGTCTGGGTCAATCATATGTAGACGTCTGTGAATGTTATCAGAGTGGGCTCTGTAAGCCTTTGTAAGGTCCTGCATGAGTGCCTTGATCATGGAGTTGGTGTCAGGTCGCGAGTAGGCAATCCGTACTTCATCAGAGGAAGAGGAGGCCGATCTTGCCCCACACCTCCTAGACAAGAAGGCCTGAGTGCTCGGCGAGTGACGTCACGGAGAAGAGGCCAGCGGCACGCTCGGGGATACTGGTTGAATGAAGGGATCGCGGTTTGGTTCACCTAGCAGCCGTATGCTTTTATTGACCACTCCACACTTTTTCTTCAGTCGAAACTGCGGAATGAGCAGCAGGCACCTTATAAAGCATTTATTTAGAGGCACAGATACAAAACAGCTTTGTAAAGCTTGTGCAGGTATTGATGCCAGCAGCTTCTTATAGCGTCGCGCTTTGTCGTCTCTGTAATGTACGTTTTTTGTGTATCGTAATAATTATTATTATTTATTATACCCCACACTTCATACCTATTACTTCAAATAAATTGAATCCATAAAAACTTTCCTTCCGTATTTTTGTACTTATGGTTTTTATGGCGCGGCAATGATAAATGTAACGCACTCTATTAGCTTCACAATCGCGTATGAACAATTTTATTGGGGACACATGTACTTATTCCAATCTAGAATATGCTTAAACGAATAATTTCGCTTTCGACGCACTAATTACCACACTGCACTAATTTACAACAACTGAAGTAAGTATATATAGAAACGGAATATAAAACATTCGTGCAGCTATTTACAAGGAAACAGCTGCCTTATTGCGCAGAGTTTCAGCTTTTCTTTTCCTTGCCTTAGCATTGGCATCCAGTATTTTGTCGTTCATCTTGCAGCAGCAGTTCTTCATTAAAATATTCTTGCTACACCACAAGAGGTACCTTAACACAAATTCACACTTGTGTCCATCCTCGCAAGCGTCGAACTCTGAAGAATCATCACTGACGAGCAGTTCAAGCATGAGGTCAGTGACTAAACGACGTTGGTTTGGCAGATTAATAAATTTCTCTTTCGCTGATAGTTGCTTAACAACCACGTAGTTGTGTGCGACAGCGTTGGCGGCAAATATAGCTGGATAGACAAGTCCTCCCCTGCCAAGTTGTTTCACAAGGTCGTACCGTCCATCCGAGTCTGAAACTGATGTCAACCTTTTCTCTGTCAGTGCGTCCCTGCATTTCGAACAGTTGAGCTTTTTCAACGAAGCGTACACGGCATAGCTACAGGATCATCCCTCGAGGTGCTTGGCTTGGAAAGATAAGGTGCACATTGACGAAACTTTGATGGGTCTGCGCCTGGGCGAAGACGCAGGCGTGAGAGTGGTGCAGTGACGGTGTGCCCTGTAAGGTCGTCGAGGTGAGAGACCTCCCGCACGATGTCAGCCTCAATGAACTGAAGTTCACAAACCTAGAAGGAAGTTAAAAGTTGTTCTAAACTTTATTGTAACATTCTTGATTTAAAGGCACTTTCTGTAATTGGGCAATTAACCTTCCCGTATTTTTCAAAAGTAACTATTTAAAGAAATGCTGAACATCTTACCCTGGAGTGCGGTGATACAATGAAATCTGCACGTGGTATCGCCCTAATCCAGGCACTCTGGTGTTCTTCATCTTGCGGTAACTTGAAGACGCAATTTTTCTGCCCCGATTTGTAATTGCTCCGGCAATTGGGCACGCAGCACTTATTAGGCATATATTGGCATGGCACTCCACATTTCCGGGCAATGAAGACTGGCGGTACACACAATCGCAAGCACAGCACAAGTGTTGAGACTGCATGCACTGGTCACGTCTAGGAAAAAATGTGCGTTCGGAAGCATGCGGCAGCATGGCTGAGCATGCCGGGACTTGTTTATCCCCGAAGCTATTCAAGGAGCGGCAGGGCTCCTGGAACTAATCGAATTGTTGTCACCGCCGTCGTCGCCTCGGTCTTCTCCGAATAGCCGGGGTTAACTATTGTATATCCTCCGCGCTTCACTTTCAACACGTGTGCGCCGCTAGTAGCTTCGCAGCACGCTGCACGGAACTTCTATGTTGGCCTCTTCTGCGTGACGTAGCTCAAGGGGAGAGGGTCAGCCAGAAGGCCTTAAGTTCTCTAGAGGGTGTTGTCTTGCCTCACTGTCAGCGAGTTCATTACCAAAAACACCACAATGGCTAGGCACCCATTGAAAGGTGATCACGTGGCCACTTAACTCGGCACTGTGATAAAGTTCGACGATTTCCAGCACGAGCAGATAGTATGGTCCTTTGTTTAAAAAGTATTTTAGCGCCTGTAGCGCTGATTTGGCATTGCACAATATTGTCCATTTATGGGGTGTCTGCGTTCTCATAAAACGGACAGCCTCCCGTATTCCCGCAAGTTCCGCAGCCGTAGATGTTGATTTGTGGTCTAATCGAAATCGTTGAGTAATTCCAAGTTGTGGGATGACAAATGCGGCCGTTGTGGCAGATGGCGTGACCGAACCATCGGTATATACTTGTACAGTCCCACTATATAAAGTAAATATATGGGACAGGGTGAGCTGCTTCAAGCCAATGGAGGAAACGTGAGATTTCTTCCTAATTCCGGGTGTCTGAAGCCTCACTAGTGGTCTTGGCAATGTCCATGGAGGTGTCGCGGGGATGTCGGTTGCCTGGAATCTTGCAGGTACAATGCTTGCGTGACATGCAATAGCTTTAGAAAAAGCACAGTCAAGGTTGATGCTTGGAAGCGTTGACAGTGGATGGTGTGAGTGTCTGGTTAGCAGGCGAAGATAGGTTCGCATAGGTTCACAAGACCTGTATATGTCGATAGGACAAGCCCGTGCTTCCGCTATTGTGCCCTTAGTTGACGTGCAGCGTGGCAAGGAATAAACAAACATTACAAGATCTTCATGACTTGTTGCTATGTCACTGCATTCTAGCGAGAGTCTTGAATGGAAGGTGCACATGTGTCCCACCTCTCTGAGCGGGCTGAAACAACAGTACAGCTCCAAATCTGCAGTTTTGTTGCTGTGACACACGTAATTGGAAAGCAATTAAACCTGATTTTTTTCAGCATTTAAATACAACCCAGCTTTTCCAGTTCTACAACTGCTTCCATTGCCCATTTAAAGTGGGCATGTTAGCAGTAACCACGAAGTGCTGGTATTTTAATTCTGCCTTTTCAGAACTTGCTTTGTGTGTGTGTTTACTGTTGTGTTGCCTATCTCAATTTTAAAGATGGCCTTATAAGCATGTGAGGTGGCTTTCTGAAACAGTTGTTTCGAAGCATGAAATGCCTCCTCAGTTCAGTAAAAATGGTCAACACACCTAATTCTCAATTTTTTCCCCCCTCTGTTTGACTCGGCCAAGAATGAAAGCATAGTGCAGTAGAATGCATGTACACTTTCCTACTGATAAGAAATGACCAGTGTTTGGAATGACGCCACTTTGGCCTGTATGGAGGCAATGCAGCAATGTTCACTCAGAATTTGCAAGTACAAAATAAAATGTATCATGCAAATGCACAGTGTAGACAACAGAGTTGCGGAGTGGCAACTTCAGAGTTGGAATGATCCTGGAATTGTTCCACATTTTCGAAAACCCAGAATGAGAATAGAATGATGCCGCCAGCCAAGCAGATGGAATGAAATGGGAGCCCGAGATTCTAGAATACAGTTGGAATGGAATGGACACATAGTCCTTGGTTTTAAGTGAGACTACAAAACCAGTAAATTTGCGAATTAGACTAATCTAACATTATACCAATTTATTACATTTCTCTATTTTTTTTTACTCAATACTGGATCTTTCAGTATCTACCTATAGGTGACTACCTCTGCCACGGTAATTATAAACACAGTATTCTACACTTCCGAAGACCCAGTAATCTTTTGGAATTACAATGCTGAAGTGCATTTAAAGACAGCAACTTTTAGTTGTGAAGAATGATTGGATTTATCAAGCGCGTGCTTGACCTACGACATCTGTATTGAGGCCAAAAACAAACTGTTGCACCCTGCACAAGTCCACGAGGATTTGGAATACACATCATGTTTTTTGCACACTGTCTATTATCAAGAAGCCATGGTAACTGGTGCTCAGAGAGGTGCTGGGAAAAATGGTGGCTGTTATTACACCAGTAAATGCGAAACAAAAAATTATCGTCCTGCAAAACATATCTATGCGTTTCATTTTTCTGTTCGCCATCAAAGCAGCAGAATGAGTGAGCTGGATGCATGACGTGCTCAACGGGGCAATACTTTTCTTTGCTCGAATAAAAATAGTGGTGGAAGAACTAAAGGTTTTTAGAAATTATGCATTTTATTTAAAAGGCAGTTATACCTTGCCTGTATTGCAGCGTGCTGTGTAGTGAACTGCGTAGCACATGAGCAGCTTAAGTGAAGCTAACTTCAGCAGTCAGGAGTGGGTAGGTGTAGGCTAGTAGTATATGCAAAATTGGTGCACCATTCTGCTTGAAACTAGTGTAATGTTTGGCTGGGAAAAACCAGGCTTACTCTTAAATTTAAAAAAAAAATGTTAAACGAGATGAAGTGAAATTTCACGTATGAACACCGCAGTCAGTATAGAGCATTTTCTTCGTTATATTTAAGAAACCTGGAGAGTTGCTGAGCCTTTGTGCTCTCTTTGCTTTTTTTTTTCCACTGAGAGAAGCTTGAGAAACCAGGACCACATGACAGGCTTCCAGCCTGTCATGCGCTCCATTCTTCCGAAATTGACGCATTTTAGAGATACTTGTATTAGGATGACAAGAACTAAATATATTTTGCCATCATGTAATTTATTTGTAACTTCAACTTGTGCAGCCAACAATATGTATGTCTTTAAAGAGATTACAGATAACATTCTAAACAGGCCACAAAGTGTGTTTGTTCTTGTGCAAAAAAAAAAAACAATATGGTATGTAACATTGTCCTGTTGTTAAGACTTCAAAAATATGTTTTAGTTACTAGACATGCAAATGTGCAAGTAATAAACAATTAGAGAAAGCATTTCATTTATTGGAATTGAAAGAACGGAATGTATGAGCTCAGCCACTCCAGGAGTAGTAAAGGTCCAGCTGTCAGCATTTTGAGGAGTTTTAAGGAGTGGAATTACTGCAATTTCAACTCTCCGGAATGGAGTGGGAATGAGAGTTCCCTATTCTGCAACTCTGGTAAACATAAAACGAAACTTAAGCTGGCAAAGTTCACTCAAAAGTGGAAATGCTAAACTGAGGTCATTTATTGTACTTTTCTTGATTGACTGTTACAGTTACTTGGCAAAGTTTCAAGTCATGATGTCTGAAGAAATCTGTTTTAATGTACAGGTTTGTCTTCCATGAGGTATCCTCATCTGAATTTAACGCACAGGAAATTTTCGGAACCATTTCCTTGGAAATAAGGTGTGCGTTAGAATCGGGGGAAATGCGTAATTACTTATTGTAAGGTGCTGTTTTCGTTTGAAATTGGCATGTTTGACAGGAGATAGCATGTTTCTGACACACTCACTGTTCCTTAGCAACACCAAGATAAATGCTACAGTCGTTGGGGTCACCATCAGTTGCAGCTGTGTGCATGCTGACCAGTCAAGTTTTAATTATCTGGCAAAAGCTAATTTTAGGATCGAAATAATGAAACTTTTGAACCGTAGAGATGTATGGACACTGGCCAGGACTTTTGGCCGGTATCAAGTTAACTTAAAAATTGAATTAACAGTATTCAAAATAATGGAAGTCTTCTGTAGTTTATTTAGTGCATCACAGTGAACACAAAAAGGGGTGCACACTTCAAGATCTTGAATGTAAGGCCAGGTAGTTTTTTTTTTTACTAAAATTGTAAGCTCCCTGCTGCATTTACATGAATACCAATTTCCTTAGGTGTTAATGACAGCATTGCGTAGTGGCAGACTTGTTCAAAATGAATTGTAGGGGTGCTAAATAAGTGCTTTTTGTCGTGATACTAACTGCTACATTCTATTTATTGCTTCAGTCTCATATTTAATTTTCTGACTCGTGTCACAGTGGCTTGGTGGACGTGACATTGTGCTGCTAAGCATAAGGCCACAGGCTCAATTCGTGGCCATGGTTCTGATTGGGGCGTAGTGCAAGAATGCTTGTGCACTGTGGTTTGGATGCGCATCAAAGTTCCAGGTGGTCAAACTTAATCGGAAGGCCCGTTGCGTGGCCTCTCTTGTAGCCCATATATTACTTTAGGGCGTTAAATCCAATCAATAAGTAAATCATGACTTTCCTGAGGTGCATTGAGGTGAATGAATGGGAGTGTTTGCATTACTGATAAAACTTAGGCGTGGGACTGCAGCACTCTGCTCCCACCCTGCATATTTTATCAAAATGTAATTTCAGTATATTCTGTTTATTTAAAATGCTACTCTTTTTCACCCTTTGTATCTAATGGTTCTCTTGGATTTCAGGTACACAACGCTTGCCTACCGTGCACCTGAGATGGTGGAGCTCTACAGTGGGAAACTCATCACGACAAAAGCAGATATTTGGGTAAAAATTTTAGTTATTGAAGATATGTTTTTCATGTTTATTCAGCATGAGACTTACACCGAGATAATGTGACCTATGAAAACACGTGTAGAGCAAGTGCACATGTTGACAAGTCAGAGGAAGTTCACTGATTGACAGGAGCAGTACAGCATGGCTTCTACAACAGAGTGGAGTTAGCTGAGAGACGGTTAATGAGCAGCAGCAGACAGACAACCATCTCCTCTTGCGTGTCTGCTTGTTTCCACCAGCACACAAGAATTGTATGTTCTCCCCTTGTCAGATAATATGCCCCAACACTGCACCTTGGAATGGCTATGGCTTGTGGCCACCTTCCAATACAAACTCACCAACTGCTAGTCCTAAGAAAAAAAGAAAAGTTTTGATTGTAGAAACAGCTCGTGTTTATATTTGCACATTGTCTGCATGCTTAAGTACCCTTTTCAGAAAGGGCTTTGGTGGTAGAGGCAAGCAAAATGTAGTGCTTTGTCATTTGTCCACTCACCACTTTGTTGGCACATGCATATAAGGTGTTGCTCTTGTACATTGATATTTTTTGGCATATATAAGGAACTCCAAATAGCCTTCACTTCAAGCTCCCCTACAGTGCTAAAATTTTCGGTGATCAAACCCATTCAGTCGGCAAGTACAACCATTAAATTATGGTTAAAGTGTGTTGAAGTTGTCCCATGGTGCATACCATGGTACTTGGAAGACTGCTTTCAACATTGTCCTATTTTTGTACTACAGTAAAACCTCGTAAATTCAGATTTCATGGGACTGCAAGAAATGTCCGAATTACCGGACTGTCAAATTATTGAGAGTATCGAGAAAACAATAAACATACGCTTGGTCTGTCAACACGCATTTATTTACTGAAGGAATTGGCAAAGCATGTTTCTGTTTTGCATAAAAGACAGGTGGAAGTTTCAATTCTCATCATCTTGTGATTAATCATCGCTTGCTGCAGCGAAGGCCTCGCGACTTCCTTCACAGCACAGCCGTGGCGTGCGTCTTCACCTGAGACGTGCTTTTCTCTATCACGTGCACATCCTGATTATTCTTTAGCCAGTGAGCTGGTCACCAACAGATCGTCCGTCAATCGCAATGTAGCTGGCGCTCTTCATCCTCGACAACTTTGCACTAAGATAGAACAAAACTAATGTTTGCTGCAAACACTGTGGTTGAAACTGCTGCTGTTATCGGCGCGATCATGGATGGTGATGTTGTGGTGCTCAAACCATACAGCCGATGCACGCACCAAGTCAAAATGAAACTGTTGCAACCGTTGCGGACTAAACTGTGGTTGCTATCGACATGATCATGGTTGGTGACTACATTGTTATGAAGGCATGCGGCCGACGCAGTGTTATGTGCGGCAGTAAACGCAAGAATAAAGGCTCTGAGGGCAAAAATAGGCACAAAGCGTTCCGGCGTTGCTGTCATTCACGTACTATTTCCGGAGGTGACTATGGCAATACGGACTATGCCACTTTATTTTGGTTGGACGCTGGCGCCGTTTTTGCGCTTTTGCATCACACATTTGCAGCGCTCCACGCTCGCCGAGTTCCGAGAGTGGCCAGAATTAAGTGATGTGCGGCTAAATGCATCTGAATTAATAAGAGTTTGATGGCACTAATTAGTGCAAAGACTTGCTGGGACCAGAGGACGAGTCTGAATTATCCGATTTTCCGAATTACTGAGGTTTTACTGTATTAAATTTTAACTTGTCTCCTGAGGGCGTGCACTGTGAGTTTACAGCAAAATTGTAAAGTACCAAGAAAAGGGAGCCTGGTTGACTAGCTTATACTGGAAAACCTTGGCTTCATTCTCAAATCACTTGCCTCTTTCAACTGTTTCAGCTTCTGCTACTAGTTCAATAACTATGTATTATTGAATTTTCATTCTCTCCACCCTTGTTGTGCAGTCATGATGACTGCATAGTGTATATCAGATGTGTGTAGCAACATGTGAGCATAGAGGCTGATTTTTGTCTCTCTTCCTACTCCTACAGGCCTTGGGCTGTTTGCTATACAAGTTGTGCTTCTTCAGCTTGCCCTTCGGTGAGAGTGCCCTTGCTATTCAGAGTGGGAACTTCACCATACCTGACAACTCTCGCTATTCCAAGCAAATGCATTCCCTCATCCGTGAGTGCTAGTTCTTCGTAATAATGCTATGTCCTTTGTTATAATCGGGGTGTTTACCAACCGGGAAAACCGGGAATTCTCAGGGATTTTGAATAGTCTCGAAATACTCGGGGATAACTTGGGGAATTTGTGCCTCTATCAGGGAAAATGAGCAGTATTATTGTTGAAAGGGAACAAAAGTTGCGGTAATGCTGGCTCGAGTAACAGAGAGGAATCATGACGAATCCTTTTTGACGCCCTGTCATCCGCTGAAAGAATTGCCAGTGTGCAGTCAACGACCGACTTTCCGGATGCCCGATAATTCGGACGGCTTTTCTATGTATAAGAAGGTCTGAAATTTCGGATGCGAGAACCCTTCGGGGAGGGGGGGGGGGGGGGTCTGATTTCTGATGGTTTCTGATGGTCTAGAGAGTCTGAAAAATTAAACGTTGACTGTACAACTCGCCAAGAGGATGCTTCAAATGGTCCGTGGAGCGAACACACGGAACGAGGACGAGAACAGAAAGGACCGCCGCATTGAGGAATGAGTGGGAAAGGAACTGTAATGCCTTTTCTTTGAAGGAGCTTGAGCTCAAAAAACAAAGTGTTGGCTGTCGCCGTGATGCAGGTGACCCTCAGTCAAACCAAAATAAGCTCTTTAAAGCAGTGAAATGCAACACTGAGGCATTGTGCACAGGCTGAGAGTATGTCAGGACACTTGAGGTTACCAGCTGTTGAGAGAAAATCTTGCTTGTGACAAAGTTCGGGTCTCACACCAATGAGCTTGCTAGCGGTTGATAGAAATAGCTTATCTGCGAAAATATGTGCTTCTGTTATGTTTGACAATGGGTTTTCAGGGTGTCTGCCAACTGGGAAAACCGGGAATTTTCAGGGGTTTTGAGTAGTCTAGAAAAAGTCAGGAAAAACTCAGGGAATTTGGGCCTCTATCAGGGAAAATTAGCGGCAATTTTATTGAAAGGGTCAAAAGTCGCGGTAATGCTGGATCGAGTAACAGACAGGAATCGTAATGAATCGTCTTTGATGCCCTGTCGTCGGCAGGAGGAGTTGCCAGTGTACAGTCAATGAGCGACTTTCTGGATTCCCGATAATTTGGACGGCTTCGCGGCCCCGCCACGTACCCCATAGAGTCAACGTAAAAAAACGTGTGAAATTTCCGACGCAAGAACTCTTCGCCGTCCGAATTTCCAGACGTTTTGCCGTGACTGCAGGTTCGAAGCGGAAATAATCAAAGGCACCACTACTGCCGTTTTGATTGCTTCGCCACCTTGAACCGGCACTCTCGCACGCAGATCCGCTGGCAGCCGTTGCCACCACTGCGGCAACGCTAGGCCTAGCTGCTTCGACGTTCGCTAAGAATCTTCTTGCTGTTGGGTGCCGAGTTTTTTATTAAAAGAATTAGCTGCTGTCAGCAATGGCACGGACTCCGCCTTTGTGATCCTCGCGATTGGCTTAGAAACTTGGAAAACACGGTGCGTTGCATAATGCTGGTTCCTGAAAGTCAGCTTTGCCTCTGTACAGAAATGTTACTTGGTGAAGCTTATGCAAAAGTATTGCAGTGAAGCATAACAAGCATGAGAAGGGGCCACGGAACACCGAATGTATTCCTTAATTATACACGCAGGCACCCTGTATTTCCTGTCACAGTACGAGCATCGGTATGCCTAATATGTGTACCGACAGGCCTTCAGAGCGTTTTCGAACGTGCCTGTGGCGGTTTGAGCCCCTAAGGGCAGTAAATGACACGGATTTATTTTTTCCAATTGGCTGATTTTTCGGACGTCTTCGCGGCCCCTAGGGAGTTCGAAAAATCGGTCGTGGACTATGCAACTGACCACGATGCTTCAAATGGTCCTTGGGGTGAACGAGTGGCAGAAGGCGGACAAGAAAAGAAATGAGCTATGCATTGAGGAATAAACGGGAATGGAAGCTTGCTGCTGCTGTTTTGAAGGAGCTTGAGCTCAAAAAATAAAGTTTTGGCTGATGCCGAAATGCAGGTGTCCCTCATCCAAACCAAAATAAACTCTTTAAAGCAGTGAAACACAACACTCGGGCATCGTGCGCGGGCTGAGAGTATGTCAGGACAGTTGAGGTTGACTTACGAGCTGTTGAGAGAGAATCTCAATCGTGACAGAGTTTGGGCCTCATCCCGCTGAGGTTGCTATCAGTTGATAGAAATAGCTCATATTCGAAAATATTTGCTTCTATATGCATCCCCTTTTTATTCGTATTTGATAATGTCCGACCCCATTTCCAGTTTTCTTCAAAGACACTTTATTTGCTGTGCACTTTACTAACCCGTGCCTTCTATTCTCTTTTTGAATAACATAAACACTGCTCCTTAGTATTCAAATTGGATTAAGTCGCGTTTTTATTTTTTTCATGTGCTTACTAGAGAGTGACAGCATCAGGCAATATGGTTTCAGCCCGTCTTGACATAAAACATAGTTCTGCATCGCTCGGGGAAATTTGCAATGGCACTCAGGGAAAACCTGGAAAACTCAGGGAATTTGGAAATGTCAACTTGGTAGACACTTGGTTTTACCATTTTTTGCGGAAGTGTTTTTTGCACTGTACATTTTTCTAACACCTCCCTTCTGTTTTCTTTTTGAATGAAATAATTACTACTCCTTACTATTCAAACTGGATTAAGTTGTTTCTTATTCTTTAACATGCTTACTATAGAGTGACATTATTGGGCAACATGGTGTCTGGCCGTCTTGACATTCAGGGAATTTTGCAAAGGCACTCAAGGAAAGCCTGGGAAACTCGGGGGAGTTTGGAAATGTTAACTTGATAGTCACCCTGATAATCTCTTGATGCTCATGGAAATTTGGAGGAACAGCAGTGACGCGAGGAAAGATACGGACACCTCTAGCAATGAAGCTACTCTTTCTACATTTCAGAATACTACTGCAGTCGTATGGCTTTCTTTTTTGATGCCTCCACTAACTTACTTAGAACGATCAGAGTTTGAAAACACTACTGGTAGTTCGCAGGTTTTGTTGCCATTGGTTTGGCTGAATAATGAGGACAGGAATGTTGGTCAGAACTGCTGGGCTGACCCAAATCTGGCTCAGATGTCATACAAGAACTGGAGAGGAGGGGAAGTCTAAGCTCACTTTTTAACTTTGCTACATGTTTGGCTTATGCAGCAATAATCCATGATATATAGTGATAGACCTTGAGTGTGGCATGTTCGTTATTGACCAACCATACACAGTGGGCATGCGCAGTCTTTCTCACACACGCAGTAATGTAGCTTGTCATGTGGGTAGATTCATATTGGCTGTCAGCCCTTTCCTGAACCTTTGTTGGGCAGTTTCATTATATATTGTCGATGCATATTTGCCGTGTCAGCCATTCTTTTCCTGAACTGTGTAGTGCAGTTCCATTAAGTATTGTAGGCCCTAGCGAAGAATATGTCACTTAGATATTGCAGAATTTCACAGCAACTGAAGGTGATTTGTGACTGGGCAGAAGTTAATTTATGTGCCTGTTGTGCCAGAATGCACCAAGAGGCCAAACCTGCTATTGCCTGCCAGATAAAATTTCCCAGTAAATTTTACTGAAATGGTGTGGCAGTGAATAAAATAATGTGCCACTGAATAAAATAGCATGAGAACATTTGTAGATTAAGGTTATAAGGGCCATGGCCATAGGTCTCTTCTGAGAATAGAAATACAGTGGAACCTTGATATATCGAACAGCACGGTGATCGCGAAATAGTTCGATATAGCCAGAATTCGATACATAAAATTATGTAAAAAAAATGCGTCAAGAACTTCTGCAAATCAATCAATGAACCAAGGGCCCACGCCGATCAGGGATTGTTTTTTGGAGCAAGCGTTCGGTTGCGCCATGTGCAATTGGCCTAGGCCACGCAGACTTTATCAGCCGTGAATGCATGGTCGATTGCACCGCACGCAATTAGCCTAAGCCACGGCAGACCTAGTCGGCGCGGCCTAGGCCAATCACGCGTGGCGCAACTGAACACGCCCCAACTATGGCACAGTAAATACTCACTTGAAGCTTCACACCAAGTATTTATTTAGTATTTGGCTGAGAGTACTGCAGCAGTGTAGCCTGCTTCTTATTGGCGGCCACGTGCTAAAACACGAAGTCCTCAACATAGTGTAAACGACCAACAAGCGATAGGCCGAAGCCCTCCGCAGTAGCGGCATAGAAGGGCCAAAGCAACTAGCGGGGCAACATCAGTGCTTGTGGGATCAACCTCGGTAGTGTCTTTGTTTGTCTGCTACTTCTGCTGCGATCTCCACATCTGTCAATCGAAGCATCTTGAAACACTGTCAGTAACAAGTGGCATCTGCCAATACTTGTATGAGTGAGCCCAGTAAACGTACACTGTTGCGCGTCCTTGTGGATGGAAACCGCAAGTTCTCGCTAGGCGCAGCAGGCGCAGAGCGCGGCACCGAAAAGTCAATGCGGCAAATGCAATGTGTCGTTGACATTGTCAAACTATGGTCGCTAGAATATTGGCTAGTTTGCCGTCTGTGCACCGCGCCGTATGGAGAGGGTGGGATGCTTTTTGATGAAAGCGTAGAGGGCGCTGCAAGCAGTCTTAATCTTAATCGGGCGGCGCGCGCCGCCGCCGCCCGATTCGAAGGGTTGAGCCACAATCATCCATCCATGCTACGTTCTTCGCTCGACCGAGCAGTGTGCGCCGTGTCTGGCTATTGCGGCTGGCTTCTCAGCCTAAGCGATCGTCAAACAACGTCGTTTTGCTACGAGATCAGTCACGTGTGCGGTTGCGATCACCAATGGGAATGTTCCTTTACATTGTGTGTATGCTTAGAGGGGCTGCTTGACAAAACTTAATGTACGCAGGCAAACGTGAAAAGCGCAACAGCTCGTCATTTGCACTTGTCAGCTTTTCCCCATATAGTAAAAAATGCTAGAACCTCATTTGTCACAACCAGCTTCAACACACGTGAAGGCCGCGCACTTGTAGGGTTTAAGAAACTTGGAAAAAGGATAATAACAGTGTTTCACTTAAACTTATGCTAAAGATCGCCAGCAGTCATATCCATCCCAATTCATTCGTGAAAGTGAGGGTTGCCCCAGCTTTCCAAATATTTGGCGACGAAGTAATCAGCTTCTTCCTTTATCAATCCTACTTAGAAAGAGCTTATGGATCTTTTCAGCCAACAGAGTAATTTGTAAAAAAAATTAACAAACTGATAAGGATAATGACTGCTCGTATTCCAAGAGTGTGCTTGTACACGTAATCACTGAACCACATGTTTTTGAAGGAGTTCCTGCAATATCCTATGAAATGGGAAGAACACGCAAAGGCAACAGTTTGCGGTTTTCTTTCTCAAGTACCACTGAGGGCCTCTGAGTGACGATCGAAAGCACGCTGAAATTGCTTTCATACCTCGGTAGCATTGGCTTCAAGTATGTAGTACTTATTGCAATTTTGAGTCAGGACACACTCGAAAATTTGTTTGCCATTGTCAGGCAATCTTCTGGAAACAACGATCACCCTACTGCTGCACAGTTTTTACTTATAATAAATTCACTTGCATTTTACAACCTTGCGAAACCACCTAAATCAGGAAACTGTGCTCCATAACTTATCACTGCACAGGTTTCTGTTCCCAAGCTGAAACCAGAAAATCGGATTGCAATAATGGATGAATTGATTGATGCAGGGAAGTTTGGCGATGCCGAAAGTGCACTGGAGTGTCGTACTTTGCGCAGAAGCATTTTGTCAGAACACACTGCTCTTGTGACTGCAGTAAGCCACGACAAGCTCATATATATTGATACATGCATATTGCGTGTTTCTTGTGGACGATGCATGCGGGCACCCTGATGAAGACGACGAACACTCTCTGGCTCTCGAGCTGTAGGCTGAACTGACGAGCACTGCATTTTCCTTTGTAAATATACTTTGTAACTGGAGTCGGGTACAACTTTAGAAAACAGGGGAGGCCTCGCCCAGATGACCGAAGCGTGACAGCCGATTGCCTCCGCGAGTAAAATAATTCTGCTAAAAAAATTGTGCTTCTGAAATGCGCAATTCTCGGTATAAAGACCTTTGTATTTTGATGACTGGGTTAGTAGAGCTCTCATGTACTACAGCACATGCCGGATTGTGACAGAAAAATAACCCTGTGCCTTCCACAACGCTGCCCGTCGTCTGCTCTTTAGCTTCATTGCAAGTGACAAAAGTAGTAAGAGCAGTTCTGCATGGCTTTTGCGCTTGTTTACATGTACACGACACATTTACTACTCCTTTTCAGAGTTTAAAATGAATCAGTTGCTATTGAACAAGTACTTATATAAAACAATGCATTTATTGCAACCATTACAAACCTGGGGAATGAATATTCGAGGCAGGAAAGGTACAAAAATGCTTCATTCATCGTTTTAAATAAATATTCTTGGTGTTAAATAGCATAAAATTTATATTTTTTGGTTTTGTGTTTTCACAAATTTTTTCCTTCTCACTTTTTTTTTTTTTTGTGTGTGTGTGAGCCTGCAATCTCGCCAGTTCACACAAAGCATCCGTGCGGGTTTTCCGACATGGAGCCCAGCGAGGTGACATAGGAATGCGATCCTTCGTTGCCGAACGAGCCTTGTGTTGCCTCCATGTCCACACCACCTAGGAGCCTTGACAAGAACAAGAGTGACCACATCCTGAACAGCGATTCACGCAACATGATTCTCTGCTGCTACATGTATTGGCGTAACAGGGAGCCTGAACACAGCATGGAGACCACGACCAAGATTGTCGCCTAGATGCTCGGTGTCAGAGAAAGCACTGTGTTCAAGGTGAGGAGGGAGGTCAAAGCGTCGCATATTTCGGGTGGCAAACTGTCGCCGCCCTCACGAAAGCGCCCACGAAATTCAGAGAAAAGAAGACGCAGCAGGAAGTATGACAGCTTCATGTTGTGCGTGCTAAGGTCATGTGTGCATGATTTCTTTCGCTGCAACGAGATACCGATGGTCGAGAAGATAACAGAGTTCTTGAAGCGTATGGATCTCCCATCACTGAAGCGGTGTACTGTGCGTCGCCTGCTTATCGAGATCGGATTCAAGCACGAGAAGAGCAGCCGCAATTCGCTGCTCATTGACCATTATGACATCGCTGGATGGTGGAATCGCTACCTTCGTGATGTGGATGCTACCGGGCGGAAGGCCGAAAGATCTTTTTCCTGGACGAGACATGGGTAACAGCGGGACACACTCGGTCGATCGTGTGGACAGACACCGTGGTGCAGAAGCGCGGACGCCTATATGCTCGAGCAAATGGCCTGTCAACGGTCTGAAACAACCTTCTGGAAAAGGCCAGTGCCTGATTGTGACACACATCGGCAGCGAGGATGGCTTCGTTGACGGCTGCTTAGATATATTCTGAGGACAAAAAAAAAAAAAAAAGGCGACTACCATAAAGAAATGGACGGCAATCGCTTCAAGGGATGGTTTAATGATGTTCTGCAGAAGTTGCCTGCAGGTACCGTCATTGTTTTGGACAATGCTCCTTACCATTCCCGACAAGAAGAGAAATTGCCGATGACAGCTTGGAAGAAGGAAAAAATAAACGAGTGGCTCAAAAGCAAAAACATCACCTACAGCGAAAGGATGGTTAAAAAGCAGCTGCTTGAGTTGGTAGCATCTGTAAAGCCACACTTTCTGAGCTACATCGTAGACAATGCAGCTGAAATTGCCTGTTGCATTGTACTCGGGCTCCCACCATACCACTGCAAATTTAATCCTATCGAGCTCGTGTGGGAAAAGGTGAAAAATGGCATCGCTGCGGATAACAGAGACTTCAAGTTCTCCACGGTTGAAGACGGCTTGAGGGCAAAAAAATCAAGCACGTAATGGCGGAAGACTGGAGGAAGAACATTCACCACGCGATGGACCTGGAGGCAAAGTTCAGGCTTGACACGTCTGGAAGTGACCACATCCAACCCATCATCATCCAACTGAGTGAAGACGACACTGAAGAAAGCGACTCCAACTGCAAGCTGTCTGGCATTGAGCCACTCGATGAAGCATAACAGCTTTTTATTACCGAAAGAACAGCCCTTATTAGGGCTACCAAAACTTTGCCGGTAGGTTTGCAGCAGCAAAGCATTCTCCCGTGACCTCTCAAATAAATAAGCAGTTCATTTCAGAAGAAGCAACGTCCTGCACAGATCGTGCTTAGTATAACTATTGGCATGGCGACATGCTTAAATGCCGGAAAATATGAATGCAAATACAATTATTAACCCTGAATAACTATGTGGGGCCCAAAATGCTCATTCGGGCAGCCACTCTCCAGCTTCACACGAAAAAGCAGCAGTCTACGTGAAATTGACAGCCTCTCTTAGCAGCCTGCACGCCAAAGCATAATCATGTGGTTGCATTATTTTGGTTATCTTCGATGGGGGCGAAATGCGAAAACACCCGTGTACTTAGATTTAGGTTCACGTTAAAGAACCCCAGGTGGTCAAAGTTTGCGGAGACCCTCACTACGGCGTGCCGCATAATCAGAAAGTGGTTTTGGCACGTAAAACCCCATAATCAATCATTATTTTGGTTATCTGGCTCAGGCAAGTAATGTGAATATGAGAACAATTATCAAACATCATTAGCTTAGTGAGGCCCAGAAAACTCATTTGGGTAGCTATTAATAGCAGTAGTCGAGAGCACACTTGAAAGGCACCGTTTGCAGTCTGCACATCAAATCGCAGTCATCACCATTGTCGTATTTGTTTATCTGACTGGGAATGTAAGCACAATTATTCACTCTGAATAGCTCTGCTAGCATTGTTTGTACTGTGAAATTCTGAGTAAAGTTGAATGTGTTTTATTGAGGCAATTATTTACCGTATATACTCGCATAATGATTGCACTCGCGTAATGATTGCACCCCTGAATTTTGTCGTCAAAATTCGATTTTTTTTCTTTCCCGTGTAATGATCGCACCCCGAACTTGTCGCAGTGATGTGTCGTGTGTCAAGTCTAGCTAATGATGATCGCGCTTACCATCTGTCGAATGCTGTCAAGTGCTATGCGAACGACTCTTGAAGACATACCAAGTGCTCTGCACGCGCCAAACATTCTTAAGCAGATGTCCCATTTCATTCCTTTCATCACTTTCCGCACTTCCATGAAAAAAAAAAATCTACAACCAAACTTGCCTTGGCTTTATTACTTGTAGGCATAATGATTTTGGCCAACAACGACAAACAAGGCGCCTTTCAATTCTTCTCGTGTGCACTCATGGGCACGCAACAAATCACGAGCAGCCACGATAGCGGCCACGTTTACACTGATACGCTTGTAACACAGCTAAGATATTCGCCCATCATTAGCGGAACTGTGCCGTAGTAGTATAGCAGTACAGAAAAATACCGCAGTTTCCGCAGCATGTTCGCCATGTGTTTCTATGTCACTGGCAACTAAGCACGCCCATCTCTCTTTCTGTCCTCTCAAAGTGGACATGGCTATGTTATTGTCGCAAACTTGTCGATATTAACAATATTACTCATTACTGATACGGAAGAAACTGTTTCAATGCGCGTAATGCACTCACGAGAAGAAAAAAAATCAAATTCGGCGCGTTTGGCTTGCTCCACCGGCCGCCATTTTTGTTTTGGTCTCCCACACTATTACAGCGCAATTGTACAGCAGCAGCCGCCTGCTTGACCTGTTGTCATCCCGCAGCAAATGCGGGATGAAAAAAAAAAAAAGAATTCTTTTCCCGGGAAATTTAACCCACGTAATGATCACACCTCTGAATTTGGATCATTTTTTTGACAAAAATGTGTTATCATGATGGGCATCGAAACCGTCTGTTCACTAAGACTGAAAGCATGAAAAATGCAACAGCATAGCAAGGTGATGTTTCACAATATGCAGCCTTTCATGTGCACTTCTGGCGAGCTGGCACATGCACTGATGCATAAACATGAACAAAGGTAAGAGGCAAAGTTACTGTGCAACCCATGTGACGCTTTTAACAAAATGTATCTGTCAACATTTCTGTTTCCCTAGGCGATCAAAATTTGTTTTGAGCAAGTTGATTAATCACGTTGCGGCAACAACACAAGAAGCGAGGACAGAAAACACAACGAGCAGGCATATTGAGAAGACGAGGTAGACCAGTGAGAAAGGTTTCAATGAGATGGAAGAGGCCAGCCCTGCAGTCTATTCTTGTCTTTATAGATTGCTTTTGCCAGTTTTGCTCACCCTTAACTAAAAGTACTTTCTTTTTATCTCATATAGGTTTTGAATGAGCATGGGTCTAATTTTTTTTTTTTTTTTTACCATGTAGTATGCCAAATCGCGCACCTGTACCTTATGATAGTTGTTTCACTTTTAACCACTCCGGCCTTAGCTGCCAAAGGACAGCTGGCAGTATTGCATGAATGAATTCAGTGCTCACCTATTCAAGGCTACATGTTTGCTTTCTGTTCTGAGGAAACTGCTTTCTAGTGTTTCATTATTGTTTGTGCTAAATAACGTTTTTTTTTCTCTGAACAAAGTTGTCATTGTTTTATTTCCATTTGACTTTTAGGCAGTCAGCGAGCAGGGTAGAAGAATCATGTCTCCACTCCAAAGACATGCTTTTGATGCAGCTCAGCAAAAGTCCTCGCAGACAAATACCTTGTTATACAGCTAAAAGATCTCATCACACGTGCAACAAATATTGCTCTAATGCGGCATAAGTAAGAGGTGGCAGAAAATCGTTAAAAAAAAAAGGGAATGGCACGCGAGTGCGCTTCACCAACACGCAGCCGGTCGGCCGTACACTGCGCCCTAGTATGACTGCTGACAGCGGCAACGCCACCGTTGTCTGAAAACAGTCCTCGCTCCTGTCGGCGGATGGCGGACTAGCCAGTATTCTAGGGACCATAGTCGAACTAGCCAAGCCGCCGCATGCGTACGCCGCTACATTCAAATGGTGCCCTCGGCGTGATCGATGGGTGCAGCTATAGTGCGCAGCAGTCAGGTGCAGCTATAGTGCGTAGCAGTCGGGGAATGCCAATCGCGCCACAGCTTTCTTCGAGGGTGTTGCGGGAAAGCTCACCGCCTGTCATCGGAGCACACGTGGTTTGGGGTGGGGGAGTTCGATATATCCATTTTACGACCGACCCCATTTGAAATAAAAAATTAAAAATGCGTTCGATTTTCCAGTTTATATAAAAAGTGTTCGATATATGCAATAATTCGATATATCTGTGTTCGATATATCGAGGTTAGCCTGTAGTAGGCTCATTGGTGTGAAAGAGTTGTGGAGGCAAGCTGAAGCCCTAGGGAGCCATAGCAGCGACAGTTTATTGGAGCTTTCCAGCCATGATGGTGATGGTCCAAGGGAGCGGCAGGATAGTGTGGCTGCTCCTGCCGGGTGCACTAGCGTTGTATGTGCAAATCTGCCACTTAAACCAGAATATAGGGCAATTCTAAATATATGCCAATTGCTTGCTGTGATGTTAAAAAAAAGGAAAAACATTTTGCAGTAAACTATACATATATACGTTATTTGGTAAATTTGCTCATTCGTCATGAGGTAATGCATCAAAAATGAAAAATTGTTGAACGGATGTACCATTCAAAATTGCACAATGGTCATATAGGAAAAAAAGGAAAAAAAAAAACTTTTTGTTAGTGTGTGTGCCTTCCTTCTCCCATCCTTTTTGGTTGCAAGATGTCAACCTCTCAAATTTTGGAGGTGAATCCGGTGTGTGCATAAACACTACATTTATCTTGACAGTGATAGATTAGTCTTTCAAGCTTTCTATTGTTGTTTTTTCCTTCAGTGTAGAGGGATTGCTTATTACTGGAGAGTGGAGAGAACTAATTAGTGCAGATTTATGTCTGCAGTTCAATTTCCTGCTAAAGCAATGAAGTCTGTTTATTATAAATTAACCTGTTTCATTGGTAGGAAGCACATTTGCATTATTGCCAGTAAATGTGCATTTTGGCTATTGTAAAAATTACATTCGTTACAAGTTTGTGAGCATATTTCATGTACAAGAGTGCAATATGAGAAAATTCCTTTTTGTAAAAAAAATGCATTAGAAAAATAAGGTGATCTTAGGGGCTAAATTTTTTGTTATTCATAAGCATATGAAGTAATGGAAAATGAAGCCAGAGAAAACATAGGGGAAGTTCATTGCTACATTTAATTGCAATGTAGAGATAGTAAGGTAAATGGAAAAGTGCATGAAGGGATAACTTGCCATAGATGGGGGACTGAATTCACAGCTTCAGCATTCTTCTGTGTTATTTTCTGTGACTGAATGTCCCTGAGCTATTCCTCACTTTTCTTTTATAGGTTACATGTTGGAAGTTCAGCCTGAGAAGAGACCAGATATCTTCCAGGTGTCCTATGTGGCATTTTCACTGGCAGGCAAAGAATGCCCTGTTCAAAACCTTCATGTATGTTTTAGCATTCTTCATCACTGACTTGATCTTTTAATTTATCCCTATTACTAGCACATTTATGTCTAATGGTATTGGTTTTACGCTGTTATAACAGGATAACTAATGGAAATATACCTTCATTCCTTTTTACGCATGTAGAATTCATCAATTCCAAATATTGAACAGCTTCCAGTACCTCAGTGCGACAGTGAGGGCAGAATGTCATCATCAAAGCCTCCAAGGTAGGGCTTGTCTTTGTTTATACTGCCTTCTGAAAAGGTAGCATGTGTACTGCTTAGGTTTATACACATGCATGATGTGTATATGGTGTATGATAGTACTTTAACCTGTGTGTGCAATGTATTGAATAGTGATATTGATGATATTCTTAATACCAAAAGCACTTTTTACTGCAGAACATAATGCTTTGGAGAATGTGCTACTTCACCTGCAGGTTTGTGTACCATGGGGAAGCTTCTTTGTAGCATTGTTAATACACTCGAACCTTGTTATAACAAAGTTGAAGGGGCATCCAACATTATTTCGTTATGTTCGTTGTCACATCCAATTTTTTTGTCATTTCTTGTAATACTCTGGAATCTCAATAAATGGAAATCGCTTAAACGGAACTGCTTCTTAAACGGAACACCACGGTTGGTTGGTTTTGTATTCATGCAATTGTATTCAGCTTTGTCTCTCAGTAAATGGAACTCCTGATAAACGGAACCAATTTCCCTGGTCCCTTGAGGTCCCGTTTAAAAGAGGGTCCACTGTATATGCCCAATGGGATGCACAATTCTGAATATAAAAATAAGGTGGCTTTGTGGCCCATGGAACTGCTACATGGCCATGCATACAATGAAATTTGAATAAGAGAATAAAAGAAGCTTCGGCATGTGCAACACACGACTTAGCACCTGATGCAACAGCCTATAGGTTCTTGTTCCATTGTGATAGTCTTTTGTGTCTGCTTTCCACTTGGCTTTTTGTGGTCGAGTAGCACATGGCACACAACACAGTGCTCGGTGGTGTGATCGAGGAGACAAGTGAACTTTATCGCGCCTGCTTGGCTCGGCGGGCACATGGCCTCTGAGATTGCACCGATGCCAATGCAATCTCAGAGGCCATGCGCAGCTGCCAGTATGTGTGACGCGCTGCAGGGAGAGGGAGAAGTGAATACAAAACCTGGGCCTCATCCCCGAGATAGCGCCGGGGAGATCTCTGAGGCCAGGCCCAGCTGTGGCTGCCTGCGCAGTGTGCCCTAGAGAGAGAGAGAAGTGAATGCATTAATCTAGCACCGCTGTGCGTAGCCGCGCAGCAAGGCCAGACTTGCACAGGCTCGCATGCGACGCCTGGGATTACGTTGGGGAGATCTAAGGCTAAGCCCAGCTGTGCCTGCCTACATGACTTGACGCGCAGTACAAGTGAATGCGCTAATCTTTTGTACCACCACGCATAGCCGTGTGGCGGGGCTCGCGCAGCCGGTCACGTGTAAGCAAGGTCAGTGGAGAAGTGCCATAGTGAACTGCTGCTTGTGCGCACTTGCGCACATACGCGCTGCAGTGTTGCTCAAAGACATATTCAATGTGGCGACGCTGGATTTTTGAACTGCTGCGACGAACAAGTGCCGAACCTTGCGGAAAGCGATGTACTCGGCGTGCAACGGTCGGGTACTTTTTGCTTTTGGAGACGAATCTAGTTCGTTATATCTATCAGCAGGACAATTCCACATTGTTAAAATGAGGTTTTAAATATATATGAATCTCTATGGAGATTTCAAATGAAATTTAATTTACTTCGTTAGATCTATTATTGCGTTATATCCCATTGTTATAAGGAGATTTGAGTGTATTCTGTTTGGGTTAACACTGCACAGTGCTGCTTTTTGTGCACTTGTTGGTAAGTAAAATGTAGTAATGTGAGCATGAGGCCTTCAGCACATTTTGCCCTGCATTTTGGTGTGGCAGGAAACTTTGACGGTGGATGTTGCATTTCCATGAGTTTCACCTCTTTTGCCACATGGCTGCGCGAGAGAGAAAGAGCATGTGCACAATTACCTTGTTCTCATAACCATTACATGCTGTGGTCAGCTTTCAACCTGTGTTTGCATAATGTGCTGTTGTTGCAATAACAGGGTAAGAGATTAGGGTTGCCACCCGGCTAGATTTCCACTGGAACACTGCTTTTTCCCTCATGGTGCTGGCTGCCAGTCTGAACATTAAAGCAGCATGCCATCTGCCTGTTTTCCAGTTCTCCCTAAATCGGCACATAACTTGCATTGCAAGCCCTCTGTCCAGCATTCGTACCTAACAAACAACTGAATTGTCAGTAAAGGATTCATTCCTATCAACAATGATGTGACAGGGCACATGCTGAAAAACTAGTACATATATATTGGTGGAGGGCCTGTGAATTAAGTTGATAACAGTGCTCATCCTTGTCTGTTCTTTTGTTTGTCTGCCACTTTGTGCTAAGTTACCGTAGTCGGAATACAAGACAAACTAGCACAACAGTTGGTCCTCCTGAATGATCCATTCCTAATTAGTACTTCAACTGTTTACTGTTGTACACTATGGTGTAATCCGAAGTGGCAAGACTGAGCGGTCCAGGGTTCACTTTTTCTTCTGAGGCTGTTCCTATGAGTCTATCCACAACTTCTGCTTCTATCCTATGTCTTCTCAGTGGCCACCCACTACTGGCACTTTTAGTCAGTTGACATGGCCAGTTTGGGCTATGAGCAAAATAAACTCGCATTGTTTGCCCTTGGACATTCTTGGACTGCGGAAACAATGCTCAGATGTAGGCCATTGGCTTTACCCGCTCATCGTCTTGAAAAATTTTGAATGTGTACCAAATTTTGTATAAAGCCTTTCAATAAATTTCAGTCATCCAATGTTTGTAGTCTCTGTGCAGCAACATAATTTCATCTTGTTAGTGTTTTTTAATACAGTATTTATACTAAACACTTTAATCCCCTCACCTAAGGGGCCGACTCCATAAGAGGTGCAATTGGCAAGGTAACATTTGTACACTAGTTTCCCAGCTACATGAGCTGTAAGGTTGGATTTAAGATGTATTTAAAACTGGACTGTGTATCTGATATATTGAGAAACAGAACTTGAGCATTGCATATTTTTGGCTGGAGTGGCATTCACTCAACCTGTTCTACAGTTAGAGGCATTATTTGCATTGATCTTTTGTTATCGTTTTTGCTGCAGATCATTGCAGGTACCAGTTGTGGAAGGTACATCAGTAGCTCCTCGACAGCGGCCCAAGGGGTCGCAAGCCCCACCAGGTGTCGGTGGGCTGCCCCTCATCCCCCAGAATGCTTTGCCATCCTCTCGCCGCCCCACACCTACCACTCCACAGCCACAGGTGCCCCCTGCTACACCAAACCCTGGTGAGAACACACTTTTTTTTGTAAATTAAATGTTTTCTTTGCTATCAGGTGTAATACCTACATAAGGTGTCCCAGCTAATGCTAGCCAAGCTGTGCAATGCAAAAATAAAATGAAAAAAAAAAAAAACGCCATGCAAGATATGATTTTAAGATATACTGCATTGCTCAGTCGTAAGACCTCTGTCGACTGAACGCTGCAAGTCTTGTAATCGTATCTTGCACAGTGATGTGTTAATCTTCATTTCCTTTGAACAGCATGGCGAATGTTAGCTGGGGAACATGGCATGCATTTTTTGTTGATAGAATAACAGGTGGGTCATGTCATGTTGCAAAGTAATTTCTTAACATTTGAATACTATAACGAAAACTTAAGTGTTTAGCATACTGGACTGTGTGTCTTTGTGCCTCGTTTGTCTTTGCCTTTTCCTGTCCAAAATTTTAACCTTCGAATGGTGCCATTAGTTTGCAGTGTAGTACTTGTTTTTGTCGGCTTTTCTTGTGGGCCCTGCCCGAGCTTCCTGTGAATTGTGTGAACTGATTTTGTTGAATATATTAGCAGTGTGCACCTTGCATGACTACCAGAAGCAAAAATTAATATTGTTTGTTTTATAAGGTTTGATAAAAACTTAAGACCCATTGTAAGAAAGGTGCCATGTGCTTGGGCTTTGCCACATGGTCTTTGGCCTTGCCTGGATCTAGAATTTGTTTTTATGGTATGTAGAGTCGTGAACAAAATTCTGGAGACCACAGATCCTGTGAAAAATTGCTTTTGTCACAGTCTAGGCATGCAGGCTGCAATAAAGTGATGCAGCCTGGTGTAAAATGAAACCAGTTTTTTTCTATGAGCCACATGGGCTGTGCATTCCTCCGTGCCAACTGCTTGAAGTTCACATGCAAGGTTGGAACTTCTGTGCCATTTATACACTTTGTGTCACTGGAGATATTCTGTGCTGCTCTCTTTTGCTGCATCTGAAGTGTGCGATAATGAACTCGATTCCCCTATAATATGCAAATAATATTTAAATTGTTGGCCAGGTGACACTAGTGCAACTACTCTTTCTCTTTTATTCCTCAGTGGCCTGTGAACCAATGACAATGAGTTTAAAGAATGGAATTCAGATAGCATAGAATGTCTACTGTGACATGCAAAGCTTGTTTTTTTTTTAAGTTTTATTTTCTCCAAGTTTGTCTTATCAGACTTCGACTCTGGTTTGAATTCGTTAAATTTCCCCCTTTCTTGAGTGTGTAGAGGAAGCCTGATCGAAGGCTTGCACATTGATGTAGTTTGCTGTTCTTGCGCTGCTGATTTTTAAGTCCACACATAGGACTACTTTTGGCTATTTTCTACTAATCTGTTAGATCTGCATATGCATTATTTAGAGGAGATGTCAGCCACCGTACGTGGAGGACCAGAACTTGTGCACCAATACCCTCAATCGATCTTTTTTCTGCTTATATCTAATGTTAAGGCATTTTTCTTTGCTTTTCACTATGCATAGTCGAAATTCGTTATAAAGAAAGGGATATAACAAAATAATGGATATAATGATGTTATTCTAGCTCCCTTGTTCAATTTCATTATAACTATATTTTACTGCATATGCTAGTGGCGTGCCAGTGATCCATTTCTTTGGCTACCTGTTAGTATAGATGTGGCCCCTGCTGTGCTTGATTTCGGGGTTAACCTCCTTATGCAGCTGCAATTCTTACTTTGTATGTCTCGACAACTTTGCCAATCAGGAAAGGTTTTTATGGCTTTGTTCAACTTTTCATACTCCATGGCGCTAAAATTTTGCATCTTGGTTGGAATAGTGTGTGCAGTTTTTACAGATCAATTAGATTGTGCCACAGACAGATATCGCACACGTGCCACAGAAATACCAGCCACTGCAGTAGTAAGGATATTCTGGTTTTAGAAGAGTTCACAGGAAAGAAACTGCGAAATATAGTCATGCTCACTTATAACTGTTCAAATGCCAAGGGAATGACATTATTACTGATAATTCTCGTAAGTGGCTTGTGCAGAAAAGGCTGTGAAACATTTTTAATTTAATGATTAGTGTGCACATAAAGCAGGTAACAGTATCCACTGTCTTACAGTAAAAAATTTCTAAGACCACTATGTTGACTATGTACTTGATGTATGTGCATTTGTGTGAAAAAATTTTAGTAAGGTAAACCCTCTGGGAAAATAGGATGATGCCAAGCTGCCAGAGAACAGGTAAAAAAAAAACTCTTATGTTGTGGAGTACCTGTGTGATAGAAGGGGTTGAAGGTTGACAGTCGAAGCGTGATGCCCTCTGGTATGCCAAGGGTCACAGCACTCCGTGGCCTTCATTCTACGAGATTCTCTGACAGTGAATTCGTAAACAAAGTGGCAAAATTATCAGCTGTTTCAAGGAGTTGGATGTCAATATGATGTGCTGTTTGTGCTCTGTCTTGTTCTTTTTCATTACGTTCAGGAAAAATGCTATTTAGGGTTTTTAGATGAAACATGCATGTTTGCTTGATATTTTTCTTTTGTCTGGTTGTCTTATATGTCATGTAGGAATATTCAAACTGCACGGAATCGAAAATTTTATTCCTGAAAAAATTAAATGCAAGCTTCAAACTTTTCTGCTCATTTTAATATGCTTAGCAGTAAATTAGTTCTGTGCATTTTTTATGCTGTCCACAAACAAACAAAAAATCTAAAAAAATTCTAAACATGGCCCAATTCAGAAACATTTTCTAACTTTGATGCATCTTGGCGCATTTTGTATTTCACAAAGGAACTTGAAAAAAAGTGTCAAACATCGAACTTTCTCTTGGCAACATCTATGCCAAATATTATCTTCCTAATGAAACACAAGGGAAGAAAAGAAAGTTAAATAAACAAGTTTTTTCAAAAAAAGGTAATTTTCATAACGTAAAATAAAAAAAATATTCAGTTCCATTTTTTTTAAAATTTGGATGGAAGTCCGCTTATGTCGGGCAAAACATGGGTGCGCAAATGTTTCCTCATTTGCTTTATCATAAAATATAACGGGCCAAAGTTGCCCATGTTGAGCATACTGGTTTTAGTGCCGCGATGACTCGTTCCGTGTTGTTAACATTTATCCTTTTAAAAAAAAGAAAAGGCGACGGTTGTCACAAACGAAGGAAAATTTACCTGGGCTTTTTATTGTGCCAAGAACAGAGAGTATATTTTCTCCGTTTTCTCGGATGCAAGAGAAAACAAACTCGACACTACTTGGGGTACTCAAATAGATTTACTTTGTGTCCGTTGCAGTTGGTATTTAAAAGGGTTTGATCACCGTCAGCTGGCTAGCGGCAGTTCTCGCAACGGACAGCGCATGTCCGCTTGACTGATTGCGGGCACATATCCACACATGCCGTGAGTGAATTCCCGGCACATGTGGCACTGACTTGCACTCCACTGACTTCTGCTAACGATGCTCCTCAATGGCTGCAGCAGACGCATGAAGCAGGGCCACATTCTTGAGGTTGACGCTAGGTTGGGACACCATCTCATGTGCCGACTGAATGGAGGCGGCGCTTCCAGACCTCAGGTTGTGCAGGGCAGCTTCGTGCTTAGGGAGTCAACCTCTGCACTCTCACAGGCATTCTTCCCATGCCCTGTAGCAGAAAATGTTCACCTCGCGGACATATACTTGGAGTGGGACAACTCATACGGTTGGCACCTATTGTTAAAATGGCTTGCTGCACCATCGCCGACGTACGTTACATGACAGTACGTGGGTGCTTTTTCATTTAATGCTTCTTGCACTCTACCTAGGGCATAGCAGGTGTGCGCTTCGTTGTGATGCATGTTGTCGCTTATGACAGCAAAGCTGTGTGTTGCTTACTTGTCATGGCGACACAGGTGAAAATAGAGATTTGTTTTTTGTGCCATGGTGCTATTGTATTTCATTTGAGAGGAGGACAATCCAGTTTTGCGCAACATCCAAATGCAGAACAATGCTTCCGTGCTGCTTTCACTTCTTGCCTCATGAATAGCCACGGCTTGACTTCGGCGTAGGTATACGTGAGGAATCCATTTGGTCACCCATTTGCCGAGCTATTTCACAAAAAGGGTTGGAGACATCTTCTTGATCAAGTCACCACTTCCCCGAACAGCAAATGTGACCTCGTCCTCGTCGACCATTCCCAGACTGGCCAAAGTGAGTCTTTCACTCCATGGGCAGCATTCGCATTCACGTAACACACAATCTGCGGTTGGGGAGCCATAAAGGCACAATGCTTTCATTCTTTCCAATGACATCTCCATGCCGATTACATTCTCAAGTGCGGAGACACAAAGGTTGGCATTAGTGCAATAGACACAAACCTCTTGTTATGGTGTGAGCAGCACCCATTTTGGACACAGGCTGTATAACTTTGACAGGGCGATGGCACTTCCAAGGTGAGCTGCTTTGAACATATGGAACGTCTCACAGATAGAACATGTCAGACTGATTTAAGACATGCTCTGTCTAGCCATTTGGGGTGGCTGACACAACGTCCTTCTTGTTCGGGTTCAGCTGAGAGCACCGAAGTTCGTCCTTGGTGAAGTAGTCGAGCGCAGCTTGTATATCCGATAGGCTTAACCTTGACCTCGTGTACGTATCAAAATGTGACCACATTACATGCTTCTCGCGCCAATATCGGGCCTTTCTGAGCATGTAAATTGTGACAGCTGAGATTGCCTTTTGAACGCGTTTTTCAAATTTATGGTCGCGCGATGGTTAAGAGACGGAGGCGCTCTCAGTAGAACCATGAAGCCTGGTACGCTTGCTTCAAGTTATTTAACCAGCCAGCGCGTGCACAACATTCTATTGCAGACGGTTCAGGTGTACTGACGCTTCTGTATGCAGTGCTTAGTTGAGGATATCTTCGTCACCACAACGCTTTCAATCTCTGCCCATTTTCTCTTTCCGCAAGATCGTCTGCTGCGTTTGTGAATGGAAGATGGTGGTTTCAATGGTGGAACATCAGAAGAAAGGTGGACGTATCTGTTCAAGTCGTCAATCGCTTCTTCCTGAAGGAATGCCTTGTCTGCTTCATCACGGGTGTCACTAGATGAAGACAGGATTTCCTTGAGGCGCCTAAAGCAGTGCCGGCAGACCTCGTTGGTGTCATGAATATCCTGTCTCTGGCAGTAGCTTCTGCAGGGAGGCAACATCCAAAGCATTTATGCAACAAAAATTGTTTTTCTTAGCAATCTTAGCGCGCCAGCGTCATGCTACGAGGTGGTTCCATAGTAGCATGCACTGTCACCTGGTCATGACGTCATTACTAAGGCATGTGGTGAGCACATTCACTGATACCATATACGAAAGAAAGGGCTGGCATGGGCTTTGGACCCACTGCAGATTTGCTACTTTGGCTGCACTGCCACCGCTTGAGAATGCACTGTGCGCGAGTCACGCGTTCCTGTGTTTATGCTTCCTTTCTGAACAATGAGCAAAGCACCCGGTAGAAGTGCTTCATCTGCTGCTGCTGCTGCTAAACGAGCTGCCGGAGTCGAGGCTCGGCGCCGCCGCCGAGAAGACCCTGCCATTCATATTCAAATTGTTTGCCTCAGTATATCGCGAATTCAAAACACTTAAACTGCTGTGCTCAAATTTTACATTAGGCAGTATCGTAATCATTGGTAAATTTTTTAAATGGGTTCACCTGGTTTTCACGTAGACGTTGCACACACTTCTTTTATGCGCTTTGACAGTCATTAGTTGCTGAAGTTGGTCATCAGTCTCTCAGGAGACCTTACAGGCAGGACAGCAAGCAACAAACACTAACCAGAAGACGCAGACGCCATATTGCCTTTGAGAAAAGTGTAAAATGTGTGACGATCTTGTGTGTGTGAAAACTCAAAGGCAAACTAAAGAATACAGTAAAATATCAGTAGGTAACAGCTAAAGGCAACGTATTGTTCAAATTGCGTGCAGTAAAAAATTGTTCTGTATTTTCCATGTTCAAAAGTGTGAATTGCAAGGGCTATGTCCAGCAGCACTGCCACAGGTGTGCTTTGGTTCTGTAGCCTACGCTTCTTAGCCATGAAAAGTTGTCTGCGAGTACAGTGTGTTTGAAAAAATTTTGAGTAAAATATTTATGGTTCAGTTTTCTGTTAGAGCTACTGTTCATTACAGGTGAACCTGCTTCAGCATTAGGAAAAGCATTTGAATTTTTTTGCTAGCACAAAAATCATATATGCAGAAGTTCCTATTGATTTGTAATATTGCTTAAATAGGAAGTTAATAATGTTACCTCTACACAAATGATGTTTCCAAAAGTATTTCTTCTTGTAGAACATTGTAGAACATGCACCCATTGCAAGTTTTCAGATTGCCACTGGTAAAATTCTTGATCCTGTGTGCATGTTTTTCCCTCCTCAAATTTAAGTAATACTTATGAGCATTGCGACAGTTCTTTTGGATGCTCCTTAGTATGCACAAGGGCTGTAACAAAGAAGGTTTTATAGCAATTGCTATTCTTTATTGAAGCCAAATTCAGTTGTGCAATTGTTATTAGTGGCCAATTGTGCCCTAAGCGTGCCATGCAAAATTGAAGAAATGCACTGGAAGCCTGCTTAATGTGACATTGCAACTCTTTCATCGGTACAGGAAGTGATCCTAAAGAGGAAACAGTTACACCAGACATTTCAAGTCATCAAAGTGAAGGTCAGCTGGATATCCAAGCGTTTTTTTTTTTCTTTTTTTGGTTGTGTGGCAAATTCTGTTGTGTTGATTTTTTTATGGAAACATATGGGTTATCCCAACTAAAGCTGAATGTAATTCTAAAGACATGCAGGAGTGTACTTGAGTGGAACCAACTTTGTGTTTCTGCTAGTTGCATAGAGCATGAGCACCATCTGGAAAGACTGGTGCTATTGTTGCATTGGAAGTTGGATTGCGCCACACTACTCTGCTGCAATGAGAGCGCCAGAAGCTTGAATGAGATGGTTTTATCATGCAATTTAGATGCATTCCTGTCTTTTTTTTTTTAAGAAAATAAATATTGCACCTCATAGCAACATAAGAAACACTGACTTTCATATTAGCAGTGAAAAAGTAGTTTGGAACTGCCAAGATACTTTTAGCACAAACGGCTGACTGCAAAGACTGCCAAGTCAAGGCTTGGTTCTTTTTTTTTTCAGTTTGAGTGTCTGTTTAGGATGCAGCGACAAACTGCGCTCTACAAAAGTAACTTGGCCAGAGCTTTTTGCTGTATGCATAAGTGGACCTGAACTTTTAATGTTCAGATTCATAATTCTGGCATTCTTGTTAGCTTTAGGCTGGTGAATTATAAAAGATTGTGCTCATTAATGACATTGACTACACTTTTTTTAAGGAATCTAGTGTTGTGAACAAAAGGTCTTTAGCATGCTTTCTTAGTAGCAGATAGAATAAAGGCCTTGGCTAGGCTTTCATGCAAGCAGCACATACATTACGAAGTCACTTGCACTGTACAAAGAAAAAATGTAGCCACTCCCGTACCTTTTCAGAGTTCTTTATTTATTGATAGTCATGGTATTTTTAGAGCAAAGAGCTACAGCAAGGCCGCAATTTTATAGCGATGCCTTTTCCCAATGCTAATGCCTTTCGGCGCTTTTCATGAGTGGCTGCCTGGGACTCCGCCCGGGGCAGAGTCTCTCTTGACCAATCACGAATACGAAAAGCGCCAAAAGGCATTACTATAAAATCACAGCCCAAGTTTTGTCTCTGTTACAAAGTGCCAAGTACCAGGCAAAATCCTATTTGGTGCATAATCAAATTGTATGCATGGAACACTGATACACAGCTGTATACAGAGTGGCCCAGCTAACTTCAGCCAAGTTTTTAAAATATGAGGGTGCATTATAGAAGGACATGACTAAAAGCATGTCAGTCACTGTATGGGGAGAAAATCAAATTTTCTAAAATTCTGTTTAGTAGCTTCATTAATTTGGCAAGCCTATAAGGTTAAAGGAAAACATTCCATGAAGAGGTCTAGTCTTCTAAGAAACATCAGACTCAGCAGTGGCACCAGTTCCGCCTTTGTTATCCTCGCCAATAGCACCGAAGTGCGGAAAGCACTACGCATTGCATAATGTCAGTTCCCAAAAGTCGGCTTGACTGCAATATAGTGGTGTTACATGGTGAAGCATGCCCGAAGTAGTGTGGTGAAGCATATTATGAGTAAGAAGGGGGAATAGTCACAGGACACAGTCTGTATTCTTTAATTATATACGCCTGCACCCACCGTCTCCTGTCACGGTACGAGCACTGATACACATAAGTGTACCGGCAGGCCTGCAGTGCTATTTCGGACGTGCGTATGGCGATTTGTGTCCTTGGAAGCAGTAAAAGGCATGCATTCATTTCTTCGGACTGCCCGTTATGTCAGACGTTTTCGTGGCCCCTAGGAAGCCCAAAAGATTGGACGTTGACTTTATGTGCTTGTGTCCTGCAATCGCATTGCTTTCAAATGTGCCATGTGGGAATGAACAGCACATTTAGTTTTGTGTACTGCTGCTGAGAAAGTGACAGGGCAGTAGTGCAGGCTTTGGCTTCAAATTTTACGCCAGGAATTGGTCTCTGTTGCATTGCTGAAAGCAAGTTTATGATAGGAATAAGTAGAACAAAAAATGTGAAATTGTAGCCACCCTGTTACTCAGTTACAGTGCAAGAAGCTCAGAAGCGCCTTCATACGTTGCATGAGTGAGAGTACACCAATCGGAGCATGTAAACTGGTATAGCTGTTTTTCTCCATAATTTGCTGGCTTTTTATGCCACAAAAATGATTGCATAATACTTACAGGCATTTAAATAATGCATAATCAAGCTTTTCCTTAACACTTTGCAACCTCGTCATTGGAAGTTTTCTCCAAATTAAGACTTACAAAGGTTAATTAATTATTCTTGACTAATAAAAATGCAGCTAAGTAAAATTTAAAAAATGGTCTGACTTGCTCTATAGAGTCAGTGCACTTTAATATGCCTTATAGCACACTTAAGTATTTTTTATTTTGGCCAAAGTTAGCTTGGAAAGCCGTGAAACCTTATACTCAATATCTTAATCGCCTGTAAATTTTCTAGCGTGCCTAATTAATACTTATAACCAGATGATTAGTAACTTAACGGCTAAGGCATTTCAGTTGAAGTTAAGGAGATATTACCAGAGATAACCAAGTTATCTCTGATAATAGCAGAGCAGAGTTTGAATCTGTTTTGCTGTCATCTTTGGAATCATAACTCGAGTTCTCATCACTAAAGTGAAGTGCGGGTGCAGCATAGTTTCGAGCACGACGCTTTTCTCGTGGCGCAGCAGCATGGGGCGACGCCATGGGAGCGATTTTCGATAACTGCACAGTGACACCGGCAGCGCCCCTTGTCGGGATTTTACGAGAGAAGCGACACCGACACTGTTGGCAATGTTGAAAATGCCAGGTCCGCATGTTGGACATGAGGCAGACCTTCAGAAATATTTTGGCAGAATAAAATGAATCGGACTCCAAACCAACGCTCACTAGGGAACAGCTGGCGTCATTTTTGGTTAATTATCACTGCTCAGCACTGTCCGATGGCAAAGCCAGCGATATAGTTTAATTCTTGACTTGCTGGGAGTCATTTGATTACAAAATTTTGATCCTAGTGCAGCGTAATCGTGAGCGGCAGTCCAGTACTGTCTTAGTGTGGTTTCTTCATAGCCGTGCATTTGCTTTTTGCACAAAAAACTGTAGCGCCATCTGTCAGGCACCAATTTTCTCACTGACAGCAGTAAATGGCATATGCACTGGCGCCACTCGCCGCTCAGGGGTGGGTGATTTGAACGGCACCAAATGTATGCGGACCCTTTACACTATTCTCTCTTAACCTAAGTAAGTCTTTTCTTGGCATCAAGCAGCTGCTGCAAGGTTTTTGGAATGGTATTTTACGACCACATTGACTTAATATTAGCTTTTAGTGTCCCTTTAAAGGGGTATAGATGCCCAGGTGGTCAAAATGAATTGTGAGTCCCCCACTACAGCATACCTCATAATCGGGTCATGGTTCTGGCAGGTAAAAATGCCAGAATTTAATTTTATTTTCTTAAGGAGGGAGTGATGGCAAAGCTGTACTTTATGATGCTTTATGAAGTTGTACTTTATGCTGTAATGTTAGCTTGTTTCAAATAATTGAAGTGGTTGTTTCTTAATTTCTATAGATTTTAATTTGACACCTTGTTCACTATGTGAGAATTAAGAATCTGATTAAGTAATCTGAATCGGTAACTTGGTAGAATAGAAAAAAATGCTTGGGCAAAAAAGAAGCCAACAATTAGTAATTAAATTAGTAGCAACACACAGATGGTTCCATTCACATTGTACGCTAATTTACTTATCAGCTTTCTAACATTTATTTTGTCTGTGTTTTCAATGTGTATTTAAAGAATGAAGAAGCTCCAGCCAGAGGTTTAATTTAATGCCCGATGTTTCTGTATTTGTATTTGTACTTGTGTTTTTAGTGCTAGCCTAATTGAAGTGCTTTGATCTAAAACTACCAGCTGCTTTGTAGAATAGAAAGAGGACCTCTCAGTGGTCACATTTTGTGGAAGACGTGTGTATACTAGGGCTGCTGTAGTCCTTTCCAGCCTTTTCCTACAAGGAGCCCTACTCTTTGTAGTTAGGTTGAGATTTTCTTCATAAGGCTGTATTTTGATGCTTAAAGGCCAACTGCAACGAAATTTCACCTAGGCTAAATTGTCTATAAATGCATAGCATATACTGTTAAAGTAATCAAGTAACCTGGTGGTGAGCAGTAGCGATATGGATATGGCAGAAGTCCCAGAACCATGCACAACTGCTGATCTCTCAGTTGTGCCTATCCCAGGTGCATCACTCGCTCAACATTGCTGGTTGATGGGTGTCTCTTCTGGCGTGCTTGCTCACTGTTTCGCACGCGATTTGATCTGTTTTAAGAATGCCAACATGTTGCGGTGCCATCGGGTGCTTGAACACATACTCCATCACGAGCGATGGCTGTACAGTACACAGTGCTGTCGGAGGAAGGCAGAACACATCTTTCCTGTCCCAGCTTTCAGGGTGCAAGCGTGTACTGTGCCACAGCAGGCAAGTGTGGTGCCAACCAGCCAGCACACACAGAGCATGTAAACTCTACTTAACAAAGCTGCACAGGCTACCTTTCAGGAGCATATGCAGTCACTTACCCATGCAAGATCTGCTTGCCAAACACTCTCTCGGAATGACTTAAGCATACTCAGTTCTGTGAAACTGCATTATTTGTTTCAGGATACCACGCATTTGACAGATCATATGGCCAAAATTTAAACAAATGCGTTCATACTACCATCATAATGTGCGTTCATTAGAGGGCCTGCTTGCACTACCTTTGACTTCCATTAATTTGGCTTTCGCGGGACCAACTAAATTGATGGAATTATTCAGTGTGTTCAATTAAACACGACGCAGAAAAAACATCAAAACACACAGCTGATTCATTTAGCAGTATTTGGCCAATTCTAACACACGCTACAATTAAATGTGTGCCTGATTTCTATGTGTCCAAAGCAGGCCATAAATAGCTGTTTGATGGTATTTTCAATGCATTTGTTAGTTGACGCTGGCATGGCTGGGCTCTGTCGTCCAGGTCACCAATTTGTGGGGGGCGGCGGGAAGAGATAGCTGCCGGCACCATGTTTTAGTTAGGCCAGCTAGCCATAGTGCAGTGAAATCTCGGGAGCAGCCGACACCGTGGCCACTCAGGTCGAGCACACCAGCATGTTCTATTCTCGTGCTACCTGCACATGAACCCATCTTAGCCTGCTTTGGAGGTGATAGTTGCGCCGCTACGCATTCACTGTTCCCTAAGCTCTGCCGAAACACATGGTGCCAGTAACAGGGTTACTATTGGGGTAACATAGGGGTTCTGGCATGTGCATGCTAGCTGGTCAAGTTCAAGTTATCTGGGGAAGACCAATTTTAGGATCTAAATAACGAAGGTTTGGGCCCATAGAAATGCATGCGCGCTGGCTGGGACCTTCAGTTGGGTTCGAATTACCATAAAAATTGAATTAACCAGAGTAGAATTAATGCAGGTATACTGTAAATTTTCATTTGACACCAGTAAAATAAATAAAAATGGCCGACTCAACGGTAGTTGATACCTACGTAATGTGAAGCACTTTGCAAATCAGTGCTGCACAAGGTGTTGACATGCACTAAGCTGGTGGGGTCCAAACGGCCCGATGTGCGCTTTGTCAGTTTGCTATTGCCTAGTGTTTTAAGACCAGTCGCGATGGTGTAGGAAAAGCAAAGTTGTATTCAGGGGCTATATTCTTTAGGTTCGGGGTGCAGCAGCCATAGCAAACAATGCTGGAATATGATGTTGCCAGTGCAAAACAAGTGAAACTGCAGTTTGCATCCAAGTCTCGGCTACTTCTTGCAATCCTTTACTGCAGATGGCGGTAGTTGCCTGTTCGGTCTAGGGTGCCTCAGAGTCCTCCTCACCCAGAGGAAGTGCACATTGAAGCAGCCTGGCTTGGTCTATGTTGATCACCTCAATGCACTCTCATCATCGAGCCTCGACAAAACACGTCGAGGCTCTGCTCATTTAACATAACCAGCCAGATACAGAAAACCAGCTTGACTTGGTGATGGATGCATTAAAAGAACATAGCAGGCGTGGCTCTAGGGCTAGGAGACTTGCAGGACCTGTTTGCTGATAGACAGGAATAGTACAAGCTAGGGATGCAGACATCACAGGCACTGGTTGTCTGTGGTCTAAGTCGTATGTCACATCCGGCAAGTGGTAATGGAATTTTTTTTTTAGTTTCAGTTTCAGTATGGAAAACGTTGATTTTTGCTAGTGTTTTGCGTCACATTCCCTTGTATTTCAAGCATAAAATTTTGCACAGAGTCTACTTCATGTCTAAATTATCTGATACTGGGCTTTTTATGCGGTCAAAAATTTTGTTGTAGTGGACCTTTAATGACTGGTACATAGTTTCATAGCAGTATGTCTGGCACAAATTGTGAGGGTGCTGTAAACATGAACAGCTTTTAGATTGTCCTGTCCACAGACTAAGACCCAATTAAGGCATTCCAACTTGTCTGGGTGAGCCCTGCTTTGTGGTATTAAATTATAGATAGTGCTCAAACTTGTTACAAGCACTTAGAGCAGCACCACCTGCAGTAGCTTATATACAGCGAAGAAAAATGGGCTTTCTGTTCATTCGCCAATTCTCTCATTAACTATGTGCGCTTCCACTATTGCTTATGTGGCACTGTTGTGTATGCATGCTAGCACTTTTTGCTTGTCGCTTGCCAAAATTTGCGAGGTTTTTCATTGCATTTACATGCATGAAAATTTACTACAGTAAGCGAAACTGTCATGGCTGTAACTTTTGAACAAGCTGATTTTGTATGTTGTAATGTTTTTACTGAAGTTTATATTTGTTTAAAATGAACTGAAATGAAAAGTTGTAGACCTCACGCTTGTCGGTATTCAGTCTATCATTGTGTGTTTGTTTTCATATCTTGTCCATATTCATGAATTCTTATTCTGTTATTTCTAGAGAATGTTCATTCTAATTAAGGAATTCATTTGTACCACTGTTTTAAATGCATCTTCATACCCTGAAAAGTTGGAATTTTTGATCGCTTTAGTAGTAGCTATATTAGTATCCATGCATAAAGCATTTCACTTTGCTTGTTACTGAGACCAGCTTACGGCCTGCAGGCATTATTCCAAGCCAAACATGCCTCTGCTGCTCCAGACAGATACCATGCTGTTATTGTCTTTATCTCCACTAGTAAAACTGTGATGGGTAATTCTGGCGACACAAGACTTTTTTACTCTTGGAAGGGGTGGGGTCGCATCTTTTCTATTCTATTCTATTGCAATCGCTATCGAATAAGGCATCACAATGACCTTCCGTTTCAAGTGCCAACAGTGGCAGAAGATAACGCATACAAAAATATGTCATTGCTGAACCTTATCATGAAATCGGCAGAAAGAGAAAATGATGCCCGGCTGAACATGACAGCACATGACTGCATTAATTCACAATATCATCGTTTATTTTTTAGTATTTTCATGCTTTTTTCTCCCTGAAAATCTCAAAGCATTGCCACTGTGCTGTTCTTTTGTACTGTTTGGTATTCCTTGGTTATGTCATTATGTATGCTGGCAACTTTATTGCGTCAAGTGTGTAAACGACGAGTCTTATGACACTTCCTTCCCTGCCTGCCACTTTGACGCCAATGTGCATCATTGGTTGTGACATGTTGAAATCGCAAACACTGCCATGAGTACAGAGATTGGTAAGCAATTGTTCTACACATCAGGGATGTCATACATGAACTCTCTTGATGGGTTTGACCTCTTCCACAGTGCACATGAGCATAGTCGCAGCAGAAGGTTGAGTGGTGTATCAACAATACTGTCATTGATCATTAGTTATGCCAGGCAGCCGACAAAAAAAGCTGCATGTATGCTCCAAATTATACATCAGGTGCATGCTGTTCAGCAGCAATGTGTTTTTGTCTGAAACACAAAATAGGCGACAGCAATGAAGTCTGAACTGGTACTGCCTGCTTAATCCTGTGTCAGCACTGCACTGACATCGGGTTCAACTGGTTTGTGCAAGTGTGCAGTCACCCATTGTCTATTGTGTGTGCGGCTCTGACTTGTTACTAGGTTTGCGACCTATATCAGAACATGATTGTGTGGTTTATCTAAACGCTTCTGAAAACTTCAGTAGAGAATTCCTGCATCACGTATCATGGGTTTTAGGTAAAATGCAATTTATGGAGAAAAAAAAAAGTTTTTGAAAATAGCAAAGGCTATTTGTACTTTCTGCATTCTCTTATGTGTAATAGCTACCTATTGTGAGAAACGTGTAGTGGTATCAATTATAAAGGTATTACAAAATTATTGCCTTGGCTTGTCAATATCACCCAAGTGGGATTTGACAAGGAGACGTGTACGAAGTAAAGTTATCATTTGTTAATAAGCACAGTGAATGCAAGATGTTGCTGTACAAACAGTGAGCACATGGGTCCTCCATTGAACTAATGTTTTTGCTATTTTCTAGCATCAAAGGCGTCAGCACATATAGATGCAAAGCACCCTGTGTGTCCTCCTGCACCACTTCACTCTTTCCATACTATGAAAAATACTATTTTTTAAAGGCTCCAACTAAATTTTTTTTAGTACATCAGGGTTACAGTAACGTGCTATACATCAATAGAAAGTTCATGAAATGTATTTTCCAAGAATATTAGTTTCAAAAACATATCTTGGAGTGTAACATGTGATATAATTTGTAAAAAACAAGCTTTATTGAAAAATACAGGTATTTTTTTAATATTGTGTATTTATTTGGACATACTGCTGGTCCACTTCAGGCCCATGCCAGAGTGAATAAAAAAAAAATATCTAAGCGTAATACAATATCAAGTAGCAAATATCGAATAAACCTTACGCAGTCTTTTCTCACTGTGACAATATTCTGCATCTATGGATTTTCGCATCACATACATGCAAAGGTCATATGATCATCCTTAATCTTTAAGCCACACTATTTACTAGCCTAATCAAAAATACTACTAGCATTAACCACACTTTCTGGTAATCTGTTCCATATAGAAATGTCATAGAAAAATAGGGAAAATTCTGCAATAATGCGACTGGCAGGCTTCCTATAGTTTTTGTATGGTATGTTCTGGGGAAAGCACATGAAGGGCTCCTCTGTGTAATGTTCTCACGATAAGTTAAAGTGACTGTGGTTTAGCTGATAAATATTAATGTGAACACTGTGCTGTGCAAGCGTTCACCTAGGAGGTGCGACTCCTAGGCATGACCTCCACGATTGGGCAGCGCCCGTGACTGTGCACAGCACACCGAAAAATCTGAGGCGATGTGTTGTGACTTGGGTCATGGCCACTAACCACCAGGTGCACACATTGTTTGCTTAGGTGGTGTTTAGAGGCCGCTCATGAGAAAATTATACAATTGCCAGCCATGTGGCATTGCTGAGATTGTTTCGTTGATATATAACTACTCATTTATAACCAATTTAGCCAAAGTGAAATTTGGTTGCAGTTGGGCTCTTGCTTCATTTGTTGTTTCTGGAGCACTGGGCAGCAAATTTTCACAGCTTATAGTGCCTTATGTCACAGGCTAATTTATTTCTACTTTGCTAATTGCCTCACTGTGTAAGGCAGTGAACAAAGATTTGTTAGTTGTCACAGGGCTTTTTCTGCTATAATTCCAGCATGCCATTGCACAGAAATAAAATGTCCACTGTTGCAGAAATTGTGTGAAATCAGAATTCATTGTAGTGGAATTTTACTGTATTACCACTGGCTTGAAGTTTTTCTTTGTTACTATGTTAGATCATAGTTAAAAAGCTGAATCTGACTTGACTGGTGCAGCCACTAGATTTAGGATAAGTTGCAGCTGATCCTTAAGTTGCGTCTAATTTTGGCTTGTTACACTGTTGGCATTTCAGTTCAGGAAGCAGTACCAGGTACGACCTTGGCATGTTCGATTTCTTACAGCTTTATTGCTTGTGTGTGTTCTGGAGCCCTTGTGTGATAGTGCCAAATGAATAGTACGTTCAAATGCAAACTATGGCTTCTGTTTACTGGATCTTGTGACATTTCTGTGCTGGGCAATTTATTAGGCACATAAATATTTCTCTTGATTAATATATATGTGATTCCGGTACACACCAATCACCTTAGTGTGCCAATATTGCAAGACTTTACCATAATTTGGTTTCGTCTTTACCATTGTGGTACTCATGCACTGTGCGAGGAGCTGTGAGGTGTGGTCATGCTTTAACAAAAAACCACATAGGTGTTGCATAGCAGCAGAACAGGTTGGCTTCTAAAGTTGTTCTGTGCCCTGGTTCAGGCATTACTGCTGTTCTATTATGCAGTAGCGTACCCTTTCCTCTTTTTGTTTTGAGTAGCGCTCAAGATGTTCTTTTACAAAAACAGTCTGTTAGAGTGTCTACAAGCCTCGCCTTTGCTTCTCTTCTTTTTTCCAGTAATCTCGAGAACTGTGTGTACAAGAAGACCATTCATATACATGTATTTATGATTCAGTGAGCAAGTGCGTGCAATAAATCAGTGATTGGCTTCAGAGCCAACAACGACTATTGTTATGCAATCCCTAACAGATTTTCTCTCTTGTTCCTCTAGAGCCTTTGCTAGTTCAAGTTCTCACATTTCATGTTTGTCATTGATAGTATATCACATCTGTGTTACAATGATTGTGTTAATGGATAATAATCTTGTCACATCATCAGACATTTGAACAAATTGTCAGACTTGGAACATCTTATGCTTGCCTGCGTCTGCTCTCCTTCCTTTTTTACAAAAGTTGATTGCCAAAAAGCCTGCCATTAATTGTGTGCATTATTATAGGTGTGCTTTACACTGTATTGCCAGTAGGAATTCTTTGAGTAAAGGCAAAACACTGAGAGGAAGAGGATGGGCATTGCCATTGGTGAAATGCTGCACTGTAGTGGCTGTAGTGACACATTGTCTTAAAGCACTGCAAGGCGCCCACTTAAGCTTGCCAAGGATGAGCATTATAGGAACGAGGATGACGGCCTATTGAAGAAAGCTAACGCGGAAAATAGCTAAATTTTTCGAATGGTTTTGTGCATTAGTATTTCTCAGTGTGCCAGTTTCAGCCAAAAATACAAGATTTTCAGCTAAATGTGATGTAGGAACATTTTACACTGCTTTTCGAATTTTGAATGTCTAAATAGCTGAAGAAGCGTCCAGGATTTTTTGTATTGCTTCTAATTAATTAGTTAATTAGTTGCAGCATATAAGCGGGCGCAGTGTCTGTTTTTTTTTTGTATTTTGTAGCTTTCTTGTAAACACAAAAAAAGAAAATTTGCACAAGAGATAGCGTGCCGCAAACAGTTGACATTTATTTTTTAGAATGTGTTCTAAAACAGTGTTATCATGTGATAATTCCAAAATTAAGGAAATATTTAGTGCAAACTAAGAGGGATAAAAAAAATGGACACTATTTGTGGTTGCTGCTAACATGCAGTTAATTTCATCCACATAAAAAGCTTTTTTATTTGGTGCCACCTACTGGGACACAGTGTATGTTAACATGTTAACACAAATTTAATGCAGTGAACTCGTTAAACGGAACCTGAGGGGACCAGGTAAATAAGTTCTGTTTATCAGGAGTTCCATTTACTTAGAGGTTTGTATTGGAAATGCAATTAACAGATCAGCAACCAAAATGCTGTTGTCAAAGGGGTTAGACGTATAAGCTTCCGTGTAGAAGCTGAAACGTCTAGCCCATTCGACAGTACCATTTTGGTTGGTGTTCTGTTGATTGCATTTCTAATATGAATCTGCTTCCCGACCAGATGAGATGTCATCCAATTATTTATTTCACTGAGAGATTGAGCTCAAGGGCACACAAGGCACACAAGGATTGATCTGGAGACCTCCATAAATTGATGTAAAGCTGCCTTAAACATTTTCTTGAAAAGTGTGTTCTGTATGGGAACAAAAAGTACATGCATGGCTGGTTCCAGGCATAATTGGCATTAAAAAAAAATTAAATGAAAGATGTTGTGGGAAGTTGTATTTTTCTAAAAATAATTTGTGTCGAGTGTTAATATACAGTAGAATCTCAGAAATAGCTTAACAGAATTACCTGTTAAAAGGAACAACAGCCTCTAAATGGGTTGGTTTTGTATAACCAAAATTTTTGCAACTATCTTTAAACGAAACTGCAGAAGCAAGCTCTGAATTATTTTCAGAAATAGCTGTTATCTAACTTTTTTTTTTTTTGACACCTGTCTTCTATGCAGAAAATCATGCTTAAAAGTGGTGGCAAGCACTCGAGCAAGCAAATTTTGATAAATCTTTAATGCATCGCCAGTGCAGTCCGGACAGCTTGGCACCACCGCCACTCCCTCTGTAGACAGCTAAGATAAGAATGACCAAAATCGAGTCGGAATGCTTTACAGGGCGCTGTTTGATTATTTGGACTCCACCAGCACAACCTCGTGCTAATTCAATCACTGAGTCGAGCAATAGGAGTGATGTTTTTGCTTTGATACATCTTTGGTGCCTCCTTGAAATGAAGACTAGTGAAGCCTAGTCAATCAAGGAATTGCTGACAGCGCCCAAACCACAGGATAAACTAGCTGCTGCATTCACTTTTGATGCCCAACATTTCTAACAGTGTTAAGGAGGTGTGTGGCTTAGAGTGCTGCACTGCTGCACATATTTCTCAGTAAACGGAACTCATGTTCATCAAAACATATTTCTCCGGTCCCTTGAGGTTCCATTTAACGAGATTCTACTGTACTTGCAAGTGCACTAGCCATTGAAGAGGCAGTATACTCTCTCAATTCTAACTTATATATTTGATCCATTATCTTCTGTGATTGTTTTTTGTGACTGATATTTACCATACTGAAATGTTTGCTGGGATTTCTTCTAAAGCATTAACATGCAGTGTTCTTTTCCCACCTATTTCCCTCCTGCTCCTCCTCGAAAACTATCCTCTCTTTATCGTCCTACGATCCATTTTCTGTCCTCTGCACCACCCACCATGAAACTGCAGATTATGAAAGCATACGAAGTCCGTGTGCTGCAACAACACCATTTGGTGTCAACACCAAGCCTGGTCTCCTGCCACCACCACCACAGGCATCTGCATCAGCACCGTCTTCTGCAATCACTACCCCAAGTCAACCCAGCCAACCTGGCTCTAAGCTTGGATCCAGCTCTCTTGAGGCATTCTTCACACCTTACTGCTCTGGTGAACAACAGAACATTGCGAGCGCTGCGCCACAGGGTAGCAACGGTGCCACGGTATTGTGTATTACTGGCGACCAGGTACCATTTTCTGCAGCAGCTAATGGGCCTGTGGTTGGTGGCAGCAGCGGAGGTTCATTCATGCCTTCTGGATCGAATCTGGCTTCACCAGCTGCACCTTTAGCAGGACAGCAGCAGCAAGGGTCAGTTCTGTTGTCAAAGCATGAAAGTGGACTTGTTAACGCAAAGTAATGGTACTGTCTTTACTGAGCTTCTTGAATTCGGTGTACGAGGGCTTACAGTAAAAACTCATATTGGTAGTGCAAGATTAAAGAAAACGCGTGCGCAGAGGAACAAATAAAATAGGTGGAAAAGTGCACATTTTTGTTTCAGTGTTGTGCTGCCAATGTGAATGCAAGCTGAAGCTACCAGTTGGTTTGCCTTAACAAGTATGTGCTGTGCAGCGCACGACTCCACTATTTTTTTGCTTGTTTGTCATGCTGCTGCATTGGTGTGATTTGTAGAATTGCTAAGCCAGTATTGCTAAATGTTGTCAATTGCAGGGTGTCTACCAACCAGGAAAACCGGGAATTCTCAGAGATTTTGAGTAGTCTGGGAATTACTCATGAAATACTTGGGGAATTAGTGCTTCTATCAGGGAAAGGGAACAAAAGTCTGTAATGCTGGCTCGAGTAACAGAAAAATCGCAGCGAATATTCTTTGACACCGTGTCGTCGGCTGGAGGAGTTGCCAGTGTACAGTCAACGACAGACTTTCCGGATGCCCAATAATTTGGACGGCTTCGTCGTGCCACTACGCACCCTATAGAGTCAATGTACAAGAACGGCTCTGAAAATTTATCTTTTTGCTTTTGCTAATATTTTGCTAATATTTGCTTCTGTATGCATCTCCTTTTTATTCATATTTGAGAATGTTCACTCAATTTGCAATGGGTTTTACCATTTCTTTTTGAAGATATTTTATTAGCTGTGCATTTTACTAGCCCCTCCCTTCTGTTTTCTTTTGGAATAACATAAACGCTAGCTCTTACTATTCAAGCTCTATTAAGTCGTTTTTTTTTTTAACATGCTTGCCTAGAGAGTGACAGCATCGGGCGACATGGTGTCAGCCAGTTTTGACGTAAAACAAATTTTTGGGTCACTCAGGGAATTTTGCAAAGGCACTCAGGGAAAACCTGGAAAACCTGGAAAACTCGGAGAATTTGAATATGTCAACTTGGTAGACACCCTGAATTGGTCAAAAATTCTTTACAAATCAGTTTAAAATTTGAAGTGAATTTAATACTGATTAAATAATTTGGTTGAACATTTTGTATTAGTAGTATTTGCAAGTAGTTCGCCACTTAAGATTGTTCATGTCAGTTGGGCTAACAAGGCCTGTGTTTTTCTCAAAAACTATGCTGTCATTTAACAAAAAAATTCATTTTTGCTTTTGTGCTTGTTCCTGCCTTTCTTTTTTTCTTTTTCTTTTTTTTGCTTAAAAACCTACACTTAGTGGATCATTTCGTAGGCTGCATGGACCATTTGTTATGTGCAATGTCCTGGTACAGCTTTGCAATATAAAAATAAATGAAAGCTTTAATGTGAAATTAATGTTGAAGCAAAGGTGGTGAGAAAAGTTAATTGTCTAGGTATAGCTCTGAACAAATTTCAAGAGCTAATTTCTATCAGTGAATGTGGTACGATGGAATTCCCTATGTAAATTTAACTAAAAATGTAAGCATGCTTTCTTTTTTTTAAGCAAGAAATAATCACTTCTGTTTGCCAAATATACTTGTTTTGTAACCAGATGAATACGTCTCGGCATTAGTTACATGCAGGTCCAGTGACTGTAACACATAACTTTCTCAGGAATGTGTATTGCCTTGTGGATGTGTAGATCTCTGTGAATAGTGGGTGGCAACTCCCAAATTATGAGAAGCAACATGTGCGAGCCTATGAAAGTAAATGGCCTGATGTGCTTCTAGGCAAACTAGCTCAAATCTGGCACTAGCGCTTTTTGTGCACTTCAGAACAGGGCATGGATCCACACTACATACTGTGGTATGGTAGACTTTCGTTAATTTGACTCCGGTTATTTCGAGTTGGTTAATTCATCTGGACCAAAGGCCCCGGCTGGCCCTTATACATTTCTCTGGGCCAAGACTCGTAATTTTGATGCTGAGAATGGCTCTCGCTGGATAATTTGAACTTTAATAGTCGACATGCACATGCCTGTTCCTAGTAGGGACCCCAATAGCTGTGGCATTGATCTTGGTGGTGCTAGGGAACAGTAAATGTGTCATACATGCCATATCCCACCCTAAATGCTGATTTTGAGCCTGCTCTTCGCAGAGTTGCAAGTGAAAACCAAACCTTGCAATATATGCATACCGTATTTACTCGATTTTAATGCGTCCTCAATTGTAACGTGCACCCATTTTCCCTGACTAAAAAGAAAGGGGAAAAACCCCGCTCTCGATTTTAACGCGCACCCGTTTGCCGCGACCTAAAAAAAAAAGTCCTTTACAGTACCGCACACCTCATTCTTTCTCACAGGAATACAACTTTATCTCATTTGGAAAAACATATTTACTTCCAAAGTCAGTTTCGCCCGAAAGGTGAAGCATCGATTACGATAGCAAATTAGTAGACATCTGTGCAAAAAGTAAGGATAGCAGTGTGGATAGCAGTGTCACGCGCGCACAAGCAAGCATGAACACGTCTCACACAATGACTGTGGAAACTTTATCAAAACGCTGGAGTGGGGAAGTGCAGTAGCAGGAGCAAGCGAATTGACCTTTGTGCGGGCTCGCGCTTCAGGGCGCACTAAGCGACAAGACCACAGCGCAGTGCATCTAGATGTGTACTCTTTTGCAGATCGCTTTCAGGATAGGGACCGTGCGGCCGCGCTGTACGTAGCAGCCGCCAGTGTAGAAAGCTTCCCCTGTTTGCGCCAGTCCTTCACGCAAGTTTCGTGAACTCCGAACACCCGTGGTGCGGCCCAATTTTCCATCCGTCTCCGCACACGTGATCACTTTCCTTCTAATTGCGGCATCGTGATGAACTCGGCATGTCTTTGCAGTCAGCACTTCCATGCTGATAGAGCAAATGCGGCAAATGGGAAGACCGGGAAGATGGACGATGCACTAACCTAAGCACACATACTACAGCACATGGAGAAAGCTACGGCTATAGTGTACTAGATTAGGGGTAGTGGGTCGTGGGAAGGCTCCACGGTGAAGCAGTTTTCCTAGAAACATACAGGTGGCTCTGCTGCGCCTTTCATCTGGGCACTTCATGCATGCATACGCATTGGATGTCTCCTTGCCCTGTTGGAAAAATGAATGGAAGAGAGATAAAGAGGGGAAAGAAACCGAGTTGCTTTGTTTTCTCTTCGTGTTCTTTTTTTTCTTGCGAGGACACAAGTTCAAGAAGTTTCATTGGTACACGATAGTCCAAGCACACGCCGGTGGCATGACTGGCTTATCGGAACCTGCACCAATAACATTCAGCGTACACAGAGGTTTAGTTCTGCAGAGAGTGCTTTATTTACACATTTGAAAAAAAGGGCTCTAATCCATGTTGTAAAGGTGATTGGACAGTGAAGCTGTAAACAACTAGAATGATTACCCGTTGCGACGTAGGTTGAAATTATTCATGTGGTGACATTCACATGCACTTTACCTAGTTATAACGTTTCGACGGCCTGCGACTCTGCTTGCGCCGCTACTTTGTGCACCGACAAAGAGTGAGCCAGAGAGAAGAGAAATTTGCCACGCCTCGTATGCACGCTGCTCTTCCATTATATGTGCATGTCACGACACAAATTAGTTGCTAGGCGGTTCTTCTTGCACGTACAAAAGTGTAGTTACATCACTCCCTGCTTCGTATGCAACAGTCAAGCTGCCGTCGCCGCGGCAGCTAACGCAAAGGTAATCTTTGCTGGGAAACATATGCAGGGAGCACTACGTGCTTTGCATTGCATGTAGGCGTAGGAGTGTCTTATCAATTATGCACGTGGTTCGAATGCTTGTTTTAAGCTTGTTCTTTATTGAAACATATGCTGTTGTGTATGTTGTATGCGTGAGTCCAGAGAATGTATGCACTGTTCGCTTCCCTTTGGCAAGTGCTTGTAGCCTCTGCCTTACGGAGGTATGAGCCATAGATGATGATAGTTTTCTGTCGATGTTACACCACTAAGAAATCCCGGGATCCTAGTGTAGACAACTTTGCTGTAAAACAGGATGAGAACTCATGCAGCACCTGTTCACTTCTTCCATGGTGTGTGAGAGTGGTTCTGATAATGTACGGCAAACGTATGTCCATTAGACAATGTCGCCTTGTGTACTTCTGGTGTTCATGAAGACAGTCTTTTCGATCATGACATGTGGGAGACTGACTCCTAAAAGAGGCGTGAACATAAGGAACACCACCATAGTTGGGAAATTTATGAGCAGCCCGCTGCTCTGTCGATTGAGACACATTCCATAAGTCAAACAGCATGTAGTGCACGTCGATTGCGGGCCCATCTGTTTGAAGCTCATCAACTTGCAAGCAAGGTTTCTTAGATGAGCCACACACTGCAGGTTTGGCACACACCTTATTTCTTGGAGGTCTTTCGCATGCTGGCACCTTCGACAGGTACTTGGGAACATTGAATGTTCGGTACTGCATCCGGTGAAAGCGAGGTGAAGACGTGGTAACCGCACTTCCTTTCCATCAGTGATGTGAACGTAGTCTCGAAATACATACTTTTCTTCTAACTGCAGCTCGCACACAGCTCCAGGGGTTTATCAGCATGGTGAATGTTCCGATTCCAAACGCAGCGCCTTTTGTTGTCCTCAGAGACATTAAACAACTTCGGCGCATTTTTCACGCCGCTATACCCACGTCTGCAACCAGGAGCGAAGCAGTAGTTCTTCCAACGAGGCTTCGTCATGTCACCTCGTCGGTTAGAGAAAAAAACTGCACATGAAATAACAAATGTGTGCACCAAACACAGCAACACAAATATGTGGATGAGTGCAGGCGACGGCCAACGCGCGAGCGCAGCGGGCCCCAGGTGAAAGGCTCCATAGCGCCACTTTGCAGCCACAAAGATTTTCCAGTATTTGTTTCACACGCGCGCATTGCCCGCGCCTCCCCCTCGGCCCACTACCCCTACCCTAGTACACTATAGCTACAGCAGCTAGGCTCGAAGCACATGCCAGGTGGCCATTTTGAAATGCCGATGGCGATATGGTAACGAAGATTTAAGGTCGTACTCGATTCTAATGTGCAGGCTATTTTTTTACCCGTCTTATCGGAAAAAAATGCATGTTAGATTCAAGTAAATACTGTATTTTCCTGTTTCTAATGCATGCCTTAATTCCAAGAAAACTGGTTTGAATATTTCCTGCATGATAGTCAGATACAAAACTGAAACTGCGTTCACGTTGTTGGCAACAGCTTACTGTTAAAGCCAGCATCATCGTCACTTTCATTACATTTTTTTGGTGACAAGACAAGTTTTTGTGTAAGGTCCTAGCAACCCTAGCATAGGTACCATAGGTTGGCGACAACGTGCCACCTTTATTAAGAAAACTCATTCAAAAACGAAGTTATTTTACATGCTGAGCTAGTAGCAACAAAGCCGTGTTACATTTGACGCGGAGTCGCATGATGAACTGCCGAAGTGGTTAGCTTAGGCCACGGAGTAAGACATATAGGAGGTGAAACTCCCGTCAGCGCGAGCGAGCGCGGGCGACCAGATAAAGTCACAATTGTTGTATGCGCTGACGGGGCCATATACAGTGGCAGCGCCATGCGGCGCGTCGTAGAAGCCGCAGCGAAAAAAAAAAATGCATCGCCCGGGTAGGCGGCTCCGGCCACTCCGGCGCGCTCTCAACGGCGGTAATTTCTTTCCAGGCTACCAGGCACCGACAGCACGATAACGGCTCCGCGGGCTTGTGACCTTTTCTGGTCGCCGCAAACAGCGGAGTTTCCACTCCTAAATATTTCTTGCTCCGTAGCTTAGGCATAGGCCACCATCCCGTTATCTCTGGTTTCAAGAAATGTAAAGTATCAAACAATCTGGGCCTGCATGGAGGACCATTGTGGCCCATAGCAATATAGAGCCAAGAGTAAGAAATATGGACATTTAGCATAAATTTTCATTTTGTAAAGGTAAACTCTGCAGGTTTCACCTTTTTCTGATTACCAGAATCGGAGGTGTGCTATATTTGTGTAAGGTCAACTGCACATTAGATTTGGATGCAAGTTCCTTTCTACTTTGAACCCGTAAAAACTGGGTGTATGAGAATCAGATAAATTCTGCCAAATAAAGCAGCAATGTATATTAAGGATTTTTTCCCCGTCTCTTTTCATTTAAAATATCAAATAAATTTATATATTGCATTGGTCTCATGAAGCTTAAATTAACAGAAATAGACTGTTAATCAATTCTTACTTGTAAGGCATACTTGCATTGCTGGACAGGCATGATTTTGTTTCACATTGGTTCATTCACAAAGGTGGAATAAATGATGTGAAAGCACCTGCTGTGATACAGACTTTCTCAGAAATTCTATTGCATGGCCCCTGCTGTGTGCAGGATTCAGGCTCAGGGTGTCAGTGTAGACTCCATCAGCAGCACACAGCCTGCATCGGGGGCCTCATCAGAGCGCCTGGCACCTGTCTTGACACCACCGTCATCGCCTACACCAAGTCAGAAAAGCCATCATCGGCGTAATGTCAGTGACACATCGGCCTTTGTCAAGTAAGTTAACAGAAAAAGATACATCCCTGTGTGTGGTTCTGTCATTGTTGGCCTGTAGTTCCTGTGTTCACTTGCGAGTGATAAATTATTATTCTTTAAAAGATAGCTGACAAAATTGATTCTTGTTTCCATGCCCTTCATTTGCAAGTTGCTTACTTGCAAATTGCTTACTTCACCAGTAGATAACTGCTTGATCAACAACTGAAGGATGGGTTTGTACTGTGTTTTATGCACAATGCACTACATTGTTCATTAAAGCGGCCATGCAGTACTTTTCTGCACCCTCCCTACTGATGTCTATGCTGCTGTTTTGCGCCAACACAGCACACAGGCGTAAGCACCATTGAAACCCCACTTATGCGTATCTGCTGTGTTTATGCAATGCAGAGTGTATTTATGCGTCAGAAGCCGACCATACCTGCGGCTTGAGACCTCTCAAGCTTACATAGACAGCGCACATTAGACAGACAAAGCATAATGCCTGCGTCATGTCTGTGCCTCAGTATTAATTTCGGGTGTCGCATTGTGCTCTACCATCGAAGTAAATGTGCACAATTTCTGAACTTCTTGTGGCCCACCTTGAACTGTTTCACAGTATTGCAAGCAAATTGAATGGACCTATGGTGGTCAAGCAGTTCTCTATAGAATTTTCGCTATTGCACTGGAGCTGTAACCTTTACAAAGCAATTACTCTTGCATCAAGAATGGCTGTGAGAGCTTTGTAAAAGAAATTGCACCATTAAGTTCTGGATGAACTCTGGAATTTAACATGCATGCATGTGTGTGACTGTTGTCACATATATGGATGCACAGCCCCTGTCACGTAGTTAATAAGCATTGAAAATCTGCAGCACAGTGTTATTTCTAGGTGCCATTTTCTGTAATTAATCTCTTGTTTGTACTTTGTGGATGCCACTAGAAATGGTATGGCAGGCACCAAGCTGTGACAACAGCAGGCAGACAGACTGCATAAAACAAGATGTGAAATTTGCAGTGTGTACATATGTGTGTTAGGTGTGTAAATGCTTTTTTTTTTTCTGTAGTAATTCTTACCTGTTTACTAGCACCGCCCATTTTTATCATTGCAATGTCAATAGCACTGGAATAGAAAAGACTCCTATATGTTATATTGCCTGGTCACGGTAGTAAAACTTGAATTAAAATGAGAACATATTCCAAAGCTAAGTAATATGTACTATGATTCTTTCGAAATTCTGCTACATAATCAAAGAAAAAAAAAGTGTAATATAAAAAACACGAGGCCATGTGATCAAGGCATAAAGTTAATCAGTTGCTCAACTGTAAGCAGACCATCATAGAAAGAAACACAACAGCTTCTGGTCACTAAGTCAAAAGTTAATTTACATTTTGGAACCTATAGGGTTGCTTGTTCAAAAGCCAGTAGGCACAAGGTCGTCATCAGTTCAAGTGCACAGCACATGACATAATGCCTGGGAATAAACTTACGGCATGGTGCCATCAATCCGGTTCATGGAAATGGGTATCGCCTGTGTCAGCAAAAATTTGAGTAATAACCTCTTTGTCAATTTTCTTTCTTTGGTAATCATTGTCATCACATGCCCATTAGGAGAGGCAATACGCAGCGTGGCATGTGTTATAATAAGCACCAACTCCCATCGCACTGAGATGAGAGGGACAGCCCACTTCCTCAGCCATGGAGAAACTAGGAGGGAGCATCAGTTGACAATTTTGACGCCTACTCCTAAATGTTGCAAAAGTCTGAGCCCTCATTACATTATAGACAAGCAGCAACTTTCAGCTGCCTCACATGATGGCTTTTGGTTGTGCAATAAACTAATCTGCCATAGATGTGCTAAAAGCTCTTCCTGTGTTTCATGGCCCTGCAATAGTAGTGAGCCAAACCACTTTTGAAAGCATGTGATATACATTTTTTTTACTTTTTCCACAGTGTTGTGTGCTGTTATCTTAAGTGTTTTTTGGCTTCGTGAGAGAACTGTTCTCAGTTTGGATGCCACTGTAGCACCTCGCCTGATATGGCTGTAATTGCTTCCATTGGGAATTCAGGCCGTTTGTTCAGGAAACATCCCAGTTCCTGGCACCTTTTGAAGTCTCATTGGGCCGTGCTTCATCCCCACATGAGGGCAATCCCCACTGGAATCCGTTTGCTGAGCCTGCGTCTACCTCTGCAGTGGATCCTACAGATCCCGAAGACCACTTCTTTGGCCAGGAGTTTGATAAGATACGCCGAGGCTCGCAGAGCAGTGAGTCTGACCTCCATTCATATTTCTCTAGGTGCATCTCATAGTGCAGGAATAGTAGCAAACCTAAAACTATTGGCACCATTATGGCAATGCAACCTCCTGCTTAGACTTGCATTAGATATACAATACATGATATAGGTCACAGTTTTCACCCCCATTGCCACGTAAATTTGTTGTACAGAAAAATATGGTTGCATCACTGCTAAAGCACGTTTGCAATGCCGAAAAGCAGTTCAAACTGGAAGAAAGTTCTGTTTTTGTGCGATGTGCTTTCTATAACTTTGCAGGGACAATAAACCTGCAGAACTCAAGTAAGGCATGCACTGTTTCTTTCTCTAGGCATATCCAACGTGAAGAGTCGTGAGAGTCTAGTCATGAGCAGTGGCGACTTAGTGGATCCATTTGGGGCTGCACCTTTCAGCCGTTCAGGTGAGGAATCTTTTTATTGACGGGTCACTTACACTGCTTCTTTTTCAAGTTTGTGGAACTGTTGCATGTTCATGATGCTGTTCTTGTTGGTTGCCTTATAATTTGCAAATGTGTGGACTCTGTGGTGTCTTTTCTTTCCTCCTTTTCTTTCAGTTTTGCTAGCTTTAATATATTGTTCATTCATTTACCATAACCACTGCCTTTTCTAAAGACAGCTTAAGCACTGGATGAAATGTGGCTGTATATCGGCAGCACACTGCATGTTCTGTTGTTTTCTAGAGCTACTGGAATTAACAGGTTAGCACTTGAGCATTCATCAACCAAGTTGATATGACTGAGTTGCCACAAAGCAAGAACACCTTTTTTCACAAGGCGCATACATTATAGCCAGGTCTAGTCAGCCAGTCACACATTGGATAACGTTGGCACAGTAGCATGCTCTGCACGTTATCACATTTCTTTTCCTCTAACATTTTAGAAAGTTTATTTTGCAAAGTCCTTGTGCTTGAAACGGTCCGGCAGCTTGCGAGTGCACGTGCTACACTGTAACGATTTATTTTCTACTAGCGGTGTAGCTAACCGTGCCTCCAGCAGTGACATTGACGTAAATGGCGTATACACCACTGACGGTGTCGGGCAGTCTATGCTGACAGGCGGGATAGTCTCACGAGCTTGCTGAACTGGATGCGTTGGATCAGCAGCTGACAATTTAGCGGGATAGTGCATTTTGGCTGAATTTGCTGTGGCCGATGGAGTGCTCTCTGCTGCGATGTCACTGTGCTGCATTACAGGATTTCAGTCTCTCAATACTGGTTCCAGGCTTGTTGCTGGGTCAGCATGACGTGACCAGATGTGGTTGGCGTGCATAAACTGGACTTGTTCGTGCACTTTCACAACATATGTCGTAGCACTCGCAATCTGATGCCCAACACCTTGCTCCCACGAGGGACATTCTCTGCGCGCAGTTTTCACAAGCACTTGATCGCCAACATAAAACAAACGCTCACTCCTGCGACACCTATGTCGCTGTTCTTTGAGTTCCTGCTGCTTGGTGTGCATTGCTCTTGAAAAGTTTGGTTTCAAAAATGCAAGTTTTGTGCATGGCTGTTGCTTGAGAAAAAGTTCAGATGGTGTCTTTCCAGTCACGCGACTGGGTGTATTGCAGTATGCCATCAAAAAACTGTCAATATGTTCCTGGAATGAATGACGTGCACCTGACAATTTGATTTCTAACACTTGCCTTATCAGAGCACATTTCACAGTCTGCCTAGTTCATTCGCCTGTGCCGTTTGAAGCTTTTAAGTTTTAAGGAGGAGTGTTAATGTGTCTCGCGCCGTTGGGGGCTACGAAGTCTGCAAACTCGGCTGCAGTAAATTGCAGCCCATTATTGCTTACCAATATTTCCGGGAAACTGTAAGCTGCAAAAGCACTTCGAAGCTATTCAATTGTCTTTACAGTAGAAGTGGACAACACTGACCATACCTCAACCCACTTGGAAAATGTGTCAACAAGAACAAGAAACACATTTGCATTCATTTGAGCAAAGTCTACATGCACACGTGACCCGCATCTGGTAGGATAACTCCATGGATGAAGTGGTACAGGCTGGGCTGCACATTGCACTACCTGGCACATTTTGCATTTTTTTTTTTTACATACTCCTCTATGGCTTGGTCGATTCCAGGCCACCACACAAGTGTGGGCCAGTTTCTTCATGTGACTTGCCCCAGGATGTTCACTGTGTAACAGATTGAGCGTGTGATACCTCGGCACTTCAGGGATAGCAACCTAAACTCCCCACGTCATGAAGCCCTGCTCCGGTGACAATCTCGGTGTACGTAATACGCCTTGAGTTCTGAGCAGCAACTAGGCCAACCAGCAAGTGTAAAGTCACCTGCACGACTTAATGTCAGACATCTTTTGGACACTTTGGCAATTTCGATGGCTCTCAGTGGAAGAGATTGAAATACTGACAAGCATTTTGGCTGATTCTTCTTATGCCAGCACTACTTAAGGCAATCTGCACAAGGCATCAGCCACATCCATGTTCTTTCCCTTACTGTACTTGTGTAAGAGGAAGCTTTAGTTTGGGCCCAGCTCCGATGCCGCCTATTCAAATACATGTAAAATGCAGAAACTCTATTCTGAGATAACTGCTGGGCTGATTTTAATGAAATTTGTTGCATATGCGAGAGAACGTTATAATCTAGGGACTGTTGGAAGCGCAATTTCGATTTAGGGCCTGAATTTTTCAAAGGGACTGACAACCGATAGCCCGCCTCGCAAATTGTAAAAGCCACCCATCTTTCTGCTTTCACAGGAATGAGTGTAACTGTGCTTAACCACCCAAATTTTGACCTTTTTCAACCGCTTTTGAAAATAAAAAGCTGGTGGAATAAGTTCGCGTTGTTGTACAGACATTTCTTATATTTGTTCTGCGTTTTTCCCCAAGTGCACGCCTACGTCATGGCTGGCTGGCGCCCCCCCCCCCCCCCCCGTCATTGTCGTTCTGTCGATAAACGAGCCAAGCCAACTCTTCGAAAACAAAGGCGAAGGCAGCGCCACTTTTCTGCTCACTATAAACGAAGGCTTATCTGCACATTGTAAGTTAGGAAAAACTTGTAATAAAAAGTGTACTGCATTTTAATACTAATAAAAAGACAAGGAATCGCATACACTAATAGCAGGTCACGTGGTGGACTTCTTATGCAGTTTCATGTTTTTGCCACGTGGGGCGCTAGAGGTAATTTTTCACGACTTCTAGTGACGAATTAAAAATATAAATCCACGTTTCATGAAAAAAACATGGCTCGTATTAGCCACTATGATAGGGAATCATTCCATCAGCAGGATTGATCGAGTCATGTTCTGAGCGGTTGTCTGTCCCTTTAAAAGAAATTTCCAAAAATTGGTAAGGTTGAAAAAAAAAATGCGCAAAGTTTACAAATTGAAAGCTCTGCATCTAGAACAGATACAGTTAAACCTCGATATAACGAAGTAGGTAAAATCGGCAATTTGCTTCGTTGTATCGAAATTTCATTGCATTAGAATTCGACCTTTTATGCAAATAAGTACAGTCGCTGATCAATTTTTCTTGCACGGAAAGGGGCCTTGCATGGAAAGGGGCTGCAGAATTTTCCAAATTATTAGGCAATCAAAAAAAGCAAACTTGAATGAGAAAACAATTCATTTTGATGAATTTGGGAGTCGGCGACAAAGGATATGGTTTCATGCCACGTCGACGATATCTCTACATAGGCAGTATGAAGCCAGCCATGCTTTCGCGTGCACTCCTCCTCTGCTGCTGATAATGTCGCCCGCACTGGGACCACGCTATCTTGAAAAGCACCGGCAGTGAATGCGTTGTCTGCCTCTGGCTCCACCGGGTCCCCGAAACTAGAGATTACGCAACCTTCTTTACTAAATGCGCAGGAAGACAGCCTACATGATACCACTGTGTTGGCACGCCCACTCCTTGCACGCGTGGCAGGTTATGTCTAAAGCAGCATGCACTGCTGGGTATGCCCTCAGCCACATTTACAGTCATGTGCAACCATAGCCGAAACCGGCGCCAAGCATCGCCACGACGTGCACCAACATAACCCCCCTCTTCTCCCCGCCCCTCACGCATGCTTGATTACGTTACCGCAAACTCGCTCCCCTCCCCCTCTTTCCCTTCACGTTGTGAGGCGACACTTGTTCGTGAAGCCACCATCTTTCTTCGTCACCCTCGCACACTTAAACTCGCACTTAAAGCACAAAGTGCACAGGGCGGGATAGCATCTTATCACGCATGGACTTTATATGGAACATGATGCGACTTCAGTGGGGTGGTTGCTCTTGGAGAGGTGCATTTGCAAGCAGCAGCTTGTAATCCAATCATTTGACCATCTGCGTCTGCGGAAATTTTCATTTATTGTCTCGGCATTCTTTTCTTGCGGAAGCGAAATTTTGTTATATTGAAATCACATACAAACACACCTCGTTACATTGAGGTTCTAATTACACTAAAAGCTCATTAATTCAAACCACAAGGAGAAGCCGCTTCAGTTTGAATTAACGAAAGCTCGAACTAACGAAAGTGAAGGAGAACAACGGTACACTGTGATTTGGAAGCAGTAGGGCATGTCAGAAATTTGCCTTGTCAGAAAGTGATGGCATCTGCCACGCGCACACGCCATCTTCAAGTTGCAGCTCTGGGTCCGACTGTGCCACACCACCGATGTCCACCGAAACGAACGTTAGCCGAAGTTTAACACCATCACAAAGAATCGCGACGGCCGGTACCTCCTAAGCTGAAAACGGACGTGCACAACCAATGAAGACTGCTGAGACAAAGACGCTGAACATGTGAAGGTGGCGAAGGCCCGGGTTCATCGGTTCTTCTTGATTGCAAGCGCCGCTGTGACGCACTTGATTCCCTGTGTTTTGGTGCTTGCCGCGCCATCTGCCGCATAACATTTACACAAGATTTGCAAAGTCTCCGAGATTTGCAACGGGCAAGAAGTCTCGAAGGTCACGTAGAACGGAGAAGAGGCAGCCGCCGCTGCCTTCTGGCCGACCCCGCATCGGTTAGATTTTTCCCGATTTTGCTTTCTCTCGCCATTCTCTCCGTTCCGGAGGCGATGCAGCCTTGTGTGTAGGCAGTAGGCGCGTTTCTCTGGCCGTGTGCCAGGCGCCAAGCCGCCGGCACGGTGGTGCGTAGTTCGAATTATCCGTGGCGGAACCTTCTCGCGTTCGAATTAGTGGGCTTTTTTATACATAGACTTCTGTGGAGCTTGGCCGGACCAAATCGTACAGTTCGAATTATCCATAAATTTGAATTATTGAAGTTCGAATTAACGAGCTTTCATTTTACATGGTTTTCTATGGACGAGAGGTTGTAAAAAGTTAAATACTTTGTTATATCAAGGTTTATCTGTATCGCAGTTCTGTAAACTGCGTCCATTAGTGTATTCAAAACACAAATTTTATCTCAGCTTCTGTCTTACCTGAATTTGTTGCATTTTCTACAAGAGTTCTGCAAAAAGTTTTACCCGCATATTAATGATAAATTTGAGAGCCTTGTGTAATGCTTCAATTTTCTCGGCTTTAGATTTACTATTAGATGCAATTTACAGAATTGTTATATTGTTTTTCATTGCTGAGTTACAAAGTTGTAAACTATTGTTCAGTTTTCTGAAAATTCACAATTTTTAACAATTTTATTAACACATTGATGGCTTAAATTGAAAATCCACTACCAACATTTCCTATATTCTAACTTTTTCTTTTAAATGTAACAAACCGCATCAAATTTGGTGCTGTGGTTGCCGAGAAAAACTATTTCTCCTTACCCATGTATCTAGATAGGAGCCCTCGAGCTATAGCTTCCTCTATGGTGTAAAGGTCATTGCCCAGCGCTGCATGCGTGCTGCTGCTAACGCTGGTGTAGGCTTTTCACCCAAGATGCCAAGTAGTGGCTGGGGATCTGCGTATATTGTAAAGTCCCGCCCATACAGATTGCGGTTGAACTTGTGTATAAATATAAATATACTATCAATGTTATATATAAGTGATATTAATGATGGTGCTACGTCCTCATTCAGAATGTTCACAGACAACTGCATGATTACAGAGTCGTAGATAGTTCACTTGACATGCAAAGCCTACAAGATGTTTAAGTCCAAGTATCAAGGCCAACACCTCCCGTTCACACTGCACATACTTTTTTACACTGCGGTGAGAATTCACGAAGCAAATGCAATGGGCCTTTCTTCTCCGTCTGAAGTTTCATGACATATGACTGCACCTAGGTCTTAGGACGACACGTCACACAGCATTCTTATCGGTTTGTCAAGCTCATAGAACCGGAGGACTTTGCTGCTAACAAGCAGCTTCTTTTGTATCTGTGAAGGCATCGCTGCAGGCATCGCTGCATTCCTTTATCCATGATCATTTCTTACCTGCATATTATATTTCTGCATGGTTTTTCAGGAAGTTTCAGTAAAAATTTAGGACACTTAAATATGCTTTTATTTCTGTGATGTTGGTGGGCTCAGGTGTCTTAACAAACACCTTAATCTTCGCTTCCGTGGGATAAATCCCTTCGGCAGTCACTCTGTGACCCAAGTAAGTCACCGACTTTTGAAAAAAACATCATTTGTCAGCATTCAATGTGATGTTATACTCACATAGCCTTTCAAGGACTTGCTCTAGCACCTTTGTCAGGTAGCTGTGTCAGATCCTGCCACTATCACATAATCAATATAGCACCCTACATACGGAATGCCTTTCAGTAATTTGTCCATCGTGGACTGAAATATTGAGGGTACACTAGCCACACCATCTGGAAGGCGTTGAACTGGAACAAATCCGTACCTGTGTTCAGTCAAAAATGGTCATGACTTAAGATTCCGTGGTGCCTGCTGATACACTGCGAACAGATCAAGAACACGGGACACATTACCGCCTGTAATTGTTGAATGCAGGTCTTCTGGTCTCGTCAGCGGTTAATGGTCCATTTAGGATTGGATTAATTGTAACTTCGTAGTCTCCACAGAGCCTCAGACTACTGTCTTTCTTTGGCACCACTACAAGCAGGGTTGTTTTCATCATATCATAGAGTTTTTGTTCCACTTTTTCTTTTAGTGCAAATGGAACAGACCTGGCACAGAATTTCCATTCAAAACTATTTTTGCATCATTTTTTATGGTGCTCAGTGTATGAGAAAAAACTGCAGGGTACTTTTTCTGTAATGAAAAAACTCTGTCCTCTGCAGTTACCTGACCAATCTTGCTCCAGTCTAGCTTGAGATGTTCAAGCCAGTTCCACCCAAGCAATGCTGGCAGTTTCCTTCTGTTATCTTTAAAGGGACACTAAAGTGAAAAATGATTTCTTCTGCATCAGTAAATTACCGTTCTACAACACCAAAAACACCACTCTTACAACGATAAGACGTTTGGTAAGCCAGAAAAAGCGCAAGAACGAAATACAGGTGGCGACGCCTACTTAAGTTCCCGCACCTAGTGGCTGTGACGTCTTGGATTTTGATGGCATCTTCTAGGGCCTACTCATTATTTATAGCAGTACAGGTTGACTACATTGTGTTCTAAAGGAACCATATATTAAACATGGCAAGTTTCGGGAACCTTTACTCAGCCAACCTGGCCCAAATGCGAAAACATGCTTTGGAATCGTTGACGTACCGGCGCTGGGATTTCAGCGCTAAATTCAAATACTGATACTTGAACCTTCATTTTCTCATCTAATAATCAAACAATTTTTTTGAAATGACTGCCTGCAGGGTTCTCAAACAATGCTTCATTAGTCTAAACTGAATTATTGTTTCGCTTTAATGTCCCTTTAACTGCTACTACTGGCAGCCTCATGCTCTAATCTTCGTACACTACTGATACTTCACACAGCCCTTTTAGATTAATTTGTTCTGTGTACGTGCAAAGTGTCACTCTGATGGGCTGGCATGCAAAATGGGCAAAATGTGAATCGTACACGTGCGCACTGGTACTACACTCACAACCACTCCCGTGTCAATTGGCAACTTCAGCAGTTTGCCTTCCACCTGAATGTTGACATCAAAAGACAAGTGAGTCATATTTCCAAAACACTTCGTGCTCAGAGTGTTCATCAGAACATTCTAATGCATTTGCTCTCTTTGACTGTGCTGCTGTGCATATTTTTCTCAAATGTCCTGCTTTTGAGCAATTACGGCACACAAAGTTTTTGTACCAGCATACACTTGAAGAATGCCCTTTGCCGTATCTTTCACACCACTCTTTCTTAGGAATGTGAGTCATTTGTGCCTTTTTCGTCCATTTTTTCTAATGGCTCCTAACTGCATTTAATGATTCCTCCTTGTCCCTTCCTTTCATAAGCGCTGCGTCTCTTGCTGCCATTTCTTGGTCCAAAGCAATCTTGCAGGCACTTTCAAAGGTCAGCTTCTCTTCTGCGAACAAAGCGTGCTCGGTCTGCTCATTCCGTACACCTGTCACGGAGAGCGTCCTGTAGGAAGTTGCCATAGCTGCATTTTCTAGCCAACTGTTTTAATTACACTATGAAATTTTCAAAACTTTCCCCTTCATACTGCGTCTGCTTATTAAACCTACAACGCTCGCCTATCACTGACCTTCTTGGACTGTAATGCTCCTTTAGGAAACGCTTGGCTTCAAGTAGGTTTTCTCGCTTGGGGAAGCTGGCACTACAATGTTCTTAAGACTTCGTAAACTTCGTCTCCCATCACCGTCAAGAATACCGGTAGCTTTTTTTCCTCCTTTATGTCCTTGTGCAAGGACTTCAAATTGCTCTAAGTAAGATTCAGAATTCTGTAACTTGGGATCAAACTCGGCAATCATCCCTAAGCGCGACATTCTTGTCTGTCAGTAGCAAGCTTAGCATCACCTCTGTACTGTTTTCAATGCAATCATTGCGGACTGATTGTGCAATGCTGTTCCTTGCCATTCTGCCCGCTTCCGCAGGATCCGTTGTCTGAAGCTTTCAGTGTCGTTCCCCATTCTCTGCTCAGGTTGCACCCGTAGCCCTTTAGCATGCAGCTTCGCTCACTACATTCATGTCAGCTTCTGTTGGTGCATGTGCAGGGACCGTTGCTCGTGCCCTTGTGCAGTCTGTCGCAGTCTGCTGCAAGCTGCGGTGTTGTACTCCAAGAGCACGTTCTTGACAGGAAGACTTTTTCAGTCGCCAAAACGGGCCCACTATTCTGCCATCCAGTTCCTTCGCCGCATTTTCCTACGGGGTTTAAGTTTCCTTGTCGCCAGTTGATATGATCTAGTGGCCAAAAAGCAAGAACACCATTATTCGCAAGGCGCATACATTTTATAGCCAGGTGTGACATCATACATTAGATAACATCCGCTTAGTAGCATGCTTGCACATTACCATACAAGTGGAAAACAATTGCTACACCAAATGTGTTGGGCTGTGCTTAGGCACACAGTTATGGCCTGAATTTCTGTCAAAGCCTCCAGAAAATGGGCTTACTATTGTGAAAATTTTGGAAATTATTTTAAATATTAGAGTATAAAATCTTTAGCAATGCAATGTTCAAAATTGAGTAACATTTTATAAATTACCTTCCAATGTTTAGTGTTTGTAGAGCAGTTTGTCAAACATTTATTGAATGCACTTTTGCATTCTGAGTTTGTGAAAAATAAGCTAATCTGTACTTACTTTAGTTCAGTTGAGCTGCTGTCTTCTCTTATGCACTTTTGAATCTCTTTCAGCAGGTTTTGCAATTTCATAATGAATGGTTCTTGCCAGTTCATGCATGCAGTGTCATCACTGCTATTGTCACCACTGTCCAAGCCCATCTTAAGGCTCCCACTTGTGCTTGATGAAAGCACACAAGTAGTTGGGTGAATGCGGTTATGTCAAAGCAGCAGCAGTGTCCACAGCATGTTTGCCTTGTTGAGCTAATTTAAGGTTTTATTTGCTTTGTCAAGTTAAGAAGCTTTCTCTACCTACCCTTAAGGGCAACTTTGGCGATTGTTCGATGTCAACGTATGTTGATGAAATTCGCTGAGTACGTTCCTCTGAACACTTCCGTCATGTCCTCAAAAAAAGCAGGTTTGAGAGTTGTGCAGATTTTTTACAAATCAATTTAATTAATTGCCTCGAACACCCTACCTTGCCTCCTCCCCAGTTACAGGCCACATGCTGCTTGACATCAGGAATGTTCCATGCAGAGCATGCTGGGATCATGCAGACTGCTTGCCTCGTATCCCAATTGGGCAGCAAGCGCATGCCCCTTCGATACAGCAGCGTTAACAATCACCTTGTCCAGCTGCCAATAATTTCTGTACTGGCATCAGCATTTCCGCGAGAAAACTATTGTGTTCTCTAAATGAACGATCACATGTGCGAAGTCCACATCTATGTCCACTTTACAGAACATATTGTGTGCATGAAGAGAAAAGGAAGAACGATGAATAGGCAGCATAACGCTCCCGTACTACAGTCTCTCGCTCTCTGTTTTTGAAGGTGCGTGGTCGCTCATATCGGCGCGATTCAGGGTGATGCAACACTGCTTACATCCACAAAATCGGCCTGTTTTCATATGTTCTGACATTATTTGATGTCAACGATGAGTGGCTAGTATTATATCTCAAGCGAACGACGAGTGGTGACTGTGCCTGCTGATCGATGTAAACAAATGCACCGTTCAGTGCTTTGGACTGCCAGTGGCGTTTTTGTGAGATACGAATGCGGAAAGTCGTGCTCTACATCTTACAGTGAGCCTGCAAAGCGTTTACTTGAGAAGGGTTATAACACCTAAAATAGCAAGCAGTGCACATATAAAATCAGTGGTTTAGGCTACCCTTGGTCTTCATGTTGCAGCACGATATGTAGCGCATGGGCGCTGGCTCTCGTGGTGGCGGGTCGAATACAAACGGCAATTGGTGGCTATCGAATTCATCAGATATCTGTAAATATTTGACAGATCCGAAGAGCTGGTGCAGCTGACATTGTCCAAGGAAGATCTGGCGCAGTTGAGATTCAGCCGAGCGTCTGCTCTTCGCTGCCAGTGAGCGAGACCGGCATGCCTTTGCACGCCTTGCGCTCCCCGGTGGAGACACTCGTGACGTCGCTCGGCTGCTTGGTCAGGTTTCGGTTTCGTTCTTGCGCTTTTTGCTTATTTAAAATTGTTGAATTTGCGAAACAATTCCACTATCAGATGTGTGACAGGGGGGTCTTGGGAACCTAGCTATTCCATTACCTTGACATAGTAAAAAAAAATCGCCAGAGTTGCACTTTAAATGTTTGTTGCATACAACATGATACGAAGTGATACAAAGTGTCTGATTAACCTGTAAAAGATCCTCGTACCATGGGCATAGCCAGGGTGGAGGCTTATGGGGCTTCAGCACCCCCCCCCCCCCCCCCCCTGATATTTTTTCTTGCTGTCATGCATCACCGACCAAAACAACCCATGGCACCGGAAACCATTCTGGAATTTCCCTAGAATGTATTTTTCATGCTCGAAAAGACATAGACATTTCAACGCACACATTGCAAAATCGGGCTGGATTTCACGGCAACACCCATGCACCTGACATCACATATCGCAAGGAGCCCCATCCAACCACAAAGTTTCGAGGACATTTTGATGGCGAGAGGGCTCGCCGCGGTACGGAGCGCGCAATTCTGAAACTTAATGGGTATAAAGTTCTCAAACTTTTGATGTAAAAGATGCATTGACATTTCCAAAGTCTTGCTTTAGGTTTTAAATTTTGGAACTTTGGGGAACTGCAAGGCCGAAATGGCATTAATCAAAGCCAACACCGCCGTTTTGATTATCTCGCCGCCTTGAACCGGTGGTTTCGCACGCAGATCCGCTGGCAGCTGCTGGCCTAGCTGCTTCAACATTCACTATTAAGGCTCTTACCATTTGATGCTGCGATTTTCATTGAAAGAATTCGCCGCTGTCCCCAATGGCAACGTCTACGCCTTTGCGGTCTTTGCGAGTAGCTTCGAAGCTCGGAAAGCACGTTGCTTTGCATAATGCCGGTTTCCGAAAGTCAGCTTCGCTTCAATAGAGAAATGTTACGCTGTGAAGCACACACAAAAGTACTGCGGTGTAGCATAACAAGTGTGGGAAGGGGCAATTGTCACGGGACCCAGTATGTATTCCTTAATTATACACGCGTGCACCTGCCATCTCCTGTCCCAGTACGAGCACTGATATGCCTAATAAGTGTACTGGCAGGCCTTCAGAGCTTTTTCAGATGTGCCTGTGGCCATTTGAACCATAAAGGGCAGTAAAAGACATGCACTCCTTTTTTCAAACTGCACGATTTTTCGGACGTTTTCGTGGTCCCTAGGGAGTCCAAAAAAAATGGGACGTTGACTGTGCAACTGGCCAAGAGGATGCTTCAAAATGGTCCGTGGGACGAACGCGCGGTGGAACGAGGACGAGAACAGAATAGACCGTCGCATTGAGGAATGATTAGGAAGGGAACTGTGCCACCTCTTCTTTGAAGGAGCTTGAGCTCAAAAAGCAAAATTTTGGCTGACGCCGTGATGCAGGTGACCCTCAGTCAAACCAAAATAAAATCTTTAAAGCAGTGAAATGCAACACTGAATGATTGTGTGTGGGCTGAGAGTATCTCAGGACAGTTGAGATTGACTTTACAGTTGCTGAGAGAATCTCACTTGAGACAAAGTTCGGGCCTCATACCAATGAGCTTGCTGTCAGTTGATAGAAATGGCTCATATTCGAAAATATTTGCTTCTGTATGCATCTCCTTTTTATTCATATTTGAGAATGTTCACTCAATTTGCAATGGGTTTTACCATTTCTTTTTGAAGGTATTTTATTTGCTGTGCATTCTACTAGCCCCTCCCTTCTGTTTTCTTTTGGAATAACATAAACGCTACCTCTTACTATTCAAACTCTATTAAGTTTTTTTTTTTTTAACATGCTTGCCTAGAGAGTGACAGCATCGGGCGACATGGTGTCAGCCAGTTTTGACGTAAAACAAATTTTTGGGTCACTCAGGGAATTTTGCAAAGGCACTCAGGGAAAACCTGGAAAACTCGGAGAATTTGAATATGTCAACTTGGTAGACACCCTGAATTGGTCAAAAATTCTTTACAAATCAGTTTAAAATTTGAAGTGAATTTAATACTGATTAAATAATTTGGTTGAACATTTTGTATTAGTAGTATTTGCAAGTAGTTCGCCACTTAAGATTGTTCATGTCAGTTGGGCTAACAAGGCCTGTGTTTGTCTCAAAAACTATGCTGTCATTTAAGAAAAAAAAATTCATTTTTGCTTTTGTGTCTTTTCCTGCCTTTCTTTTTTTCTTTTTTATTTTTTTTTTATTTTTTTGCTTAAACACCTCCACTTAGTGGATCATTTCGTAGGCTGCATGGACCATTTGTTATGTGCAATGTCCTGGTACAGCTTTGCAATATAAACATAAATGAAAGCTTTAATGTGAAATTAATGTTGAAGCAAAGGTGGTGAGAAAAGTTAATTGTCTAGATATAGCTCTGAACAAATTTCAAGAGCTAATTTCTATCAGTGAATGTGGTACGATGGAGTTCCCTATGTAAATTCAACTAAAAATGTAAGCATGCTTTCTTTTTTTTTAAGCAAGAAATAATCACTTCTGTTTGCCAAATATACTTGTTTTGTAACCAGATGAATACGTCTCGGCATTAGTTACATACAGGTCCAGTGACTGTAACACATAAGTTTCTCAGGAATGTGTATTGCCTTGTTCTATTTTGAATGAAGTAAACACTACTCCTTACCATTCAAACTGAATTAAGACATTTTTTATTTATCATGCTTACTAGAGAGTGACAGCATCGGGCGACATGATGTCAGCCCGTCTTGACATAAAGCAAAGTTCTGTGTCACTCAGGAAATTTTGCAAAGGCACTCAGGGAAAACCTGGAAAACTTGGGGAATTTGAAAATGTCAACTTGGTAGACACCCTGTTTTGTACTACGTATTTATGCAGCTGAACAACATATCATTGTATACTGGGTTCCTGGCCTCAGAGGCATTGAGGGTAATATGCTTGCTGATTAACTTGTGAAGTTCATAGCACTGAAAACTCTTCAACGCTCCTATAGCTGTCACAGCTATAGATTTGAAACATTTCCTGCAGAGAAAACTAAGAAGCCATTGGCAACACCTTTGGCATGCTGAAACATCTAATAAACTTCGCCTAATTAAATCAGTTAGGCATTTGGCCATCAACAACGAAATCACGGGAGGCTGATGTCATCTTAACTCGATTGAGAATAGGACACACACACAGCACACACAGCTGTTTGTTGACTGGTGGTGAACCTGTGATAGTGGTAAATCTAGTGAGAGGTTGACCATCATCCATGTCTTACTGGAGTGCCGGGAAGTAGACATTGAAAGGAGAAAAAAAGACACTTTCCTCTAGCTTGCAGAGAGCATATTCATCTTCATCCAGCAATTTTCCTCGGTAAGGAACCGTTATTCAATACAAAATCAATTTTAGATTTTTTTCAATGAACTCTGCTTATTGCATGTTATCAGCCCAACTAATTCTTAGAGCGGCCTCTCTTGAGAGGCCGCTGTTGCGATGGTAGCATTTTGTATAGGGTACGCCTCCAGGCCCTCGTTTTCAAAGGGCCCTGATGAGGCGGTAGTGCTATGACAGTGCCAAATGTTAGTATACTTATCACCTCTTCATAGCATATCTTTTTCTTTCCAACATATCATTGTACACGCTATGTATCACTGTTACATTTTTTTTACTTAAATACATGTTTTACACGCTTTACAACGAATGTTTTGGGCCACTTTACAGCCGCGTCACATATACCCTGTGACATTGACCATACCATCAACTGCATCGTAGCATATTTTGGTGCTCTTCGGCCTGCCCTGGCACTTGTGCCATAAAACTCCATTAATCATCATCCTCTTACTTGGCTGTTAGTGTTACCTTTAATTAAGTGGCCATTTGATTATTCCTAAGAGCCAATGTTAACAAATCAGCATTAATTACAATAAACCGGTTTTCGGCAAGAAAATTTTCAGGTGGCAGAATTTATAAATTGTGTTAGCAGGAGATAGTGAAGGAATACATGCTGTGGAGATGGGCTTGAACAAGGCTCACCCAATGAGCAACAGTCTGGAAAAGGGCACTGTGCGCTCCTGCACTCTGCAGCACGCAATAGGGTGCTTCGGCTGGTTTTGTCAAGTCTTCGATAGAGTGCAGAAGCAGAAAAGACTACAACCGAAGGTACATCACAGTATATCAGTTGCGACTTACTGGCAAAGGCCAGTCAAGTACAAGCTACTGCTGTGCTAGGTTAACCTGGTAGCAGTCCATCGAGCTTGAGAAATCATGGAAGCAAAGGTCCCATGTCCAGCTTGTAGAGGGCCTGCCATGGCGGGAAAGCACTCAGCAGTTCAGACCTGAAGGGTGAAAGGGTACCTGGAGTATGATCACAAGGAGACCAATTAGAGCGCTTCCCATGGGCCTGTGCTTGCGCATGTGACTGAACTCTGGGAGGGAGGAAGCATTGTTTACACAGGAAAGTAGCTGCGGCACTCTAGCCCTGTTCCCACCCGGGCACCCTCTTCCCACCGGGGCAATGAATCCTGGGAGGAACTGGCTATAGTGAGGGTGCCCTTCACTATAGCCATAGCATTGTAGTGACGCGGGAACAGCAGCCAGTGCAGAGCCTATGTAATGGTAAACCTTTCCATCTCGTTTCATGGTGCCGCAGAAAAGTGTTAAGCTTGTGATTGTGGGGTCCTGGGTTTGAATCTCGTCATGACAACTTAATATACAGTACTTCTTTTTTTTTTTCAACGTTGCTGCATTATTTTTTTCGTTTGACTTCTGCCATGCTTGTTCTTTTATCCTGTGCTTCACCACTGCGCCTGACACGGAGGGCTCCTGCCAAGGGGAGCGAAGCGAGCCGTTGTGTAGCTCAGTAGGAGAGTGGTAGGGACCTTGGGCAGATGCCGCTTTAGTGGCTGCAGACCAATGATCAGGGACGTGTTGTTACATTGTTACTGTGCGTCCCAGTGAGACGGGCCCAACCACTCACTACCAAAACTCTGTGCACATAACATGCAATGAAATAAAAAGAGGCTCCCTCACTTTAGCAACAACACAGTGAGGGGCCCGTCATAATAGTCTATACACTATTATGACGGGCCCCCTCATCGTCGCGAATGCCTTTCTGGAAATTGAGCTTGGCAAATGGCCGTCATCATGTGCAAGCTGAGTATGAGATACGGGAGGGCACCTCGATCCCCACAGTACAAAATAAAAAAGGAAATCATGCAAAAAACACTTAATAGAAGCATAATTTTGAAGTGATCAACTTTTGTGTACTGCTGTGACATGGGCAAGTGGCATCCTGTGCTGGGTACTTGAAAATATGGCACCAAATCCAATGGAAAATTTAAAGTGAGGGGTGAACAACAAGATTACGTGCAAAAAATGCACAAAGGAACGTTAGAGCAAAGGGGAAGCACTGATGAGGGAAGTGAATGGAGACAACTGTTTGCTGCAGAATTAAAAAATCAGCGTCTCATTCTAGACACATTGCATTTATACAGAAAAGAGGGACCTGTTCTGAAAAAAGATTTCATGGCCAAGCAGAAGAAGCAAGGTGGCCATCACATGATAGTGTCCCCAGAGTAGAGACTTTCTACCAGATAATGGGGAAGACGCTGGCACTAGAGCTGAATACAGCCGAACAGTTCAGCCATCTGGGGAAAGTAGAGTTCCTTTATGCAACTATGTGCAGCTGTTTGTTGCTGATGCATTACGCTTGCTCTTCTGTGCAACTCTGCTGCATTGTAGTTGCATTTTATTTTGGTGTAAAGGAACAGGAGAAAAAACACAAAGGATAGTGGGTGGTGAGTGTGTTCAGAGTTATCCAATTGTCCAGAAGTGTTAGTGTTCAGCTTTCAAAGGAGACTAAGAGATACGGGCTTCAATGATATGCTGGAGATGTTAGAAAAAGGAGGCTGAAATTTAAGCTCACTCACCTGACATTTAAACTCTTTACTGCAGGTAAACCAGGGCGGGCAAGGAACTCTTCTGGAAAGACAGCATTGAATCTTTTGTCTACTACTCCGTCCCAGGCTGGAGGTAATCCCTGGTGCTAATTTCTTCCACCACCACCACCAACACCACCATTGTTACTGCTGTCACTGCTGCAACTACCGCTACCACCTCTTAGCATGGGTGCTGTTGCTTTGGGTGTTGGCAATCACATTTGCAGTTGCTTGCATTGTTGGCACAAAAAATAGTGGTAAAATATCTCAGGGCAATATGGTTTTGAAAATTAATGTTAAATGAATTGGTAAGCAGAGTAGAGTACAAGCCATTCAACCTAGGATTAGCTTTAGTGCAGTTTAATAGGTGTCAACTTAGTCAGATGTTGGTTTTCAGTTAAGAGATGTCAAGTTATTATCATTTGTTTTATTTTTATTTTTTCTTAATTACTGTTCAGATAAGGCAGTTGCCATTTTAAGCGGCCATGCAGTTTTTTGCTTCCTTCTGTGTTTTTGTGCAGTTATAGGGTTACCAAAGCTCGGTGTATTGTGTGATGTGAATGTGCTGTGTTAACTGTGCGCTTCCTCCTCAAATGGTGTATGGCTTGTACAGTGAAAAGAACTTGTAAGGATTAAGGGCCCAGGTCAGTTGTCACTGTGTGTTGCCCTTTCAGTATAAGGTGAAGAAGCAGTGGTGCCAGTTGGCAAAATGGAACCCAAATTTCTCGAAGAGAAGTGTTAATAAGTCAAACTGTGGTAAAAATAGTGCTCATACAACTGTCATTTTCTAAATACACGTAGGAGCAAAAGCACTAGCAACAAGGTATAAATGCAGAAAGGATGGTACTGGCATGCAGTCGTGACAAATGCTTTTAGTCATGTGCCATGGTCTCTGGTTGGAATAACAGTAAGGCTGTTACAAGTTGGGGCAATTTGTTTGCTGATCCAGGGGGAAATTCAGTTTTTTATATTACTCAGTACCCTCAAGACCCAGAGTGAGTGTCAGACATCCTTTAGCTGGGTATGCGTGCTTAAAACAATATATATATATATATATATATATATATATATATATACAGTCGAATCCGATGATGTTGAACCTGGATATGACAAATTATTGTGTATAAGTAACAGCTGTAAAATCCCCTTGAAAATTTTTGTATAAAATTATTCCATATATCGAATTATATATAGAACTTTTTTGTGATCCCCTTTAGGTTCAATATATCTCTGTGTGAAAGTTGTGAACGTTGTGCTAATATCTTCGTTCATAATAACCAAACATTCTGGTTAACTGTGATTGGTATAAGTGGGCTCGACTGTACTTCTTTTACATGTCACACCATATGTCACAGCAGGCACGTGTTTACCAAGGATCTCAACTCGCAGCAGTCATGGTGCTGCATGCAATGTGCGTGGTCCTTATAGAAGCACTAGCCATGGGGAGAGGTGGAGGTGTGAGTTGTTTAAAGCTTCGGCAACTTAACAGAAGCATAAGGAGTACTTGAAAATGCCACTTAAGCTTTCCATAGACCACATGTTTGGTTCTCATGATATGTAAAGACATCCACTTACTTTGGAGTTGATATTTATTGTTGCCTCTCTTATGTACGTCCCTTGAAAGTCTAGAAGCAAGTTCCCTTAATTCACTCATTTTTATAGTTTACACGCTGCACCACGCCTTTATTATACAGGCTTTGGATCACCATTTCTCTTACACCGGCACTAGCCATTTCTGGGACATGGAGACTTGATTTAGAAAAGTTTGAAATATACCCACCGTAGTGGCTTAGCAGCTGTGGTGTTGCACTGCTAAGCACAGCGTCGCGGATCAAAACCTGGCCACGGCGGCCGCATTTCGATGGAGGCGAAATGCAAAAATGTTCATGGTCCCATGCTTTGGGGGACGTTAAAGATCCCATGGTGATTAAAATTAATCTGGAATCCCCCACTACAGCCTCATAATCAAATCATGGTTTTGGCATGTAAAACCCCATAATTGTATAGAAAAGTTGGAAATATACCTGGTTGCTTTGCAGCTGCGCTACATAGGCATTTTGGCCTAGCATTGCAACTCAGTGTCAAACTTTGGCATAAACTACTATTATTATACAAGTAACACTTCTTACATGCCAATTAAATTATATTTATGCCCACAATCATTTTTTTCTAGTGCCCTCTTTGTTAAACAGTGACCAGTGCTAGTAAAAGGTGCCGCATGCATCGAGCACCCACCAGAACGCATTGTGCTACAGCATGTTGATGTTCATGGCATGCCAAGCATTGAAAATGCACTGCTGTGTACCATGGTTACATACCTATATACTGTACTATGCAGGCACATTTACATTTGTGAAGAAGGAAGCACCTGAATATAGTAATTTTCTTTCAAGGTCTAAGGCTAACATTGATAGCTTACCACTTCCAGGTAGTTGTTGAGTCAGGCAATGAACAGAGTTCATTCATTAAAGGGCCCCTGAAACGGTTCGGACAAATTTTGTAAACGCGTAGGGTACAGCTTAAGTAGAACATTCGCACCACAATTTAAGTGAAGCGTTGCGTATTAATGGAGCTACAAGCAATTACAAGTTACCCTCCTCCCTAGCCATGCTTTTCCTCCTCAACTCGTTCGCCGAGCGATCGGGGCTAAGCTCCGCCTTCACTGGCTCTGCGTCATGATGCGACGTCACATCGTCCACTTCCGGTTGTTTTGGAGCCCGCCCTCGACCCCGAGAAACCTCTTTGCTAGCCGCTTGGCCGTCGACCCCAAGCGAAAGCTATCGAAGCAGCGTGCGTTGCAAGCATTCTGTCGTAGTGCCGAACGTGTCTGGTATTCCGGTAATCACACATTACCAGAATATTTCGACGGAACAGTGGAGGCATAAACTCATGCTGATGAAGGAACTTTAGCGTAGACGTACGTGAGCTGCCTGATACGGGTGCCTGCCTCCACGGTCCAGCCACCCGTTGGCGCAGAGCTTAACCAGCCAAAGAAAGAGCTAATATTGCTCTAACCAAGAGTAAAATATTTTAAACATTTACAAAAACAACGTGTTAACGATTACACTCCTGCGAAAAATTTACACAAGCAGCTTAGAAGAATATATTTTGTTACTGCTACTGTGTGTGGTTGAGCTCTATGCCACAAGGTGGCTGCACCGTGCAGACCATTCACATTTGCGCTTCTGTTCATCACCTCAAACGACACGCAAGGGGACACGGCCAGGCCCTGTCCCCTTGTGCTTGCGTTTACCCTAATACCGGACTCGCGAAACGCTATTGCGTTAGTAATCTTCCGGTGTAAAGTGACGGCCGCAATTGCACAAATCCTGGCGCCGATCGGATAGTGGCAGTCCGATGCGCTGCAGCCAGTCAGCTCGTGTACTGGCTTGCAGAGGGACACGGTGTCGCAGCTTGACATATTGCCAGTCGCTACGTCTGCAGTCCACAACGCAACAAAGTCGAATCAAAGCGCTCGCGAAAAGACAAACCGATACTGACGGCGGAGCTCTCGTCAAAGACGGCGCACGTTGTAACACAAGCAGACGACACTTGCTGTGTGCCGGAAGTGCTTAAGTGTACAGAAAAATTGTTCTTGTGCATTCCCTCTATGTTACTTTCTTTTTATAAAAACAAATTAACTAACATTCCAACTATTACGAACATCATTTGTTTGCCATAAAGTTGGAAAAATTATCGATCACACGCCCAGGGGACGTATTCTGAAACGTTCGCCGCCGCGAAAGTTTCGCCCTGGCCACGCCTCCGCCGTTGCGGCGCGCGCTGAATGGCTGCTTTGACAAAACCGGAAATTCACTTGCGCCACCTGAATTTCCGGTTTTGTCAAAGCAGCCATTCAGAGCGCGCCGCAACGGCGGAGGCGTGGCCAGGGCGAAACTTTCGCGGCGGCGAACGTTTCAGAATACGTCCCCAGGTCAGCCAATCGGATAGCTCACCCCACTGATGTCATATGGGTGATTTCGGTCATATGGGTAGGGGCGGCTTAAAATTCCGCCGAGCAGTGTGCTGAGATTGGCAGCGATGTGTATTTTTAAAACCTTATAATAAATTACACGCTTTACGTAGAGCACTTAGATAGGTCAATTAATGATCAGAATGACCTACTCTAACGACTCGGCATGTTTGTAAAAAATCGTCAAAATCGTTTCAGGGAATGTTGCTTTTGGAGCCACTGGTGTCTCAGCACGGAGGTGTATAATTACATTGCAGTTCTTACCTTTTGCATGTTGCAGGTAAAACATGGAAGAAATAATTATGCAAAACATAGTGCACTGAAAACGACTCAATAGGGTGTTTTGGGATGCAGTAACAGCTTTCCCATTAGAAGTCGGGCCCTTAATAAAAAAATTAAGCTTGTTTAATTAGTGTCTTCTAATTTATTAGCCAGATAATACACACAAGTAATCCTGGTAGAGGAAGAGTACTGCTCGCCGATTACAGTTGGTTCTATAACCGCATGTTCTCAGTCTTTGCCATTTTAAGGGGGGATGCGGCGCATCGTGAGAGATGGCCAAAAAAATCGATTTTTTGAAAATCACATATTCAGTTTCTAAATGAGAAGAAAGGGGGTTAACCGAGGGGAGCGATTTTTATTAGTCATGTCATAAGAAGCTAACAAACACTGACACCAAGGGCAACATGGGGGAAATTACTTGTGTTTAATAAATGAAATAAACGATAAATTAAGGGAAATGAAAATGGATGAAAAAATAACTTGCCGCAGGTGAGGAACGATGCAAAGGTTGTGGGATCCTTACCCACCTGCGGCAAGTTGTTTTTTCATCCACTTTCATTTCATCCACTATATTGTTTTGCCTTGGTCTTGATAGGTTGTATGTGCGAGTGCATGAGTGCTTGCATGTGCACTGCTTTATGTCATTCATGCACACTTGCGCCGGATGCTCTTGTTCAGTCACGAGGATGTGGGGCACTAAATTGCTGCAGTGTGGTGCATGACCACTTCATCTGTGTAAGCTTTGTGGCAGGCTCAGTGTGGCAAGTGAAGTGCTTGAGATAACTAGCTGATGGTGGAGTGGTTGTTCATAAATCTTGCACAAACTTCTGCTTCGCCTACATGAATTATCCCTGCTGAAGGGTACCTTGAGTGTTCGTCATACTTTATAAAATATTGTGATAGTCTTGAATTTTCATTTTGACAAAAATGCTTGCTTCAGCAGTTGGTGGGTCTCTGCCAGCCTCTTTTTCATGGAAAAAAAAATAAGATCTTCACACATATCAATCAATCCAACTTTATTCTGCATGAGACACAGATGTCCAGAACACTGGGTAAAAGCTAGAAAATTTGATTTAACCCTTTGACGGTCAATGACTTAAATATACAGCGATGCGAACAAGTCTGAAAATAGTCGATGCCATATATTTACGGCGGCGTCTGTACGTTTGAAAAGCGCACCAATTTCCTAACTTTTTCTTTTCTGTCGTGCTGCCACTATGTGGGGGATACAGTGAATTTTTTTCGCGTGCCTCCCTTTCTCGGTTTTCGTTGCATGGTTTGTTTTAGTGCTAGTTTGCTCCCGCACGTCTATATACTACCGCTCGCGCATTGGAGTGCGCGCGGGCGGGCGGCCGTTTGGATTTTGTTTCACGGGCGGTTTCGGCTTTTTGCGCTTGCAAAACTAATGGCTATCTCGTTCCCAATCGCTCAAAGGGCAACCGCTTGTTTCTCGCTCGTTTTGTGCTCACAGGGGTGCGCATAGGAAGGATGCCGCCGTGCATGCATTTCCGTTTCTTTTCTTTTTTTTTTTTTAACACTCGCGGAAACTAATTGCCCTAGCTGGTTAGCGATATGATGAAAATTAGCAGAAGTTTGTCACACGTGTTGCTTTTTTTGATGGGCACACAACCAAACAGGTTTCTTGAATGCACGCACCTACGCAGTTCGATTACACTATGGATGTACATATTAGTGTATGAGCAGGAACATTTGAGGCTTGCGAAATATTCTCGTGTGCGGATTTTCAAAGCCTTCAACTATGTGCATAAAGATGCATAAAATTTTTAATTCTGATAAGTTTATTTCCTTTTTTATTGTTGTTATTCATGAATGAAAAATGCATATATACCAACGCAAATTTTTTCTTTCTCACTTTACGGTCACCCTAGAAAAATTACGGTAATTTTTTTTTTCCAAAATAAGTCCCTAAGAAGAATCGGAATCTGCAATAAAAAAAAATCGACCCTCAAAAGGTTAAGGGGAACTTGTACCTCATATTCATTGTTCTTTCATCCCACTTGTTTTGACCAACATGAAAGAGCATCAACATACCAATACTAAACCACAATAATGTGAATGGATGTCGTTATCCTTCCCAACAAAGACTTATCGTTTATTGATTAGCTCTTAATTGTATTAGATGTGCCCTTTAGTGACAAAGCAGTGTACTATTCTCCATCAAGGCAAGTCAGCATGATTCCAGGAACCTTTAGGTCTTCCTTGTAGTTTACGGTGGCCAAAAAGAAAACTTTTCTCTTTGCTTTCATGTTGTATGCCTTCACTTTCTGTACAGACTTGTTATGACTGATGATGACAGTGACTAGAACTGTGCAAACATTGATTGGAGATTTGCCAGATTAATCTTCAAACCCTTCATCTTGCTGTTCTATTCAGCCATAGTGCAACAATCAGAATTGTGTTAATATTCAAATAAAATGACCACAGCACTGTCCGGACAAATCTAGAATATACAAAATTCTGCAGTATACTTAGTTTATTGTGATCTATGTTGTGTGGTTTGGTGTAAGGCAAGAATTGATTTGCTTGTAAACATGAAAATGCACCAATTCCTTCAAAAACTAGCACCGAAGCCAGTGTTTCAGAGGTCTACTGTGTTATTTTATTTGATGAACTGCTTACGTATCGTACTGAGACCTGGTATGCATTACAGTGCGTACAAATATCTTGTTTTATTTCTTTTATTTTGCCAGAATAAACATTTTGATGTGCAATTAAGAAACTAGAGGTGCAGGTCACGTCAGTAATACTTGGATGTAGCTCTAGAGACGTTAAGTTGGGCAATAGAAAATGGCAAAGTTACGAGCTGTGCACTTGTGCCATGTTATACTTCATCGATTCTATTGGCACTGGAAATACGGGTATCATTTCTAATTAGTCCTGCCTCATTGGTCTGACCCAAGGTAAATTAGTAACTCAAATTGACTGTTTTTGCCGGCATCAAACTTTTTCAGTGTATTTGTGCCTTGTTAATGTGGAAACTCACTGTCAAGGCAATGGATAGGGCAGGAAAGCATAAAGCCTGTAGAATTTCCCATAGTTCATTACTGTGAACAGTGTCAGTATGGACAGAATCTCTTATAAGTAAAAGGAGCCAGAAGTTGCACGTATGCTGGTAGCAATACATGTGCAGTGTGTTGCTGCCAGTAAAATGCACCACTGTCAGCACAACTAGACTGGCCATTGTATTTTTCTTCACGACACTCACGTGATAGCCTTGGCCACGACTTCATTCATTTGCTTCTTCTGGCTTCTCATGCCTACGTAGAAGTCAGTGGAGACTGAGCATTTTTTCCCTTATGTGCTGTTTTCGTCAACAAATAGTATCTCTCGTTACTGCATTCCTTTTCTGTTGGATTCACGTCCTTTTACACTTCTGTTGGATTAGCTTTCTTTTGCCACTTGCGATTGAATACACTTTCTTTGAATGAAAGCTTCATTGTTGGACTTACATCAACGTGATGCTTGCCATCACAATCCTCATGGCCAGCAGGGCATTTCAAACTGCACTGCGATTTTTTAAGGATAGTGGCTAACAGAATAATGCCCTGCAGTGTGCTAAGATTTCGTGAAATTTCGATTCCGGTGTGGAGTACGATGTACAGAAACAAAATTTATGTACAGCTGCTTGCTCTTTCTTCCTTTCTTTCTTTTTCTTTTTTAATGTTCTTTGCTTTCCGTCCAGATTCATTACTATAGGCAACTTGCTTTATAGGCAGGATTGGTCAGGAATCAGAGCCCATATTAATGAGGCATGACTGGGTATAATTGCTTTTTGGGCAGTTGCGTGTTATGTGGCTGTTCTTGATATTACAGTGTCACAAATTGATAAAATTTGGTGCGTAGTACATTGCACAGTTCATGAACTTTGTTCATAGTCATAAAATGTCACTTTCATTTTTTTTTTATAGCTTTGACTAGAATTTACATGCACACACACACACGTACACACACAAATATTAGATGCAGCTTGTGATTCAGCTCCAACTCTTAGGGAAATAATTGCTGGAAACTGAATTATGGTTTATAGAGATGTTCAAGAATGAAAATCCTTATCAAAAAGTTGACGAAAACAGTTCTTACAAATGATTTTTTGGTATGTTTATGTAGTCACATTTACCATTTATTTGCATTTGCTTGTACTTAGTAGTTAGGCAAGTTCAAGCCTACTGCTGTATTTAGAATGGTGCATGCCACATAGTTTACTAATACCTGAGGTAGCAACCAGCACTATTGTGCATAGTATGGCCCTGCATGATACTGTGCACGAACCTGGCACACAATAAATGTTGATGCACTCAACACTTTTATTCTCCATTACCAGATCTTCCATAACCATTGCCCCTTAATGCTAAAGAAAGGGATGGTTGGTGAACACAGAATTAATATTGTGCACTTGAAATCCACTCGCCAATCTTTGAACTCATCTACTCAATTTACTCAGGAAATAGAAATGCCTTTTAGGTCTTAAGCTTGTGATAGTGTGATGCAGGTTTCTTCGGTTTAAGGGTTCAGGTGGTTCTCTGAGGTGGAGCCTCCGAGAACCCAATTGAGGACAAAACAGTTTGTTTCATAAACACACGCACAAGCTTGTAATGAAACTAGAAAGAGGATAAAACATAAAAAGAACACTCGGAGATATCACGGCAAGAAACACACTTAGGGCGAGGATAACAGTATGCGAGTCCAGGCTGACCACGACTGCAAGGGTGCATAATAGTCTCGACGTGGAGAAGCGGCGACAAGATGACGAGAGAAGTGGCGCCGGTCTCACCAAAGGTCGGGGTGTTCGGCCGTTGATCGGGCGACCAGAGCACAACAGCTCTGGCTTGGAGAGGGAAGGCAGGCGGCTTGGCGGCACGAGCAGATGATGGTGGCTTTCTGGCCAGGCAGCTGGGCGTAGAACTTGGGCCCGTAGCCCGACTGCTCTCGTCTTGCCCACGGGCGCAGAAGCTCCATCGCCGGCCTCGGGCAGCAGGCAGCACGAGCAGATGGCGGTGGCGTTCTGGCCAGGCAGCTGGGCGTATAACTCGGGCCCGTAGCCCAACTGCTCTCGTCCTGCCCATGGGCACAGAAGCTCACCGGCCTTGGGCAGCAATTCACGATTGGGTAGAGTGGTGACGCACAGGAACGGGTTGGCAGGAGGCCCTGGCCGGGTGAAGTCCTGGTGGCTCGGGTCCGGAACCTGATGGCCTGTCTTCAACACCCAGTCCGGTGGCCGACCTTCTGGCATCGCTTCCTGGAACTCTCCCTGTGTCTCCCCCGCTTCTGCCAGCGCGCCTCGCTTTTCTACAGCTCTGGCTGATTCGTCGTTTGCTCATTGGCTGTTTGACCCTCCATGGTTTCTCCTGATTGGGTTGGCTTTTTTCTTGTAGTTTCTTTTCTTGCGCCATGTGTTCACGTGCCGGACGCTCTTCGGCGTTGGCGTTTTCCATCCAGCACGGAATTCGCCTCGGCGTGCGCCCTACTTGTCGTCTGCTTCTTGGCCTCTCCAACCTCTGCACTGAGTCGCAACTACACGCATCAGACAGGTGTCAACAACCCAAACTTAAGATGTTCTGTAGCAGAAGCTGGAAATGTCTTCTTTATTGCTCAGTAGTCACTCCACTTGTTCTTTGGAGAAAGTTTACCACCTCAGTGGCTGTGGTGTTCTGTTGTCAAGCGTGAGATTGTGGGGTCAATTCCTGGCCCTGGCGGCCGCATTTCTCTACCATGGGGAAAATAGGTGTCTTTTGTAGGTTACGCCAGATTTTTCTTTTTCCCAAAAGGAACTGTTGCACTCAATATTTTATGTAATACATAAACAAAAAGCAGAATGAATGCACTTTTCACACATAAATGTTTCATTAACGAGGTATGTTATAAAAAGATATAAATTACCAGAATCAAGATTGTGGGATAAAATTTAACAAAGTTTGATAAGACACCTTTTTATGTAAAAAAATACGTAACAAAAATTATGAGATATACAAAATGTACTGCCATCTAATAAGCGAGGGGGGTGGGGAGGGCAGCAAGCTGCTTAGAAAGCAAAAATGTAGTTCTCCTCCTTCACGTTCAATAGTGCAGTTTGTCCATGAGTGGTGGAGAAGGTCTCGAAAGTGGCATTTCAAACCATCATTAGTGGGCTAACGATGCCCAGTGGGTTCTGTATGGAAAGACTTAAATGCAAAATATGCTTGTATATCTATATTTAGGTGCATTTCAAAGAACTCCAGGTTGTCCAGAATTCATCCAGAGCCCACCACTACAGTGTCCCTCATAACCAACTGTGCAGTTTCGGGACATTAAGCTTCACAGTGTAACTTTAATTAGGCCACAACTTTGCCCTTCTTAATGGTAAAGGTGCTGTGGCATGTGTGAAGTAAATTTCTTTGAAGGTTTCACTCTACAGGCTAAAACAGTTTAGTCTTTTGTGTGGCACACTTTGATTACACATGTCTAGAGACCTTTCTAGGTTGGTACTTCAACAAAGGCCATGTCACTTATCTTCAGCTTGAATGTTGTTTTATGGCGCACATTAGAAAGACCTCACATGCAAATGTTAGGCATGTACTTGGTTGCACTTTTTCTAGAAAGTGCTCATGATCACTTGCATCTAGTTACATTTTTATGGACAGTCAGTAGATATGTTGCAGAAAGCATCAGACAGAAATATGAATGTTTTATTATTGCATGGAAAGAGCTGGACAGCATTATCTTCATGGTTGCTCAGCTTTCCACTTACTGCAGCTCCTTTTTTTTCCCCTCAGCAGTGGATTGTCTAGGACACCCCTGAGTGAGGCTGTACTGGTGTCAAGGCACTATTTTTTGTCAAGTTGCAGACTGGATCATGAAAGTGGTTTCTGGCCGATTTGAACAACTGAATTACTACACCACTGATTTACTTCTCATCCAAGGATGAAGTAAAACTTGCCATCAAAATTATCTATGTAATAGTTCTCCCCTTACTTTTGAGAGAGAATTTGTTTTCTCTTGAAAATGTGGCATCAGGATTCAAGAGCCTGATTACATGGCTATCACCATTAAAATGAAAACCTAAAGGAGCTGATGAACACAAGATTCACCTTGAAGAACTTGCAAGCTTAACTGCAAACTCCTTTATTAACTCTTTTCTCAAAGTCCACAGTTAGCACTTCCAAGCTTCCTAGACTCGGGAACTCTTTCTTGCAGTGTCTTGCAGCTCTTCTTATTACACTTGTATAAAGCTTAACCATACTGTTAGCTAGTCAGTGTTCTCTTTTTTTCTTTTTTTTTTTTGTGTGTGTGTGTGTGTGTGTGTGTGTGTGTGTGTGTGTGTGTGTGTGTGTGTGTGTGTGTGTGTGTGTGTGTGTGTGTGTGTGTGTGTGTGTGTGTGTGTGTGTGTGTGTGTGTGTGTGCGCGTGTGTGTGTGTGCGCGTGCGTGCGTGCGTGCGCGAGTGCATAGGAGAGAGAGAGAGAGGCATTTTTTTATTAGCAGATGCACAAATATGTATTTCTTCTAAAGGTAGCATCATGAAATTACTGCACTTGTGTGCCTGTTGTATGAAGTGCCTTGATATTACTGACACCCTCGTTTCTGCTCCAGTGCATGCTGCTCATTGTGGCTTCGTAAAATTTGTTTAATGGTGTGTAAGGTGACCAACTGATAAACATTCAATCATTAATATGCTTCCTGTGTTTACACAATGTTACCAAAATTAAGCGTTGTTGCCCTTTAGCTGCCACGTTTATTGTGATAAGCCAGCTTTATTTTGTATTTGGTGTCCACACAGGGGTTTGGAAAAGCCTTGTGCTTGTAGATACTTGTGCATCAATACACATAGCTGATTCAGGCTGAGCTGCAATTTCGTTTTCAAGCTTGAGGCACAAGTGTGGAAATACAATTAAATCTCAATATAACGAAGTCTGTAAAATTGGCAATTTGCTTTGTTGTATAGAAATTCCGTTACATCAAAATTCTCCCTTTTATGCAAATAATTAGTGGCAGATGAATTCTTCTTACATAGAAGGGGCCACAGGATTTTGCAGAATTTTGGGCAATCGAAAAAAATTCACTCAGAAACATGTCTAGGAGTTGTCTAAGTATGCGTAAGCATTGTGCCACTTGCTCATCTCCATGCAGCCTGGTGTCATTATCGATGTTATGAAACTTGATCTGACCAGTATAAACAACAGCACTGCAGCGACATGGTACTGCTGCGGACGGGGGCGCAAAGTGAATTGATAACGCAAGCAAACTGCTGCAGGTGGTGGCACCAAGTTTGCTGATGACTGTCCGATCATTATAAGCTGCTATCGCTCTTTAGCGCCTTATCCATCCATGTCGAACCATTATCATCAGTAATCAACAGCACTCCGGCGGTGGCTGCATATGGCGTGGCCGCACGGGCCCTATCTTGAAAGCAATCTGCAATGAGGAAAGAGTGCACTGTGTGCTGATAGCTTCGTGTGAGCTCTGGTCTTGCCGCTTAGTTCGCATTGAAGCGAGAGGCAGCACGAAGGTGAATTTGCTTGCTTCTGCAGGCCCTATCTTGAGATCGATAGTCTTACGTGACTAACGGACTGGCTTCCTCATTGGGTAGGCATAGAAATGCTTCCACATTTAAAAACAAGTTTGAATTGGGAAAAAGAAAATTGGAATTGGAAAAAAAATTCATTTTGTCGAATTTGAGAGTTGGCGACAAAAGATATGGTTCCATGCCATGTCAACGATATCTTTACTTTGGTGGTACGAAGTGAAGACAGCCAAGCTTTCACATCCACTTTGCCCCGTGGCTGATAGTGGCACCAGCAGTGGGACGATGCTATCATGAAAAGAATGTGCAGCAGAAAGCGAATGCTTCATCTGCCTCTCTTCAACACGTCTCCGAAACTCGAGATTTCGCAACCTGCAATACTAAACACGTGGGAAGACAGCGCATATGATACCGCGCCATCTTGGCACACGTAGGCTACGTTCACACCTGGGAAATGGCAAGCGGACGGAAAAGCCAAAGCGGCCGGAAAATCTTTTCCGCGCATGTACAAGATGTTCACATTTGTTTCGCCACTGCAGCAGAAACCACTGCCACTTTTGCCCACATCCATCTAGCTTGCGTACGTTTGTCCGCGTGGTGGCGCTGTTCAGCACACTATTTCAAGACATATGTCCATTTATTGACCCATCAGTTATTAAAAGCTATCATTTCCTACAACTGCGCGTGTCGTCTTTAACTTTCGTCTACTATGGAAGATAATGAAGACATAGTTTCGATAGTTTTAGCTAGTTGCTTTTCCTAAAAATAGACAATGAACAACGAAAAATGTTAAATTTTACGGCCGGATGTTTACATGCTAGTGCAGTTTCCAGTGAAGCGGAACCGATTTCGGCGGCGTGGCGAAAAAATCGATCCGTGACCGATCGGGCTCGCTGCCTGGTTTTCCGCCCATTTCTCCGCTTGGGCGGGCAGATTTTGTCAAGTTTTTTCCACTTCCGCCTGCTCTGAGACAAAGTGTGAACGTAGCCCTACTAATTTTACTTCTAAAACAGGGCACTCAAGCTGCGTATGCACTCAGCCGTGCACTACAAAAGCACTACAAAAGGAAATGCGCGCCCAGCTGCGACCACCTGCGTTGGCAGAAGTTTCCGTTTGTCTCTGTACTCCTTCGCGGCGGCAGTGAAAATTTTTTTGTATTGAAATCATGTATAAACCCACTTAATTATAGTCAGATTTTAAATACATGGTGTTCTATTGACAAAAAGTTATTGAAAGTTAAATACTTTGTTATTTTGAAGTTCTTTATATGAAGGTTAAACTGTATTAAGAAACTCGGCAGAGTGGCAGATTTGTGTGCTGAATGCATTAGTAATACACTATTTATACCCTGTGAAGAATTAAACAATGAGGTTCATAGTCTGTAGAAGGACTTGTTGGCTAGTTGGTGTTTGCTTACCAACATAATGTAGCATCAAGGCACAATTACAAAGAAGAGACGCAACACATCACAGGCGGTCTTTTTTTTTATGTTGCCAAAGAAGTTGCCAAAGAAAGCGGCAACTTCTAGTGAGGAGAAGCCCTTCTTTATGCCGAAACTGATATATCTTGGCCAGCATGTAGCCACCACGATGTTGGCAAGCGCCTGTGTCTCCTCTTTGTAATTTTCTATTGTCTATTGACTTTCTATTGTCTTTCTATTGTCTTTCTGAAGATAGAACTATTGTCTTTCTGAAGATAGAGTTGGCAGGGCACTCCCACAAGGTGTGTTAATTTGATAGATGGGCTCCACACTGTTTGCAAGTGGGGGAGCCTGGGTTCCTGTGAATATAGTGCGTATAGCGTGGTGTGAGTAATGTGTGTGCTTGTGTTTCTCATAAGATTGAGGCATCCTCTCTCGAATGCATGTAGGATGGTGTTGAGAAGTGTTGATGCTTCCCTGTGAGACTTCAAAATATGTAACCTTTCATTCTGCTGCACCTTCCACTCTTTTCTGGGTTTATGTCTCCATCAGGCAAAAGGATAGGAGGTTCCCGATTTTCTGTGCAGGAGAGCTGGTGTGCTGTTAAATTTTCTCGCAATCCTTGATGGCCTGGAACCCATTGCATACATACTCGTAGAAGGGGGGTGAGCATGCATGTATAGTGGACTGATTCTTTAACAGTATCGTGCGAGTGTTGACTGGCCAACCAACCAGCGCCTTCTAATGGCGCAAAGCGATGAGATCAGCAACAGTAGTGCATGCACACCATGTTCACTCAAAGCGCAAGTTTCATCTGCTAGGCTCTTCCTACCAGCACAACACAGCCCCTGGCACGATTAATTCGGTGCAAGCTTCCCGCCTTACTGGAGATAGCAAGAATGTGTGCCTCTGGCTTGCATCCAGTTTTTTTTTTCCTTTTTTTTTTGTGTGTGTATGTGTGTGAGGAAAACATTCAACAAAATATGCAAAGTTGCTATGCAACTGTATCATCTTTTTTTGCACACTTTGTTCTATATCTTAAAGTACATGTGGACTACAGCAACATATGCTATAAAAAAGATGCATCTGGGTTTACACGCACCTGCTGTCTCTGATCTCTGATAAGCAGGGAAGCTTAAGGTAATAAAATTAAATGAAATGAGAGCTTTCACTGAGTTAATCGCGACAAGGGTGATGCCATGCCCATAGGAAGAGTCTAGCAGACGAAACTTTTGCTTCGAGTGAACTTTGTGCGCATGTGCTACTCTTGCTGATCTTCTCGTTTTGCGCCGTTAGAAGGCGCTGACCGGCTGGCCAGTCAGTGCACGCGCAATACTGTTAAAGAATCAGTCAACTGTACATGTGGAGCGTTGTGCGTGAAGATCACCCCTATGATGAATCCCATCTCTTAAATCTCTGGGACAAGTGCCACAGGTTAATCAATGAATACAAAAAGAATAAATCAAACAAGGCATTATGCAAAACAATTAAATCACAATAGAAGCACAAAATTGTGCCCTGAAATTAGCCAACGAGAACTGACATCAAATCTGTGATCAGCTTTTCGGACAGCTGCCTACCCTGAAAGTATGGCAAATATTGAGGACCCTTCTAGGCCAGGCAAAACCAAGACATGCAACTCAACCACAAATGTTGGAAAATAAAAATGCAGAGGAGTTAGCGGCAGAATTTTTACACACCTTTTTTCCGATGAAAAGCTACAATCGTCCCTTACCAGATCACGGCGAGTACAGTCACGGCAATGGCCAAGACATCAAGTTGTCTTTTTCCCTTCCTGAATTACATGCTGCAATACAGAGCTTAAAAAGGAACATTACCCCCGGAGCAGATTGAATCACGTACACAATGTTGAGAAAGGTGCTGGATAATTATCAAGAGGCTCTGCTGGAGTATATAAACGAAGCATGGGGAAAACGAAGTAATTCCAAAACAATGGAAGGAAGTAGTACTAATACAAATTCCTAAGCCAAGAAAACCAACTGACGATAAGACATAGCCACTTAACTTAACATGTATAGTCGGAGGCACTAAGATAAAAGTAATTGGGTATAACACCTGGGTATTAAACACTAGTCTAACCTTAATTGGGAGCCACATATCTCGGCCATATGTAAGATATCTGTACGAAAACTCATTCTTCAGAAGGAAATTACGTACTACACCACCACATGTAAAACTAAATGCTTACAAGGCACAAAGGCCTCATAAGACACACATAATGCCATGCTTAGAGTACGCTAATTTAAGCTAGAGTCCCCATCAAAAACATCTCAATAATAAAATAGAATGCATACAAAAACTAGCAGTCAGATTTATGTACTCGGATTACTCAAGGCAGTCTAGTGCTTCAGGTTTGCTCATAAGGGCAAACCTTAAACCAATTTTTGCAGAGAATAATGATATCATGACTAATATTTTTTTATCAATTATACCATGGCCATTTCACCATAGCACATTCTAATTATCGGCAAGACCCTTACAAGCTCTCATATAGACTAAATCATTCCAAAACAATCCACCAACCATTAAGTCATGTTAACGCTCACAAATACTCAGTTTTTCCTCATCTTGCACCGGAACAATTTGCCTGACGATATTGTGTGTTGCGATAACATTGACTCGTTTATGAACCAAATACAGCGTATTGAATTTTCTACATGAATAGTTACCAGTTTTATGTACCTTCTACTACTAATGCATTTATGTACCCACTCCTGCATAGGCCGTGACAAGCCTGCAGCACACACACACACACACTTTTAGACCCGTATCATTAACCTCCTGTGTAGGAAAGTTAATGGGGAAGATTGTTTTAGAACGTCTTGAGCGGCACCTGGGAGACTTAAAACTTTTACCCGAGACAATGATAGGCTTCAGAAAAAAAGCTAGTACTCGGGATGCTATGCTGAGAATCAGGTACCAGGTTTTCAGTTTACCAAGTACAGCTCAGCTAAGAACAATTGTATGGGTCGATATGCAACAAGATTTCGATAGTTTCACCCACCATGCAATTCTATAAAACCTCAAGGCAACTGAATTGGGCGGCTTAGAGTATACGGCTCTGTTAGACTTCCTAAATGAAAGAATGATTAAAGTGATATTTGATGAATGAGTGTCGCCTAGCCATCCAATCATGCATGGAGCACCTCGAGGTTCTCTTCTCTCATCGACTTTATTTAACATTGCAGTGATGAAGCTACCCACATTACGACAAGAAATACCAGACCTAGAACATAATCTGTATGCTGATGACATAACTACTTGGTGCAGTCGAGGATCACCAGGATAGCAAGAACACATTGCTCAGTGGACTGGATACCACACGTGAATACGCCAAAACACTAGGGCTAGGATGTTCGCCTCAGAAATCTGAATGTTGTCATTAGTGAAGACGTAAGCAAGCAAGCTAAAGAATATAAGAACTTAATAGAATTTCAAATGAACGATGTAGCTTTACCCTGCAAGGATACCATAAGCATCCTCTGTTTCTTTCTGCAGGACAATGGTAAAGCAATAACGTGGGTACAGAAGTTGACAAATCCTTGCAATGATGTGTAGGGTAACTAGACAAAAGAGAGAAATGAAAGAACACAGGCTACGTAAAGATATATAATCCATGATAGTTTCCTAGATAATGCACTGTCTTCCATATGCTAAGATAACCAACACACAACACAAAAAGAGACATCATAGTTAGAAAGTATGCTTGACTTGCCCTGCAAATTCCTAAATTTGCACCCAACCATAAAATTGAAGCAACCAAGCACTTTAACTCACTAGAAGACAGAATAGACATCCACAATCAGGCACAAATACAAAGACTTCAATCATTCGATCAGGCTCAACGAATACTGAACAGACTGGGATACGAAACCGCTAGCTTACCCCTCAATTCCACTGAATTTACCACCATGGGATGATTTTCCTCGGGTAAAAGTAGACCCATTCCAAAAAAATATGCACCCCAAAAGAATTGAAAACTGCAGTTAAAAAGAAGAAATATAGCGCAGCAGACTATAAAAACACATACTATACAGACGCCAGTCTTAACGCTGAAAGCAGCGAAGCAGTGGTCGTGCATCATCACTCGACATTTGAAAAAAGTTGCTTGAGAGTCGCAACACCTCAAGATGTGAAATCGCTGGCAATAATGCTTGCCACAACGGAGGGTTTAGTATTTTTTTACGCTCTAGAGTGATTATTCTGCACTGACTGCAACACCATGTGGTGGTTATTTTTTCTGCAAATATGATGAGGTATTCTATTCGCTGTCATTAATATATGTTCATGGAAGCACTACTCTCATTGCTAGTATTGCGTCACAGGGCAAGTGCAATGTGTAAGAGGACACTATATTAAATTTTAAGGTTGAATAACCTTTGTATTTATGCACCAGTTTTCGTGTTTTTGCGTAGAACATGGGACCATACAAATTTTTTTATGCAAAATGATTTACAGTCAAAATAACATTGCGAGGCTCCTGCAAGAAGAATTGGTAGTCCTTAGGCAGATTGCATAGCATGGTATGCATTGCAGGCCTAGTGAAGTAGTTCAGGTTTACAAGTTCTAGCTCACATATTCGGAGTTTATAAAAATGCTCTTTACTGTACTTGATAGATTGACTTATGTGGAATTACATTCACTGGGTTTATTCATGTGCTTGATGGTCTACATAGTTGCTAGAAGCTTTTTCTTCTTTTTACATGCCCACGAACTAACAAACTTTGTTGAGCAACAAATTTATTATGCTGTGTGCACCATAACACTGCAACACCATTTACATTGCCTGTTTCTCCTGAGAATGAACACAACTTAAAGCATTGATTTGGCTATTTTTGTAATGTAAAACTATTTTTGTTCAGTCTGTTCACCTTGCTTTTTTGGTGATAGCTTCAGTACATTTGTGCAGGCCTTTATGGCCCGTAAACCTTGCTTTCCATGCTCATTTCACAAATTTCTTTGCAAGCTGGTTACCTGCTTTGCACATGCACTTGTTCAAAATCGTTCAAACAAGAAGCAGTTCCTTGACTTGTGTGCTTGGCAAAGTCTGGCTGGAAAGTTCAAGATTCCCTAATTGAAATAGAAACAAGGGAAAACTAATTTGTGTTGGCATGTCAGTCTGACACGGTGGGTCAGCAATCTCTCCCTCTCAATCACTCTCCCTCTCCCCTCTCATTGCATGCCCAATGTTGATCTGGTGCTAGCTGCAGCAAATTATGCAGCGTATGGCTTAAGTTTGCACGTGTAGGAAGTGTTAAGCACATGCAGCATTGAAAGTCAAGTGCCATCATTTAGAATGTTTTACTGTACAATAGTCAAGTTTCTACCAGTCCCTCAGCTTTCCAGCCAAATGCATTGCATTTCTGTAGGCTCAAGTGTATACATTCACTGGTTGTTGTGCTCATTAGCCCGAATTGTAAACCTGAGCTTACCCTTGCAAAGGAAGGCTGTGGAGCTGTGGAGTGTAGTAGTTTGGTCCCTCTCATATTTTATTTTTCTAGCTATTGCTTGAAGACCTGCTGAAACACAGTTGGAAACCAGAGAAACCCTATTAGGAGCTGAGTTTAAGATATATTTTGCCTAGTCCTTATTTTTTTGCAACATTGCATTTATGACTACCTTGTAGTTGGGGAGTATTGCCAATATTGTCAGTGAAGGAGCCTTTATGCTGGTTATGCTTATCTCTAAAGCCTAAATTTGTACACGTACTTGGCAATTTCCAAGTGCCATTGTTTAAATTTTGTAGTGTTTCAGGAGAAAAATGGTAAAGAAAGGTAGCTTGTGGCCTGTGCTTAGCTGCATGTTGTGTTCACTTTGAGGGGACTTACTGGCTATCTTTATGACCATGTGCTGTAATTTGTGCACTTCTTCAGCTGTGGCTTTCGTTGCCACCTTAAGTGTGGCTGTTTGTTTTACATTTTTGAAAGATGCAATTTTCTTAGATTCAAAATTTTATTAATCTTCACATAATGAAATATAGTGCATTTCATTACCACGTATATCTATTTTTATCAGAAATTATGCAAAAGAATATTTTCCTTTTCATCCCAGCAAAGCAGGAAGTGCTCGTAGGTGGAGTTGTAAAAGTACTTGCTGCAGTGCATTATGTTGCAGTGTCGTATTTGCAAGTTGAGCTTAATTATAATTGTACATTAATGGATGAAACCTAGAATGCATCAATCTGTAGAAATGAGCATATTTGTATATGTTATATGAAGTCATCATGCTGCTTTCAAGGAAAATCAAATTGCCTGCTGCCAAACAAAGGAGTTGCACCAGTTTTGCTGGCATAGCCAAAGTCAGCAGCTTAGTTTTTTGCCGAACATGCCGCTTGCTTAGGAGACTGTTCCTGACTGAAAGAATTGTCTTCCTCCTCTCCCAGATAAACACTAGTCAATGGAAGCTTTCCAGTTTTAGCAGGTAATGATGAGTAGCATTATTCTTGCATTTGGAAATATGCCTTTACAATGTGCTGCTGGCCTGTTTTCCCCCATTTTTTTTCCCTAGGGGAGCACTGTTGTGAATGTCTGTGTAGTGATGCTGTGAGTGCAAAGCTTGCAGTGTTAACCTCTGTGCTCTTGTAGCACTTTTGGTGACTAACTTATGCTGTTGTGCAAGCCTTGAATGTGTGGGCATCAGTAGCATAGTGTTGTTGCCTTGTGAGGGTTCATGCAGTTTTGTTTGATTTTAGTCAGTTTTACACTGCTACTGTATAGAGATTATACAAAGAACAGTGATTTTATTGGGCTTTACCAAAGTCTGACATAATATTAAGTTGAGGATGCTGCGATTTCTTATCCACGCAGCACCTACTCACTATAGCACCCATAGTGATTATAATTTGTGTGGTCAGTAGCAAGGGTTGCCTGAAAAGGTTGTTGAAACTGCTTTAAAACTTTGGAAAGAAGAGAAAGTCTGTTATATGTGGTGCCTCTTTCATTAGGTCTGTCCCTCTTAGAGCAGGAAGAGAAAGTTCCAGTTTATATAAGTGGCACTGTCTTGTCAAGTTCAGTGTGCATGATTGTTTCTTACTGAGTGTTGCATGTGTCTTTGTAGTCCTGTAATGTCTGGGATGCATGGGCTTTGCATGTGTAATTTATAACATGTGCATGTCTATTCTGTGCTCTAATGTCTACAAGTTGGCCATGATTGTGAAAGCAAAAATGTTACCAGGGCACTGTGCATAAGCAGTGCTAATAACCATAACATAGTGGGCTTGTGGCAGTAGTACATTATAGTATTTTGCATTGTTTTATATTCTTTTTATGGATTTCCCTAATAAACACCTTTGGAGGTTTTCCTGTACCAAGTGTTTGCCGTTACCACACAAGGTAAATTTTACTGCATAGTCTCCTAAGCATGCAGGCAATCTGAAGGCACAGTCTTATGTGAAGTCACTGACTGTCTTCACATGATAGTAAGTACCCAAAATTTTTCTTATTGTCCTCATTTGAAAAACATCGCAAGTACATGTTTCAACTGCCTCGGAAAGCTGTCAGTATTGTGTTAAGGCTTTCTTCCCTAACCTTGAGGAAAAGTGTAACATTTTTTTTTTTTTTTCTGCACCCAGCATTCATCTAACCACATGGGGGTCCTTTAACTTACTGCTGACTGGATTATCATAAGTGCGACCAACGTGAATTCTGCTCCCTGCATGGATGTCTTTCCTCCCTTCTCTCTTGCATGGCATTGTTATATGCATGCTATCTTGCATGGGGTGCTGCTGCAGTGCTAAAATTAATTGCATTTTTGCTGCATGAAAGGAACATTTAGAAGTTGTGGTAAGATATTCATCACCTATTCAATTTGCTACAAGTAAAAGTTGAGAGACATTATATCCTATCTTTGCCTGCTCTTGGAGGAATCGAGCAAAAAAAAAAAGTGGCTGCAATTTTATTAGTGCTTGTTTGCTAATTTTGGTACAGATTAAGCAAGTAAGTGCTATGCCCTTTGCTGGTTATAGGTGCACCTCCTCACAAGTTTTCAGTCCTGTTTGTCAAAATAGTACACCTAGTTCATAGGAGATACTGAAAGCTTTTTTAAGAATGGTTTGTTTGCAACTATTCCAAATAAGAAATAGCATTACACTGTATATATGTACCTAGAAAAGTCATTATTGAGAAGTAGAATTATTGCTCTACTAGAACATTTCACTTCAGCCTTTGAAAGCTCAGGCAAAGTAGAATGTTAACCCATTAATGATCGCATATAAAATAAAATGAATTTCTATCTAATTGTGTAAAACACATCAAGAATAAGCATAATCAACAAAAAGAAAAAATATTTTGCAGAAACTTTCAGCAGTACCCCATCAGAAAACTGGAAGTAGGCTTTTCCCCAAGCCACCTGTGGCTTCGTCTGGAATTTGTAGAGACAGCTGTCAGCATATGTGAACCATAGGTGTACATTTAATTTGCTTTACATCACATGTGACACCGTTATAGCCAGAGATCTCGCATCGGTCTGTCTCCTCTGACTGTGTTTTCAAAAGAAAGCAAGTCTCGTGTGAAATTTCTTCTACCTCGTCCTGTGTTCCTGCTCTAAAGCAACAAATGATGCTTGCTGCCTGTCATTCAGTGGTCTCTGAAGACATTTAGGCACGAACATTGTACTCAATACCAAAACTCTGCAAGAAAAAAAAATTATTGTATGTTGCCTGTAGGCAACATTTGTCAATAAAGGGTTAATTATGGAAAAGCATGCTCTCGTACTACATGGGAGCATAGTGCTAATAACAGTGCTGTGTTCATACTCCCAAATACCTTTGCACTACTAGAAGAAACACAATTGAGGCACGGCATCCTTTTTCCCCACTAAAAAGTTGCCAGATATAATCAGGCACCATAATTTACCCATTTTTATAAGGCAGTGACCACTTATTCTTCTTCTGTTGTACTTGTAGACAGCATTTCGTTTGATTTAGCTTTGCATGGGGCCTCTTGAACTGTAGTAAAAAGTAAAGCTCTAACATGCTGCTCAGCAGCACATTTGCTCACGTTATTGCCTGCAATTTTTTATTGAATGAAAAAAAGTTGCATTGCTATTAGTTATGAATGTGAGTTATGAATGTGACCTATTTTATGACATTGTTAGAAGTCAGTAGGTCACTTTATCGCGTTCTTGTTCTCTGTGAGGTCTGCGTAGAACTGAATGCACTAAATCGCCACTTTTGTATAAGCCACTATTGCTCAGTACTAGAACTTTAAAACTAGTGAAATTTAAGTGCAGTAGTGAGGACAACATATTGAATGTGCATATTCACTTTTTCACTTGTGTACTGTAGCATTATCTGTTTCACTGAACGTAACCAGTAAAAAAATATACTGCTATGCACTATACTGTCACTTGACAATTCATTGAATGATTTGATTGCAGGGCCTTTAGATGAAGATGCAGCTGGCTATGTGCCACTATATGAAGACCACGGTGATGGAATTGTCATTCGGGCTCGACATTGCAGCGAGAACTCCAGCGCTTCCCAGGAGGGCAGCCAGGGTGGGCGGTCTACCAAGGAAGCACTGGCATCTTTTGGAGCCTTTGCTAGAATACCCGTTGAAGATCGCTCCAAATATGAAAAGCTTTTAGATGATGTTGATGAAGACTGTGCTCGAGGTGAATCCACTCGCAAACACAAGTTAACTGGAGATGAGGACAAGGATTCCATTGGCTCTGCAAGTGACCTCCAGGCAAGGGTTGAGCTGAGTGAGGAAGAGGATACCGAGGAAGTTGGTCGGCAGAGAGCAAGCAAGAGGATTGATCCTAAGAAGGAACTTTTCGTAGCAAGCAAGCAGCCCTTAGTATCGGCAGACAGTGGTGCAAGGGCAGTAGTTACAGAGACGGGCACCTTGCAGGCACGTGGCTTTCAAGATATGTTTGTTGGGCATATGGAGGGTGATAAGCCGCTGCTAGAGGATGAAGATCAACTTTCAGAGACCGAGATAAGGCCAGCTGCAGAAGAGGAGCATCTTAGTGTCTGCAAGGTTCAGAAAAGCCTGCTTCCTCCGCCGAAGCGCGAGTCATTTCCGACGGAAGGAGCAGTGGCTAACAGGGATAGTGCTGATGTTTTCACGCAAGCTCCTTTCCGCAAGCCGAGGCCACCAAGAAAGCTGTCCGAGCCTACCAGGCCATTGGTGCATGCCACAAGCAGCTCCTCTGTAGTTCAACCATTAGTGTCTTCAGTGCCACCACTTGCAGTGCCAACTGCTACAGCTGTTGCAACACCATCAGCAATGAAGCAACACAGTTACACACGCTCAGCCTTTTCAGATTACAAGGTGGCAGCACAGGATTACCGTGTGGACTACCAGCGTCTCTCTGTGCATGCAAACTCTGAGAGCGAGCTGACCAGAGGACACTCTGAGGCAGATCTTTTTGGTTCAGCTCCATTCACACACCTCAAGGCAACCCCTAATAGCAAGGGCCTGTTCAAGGAAAGCATGTCAGCAGTGCCTCAACCATCAAGCCGCCATAACTCTGTGGTGTCAATGTCTGTGGCACCACAGCCCCATGCACCTACCATTCCAACACGTACACAGAGCCATCAAGACCTCTTTGGATCCACCCCGTTTGCTGTTGAAAGTACTAGTGGTTTGCGAGAAACAATGGAAACAACTTTGGCAATAGCAGCTCACACTGGCAATGTTGCCAAAACTCGCCCCGATTCTCCTGAGAGCCCAACAAGCTCAGATGAGGAAGGCAGTTTGAGGAAGTTTCGTAAGGACAAAAAGCGTTATCAGCAACTCAGGACGGAGGATGCAATTATGACTGAGGATCTGGTTGAAGGAAGCCGTCGAGTTGCAGTGCACCTCCGCGCATCAGCAAGTCGCAAGGACAAGCGGAAAACGGAGAAAGCTAGCAATGCATTCTCAAACCTCAGCTTTGAGGACATTGGCAGCGAGGAGGACACATCAGCAAGCAGCTTTGTTACTGAGGTCCACTTCAGGACTTCTGCAGTAAGCAAATGAATGCTCCCTCACTTCCCTTTAAGCAGAAAGTGCAAGCTTATGAAGCAAGATGTGATAGTACTATTTGTACATTGCGATAATTATGTATTATTATTGTTACTATTATTGTGTTGGCAACACATTTATATATTATATACATATATATATATATATATATATATAAATAAATAAAGACATACATACACACACAAACACACACACAAGCCCCACATAATTATATTAGAATGTTCTAATTTGTTTTCACTGTAATTGACAGATGAATGTGAGGTGACAGCTTGGAAATGCTGGCCAAAAGGTGTCAGCTTTTGTTTCTCATCTATGGTTTTAGCTTTCCTCCCCTTTTCACTCAAAATAAGGGTAGCATGCACGTCAATCAAAAAAATCTATCTTATAGCAGGAACAAGTGTTCTTGTGGACACTGGTGCTTTTGTTTTAAACACACTGGCTCAGAGAACCTGTTAAGGTGTATGCTGTTAGCCTAGTTTTCTTGTAGATTGTGATTTCCTGTCATTGGTGCTTGCTTTTTTGCGTGCCAACATGTGTGACTTGGGGAGCTGCACATAACTGAATGGTAGGGTAGTGTCTTTCTGGAGCATTGGCCTGTTCATACTGGCTGTTCTTTTTCAGAGCTACTTCATCCTGTTTGTCTGCTGCAGAGGAGCGATGTTGAGTGATGTTATTTATTTCTGCCGAGGGTGGACACGCATGTACCACTAATTTAAAAGTTGAAATCCTTAGCAAGGTAGCAAAAAAATAGTGTTGGTTGTTGTGCTGCAAATTTAATTCCCAGAGAAGCATGATAATATACCATTGTCATGTGCACTCAAGTCAGTGGTGGTGTCACATGTTTATGCTCTTCTTTATGCTCTGTGTTGAAAGCAGCCCAATGCTGCTTTCAACACCAACTGTCAGAAGATTTGCCTGTTCAGACCATGTAGCCTTTTTGAAGAGTGGAAGTTGTGTTTGTCTGTGCTTTAATTTCAAAGATGCAATTTGCTGCACATCTGATTGACTTTTTTTTATTAGTCTTGATTTTTCTCTTCAAATATTGGTAATGAATTGCTTGCTTCTTACAGCTATAACTGTACTGCAGCCTAGATTTTTTCTCCTTGAAATGAAAGGCAGAGACATAGAATGTTGAAGATTATACCTACTAAAAAAAAGGTCAATCTAAGAGTCTACATATATTAGGAAAACACTTCCTCTATGTTTTATAGATTAGCTGTAGGTATTTAATAAAAAAGTGCTAACCAACAGTTTTGGTGTGTTGAAGTCTTTATTTATGCCCACTTTTGTCTCATTCACAGACAATTCTAAATTTGCTGTGCTAGAATTCTTTCCGCATTTCCAAACAAACTAGGTATCAGAGTGACGTACCACCAAATAGTATTCTTGTCTCATGGCACATGAGGTTGTCATCGAAAATTAAGATCTGTTTAGGTATGAGAAAGGAAAACTGAATATCTTGTGTTGATTCATCATACTGTGCCTACTGTTGAAAGGGCTAGATTCAGACATGGGTTGTGCAAAGGCACCTTAGTTGATACCACTGATAAAACTACACACTCATGGGCAGTTATTTAGTGAAGTGACTAAGCTCACACATGTCAGTGAAGAAAAGCATTTAGTTACCTTTTTTGCTTGCCAAATTTATGAATAGCAGATAAATTATGTAAATGTCTCATAAAAATCTGAACTGCAAAAATGCAGCTGATTGATTTTAACACCCTAAAATAGTGCAGAGGAGTTGAGATATGCCTTAGTGCAAGGTTTCAAATTATTTTGGCTACCTGGGGTTCATGTCCACCCATATATATATATATATATAGTCAGTGTCTGGTCTGATTCCACCTCCATAGGAATGTACAGGCGAAATCAAACCTGCAACATCATGCACCACAGCACAATGCCATAACCACTGTGGTGGATAGCGGTTTTTTTTTTTTTTAGGCAAACAATGGTTTAACTATTTGATATACACATGATATCACTGAAATTAGGCTTGGGCACTAGTGTGTACTGTAGCAAAGAGTGAAATCCCTCCGTCTAGCGCCGTACCACCATTCTGAATTGTGGCACTTTTCCTGCTCCAGTATCGAACTATGGTCACCTCAAGTTTCCGATTAGACATTCTGTAGTATAACTCATTCATGCCAACACAGGAACATGGCATGTACAAAGGAAACGGTTCACTTCTCTCGCTGCCAATTTGCATGCCATGTATATCTATATCTCGCTTCTTGGAGGTGCGACCAAAATTCAGTGGCTAAAGACATTCCATATAACTTGAATTTTCTGTAAAATTTATGAATTTCGACGCATGAAGTTTTACGAAAAATACTGTTCATGAAAAAGCATTGCTTGTTGCTCTCCGAGCCTTTCGTGCGAAGTCTTTTGATGGTGAAAATATGCCAGAGTGATACTTGCTTTGAGCAAGTTTATGCAGACAAGTTCCTGAAGCATGCAAAATTGGCAACAGCAATGTTGCTGAAAAAGTCTGTGATCTAAAATTGGTGTTGCTTGTCAGTCTCTGCTGTTCGAGGTTAGCTGCTGCTTGTATGCTGCATCTAAAAGTAAATCATCATTAATGTGTGTGTATCCCACAAAAGGTGTGCACTTAAGAGGAAGCTTTAGCTCGGGCCCAACTCCGACGCGGCCTATTCAGATACATGTAAAACGCAAAAACGTTTTTATGAGATAACCCCTGGACCGATTTTAATGAAATTTGTTGCATTTGAAAGAGAAAGTTAAAATCTAGTGACTATTGGAAGCGGAATTTTGATTTAGGGCTTGAATTTTCTTAAAACGATTTTCAAATATTTGACCATTTGAAAAAAATAGAAGCAGGAAGTTTACAAATTCGTAGCTCTGCATCAAGAACTGATATCGCGGTTCTGTAAACAGCATCCATTAGATCATTCAAAGCGGACAAATTCAATATGTCATTTTACATCTTAGATGAATTTGTTACGTTGTTTACAAAGGTTTTGCACAAGTTGTATTTCCCTATTAAATTTTTTTATATTCATGTGTAACATATCAATTTTGTCCGCTTTAGATGTACTATTTGATGCAACTCACAGAATTGTAGTATCGTTTTTCGTTGTGTTAGAGTTGTCAACTTGATAGTTTCGTTTTTTGAGAATTTTTATTTTTGCCAATTTTTAATAAAAGATTGACGACCAAACTCAAAAATTCGAAACCAACAGTCACTAGATTTTAAGTTTTTCTTTTAAATGCAACAAACCTCATCAAATTTGGTGCAGTGGTTGCTGAGAAAAACGAATTCTCCTATTAGATGTATAGATAGGAGCACCCGAGCTAAAGCTTCCTCTTAAGGCAAGCTTTTAATGTGTGCTAGACACTCCCTCAGTATTGTCTGGTATGTATAAATGTTGAGATGTATTTCTTAGTGTATGGCTAACAAAGTGGAGCCAGCAAGATATGAGCTTAAGAGTAATAACATGAAAATTATTGTCTCGCTCTTTCTGTGCTTTTGTTGGTAGCTGTAGACTCGATGATTACATGTGACGCATTGCTTTAGTAGTGCAAATGAGCATTTCAACTTCAAAGCACTAGCTGCCGCAAGCGATGTGTGGCAATGGTGAGAAATAATCATTATGCTCTTCTCAGCGTGTTCGCTCTAAATGTCGGTGAGTTTGTTTTCTCAAAGTCCTTTTTGACAAATTTATTATGAATAACAGCACACAAGCAAAGAAAGAAGTAAACGTGAGCCATTAAAATCTGGAATATGATATTCTCTACTGTTGCCTGGGAGCCTACATGCAAGCATTAATTTGCATGTAGGCTCCCTGCTGTCCTTTGATTCTTCAACATACATTCACAAGTCTAGGTTTATAGTAGTGCTTCTATAGACATATTTGTTAATTTCTAAGGATCAATGCACATTTCTGTCTCAAAGTGCTGGCTGCCATGAGTGATGTCGTAAAGCTGAGCAGCGAGCTGAGAGACGGGCATTAAAAGCCTGTGCCTGCAGCCTAATAGATCATTGAGCTATGGTACCTAGGGATCTTCGCTCAAATCCCACTATCAAACATATTTTGTCCGATGGTGGGATGACGAAGGCACTCATCATAATTTGTCACTAGTACTTAACTACTCGTATTAAATGATCATTAGATTATAAGACGGAAGAAAATGCTACTTGTCTACTTCTATTCGATTCTAAGAAAAAACATTTTGACGTTACCCTCGAGTAGTATGGGTAGTCGAAAGGTTTCGTTTTCGCTCGACTATGCGCCGCGCGTGCTTTGGAGTTTTCGTTATCGCGTCGTGCTGCGCTGGTTCTGCTGGCTCGCGGAACTTGCATTTGGAGCAAGCAGCGAGAATGCCACGTCCACGTGATGTCGTGTGATGCGCGAACGGTCCGCGGAACTTGGCCAAGGGCAGTTGCAGCGGCGAATCCAACGTTACTTATCACTGTGTGCCAACGAGTGAACCTCTCCGTTCGAAGTGGTTAAGTGCCGTACCTCTGCCACAGCGCGTTGGCAAAGAGCCGAAAAATCGCATAGTGTACTTGCTGCACTTTCGTCCAGAGGATTACGAGTTCAACGCCGACTTACTGAAGTCGAGTGGAGTGCCTTTCAAAGCAATGCTTTCCCGTAGCGCTGTCCCACCGGTCTTGCCTGCATTCTCCGAAGCGCAACAACAACTACAGGTCGAAGACGGGGCTGTAAGTGTGGTATTTGGTTTTCACGAAGGAAAAGTTGCAAATGTGCGAATATGTACAGCCATGACATACAGTTGCCTTCGTAGTAGTACGCAACGATGGCGGCAGCGTAAGCCTTCAGCAACAGGTCACGTTCATCAGTGCTTAAATCGCTGAAGTCGAGCCCAGCATCGCGAGCCAATGTGTCGTTGTCAGGGTCGTCCATTGCAACGAGCGTCGAAATTGGCGTCATGAAATGAAGAACCAGCTTATCGTCGCGCGCTTTCCCTTCCGCTAGCCCCCATAGTTACGCGTTCGCGCTGCTGTCGGCTCTGTCTTGGCTGTTTCTGGCCGCGCGTTTGCGTTTTGCGCAGAAAAGCCGTAGCGCCGTCTGCGGGAGCCGTTTTGCTCCCCGACGGTGCAAGGTCACTATGAGACCATGACGTCACCACTCCTCGATCGGAGGGCGGGCGATTTGAACTGCCCAAGAGGTACGCGGACGCTTCAGAACGCATTTTCTCTTAAAATAAGTCTCTTCTTCGCATGAAACAAGCGTTTCGAGGTTTCCGGGACAGTATTTCAACAGTCCACGTTGACTTAATATTAACCTTTAGTGTCCCTTTAAACCCTTGCTGAGCCTACTTGGAAAGCACCAGCTGGCTGACTGATGGACCCACACCAAGGCCCAGGAAGATGGGAGAAAAACTGGGAGCTATAGGATATAGGACATTCTATTTTTTAATGTAAATTGCACATTGTGAGCATTGCAGCAAAATGTGCAGTAAAAGCAAATCTGCATATGAGTTCGTAATGGAATGATGCATGCATACATTAATTTTGAATGCGCAGCATTTCTGATGTCATTTTTAGTCATCTATATGACATAACATTTTTTATTCATCGGCACGTGCTGTGCTTGCACACTTAAATGTGGTAAGAGTTATGCCCACGTCACGTGCACCCTTCTAAAAATCCAGGAGCCCCAATGGATCCCTTTCCTGAGCTTATGCAGAAAAGCCAAATGTGGCTTGCAGCTTTCAGTGGCCTTAGCAAGTTTGTGTGCGACTTTGCCATGGAAGTCAGAGCTTTGGCTTTTGAAGCACACCGACGAGTGTCTGCTGTAGTAATTTACAAATAAATGTAATATTGCTGCTTTCTCTGAGCATTTTTATGTTGCAAACCAGTGTCTGCATTTCGCATAAAAAGGAGAGGTTGGCCAGAAAAGCATGCCCCTATAGACTGCTACTCCTCGCTGGGGTAAGGAGTAATGGGAGACACAGGGAAAGAGGTAAATGGCAAGTGACAGTGCTATCTTACAATGAGCTATGTGCAGTTCTGCATATTGGATGTGTCGAATATGCAAATGTGCACTATACACACACAACACACAGGAGTGATGCATCCCCTGGGATGTCCGTGCATGAAATAATTAGATCTGGTTACATGAAAACAGGTGTGTTCACGAAGGATACGTTCCTGCTGCTTTCATCCAGTGCCTTTGTTACTACACATATTATGTATTATTATTGGGCAATAGTTTGCTGATGTACTCAACAAGAACTTGCATGCAGACTCGTGGAGCTTTCTCTAAGCAAAGTATGCCATGAAGGAACCGGAGTTCCAATGAAGAGCACTGTAAAAGGTGCTGTTTTTTTTTAAATATTAAGCACCAAGTGTTTTATAACACTTTTTTGTTGTGAGATAACTTCTTATTATCAGTGAGGAGTATTGTCAGAAAAGTATGTAATCGACTTGGCACTCTAAGTTTGATAAACAGTTAAGATGGAAATTTTCATGCAGATACAATAGATGTATGCAATGACACTATTACTGTGACTTCATGTCTTAAAAGGGCTGATGCTGCGCTTCTTACAGTAGTGCTTAGAGTTGATTCTCTAAAGTACCCTAATAAGGAACACATGTCACGGGTACGATTCAGTCCCATCTGCCCAATTCCCCCCACGCCTTCCGGTATTTTCTTAGCCTTAATTTGTTACTCGTACATGAAACATTCACTGAATGGCCATGTGCGATGAGCTCTACAACTGCACCACAGCTGCAAGAGAAAGGGCACGTCGTGAGCAGTGCATGAGTGAGCTAATGAGTTAAATTGGAGAAGCTGCATGACTATACTCTGATGCAGGGTGGGAGCTATGTATATAGTACTAGTTTCAAGAGTAGCAAGATATTCCTCCAACTAAAATTTATATTATGCATACATTCTTTATTAGTGAAAGTGTGAATGCATGGTACTGGCATTCACTAGAGTGTTTCAAGTCTACCTAAGCATCACTCAATTGTTAACAGCAGCTTGAACATGCCAGTCATGGGAAGCGGACTAGAGAATGTACTGGTTGCACAAACGCAGTGCTCATAAATGTGTCTATATCACTGGAAACAGCTTTCCAAACTTTCAAGAGTTGTTACCAATTGTAGACACATTTGGTAGCATTTTCAGGCCACTTAATATTGTGTAGCAATCATCTAATGCATCATGGGCATGCGCTGCTTTACGCCTGCTTGCAAAAGCGGACATATTTTAATTTATGCAACAATATTCAAGGGTTAGTTTACGATGTGCCTTTACACCCACCATGGTAGGTCAGCGGCTATGGCGTTCTGCAGCTGAGTGTGAGGTTGTGGGTTTTCGCTACAGCAGCTGCATGCTGAAGAGAGGGAGCGTGAAAGTGTTGGTGTACTTTGATATGCTTGTCAAATAACTCCTATGTGGTCAAATTAATTTCACGGATCTTCACTGTGGTGTATCCTTCATAGCCCACCATGATCTGGGTCATTAAGCCCCACTAATCAGACCTTCACTATTGCTTTTTTTCCTGATTTGTATGTGCGTACTTGCAAGCACATGCGGGAAAAAGCAAGACGTGGATATTCAATAGTTCCTCATCTGCTGCAATGGTTATGAAATTCTGTTGCTAAGCGTAAGGCTGTAGGTTCACTGCCTGGCTACAATGGTCACATTCCAACGGAAGTAGAATGTAAAAGAACACTCTGCCTATGCATTGGCCTATGTAACTTTAGGTGCACATAAAAAATCCCAGGTGGTCAAAATTAATCCGGAGCGTGGCGGCTTTCGTAGACCCAGTGTGGCTTTGGGACATAAAACTGACCAATTTATCAATCGATAATTAAATCAAAGGTAAACATTCGGTAGGTATCTGCCTGGTTGGGGATAATTGAAATAAAGCAAAGGCAAACTCCAACCAAAATTTAAGAACTCGACGTTTCGGAGCCTGACCGGGTCTTCCTCCAGAGGTGAGATGGCGTGAGAGCATAGTACTGCTTATATGCGTTTTTTGGCGCTTTGACAGGCGCGCAGATACTTTTCGTATACCTTGAGCGTAAATGACGGGAAGTGTTCCTGACGAACAATTGATGTTACCCGGCGTCTTCGGGATGTGCCAGGATTCCAAAAGGAGCCACCACTAGTGGTTGTTTTCTCTCTCAACTTGGGCGATGCTGTCGGGGTTAATCCGGCGGTAACCAAAAGCTCGCAGTGTTCTGCCACAGCACTGCATTCTCTGTTCAGGTGGCAAAAGTCATTGTTGTATTGACAAATTCTTTCCGGGAAGTTTTTAGTCTCGCCAATATACGATGCGGGGCATTCGGTGCAGGTAATCTTGTACACAATGGCCTAAACAGAATGCAGTGCTGTGGCAGAACACGGTGAGCTTTTTGGTCACTGCCGGATTAGCACCAACGGCACTGTTGGCGAGAAAACCACCGGCGGCGGCTCCTTTTGGAATCCTGGCACATCCAGAAGAAGCCGGGTAACATCAATCTTTCATCATGAACACTCCCTGCCGTTTACGTTCAAGGTGCACAAAAAGTGTGCACGCCTGTCAAAGCACAAAAAAACGCATATAAGCACTGCTACGCCTCACACTATCCCACCCCTGAAGGAGCCAGTCGGGCTCCGAAACATCAGATTTTTAACAAATTTTGGTTGGAGTTTTCATTCTCTTTAAGATAATTAAGTAGTTCTCAATGAAGAGTACAGTGGCTGCACATTGCAAACACACAAGTGTATATAGCGCAAGTGAATGTGTGCAGCAGAGCATTTGTAGCAGGTGGCACCAGTCCTCTCGCTACACCTGCTTCTGCCAGCAACTGCAGCTGGAGGACCTCCTAAGCGTGAGCCACATACTTGCTTGTTCCTTTTAACTGTGAACACACAAGATAGTGGATGTACAGGATGATCATGAGCAAAAACCAGCCTGGCCTACTATATGGAATGGTAAGTGCTGTGGCAAAGTCATCATGTGGTACCACTGTGCTGCTGACTGTTTCTCTCCTATGCTTATCTTGTCACTTACCTGATATAAATGACAAGCTTGCCTTTATTTCACTTCAATCTTTATTCATGCAGCAGTATAGTGGCTGCCAATGCTGGTTCTTTGAAGCTAGACCACACTTTAATCTGTCGTCCCTTCATTTTAGCTCAAGCTGTCTAAAACTGCATAAAGCAGTGTTCTATGACATCAATATGAGAGTATCAAAACCAAATGCTATGCACTGTTAAATTTCCCAGCATGTCACTTTACAAGGTTGTTGCTGATGTAGCATTTTCACTAATCACTCTCTGGCAAAAAAAGAGACTATTATGACATTTTCTAATGTCCCTTTTGCACCAGTGGGAAAAGTGTCTCACCAAATGTTGCCTTCACATGAACTGTGTTCTACCAAGATATCTGAGCTGTAGATAAGAATTGACTCGAAACTTTTACCATCACCTTGAATTTGTCCCAAACCCTGCAGGAATTAAATGGGCATTGTGTTGAAGGTGGCATCAAGAAATATCTTTTACATGGAATACTGATGCTCGTCAGGAGAAAATTTCGACAAAGTTCTGCTGAAAAGGACCATGAGAACATACAGGTAACTGCGTTGCAGGTCCACATGCCAAGTTTGTTGAAAGGATAAGCAGAGTGCATTCTATTGAAGCAAATCGAGACTACTTTTTGAATAGTTTTAAATGTTGGCTTTTCTAATAATAATTTAGTACCACATTGGCTGAATGTTAAACAGTTGAAGTGACTAGCTCAAAAGTGGACACTAAAAAGGTGACAACGACAAGCGCTTGTCCTTGTTGCCTTTTTAGTGTCCCGTGTTCACTCTTGCGCTAGTCACATAAGGAATACCATCTAGCCCGGACTCGCACCCTTTTAAACAGTGGTGGTACTTGTCCGAACAGCAAAGCAGCAGCAGCGAATGCTGACATCGTATCAGTTCTACATTATGCTAAGCATATCTACCCGATACAGAATCACGTTGGCGTCTACAAAGGTGGCATACAAAAAAAAACGTGGGGAAAAATGGCAATATATGTTAAGGCAATCTACTAAACAGCAAATTGTACAGCAGTCTCTAAAAAGATTAAAACATGCATATGAGCCAATACAGTGAAACTGCCATAAGGCCACCAGAATAAGCCTAGAATGTATATTATCAAGGGCGGGACTGCTCAAAGTCATTTGGGAACAGTTTTTGTAGCAAGTAAAATTACCTTTTGGAGCACTTTGGAGCAGACAAAATACCTTTTTGGAGCAGCTTGGAGCACATAAAATTTCATTTTGAAGCAGTTTAGAGGAGGCCAATCTGAATTTCGGTGGAATAATGGAATATGGCAGTGCACTTCGAAACCACGATCAAACAGAATAAACCAACAAGAGCGCTGCCCTGCAGCAACGTCCTAAGCTGAATTTTGTTGAAGCAGATTACTCTGATACTGAAACCATCTAGTGCATGCAAAATTTGGTAATATTGCCTGTAGCTTTTAGTTTAGTGATAGCAATCACAAAAACATGCATTCTGCAATAGCAAGTCCGAGATTTCGAAAAGTAGCCGAAGAAATTTTTAATACATATTTCTTTAATGTCTCGACAGTGTGGATGAAGTGCCTGAACATGCGCTTCACCAACAGACAAAGAAAAAGTCAGAGCTATGAATTACTGTGGTTTATTATTGCAATAGCAACTATATGGACAGTCCAGGCACGTTTATGCCGGCTTTGCCGTGATGTTCCGCATGAAGTCCAAGGGTGCTAACTTCATGTGCGAGTGAAAGCGTGCGAGGGTGAGCTCGCGATGGCGGCTGCGATGGGGACAGAGTGCATATATGGGCCAGTGCTGATAGCTTCGTGTGCGCTGTGTTTTTGCCGCTTAGTTCGCGTTGAAGTGGGAGGCAGCACGAAAGTCGATTCTCCCGCTGGTGCTGCCGCGCTTCCTCACTCCAGCGTTTTGACAGCGAGTGCGCATGGTCATCGAGTGATGTGGGTTCACGTTTGCTTGTGCGCGCGTGACACCATGCTTTTTAGTAAGCGAATGGGGTAACGCTGAGCTTAGTGTCACAAGTTGGCAACGCCGCGCTCCCCTCACTGTCTGCATTGAATTGGCGTGGCTTGCTACGTGCTTGCGCTCCCATTTCCTAGCACAGATTAGTGTGTGCGTTGCTTTTCGCACTGGCGTTCAACAGGTCGCTCGCTGCTCGCACTAAAAGGCGTCTGCTAGAGCAGACGCGCTTTTTTGCCGCGCGCTTACCGTGTATGTAAGCACGCTGGTATGCCAGAAAACATACAAGCAAAAAGTTAAAATTACAATGTTTTACGTGCCGAAACCACTTTTTGATTATCAGGCACGCCGTAGTGGAGGACGACGGAAATTTTGACCACCTGGGGTTCTTAAACGTGCACCTAAATCTAAGTACCACAGGTGTTTTCGCATTTTGCTCCCGTCGAAATCCGGCCGCCGTGGCCTGGATTCGATCTCGCGACCTCGTGCTCAGCAGCCCAACACCATAGCCACTGAACAAAAAAAAATTAAATTATGGGAGTTTACGTGCCAAAACCACTTTCTGATTATGAGGCACGCCGTAGTGGAGGACTCCGGAAATTTCGACCACCTGGGGTTCTTTAACGTGCACCTAAAGCTAAGTACACGAGTGTTTTCGCATTTCGCCCCCATCTAAATGCGGCCACCGTGGCCGCCACTGAACAACCACGGCAGGTAACATACAAATAAAGGGACAGGAAACTACGCTTTATTTTCGTTTACTTTTTGATGTACCTGCACACTGAGTAGTGCCAAGCGATGGTTTCTACAAGTCGGATACAACTCAAGTCTGCAGTGAAGCCCCGCCCACGCCCTCATAACCGCCAGCCACTGTTCCTCCGCGAGGCTGCAAATATAGTTCGTACTTCAAACTTTTCCTGTTACCTAAATAAGGCGGTAACCACAAAAATAAAGTTATAAGCGCGTAATTTTATACGTTTTCACTCATCTATTATAGTGGAACGGCGGTAGCCAAATTGTTTATTGAACTGAAATAAAGCGCTTGCTTCGCTGCAACTATTTACTGTCAAGTTTCATTTCAGTTGGAAGTGAAGTTTCAGAAGTAAAACGGGCTCAGCAATGAAATGAACTGCACCGAGGACTTTTGAAGAGTGAAATGCTCAGACTCCATACACTGCTTTATCCATGTCTGTTGCACACCTCGTCGTTTCCGCCGATGAAAAGACTTCAATAATAGCAGACGCTGCGGAGGTATTAAGTACGACGCCGTTTTGAAAACGTCGCATGACGACGACCTTGCTTCTGTGATTGGCTAGCTGAGCAACACACGGGCCACGGAGGCCAAAGTGTGCCAGGGGGTTTTCGCATAAAAAATTGGCTGTCCGCGATAGAGGACAGCCGATCTCATACATTCCTGGCATGCGCAGGCCTCGGCGAGCCCCACCCACGGGCTAGTCTGGATTCTATCCAGCTTTGATCCTCCCACGAGCAGTAACACAACTCCGCGCGGTGCGTGTGCCTCGGTTGCCAACTGCTGTTCTTTAAAGTTGTATCCTACGTCCTACTATAACAAACGCAGAGAAGAGTCTTTGCAGCGCGCGTGGCCGTTAATTGCCGCCACAGCCATGTCAGGTGCGACTCCAGTAGCGGTGCAGTTGCGGTGAGGAGGTGGCGCTTCACTTTTTGCCAATAACTTTCTATTTTAAAAATTATGGGGTTTTACGTGCCAAAACCATGATCTGATTATGAGGCACGCCATAGTGGGGTCTCCGGAAATTTGAACCATCTGGGGCATAGAGTTTCTCACTATATTACCTAAAGGGAAATCTGGCGCTGCTGCGCTGTGATATATGTAATGTTAGAGTGTACTAGATTTGGAGAGTGGGTTCAACAAGGGTTCCATGCTGAGGCTCATATATAGGCATATTGGCTCATATGCATGTTTTGAGGCCGTTTTTATTGAAAATCCAGATGGATCCACCGTCGCCTTCTTCCAAACGCCACGACCGGCAGCATCGCAGTGTGCCGAAGCACGGCCGCGCTCGAACGCAGCGTTGCAGTTGCGTTCGAGCATGACCGCAATCAGATGGATCGCGTTTGTAGCTTGCTTTCTCCTTTTTAAACCTTATGTGCGTGTTTTCACTGTGTCGTGGGGGAACGAAATTCAGAGCTCATATTGCGAAGAAATGGGGTTGATGTACAGGAGTGGGATGAGGTACAGGAATAAATGAACCGTGCGGCTTAATTAGGTGGTGAATAAAAATGGGTAAACCGTCGTTTTCTGCCTTTCTCAAGGCGATATAGTGAATTCTAACAAATTTTCCCCGATGCCCTATACCGGCAGCAATTTGACATTTAGGGAAAATGTAGGCTACATTATTCGTTACGTGCGGCACATTTTTTTTGTAGGTTAATTGTGTGTTAATTGTGTGTAGGTTAATTGTAGGTTAATTGTGTGGCCGGACAGGCCGCCATTGGAATCTGAACCTGGCAGCGTTTAACGTTAGAACGCTATCTAGTGAGGCGAGTCTAGCAGTGTTATTGGAGGAATTAGAGGGTAGTAAATGGGATATAATAGGGCTCAGTGAGGTTAGGAGGACAAAAGAAACATATACAGTGCTAAAAAGCGGGCATGTACTGTGTTACCGGGGCTTAGCGGAGAGACGAGAACTAGGAGTCGGATTCCTGATTAATAAGGAAATAGCTGGTAACATACAGGAATTCTATAGCATTAACGAGAGGGTGGCAGGTCTTGTTGTGAAACTTAATAAGAGGTACAAATTGAAGGTGGTACAAGTCTATGCCCCTACATGCAGTCATGATGACCAGGAAGTCGAAAGCTTTTATGAAGACGTGGAATCGGCGATGGGTAAAGTCAAAACAAAATACACTATACTGATGGGCGACTTCAATGCCAGGGTAGGCAAGAAGCAGGCTGGAGACAAGTCAGTGGGAGAATATGGCATAGGCTCTAGGAATAGCAGAGGAGAATTATTAGTAGAGTTTGCAGAACAGAATAATATGCGGATAATGAACACCTTTTTCCGCAAGCGGGTTAGCCGAAAGTGGACGTGGAGGAGCCCGAATGGTGAGACTAGAAATGAAATCGACTTCATACTCTGCGTCCTGGCATCATACAAGATGTAGACGTGCTCGGCAAGGTACGCTGCAGTGACCATAGGATGGTAAGAACTCGAATTAGCCTAGACTTGAGGAGGGAACGGAAGAAACTGGTACACAAGAAGCCAATCAATGAGTTAGCGGTAAGAGGGAAACTAGAGGAATTCCGGATCAAGCTACAGAACAGGTATTCGGCTTTAACTCAGGAAGAGGACCTTAGTGTTGAAGCAATGAACGACTATCTCATGGGCGTCATTGAGGAGTGCGCAATAGAAGTCGGTGGTAACGCCGTTAGAAAGGAAACCAGTAAGCTATCGCAGGAGACGAAATATCTGATCAAGAAACGCCAATGTATGAAAGCCTCTAACCCTACAGCTAGAATAGAACTGGCAGAACTTTCTAAGTTAATCAACAAGCGTAAGACACCGGACATCAGGAACTATAATATGGATAGAATTGAACAGGCTCTCAGGAACGGAGGAAGCCTAAAAACAGTGAAGAAGAAACTAGGAATAGGCAAGAATCAGATGTGTGCGTTAAGAGACAAAGCCGGCAATATCGTTACTAATATGGATGAAATAGTTCAAGTGGCTGAGGAGTTCTATAGAGATTTATACAGTACCAGTGGCACCCACGACGATAGTGGAAGAGAGAATAGCCTAGAGGAATTCGAAATCCCACAGGTAACGCCAGAAGAAGTAAAGAAAGCCTTAGGAGCTATGCAAAGGGGGAAGGCAGCTGGGGAGGATCAGGTAACAGCAGATTTGTTGAAGGATGGCGGTCAGATTGTTCTAGAGAAACTGGCCACCCTGTATGCGCAATGCCTCATAACCTCGAGCGTACCGGTATCTTGGAAGAACGCTAACATAATCCTAATCCATAAGAAAGGGGACGACAAAGACTTGAAAAATTATAGACCGATCAGCTTACTGTCCGTTGCCTACAAAGTATTTACTAAGGTAATGGCAAATAGAATCAGGAACACCTTAGACTTCTGTCAACCAAAGGACCAGGCAGGATTCCGTAAAGGCTACTCAACAATAGACCATATTCACACTATCAATCAAGTGATAGAGAAATGTGCAGAATATAACCAACCCTTATATATAGCTTTCATTGATTACGAGAAAGCGTTTGATTCAGTCGAAACCTCAGCAGTCATGGAGGCATTACGGAATCAGGGTGTAGATGAGCCATATGTAAAGATACTGGAAGATATCTATAGCGGCTCCACAGCCACCGTAGTCCTCCACAAAGAAAGTAATAAAATCCCTATAAAGAAAGGCGTCAGACAGGGAGATACGATATCTCCAATGCTATTCACAGCATGTTTACAGGAGGTATTCAGAGGCCTGGAGTGGGAAGAATTGGGGATAAAAGTTGATGGAGAATACCTTAGCAACTTGCGATTCGCTGATGATATTGCCTTGCTTAGTAACTCAGGAGACCAATTGCAATGCATGCTCACTGACCTGGAGAGGCAAAGCAGAAGGGTGGGTCTGAAAATTAATCTGCAGAAAACTAAAGTATTGTTTAACAGTCTCGGAAGAGAACAGCAGTTTACGATAGGTAGCGAAGCACTGGAAGTGGTAAGGGAATACATCTACTTAGGGCAGGTAGTGACCACGGATCCGGATCATGAGACTGAAATAACCAGAAGAATAAGAATGGGCTGGGGTGCGTTTGGCAGGCATTCTCAAATCATGAACAGCAGGTTGCCACTATCCCTCAAAAGGAAAGTGTATAACAGCTGTGTGTTACCAGTACTCACATATGGGGCAGAAACCTGGAGGCTTACGAAAAGGGTTCTGCTGAAATTGAGGACGACACAACGAGCTATGGAAAGAAGAATGATGGGTGTAACGTTAAGGGATAAGAAAAGAGCAGATTGGGTGAGGCAACAAACGCGGGTAAACGACATCTTAGTTGAAATCAAGAAAAAGAAATGGGCATGGGCCGGACATGTAATGAGGAGGGAAGATAACCGATGGTCACTAAGGGTTACGGACTGGATTCCAAGGAAAGGGATGCGTAGCAGGGGGCGGCAGAAAGTTAGGTGGGCGGATGACATTAAGACGTTTGCAGGGACAACATGGCCACAATTAGTGCATGACCGGGGTAGTTGGAGAAGTATGGGAGAGGCCTTTGCCCTGCAGTGGGCGTAACTAGGCTGATGATGATGATGATGATGATGATGATGATGATGATGATGATGATGATGATGATGTGTGTGTGTGTGTGTTTTGAAAATATTTACGGGATAGCAGTTTTTTGCCCAATTTTTATGCATCAAACGCCTGAGACGTAACTGGTTCTCCAGGTGCCCTGGGTAAATAAAGCAAAGCACATTGTTTATATTTGCTTGAATTGTGAATCATGTTATAAGTTGCCTGTCTTCGATCTGGCGCAGGTTTCCATTGCCAGTTAAATCAAGATCCACTGGAGGTAAGGTACACTGTTCACATTTGTTGTGACTGCATTCACATTGCACTGTTTGCTAGGAAATTCCCTCACTCATGTTTTTTTTCAGCAATACATTGGACTAGTGCCTTCCTTCGGTTGAGATGAGTCCCATCCTACTATAATCAACTTCACGCAGATATTCCGCCTTCTAAGCCTGTATACACCTGTTAAAACAGCTCTATACGTGGTAGTGTGGAAGGTGTGCCCGGCCCTGTGCTCGTCGGCGTCAACGACACATTCAAGCAGACGAGAGAAGCCTGCAAGTAAAAAAAAAGTAGTCTTCGCAAAGCCATTGAGGCGACGTTGATAAGTTGCCTGGAGCCAAGCAGCTCACCAGAATGCGCTTGCAATGAGCACACTTGTGCTCGAGGAAACATAGGGGCAATGTAGTTTATTATCTGTGTGGATGTGTCATTCATAAAGTCAGAAAGGGCGCACCATGTGATCTATGCCTAGCGGACATAAGCTTTGAAATCCCAGCAGTTGGCTGCGACAGTTACTTAATTGAGTGCAGAAGTCTCAAGAAGCCAAAGATGCTGGGCTTTATGAAGACTGCTAACAAAAGTGTGTCAGCTTCCCTGGATGAGGCAGGCCTTTGCGGAGAGATATTTTGGAAGGTTTTAGATGCTCTAGAGGGGTGCTGCCTCCCTCTTCTTGGTTGTGCAGAGCATATGTTCGCGTTCACGTGCGAAGTACTGAATTTCTTCATTGTTATGCGGATGCATTTTACTCCAGGTATATAAACTGTCAACTAGAAAGCAGTCACAAGGTAGCTGTAGCAACCAAGAAAGCGCGTCTTTTGTGAATATCGATGCAGCATGCTTAGATTAATCAATCCGGCGTTGTACCGGTCCTATTCTTTTTTTCATGTGTGCATAAAACAACATGCCACAAACGAAAAGCCTCGCTGTCCTCTTCATTCACCTATTAGTTGCTTTTTACAGAGTGCACAATGTAGAAAGGCTGTTCTTTCAATATTTAGCGCCACGGATAGCAGCAAAAAAAAAAAGAAAAAGAAGAAGAGAAGAAGAAATTTTCTCTCGCCTAAATTCATGTAAAACATTTTAGGTTGTTACCTCCATTTTCTGAACACTTAAGCAAAGTCTGCCCGACTCTTGGCCAATCCCCGCGAGTGGGTAAGCGCCAAACTCATCAAGGACATCATCATCATCAAATCTGGCATCGAGTCGGCGGCGCGCTGCTGCCTTGGGAAGCTTCCGTAGGCACCTGCGTCCCATCTCGCTGACTTCGTGCCTCGGCAAGCTGTACGAGAGGGTCATCGAAACCCGCCTCCAACATTACATAGAGGACGGTGACCTCTTCCCGCACACCATGCTTGGCTTCAGGCCGGGACTTTCTGCGCAAGATGCGTTCCTAATCCTAAGGGAAGTTCTCAAGGGCATCCCGAAGGGAGGAGAACACCTCCTGCTCGCACTCGACCTAAAAGGGGCCTTCGATAACATCTCTCACGAGGCCATTCTCAAGGGACTGAACGACATCAGCTGCGGGGAGCGCATCTTTAATTACGTTAAATCGTTCCTGACGGGCCGGACGGCAACCATCGGAATAGGCCAGACTCGATCGGATACGATCGACGTGCCGAACAAAGGAACACCGCAAGGGGTGATAATCTCCCCGATTCTCTTCAACGTCGCGATGCTAGCGCCGACCAAAGAGCTGCGGAAGATCCCCGACCTAGGTTACGCTCTGTACGCAGACGACATCACGCTCTGGGGGACCAAGGGCTCCCTAGCGCGAAAAGAGGCGACCCTTCAAGAGACCGCGACGGCCGTGGAGAGATTTGCGGCAGCGAGCGGGATGCGTTGCGCGCCCGAGAAGTCCGAGGTGATCCGGATGCACGGAGGAGGAATCTACAAGTCCCCCGGCCCTATCAACCTCTATCTTGAGGGCCAGAAGATCACGGAGGGCAGTAAGACTAGGATTCTGGGTTTTTGGATCCAGAGCAACCTGAAAGCCTCCCACACCGTCCAACTCTAAGGTCTGCCACCAACCAGATCTCGCGGATTATAAAACGAATTACAAGAAGCCGCAAGGGCATGCGAGAAGAGGACACGCTTCGCCTCGTCCAGGCTCTGGTGATCAGCATAATAACGTATAGCATGCCGTATCCACTACCACTCGCTAAACAAACGCGACCAAGAACAAGTCGATGCCATCATCAGAGGCGCGTACAAAACGGCCCTGGGTCTCCCTGTCACCACCTCAAACGAGAAGTTAGCGGCCCTCGGGATCCACAACACATTCGCTGAGCTGTCGGACGCGGTTATGGCTTCGCAAAAGGCCAGACTACAGAACACGGCGGCTGGCAGAGCCATCCTCCACCGGACCGGAACGGCAACGGAGCTCCGTGCGCTCGATGGGCAACAATCACTCCCGCCTGAGGTCAGATGCAAGATCAAGACGAACCCGATACCGAAGCACATGAGTCATGAACTCCATGAAGGACGACGCAAGGCTCGCGTCGACAGACAGCGCCGACAATTCAAGGGTGACCCGTACGTAACGTACGTGGACGTGGCGGCTTACCCTGTAGGAGGCCTCTTCGCGGTAGCCGCCGTCAACGGAAGAGACAACTCCTTGACCCTCGCGGCCTCCGTAAGGGTAGAGACCCCAGCTGCGGCTGAGACCATAGCCGCGGCGCTGGTAATAAAGCAAGAAGACAGGGTAAGCAGGGAAGTCCATGTCGTTACCGACTCGCAGCAGGCCTGCCGTAACTTTACCAACGGAAGAACACCGCTGCTGGCGGCTCAGATTCTAGGCCCGAGGCTGCAAGAATACCATCAAATCACGTGGACGCCGGGCCACGCGGGTCTGGAGAGGATCGAAAGGGCGAACGCCCTAGCTCGAGCGCTAATCAACTGAGCGGGGCAAGACCAATCGTCTCTTTCAATCCCCACCCTTTACCTTCATGCCCCTTCCGTCCAATTACTGCGACCGACTCGAGATCCAGCGACTCAACCGCAGGATTTATCCTCCGCCGCGCAGAAAGCTCAGCACTGAAGATGCCGTAGCTCTCCGATTTATTCAGACCAACACATTTCCAAACCTACACAGATACAGTAAAATGCTCCCACATACATATCGCGGCATCTGCCCCTGGTGCGGCGACACACGCCCTACACTATTTAACATCTCGTGAGGGTGCGGGGCAAACCTCAACACTAAAGACGCCTAGCACGTCATTTCAGCGGTGGGAGGTACAGCTGACCGGCGATACCCTGGCGGGACAAGAAGCTCTCGTCCAGCAAGTACGTCGTGCAGCCATGGCCAGTGGAGTCCTGGAATGAGGACACCAACCACTCGACCTCAAGAGCAACCACTTAGATAGTCCGAATAAATGTTTTCTCTCTCTCTCTCTCTTCCGTAGGCAACCGGGATCGATGGATGGATGGATGGATGGATGGATGGATGGATGGATGGATGGATGGATGGATGGATGGATGGATGTTATGAGCGTCCCCTTTGGAACGGGGCGGTGGATTGCGCCACCAAGCTCTTGCTATTATACTGCCTAATGACCTACCTAGGTTAAACAACGAAAAAAAAAACACTATGAACTACCACGCCCAAATATTGTGATCCCCTATTGCGAACTGTGCTTTTGTACGTCGCCTTCTTTTGTAGTTTCCCTACTTTTCTTCCACCAATCCTCCAATAGCCTCTTACTAATGCCTATTGCGGACATGTTTGCTTTACCACTGCTCCCGCTTTACCACAGCCACCGTAGTCCTCCATAAAGCAAGCAACAAAATCCCAATAAAGAAAGGCGTCAGGCAGGGAGATACGATATCTCCAATGCTATTCACAGCGTGTTTACAGGAGGTATTCAGAGACCTGGATTGGGAAGAATTGGGGATAAAAGTTAATGGAGAATACCTTAGTAACTTGCGATTCACTGATGATATTGCCTTGCTTAGTAACTCGGGACCAATTGCAATGCATGCTCACTGACCTGGAGAGGCAAAGCAGAAGAGTGGGTCTAAAAATTAATCTGCAGAAAACTAAAGTAATGCTTAACAGTCTCGGAAGAGAACAGCAATTTACAATAGGCAGCGAGGCACTGGAAGTCGTAAGGGAATACATCTACTTAGGGCAGGTAGTGACGGCGGATCCGGATCATGAGACGGAAATAATCAGAAGAATAAGAATGGGCTGGGGTGCGTTTGGCAGGAATTCTCAGATCATGAACAGCAGGTTGCCATTATCCCTCAAGAGAAAAGTATATAATAGCTGTGTCTTACCAGTACTCACCTACGGGGCAGAAACCTGGAGGCTTACGAAAAGGGTTCTACTCAAATTGAGGACGACGCAACGAGCTATGGAAAGAAGAATGATAGGTGTAACGTTAAGGGATAAGAAAAGAGCAGATTGGGTGAGGGAACAAACGCGAGTTAATGACATCTTAGTTGAAATCAAGAAAAAGAAATGGGCATGGGCAGGACATGTAATGAGGAGGGAAGATAACCGATGGTCATTAAGGGTTACGGACTGGATCCCAAGGGAAGGGAAGCGTAGCAGGGGGCGGCAGAAAGTTAGGTGGGCGTATGAGATTAAGAAGTTTGCAGGCATGGCATGGCCACAATTAGTACATGACCGGGATTGTTGGAGAAGTATGGGAGAGGCCTTTGCCCTGCAGTGGGCGTAACCAGGCTGATGATGATGATGATGATGATGCTCCCGCTGAACCCAAGGGCTTCGAGGACGCCAGTGGTGCCTAAATCGACAGCTGGGTAGACGTCTTCACATTCTAATAAAACATGCTCCGTCGTTTCCCTAGCTTTACCGCAGCAAGCACGTGCTTCTTCTTCTTATATCTCGCTTTATAGGTGTGTGTTCTAAGGCATTACGTTCTCGCTTCGAAAATTGATGAGCTTCCCTTTGAGTTAGCATAAATGGTTTCTTTCCTGATTTCGTTTTTTTCCTCTTAAGTAGTTACTCATGGCAGGTTTCTTTTCCATTGCCGCCACCCATGAGATTATTTCAGCCTCTCTGACTTTCCGCTTGACCTTCTTTGTTGCTGTGTTGCCCACCCTACAGGCCGCATACTTGCTGGTAAGCTTCCTAGTTCTTTTCCTCCACTGTGAATCAATGTTTTTCCTGTACACCCTCCCAACCCATTTACTTTCTTCCATATTCCTCAGCCTTTCTTCATACTCAATTTTACTGCGAGCTTCCCTCACTTCAAAACTAGTCCAGCCCATATCACCCTGCACAGCTTCATTTGTAATCTTCCCGTGAGCGCGCAATGCGAGGCGACCCACTGACCTTTGGTTCCCGCCGAGTCCTGATCGTACCCCTGATTTGAAGCAAACAACCGCATTTCCAAAAGTAAGTCTTGGAACCATTACACCTTCCCAGATACCTCGGAGGACCTCGTACCTATTGTATCCCCATAGCGCTTTGTGCTTCATTATGGCTGCGTTTCTCTTCCCCTTTACTGTTATGGTTTTTTCATGTTTCCATATATCTATTGCCTTCGTTTATCCATATACAAAGGAATTTATATTCTGTTACCCGAGGTATTTCTTTGCCCTGTATCTCCACTGTCTGTTCACTGTTTTCATTGAGTACCATAACAGCTGATTTTCTAACACTAAATTTCATACCTAAATTGTTGCCTTCCTGTCTACAGGTATTAGCCAGACATTGCAAATCACTTTGCTTGTTAGCTAGCAACACAATGTCATCCGCATAAAGTAAACCTGGGAGTTGCTGCTCTACTACTGTACCCGCCTGTTTGTATGAGAGACTAAACCCGATATTACTTCCTTCTAGAGCCCTCTCCATCCTCACCATGTTCATCATAAACAGCAGCGGGGATAAATGGCACCCCTGCCTCAGTCCCTTGTTGATATGAACTTTCTCCTCGCTCCTCATCCCTTCCCATTCAACGCAAACGGTATTTTCTAGGTAAATCTCTCTCAAAAGCTGTAGACAATCGTTACCTAAGCCTTCGATCCCCTTCCAGAATATCCCACAAAATGTTGCAGCCTACGTTGTCGTAGGTTCCTGTAATGTCTAAAGAGGCCACATACAACGGTCTGCTTTCTGCTTTTGATATTTCCATAAACTGAGTAAGAACAAACAAGTTATCATCCAAACGCCTACCTATTCTGAAGCCATTCTGATGCTTTAATTTGATTGCCTGCATTGCTAGCCTGTATATTACCGATGTAATGGTCAACGGTCTATACGAGTGAATTCTGTCTTTCTCCCCCTTACCTTTATAAATTAAATTGATTCTACTTTGTCGCCAACTGTCTGGTATTCATCTATCTTTTAAAGTTTTTTTCACTGCTTTCACCAGAGCTTCCTTACTTTTCGGTCCTAGTTCATTTAGCCTAACGGGAACCTCGTCTAGCACTGTGGCTGTGCGCTTAGGAATTTTCTCTTCCGCTTTCTTCCAGTTTAAATTTCTCAGCACCAGCTCCTTTTCCACTTGCGTTTCCTTCATGCTCTTTTTTTCTTCAAATACAACCTCGTCATTGTTTTGGAAAGATTCGGCTGTTACTTCTCGGATGCAATTTATTGCCGCTTCTCCTTCCAGTCCGTTTCCATATTCGTCTAGGATATGTTGTTGTATTGTTGTTGACTTCCTGCCTAATAATTTTATGCAGTTCCAAAATATTCTAGCTGCGGCCTTCTTTTTCTCACGTATTTCTGACAATTAACGTTCACTTTCACCTTTTAATTTTGCTTGCACCAGTATTTGAACCATATACTTTTTCTCCCGGTATATTTCCCATTTACTGGTTACTTCATCCTGCGGCAACTGCGCCTTCTTTGCCTGCCTGTGCTCTCGAGATGCTTTCTGTCGTTCGGCGATCGCTTCTCGTATCTCCTTGTTCCACCAGCTTTTCGGTTTCTTTTTTCCTTTCCAACGAACATGTTCTCTTTCCGTATTTCTGTCGTTATTACACTTAGAAGCTCACCATATTCCCACTCTTTACTTGGCCATTTGCCAAGTTCTTCCTCAACTCTAGTGACTATATTTGCTATTTGTTCAGCGTTCAAATTTGGACCTGCCAGTTTGCTCTCCTTGCTCTCTTTCCCAACTACATATCCCATTTTCAAAATTATGCGTTTATGGTCACTCCCTATGCTGCTAAACCCTTCCTCATCGATGACCATTTCTCTCAACGTATCATGAATTCCTTCTGTCGTCAGACAGTGATCAATTGTCGATTGCCGGTTTCCCACTTCCCACGTGATCTGTCCTTCACAGTTAGGCCCTGTATTCACGATAACGAGGTTATGTTGCTCACAAAGGTCTAGCATTGACCTCCCGTTATTGTCGGTATAGCCAACTAAATTCTGTATTTGGGCATTCATGTCACCCAATAGGACAATTTCAGCACCATTCCCGAAACCCTTAATATCAGCGCTTATGCATTCCACTCACTCTTTATTCTTCTCTGTGCAATTTTTTCCGGTCCACAAATACGTAACGCCCAGCCAAGTTTATTTCCCACTCATTGTACTTGATAACCAAAGATGCTTTTGACATTGTGAATTTACTCTTTTCCATTTGGCTCCCTGATGGATGAGCATTCCGACTCCCCCTCCCTTTCTTTCTGACTTAGTTTGTTGCACCCCCTTCCCAACCATAATTCTCAATAATTGCCGGCTCTTCTGAGTCTCTAAGGTGCGTTTCTGTAACCGCATAGACCCCTATTTGTTCTCCATGTAACTGCTCCTCAATCTCTGCCCACTTTTCCTTTCTTCTGCCGCTCTGCATGTTTATGTAGCCTATTGCATGGCAAGCTCTTTTTCTTGCTTTGCTCCTTTTTCTGTTATCGACGGCGATGCTCTTCTGAGGTTCCACTAAGGGATCTTCTTCATTACTATCTACTCTGACCTCCTGAGCGCCCGCGGGCCCCCTAAAAAAGCAACAGCGCGACCACCAAGTCGCCAGCCCACTTCTCGTGCCAGCCTGTAATTGAAGTGGATCCTGTCTCGTTTAAAACCACCACAACGTCTCACTTCCCTGTTTACTTCGACAACCTCGAAGCCTTCCTCTCGGCTCAGTTTCCATATTGCCTCATTAGCAGCCACTACGGCTCTTTGTACGTGACTGTCACGTACAGGCACCTCCGGCACCGTGCACACCACGATCTGCACCTGAGGGGATAGCTCGCGCAAATCGTCCACCCCCTTCGCCAAGCGCTGGGCTAGTCCTGGCCCTTTCCTGTTTAGGACGTCATTTAGCCCACCTGCTACTACGAGAAGCTTGCGCACGTGGGCATTTTCCGTGAGCTTTTCTTTTGCTCGCTCCATGACAGAACCCAGTGTCCGCCCTGGAAATGTCCCTACCGCCACTCTTTTGTCGCCTTTCACCCTCTCCACAATTGCTTTTGAGCACCCAGCCAGGTTTGAGTCGCCAGCGATAATCACCCTTTCACTCTCTCCTACCTCGCCCTGCTTCCCTTTGTCCTTTTCCGCGTGATTCGGACTCGACAAGAGGCATTGTCCCCTGGGCTCCTGCTTTTCCCGCGTGGCGGCCTCAAGGTAGGTGCCGCTCTTTCCAGCTAACCCTCATCACACTGCATGTATTCCAAGTATTTCGCTTACCCTCCATCGCCCGTCGCGTCGGGGGTCTGCGTTCCATTGTCACGCACATTCTCGTTCACAATGGCGACCCTGTTCATCTTTTCCTTGGTTGCTTCGTCTCTTTTCAACTACCTTCCGTGCATCACGCTCCCTGTTTAGCTCATTTTTGAGCTCTTGCACCTGTTTGAGAAGCTCTTCCCGGAAAGCCTCCATTTTCTGCAGCCTAGTATCGACATCACATTGTGTGCCGGTTGATTCAATGCCCTCTCCATTCTCATCCGTCTCCTCATCTGCCTTGAGGGACCCCCCGCGCACTGCTTGCTTTCCCGTCTTTCTCGCCATGTATTGCACGGCTTTTTGCAAATACTAAAATACCATAATAATGCTACTACTGATGCAAATACTATAATACTATATCAATGCAGAGCGCGTACCGTTTAGCAAAGACCGATAGGCACAGGATCCAAATCCTCAAAATGTCGCAAAGCAACTCTCACCACTGTTTCAATAACAATCAATGCCGCGGAGACCGAAGGTATGACGCTCTCGCACGCGCTCAACCACGCGGCAACGCTCTCACTTTCCTACCAAAACACGCACAGTAAAACAACTAATAGCTATTTGTCTTGCCACTTCCAAGCTACCATTTAAAGACTACAAGCACTCAACGTCCCACCCGGCTGCACGTGTTGGAGCACGTGGCACGAAAGGACGCTTTAACATCCTGCAAAACAAATGTACACGAAGCACACCCGCGCACCCGAAATACGAGACAAAAAAAGGAAAGAAAGGAAAACCACCCAATTACTATTTAAAGGCAAAAAACCAGCAAATAAAAAACAGAAACAAGCTCAACGCATGCACAAAAACTTGATTTCGTCGCCGCCACGGAGCCTCGAAAAGCACGTCCATTCGCTACAGAATCCAAACCAACAAGCCACAAAATGGTGTTAACAAACAAAATGGTGCTAAAAAGCGCCCTCTGTCCTGAACTGGGTAGTACGGTAGTACCAAGCTCGGTCGTCTGCTTCGGAAGGCACGTTTACAATATGGAGCCGCCACTTTCGGTTTTGTTGTACCACGGCTTGCAGCGAATATCGGGCGCCGAAGATTTTTTCAGGGGTGGCACGCTGCGTAAAGGCAATAAATTATGCAACGCCGAATACGCGTACGCCATTCAATAAATAAGCGACGGAGTTTTAGCGCGGTGTCAATCGCAAGTGAAGAGAGTCGCGTACGAAGTTGAACTTCAGGTAAGGTTTGCACGCTGATAGATTCAGACGCACAAACGCGAGGAAATGCTTGCTATAAATGAATTCACAGCAGCGATAAGCAGACATCATGTGTACGGAACTGCTCGAGCGCACGACGGTACGCGACGGTACGCATCGCGACGGCAGCGGTCTTTCGACATGCCGCGAAACGGCGGGCCTCCTGCAATCTTTATTGGCTGCATCCCGCTAGACAAGTAGTTATGCCTGCACTTTAGGAGCGCCCATCTTTCCGTTTAGCAACTGATAACTGATGCAATGCATATGAGCTCGCAGCAACGTACGTGCGAATCGCGCTGCAGCGCGAGCTCGTGCGCTGCTCGCTTGATGTATCTTTTAATGACAGCGCTCGAACATCGATGTGCTGCAATCAATACTACCTTGCTGCGCTGCCTCAACGTGCTGGCTTGAGGTAAAGGATGGGCACATTTAACTCTCTAACCTGTGCTGCCCGTAGTGGGGCAGTTAATTGTCACCGAATCAGCCCGACCATTTGTGCTCATTTGCACACACCTAGTCACTTCACCACTTCGCACCGGTCGAATTGTTAATTGTCGCTGTGGCCGGGTCTCGAATCGTCAGTCACAACCCATGTCTGCTGCTATGTCGGTCTGCTGTCGGGACTGTTGGTGCAAAAAACATAATTTTAGAACGCAGATAATCAAGCAGTCTTCAAGACAGGCGAAGCAGTCAGCATGGCGCGAAGTTTCGCTTACTGTTAGGGTTGGCGTCTGACACCACGTGGCGAAAGGAATTTCATCGACCATCTTCGTCGAAATGAGGCGTGACTTCTCCTGCGATGGTTGGCGCCCCGCACTTCGTGCACAAAGAACTTTCTCTCACCCAACCTTCTTCCACCAGGTCTCGTCGAAATGAAGCGTGACTTCCTAATTCGCCATGACTGTTTCGAGCGTCTACCTGTCTGCCGGAAGCCCCGCAGTGTACAGGCCTCTTTTGTGTGTGTGTGTGTGTGTGTGTGTGTGTGTGTGTGTGTGTGTGTGTGTGTGTGTGTGTGTGTGTGTGTGTGTGTGTGTGTGTGTGTGTGTGTGTGTGTGTGTGTGTGTGTGTGTGTGTGTGCTGTTGGGTTCGAGACAGCAAGCGGGACGGCCGTGCCGCACGTGCAGCGACCCTCTTGCCCGGCGGGTCGGCGCACGGCGGGGACGTCTCCCGCGTGCGCGCCGGCCCATGCTTCTGCGAGACCGCCTCGCGTGGCCGCCCTCGAACGCGCCACGATTCGCGTGACCATACACGCGAACGACCAGGCCTTGGGATCCAGCATGGGGTGAACATATTCGCTCGCTTCCGGTCGCGGTGAGTCAGACTTCTAGATTTGTCGCGCGCCCATCGGCATGTTTTGTGGATAGCAACTCGGCTAGCAGGCACTGATCTATGAAAGGTGCAATAAATGCCCTTGTGATTGTTTGCACTACTGTGTTGTCGTTCCTTTGTCCCAAGAGTACGGGAGGAGAGACCCCACAAATTCCAGGAGGCGGGATGACTTCTTCCTTTCAGCAGGCTCGGTATGACCAGAGGAAGAGGGGCCCTCTTTCTGTGCCGGTCACGTAACATCGACGGAAGCAAGATCCCGCCCACGATTGTAGAGAGCCTATTTAAGGGGCTCCGAAAAGTACTTTTAAATACTTCATGCTCTTCTCATTATCTTGCACGGTTTGAATAAACCGTGCAAGTTTCGCACTAGAAATCGTCTCGCCCTTGCTTGGTCGCCATGGTCTACCGGATGCCTGCAGCCCGCCGACAACGCCACGCTACCCAATAAGTAACGTCGGTCGAGCTTCGATAGGCAGGCGCCGCTACTTCTATGCAGCAGTACGACACGCTACCCTGGAGTACGCAACAAACTGACGGGCAGCGATTGGGATACGGAACCCTGGAGACCCCAACTTGGACGACAACTACGAGATCGTAGCCTCTTCGTCCTGGCGACAACGTTCGGAAGGAAGGTGTCTGGATTCATGACTGCATATGGTGAGTGCACGGCTTTTCTTCACTGAGATATCACTTGTATTTACGTATTTTTTGGAAAGTACATTGCAGTGATTTTTTCTTTAACCGTTGACGGAAGTTTGAGTACGTCAAGGTTGTATAGAGTGAAGATTTAGCAGCACTAAGGGCAGCCATGAACTTGAAGGCACTTAAGAAACCGGAATTGTTGAGCTTGGCCAGAGCTTGGGCCTCCAAATTGCCGAATCAAAGAGAAAGCCGGAGATAATTGAGGCGATCAAAGCGACCGGGGCAGAAGACGATGAACTGACGGAATGCCTATAGAGAGCATTGCAGATGAAGAGCGTAAGCGCCTATAGAAAGGAAAAAGAAGAGCGTAAGCGCCTAGAGGAAAAAGGAGCGCGAGCGGGCAGCACGTGAGGCCAAAGAAGAGCGCGACCTCGAAAGGAACCGCCTAGAGATTGAGCTCTTGAAAGCTCAAAATTCTGAAAGACCTAGCCCGGAGGCACGTGAAAGCGAGTGCAGAATGACAGGCTTGATGGTACCCTACGCCGTAGGAGGGGACATAGGCCTTTTTCTGGTACAGTTTGAGCGCACGTGTGAGAAGGCGAAATTCGCGAGAAACACGTGGCCGCAACGCTTGCTTACATTGCTGCCACGTGAGGTAGCTGATATCCTTGACCGATAAGGGGAAAGAAGCAGCAGATTACTTCGATGAAGTCAAAGCGAACCTGCTTAAAAAGTATAGATTGTCAGCGAAAGCATTTAGGCGAAAGTTCAGGGAAGTTGAGAAGACCAAAAGTGGAGTCATACTCAGATTTTGCATACACCTTGGAGGTAAACCTGAAGGAATGGCTCAGAGAAGAGGGTGCACTCGGCGACGCCGAAAAGACAATGCAGTGCGTTGCTTCAGAACAGTTCTACCGCCGGCTGCCAGTAAACATCAAACATTGGGTTCAGGATAGGCCAGGCGTAGACACTATCACGAGAGCGGCCGATCTCGCTGAGGAGTACGTAACTCGCCGTGCGGACGAAGGCAACGAAGCTCCTAAAGATCGAGATGAATAAATGCAGACCCGACAAGCCAAAGCGATGATCAAAGTCGAGTCGGTATATAACAATGGAAAGGTCAGATTCGGTGAAAAATAGTGATGATCGAGGACAGCGAGGGAAAGAAGGAACCAGTCGAACGGAGTGCAGAAAGGCAGAAGGAAAAAAAAGCTTTCGAGGCAAAGAAACCAGTTGTTTGCTACAACTGCCAGCAAACTGGGCATATCTTCGTGGGGTGAAGAAATCCCAAACTAGTATTGATGTCACTAAGTAGTAACGTAGAAAATCTGAACTTGCTGGAACCATACATTCGAGACCTCGTGGTAAACGGCAAACCGTGTAGGGTACTTCGCGACTCGGCAGCCACAATGGACGTGGTGCATCCGTCGTACGTAGAGGAAGGCCAGTTCACGGAAGAATGTGCTTGGATAAGGCAAGCCGTGGAAACCTCCAGTGTTTGTCTCCCTGTGGCCAAGATTCGCATCGAATGCCTTTTTGGAGTACTGGACACTGAAGCCGCCGTCTCGGCACATCTTCCGCCGCAGTATCCGTATTTGTTTTCTAACAAATCAGAGGATTTGCTACGACGCAAGGGAATCGGATTTAGTGAGGGAACAGTGCAAGCCCTAACTCGTTCCAAGGCAAAGGAGCTCGCGGCCAAGGCAGTGTGTGAATGTCCAGTGGTGAAAGAAACAGGTTTGACGGAGGATTCGTCAACCAGCACCAAACAGGACAGCCCTGTAGGGGATGAGGCGGCAAGTACGCCAGCTAATGAAAAGGTCAGGAAAGCAGCGGAGCCTGAATTGTCTCGCGAGGCAGAATGCAGCAAGTTATTGAACGTAAGCCCTGCCACAATGATCGCGGAGCAGGAAACGCGTAAGGCACAAAACAATGCTGAGTATTACTATGACAGGACGGCTCGCACGCGACGCTTTGAAGTTGGGGAAAAGGTAATGATCCTGAAACCCTCGTTGAATAACCAACCTGAGCAGATGCCTGTCGACTTTCCAGAGTTAGCAGCAGTGACAGAGGCAAAAGAGATTCACGAGACCATTGACAAGTTAGTAGAACAGGCGGAGTTGAATCCCAATCAAAGGGCCGAACTGAGAGAACTCGTGTTTGAATTTAAAGACGTATTTTCAGACACCCCGGGCAGGACCACTGCGATCGTTCACGACATCGAGTTAACCTCGTCGGACCCAGTTCGCCCGAAAGCTTATCGCGTTTCACCTCGTCAACGTGAAGTCATGACCGCTGAAATAAACAAGATGTTAGAGCTAGATGTAATCGAGCCAGGAGAGAGTGATTATACCTCACCTCTTATCTTAGTTGAGGTCCCAGGAAAGGAGCCGCGCCCATGTATCGACTACCGCAGGCTCAATTTAATCACGAAGGACCAGATTTATCCAATACCGCATATCGAGGAAAGGCTTGAGAAAGTGAGCAGTGCTAATTTCATCTCTACGCTCGATTTAGTCTGAGGGCATTGGCAGGTTCCGTTGACCGAGAGGGCAAGCAGGCTTGCGGCGTTTATTTCCCCGATGGGAACCTTTCGTCCGAAAGTCCTGAGCTTTGGATTGAAGAATGCGCCGTATTGCTTCTCTAGCCTTATGGACCAGGTGCTACGGGAATGGAGGACTTTGCACTTCTGTATCTCGATGACATAGCAATCTTTTCTGCATCATGGGCCGACAATATGCAACACCTGCGAACCGTGCTGTGTTGTCTACGAGAGGCCAACTTAACTGTTACGGCTCCCAGATGCCAATTAGGGCGCGCGGAGGTAGCTTATCTAGGTCATGTAATAGGGCAAGGCCATCGCCAGCCTTCCGAGGTTAAACTGACCGCAATAGACAACTTCCCGCAACCACGCACCAAGCGGGACATTAGATCATTCCTTGGCTTGGCGGGTTATTACCAAAGATATATCCTGCGGTATTCCGAGATTACGAGTTTTTTAACGGATGCTCTCAGAAAAACAGAACCACAAACGGTAAAGTGGGATGACGCAAAAGAAAAGGCTTTTAGTATGCTGAAGAAAGCATTAAGGAGTCAGCCAGTGTTGAACGCGCCCTACTACTCTAAGCCATTCATTCTTCAGTGTGATGCCAGCGACAGGGGTATGGGCGTGGTACTCTGTCAAAAGAGAGATGACGAGAGCGAACACCCTGTACTCTACGCCAGTAGAAAGCTTTCAGTTCGTGAGGAAGCATACAGTGCATCAGAAACGGAATGCGCCTGCGTAGTACGGGCGGTGCAGAAGCTAGCTTGCTATATCGCTGGTTCAAGGTTCACCATAGAGACTGACCACTGTCCCCTCACATGGCTGCAGTCTATGTCTACGAAAAACGGTCGTCTTTTGCGCTGGAGCTCGGCTCTTCAACAGTACACCTTCGATATTCGCTACAAGAAGGGTAAGCTTAACGGCAATGCCGATGGTTTGAGTCGTTGCCCCTAGAGTAACGAAAGCCTCATGCTCATCCGGGTTTCCGTGGCATTTTTTTTCGTGCATTCATATGTTTTTTCCGAAGTGAAGCCGATTGTTAGCTGATTTTAATAACCACGTCTTAACGCTTTCAAGAAATGGCTGTTTTTAGTGTTAAGGGGGGGAGGACGCGCGTAGGAAATGGAAAAGGTGTAGCGGGTTTTCTTTTTTTTTTTTTTGTTAAAAGCCGGGTGTGTCTTGGGGGAGAGTGGCCTTGTGCTCGCTGCTTTGTGGTTGTGGGTCCGGCACTGTTCTGGGGTGATTGCTTGCCCACGCAGGAGACGAAAAGTTGCGAGACCTGCTTGCAAGAGCAATTTCACCGCACCGGACCAGGGAGAAAAATCACAAGAGCGCCACGAGGAGTGATGACCACTCCCAGGAATCTACCTGCTACGAACTAAGGGTTTGTCACCTCTTAGGGGAATTCTGCTAGCGAAACGCCTATCCCTCGTACAGCGGCTGCTTGCCCCTACACGTCGGGATCTTCCTCCCCCGCCGGAGATGCTGTTAGGGTTGGCCTCTGACACCACGTGGCGAAAGGAATTTCATCCGACCATCTTCGTCGAAATGAGGCGTGACTTCTGCGATGGCTGGCGTCCCGCACTTCGTGCACAAAGAACTTTCTCTCACCCGACCTTCTTCCAACAGGCCTCGTCGAAATGAAGCGTGACTTCTAATTCGCCATGACCGTTTCGAGTGTCTATCTGTCTGCCGGAAGCCCCGCAGTGTACAGGCCTCTTTTGTGTGTGTGTGTGCGTGCGAGTTTAGAGAGGCCCTTTCCTCGAATTGGGCCTAGAACTTCCACGAGCCCGCAACGCGCAGAAGAGGCGGACCGGCGTCTACAATTCCAGGAGGCGGGACGACTTCTTCCTTTCAGCAGGCTCGGTATAACCAGAGGAGGAGGGGCCCTATTTCTGTGCCGGTCACGTGACATCGACGGAAGCAAGATCCCGCCCACGATTGTAGAGAGCCTATTTAAGGGGTTCCGAAATGTACTTTTAAATACTTCATGCTCTTCTCATTTTCTTCCGTCTGCCTTTGAATAATCCGTGTAAGTTTCGCACTAGAAATCGTCTTGCCCTTGCTTGGCCGCCATGGTCTATCGTATGCCTGCAGCCCGCCGACAACGCCACGCTACCCAATAAGTAACGTCGGTCGAGCTTCGATAGGCAGGCGCCGCTACTTCTCGGCAACAGTACCATACGCTACCCTGGAGTACGCAACGTTACCCAGCGCGACGAACTGCAGCTATCCAGCGCGCCCGACGCTCTGCTTCGTGAGGCCTTGAAGGAAAACGGTAGAATCTGATGTTAGGATTCAGGCCTTGTTTTTGGCAGCCCACGACGCAGAAGTAACGACGGTGACGCTTTTTCGAGGCTGAGTTAGGGGCCCTATAACGTAAAACTATTCCAATGTGTTTTTATTCCAATCTTCCGACGTCAAATTTGCGCAACCGCCGACGCAAGCATCGGGCGGTCACCCGCCGGGTTCTCTGAACAGACCAATCAAACGCTCTCCTCGTTCATAGGAGGTCACTTTTGTTTGCTTGAAAAACGAATAACATTTCCTATACTGAGCGGCTTGTCTTATCTAATTGGCTCACAAGAGGCGAGGGGCACGCTCAAGTGTAGAGGGATTCGATAGGGCCGAGCCACTGCTCTGAAAATCGATAAACGGATGAAGAGGGTGGTGCCGGCATCTGCGATTGGTCCGCTTTCCCTTACTTAGCTTGCAGTGGCTCGTCGAAAATCGCGGCGGCGTGCAACGGAAGCTTAAGAATGACGCTGAAACGAATCCTCAGCAAAGGAGAGTTGGTAGAACGAGGTCGTAAACGTGTCGAAAGTGCTCGAAAATGTTACACGGCCAGGTAGAAAGTTTTATTACACGCAAATAAACCCATGCTCTTCGACAGGTGCGAGTAGCCAGCGCCTGAGCGATCGGGGGCAGCCATCTTTTTTTCCTTTCGGAACGGGGCAGCCTGCGGCTATTCAGAAGAAAATTCAGTTTTGTTCGGCATAATAATACATCTTTATCGCGTACACGTCACTTTGGCGCGATGAGCTTTTGCGGTTTTGTGACGTCGCGTGAGAGGCAGGTGAAGTGGGCGCAGCCCGAAAACTTTTGACCAATGGCCGAGGACTAATGGCGAAAAGACGTCAAATCAGAAGTAACTATTTTTCTTTTGATCGGTCAAATCATGCATAATCCGTGTGTACACGTTATACCAGATGGGGAGCTATCGCGGTTTTCGTGACGTCGCGTGACAGACAGGTGAAAAGGCGGGTGGTCCAAAAAGTTTTTGACCAATCGCGGAAGGCTGAATGCAAAATTGGAATAGAAAAGTTTGGAATAGTTTTACGTTATAGCGCCCTAGGTCTCTCCGGATCGGCGTCGCTATTGCAATTCCTTCTGCTTCCAACATTACGTCCCACGGCACACGGAGAGGCCGTTTTCGTTAAACTATAGGCTGCGACGAGCTCGCAGCGTGGTCTGTGAGAAGTGACGAGCTTTTTGGCACTCGCCACAGGGCAGTAAAAAGCGCGAATCAACGCAAAACTCTGGCTAGAAAGGTGCTTCGCCACAGCCAGGGCTCGATACTACCCAAGCTGGTACTGGTACTACCCGGATAACGTTTCGCGCGCCGCCACCAGGCGCCGCTACTATACCTCAAACAATATATATATAGGCTGGCGATGCAGGCGGTGAAATTAAAAATGAAGCCATGGGTAGAAATAATAGAATCCTCGGAGAACTTCAGAACGGGTTCAGAAGTGGTAGGCGCTTAGATGATAGCCTGTTCGTGCTTACCGAGTGCATAGAAATAGCTAAGGCGGAAAATAGACCTCTGTATTTAGCCTTCCTGTACATAAGCGGTGCATACGACAACGCGAACAGGGAACTCCTGTGGAACATATTAAAAGATGAAGGTATCGGTCATGAGGTAATTGATTTTCTACAGGAAATATATCGAGAAAATAATGTTGAAATAACATGGGAAGGAATTAAAGAGTACGACAACTGTCGAGGTGTACAAAGAATTGAGGCAAGGTTGTCCTCTATCACCGCTGCTGTTCATGCTTTACATGATAAGTATGGAAAGAAGGTTACAAGGTTAGAACGAAGCAATCGTACAGATTAGGTGTGAAGGTTGTTGAGCAACGACTACCGGGTTTAATGTATGCGGACGATATTGTACTGTTAGCAGATAGCCAGGAAGATTTGCAAACTCTGTTTAATTACTGTGGAGACGAAGGAGACAGTTTAGGTTTCAGTTTTAGTGCAGCTAAGTCCGGTGGGATGTTTTTTCAACGATACAACTGATCAGGAGCTTACGATACAAGGCCATGAAATACTCCGAGTGGCCGAATACAAATATCTCGGGGTATGGATAAACAAAGGGCAGATGTACACGGAAAAGCACGAACAGTCTCTCATAGCAAAAGGGCGAAGAGATGCCGGGATAATGAAACATAGGGAATTGTGGGGGTACAACAGGTATGAGGTACTGAGGGGTATTTGGAAGGGAGTAATGGTGCTGGGGCTTACTTTCGGGAATGCGGTCCTGTGTTTAAGGGCAGAGGTTCAGTCGAGACTAGAAGTAAATCAGAGCTGTGGGAAGATTAGCACTAGGTGCCCACGGGAAAACCACAAACGAAGCAGTACAGGGGGATATGGGCTGGGCATCGTTCGAAACACGGGAAGCTCAGAGTAAAATCCTATACGAAAAACGTCTGAGGAAATTGGACGATAACAGGTGGGTAGCTAAGAGCGTTGACTCACAATGGCGGAAAAGAACTAGGAAGCTAACCAGTAAGTATGCCAGACACGAGGACGAAGACAGAGCATTAAACGACAGGTTAAAAACGCGGAAGGTAAAAATTGGATAAATTCAATGGAAAAGAAGCATAGTGTTGTGCTATATCGAGACTGGAAACAGAAGATCAGGAAGGAAGCGTTTTATGATAACTCAAGTGGCAGTGCCCTTCTCTTTGAAGCTAGGTCACGATGTCTTAGAACGCGGAGCTATAAAAAGAAATTTACCGAAGAAGAAGACACATGTACTGTGTGTGGTAAATATGTAGAAACAATGGAACACCTCATACTAAAATGTGATGGTATCAATCCCGATGTCGATGCGGCCACAGTCACGCTTCCTGAGGCCCTAGGGTTCAGAGATAACAATAGTCATGTAAATAAATATGCGGTGGAAATTAGCAAAAGGCGATTGGAGGATTGGTGGCTCAAAAGCAGAGAGGTGACATAAGGTTAAAAGGGTAGGAAGACGTACGTATCTAAAGAAAATCGCGAATTTTAATAACACACAACACAGGTAAACAAAAATAAAAGACAAAATAAAAAAACTGAGCATGGTGGCAACGGCCATCACCCGTTTCAAAGGGGACGCTCCTACCTTCCATCCATCCATCCATCCTCCAGCGCAAGACGCCCATAGCTGTCTGCTAAATTGCTACCGCAATCGACGCTTCGCTTTTCGCGCAAAACTACGACTTTTTTTGAAAGCCGTTTTTTACATAATAGACCAGGGCGATTCCAAAGCACCTAATGCTTAACTTTCTAGTGTAATGTAAAACTATTCCAATCTGTCTTTATTCCAAATCCGCCACTAGCCCTTCGTGTTAGGTCAAAATGGCTCGGGCCTTGACCATACGGACATAAAAACAGATTGGAATAGTTCTACGTTATCGGCCCCTGGGGTCAGACGACCGCCCGCTGAACCCCCCGCAGCGCACGCCTCCATATTATCTAGTTGGTTCACAGAGCCCTCGGACTACTTTTCGTTGTTTTGTGCCTCAGCTAGGGAGCACCGCGGCCCTGGCCGTTCCGACAGCAGCGACGACAGCCGGGAGTGACCACGCGCGCACCGGCCACTTGCCTGAAGCGCCTAAAATTGTAGCGTTATAAGAGCGAAATTACGAGAAACTGTGCAGGAGGCGCCGTCGCGTGGAATGTGAACGGCTGCACCCTTTTACGGAGAACGAATCCACACGATGTTCGCGGCCACTGCCGGAGCAACCACGCCGAAGCCGTTCTGGCGCAGGGTGGCGCAATTTCGGTCAACTCCGCTCCTCGTGACTCTACTGGCAAATACCTTGGCGTTTATTTTTCTACTAATCTTGCCTGGAGCTCTCACATCGAGAAGATATGCGCTAAAGCTAACAGAACTTCAGGGTTTTTGCATCGTCATGTGCACCTTTCACCACGTGCCATCCGTCAACACGCCTACCAAACATTTGTAAGCCCTCAACTTGAATGTGCTTCATCGATCTGGTTTCCTCATCGACAATACCTAATAGATAAATTGGAATCCATCCAAAATCGTGCTGCCCGCTTTATAACTTCTAATTACAGTCACCAATCTAGCATTACACAGATGTTCCCCTTCCACACTTGGATTCCTGCCACTCTGTTACCCTTCTATGCTTCTTCCATAAATACTACTATAGCTCATGTTCCGCCGTTTGTCGCTTGAAATTCCTTCTCGCACGTCTACTCGACTTTATAACCATCTCAGCTTCAGGCGCATTTTTGGCCGCACACAGTCATTTAATAACTCTGCATTACCGCGCGCCATCGCACTATGAATAGCCTTCCAAATAATGTTGTTTCATTAAAAGATCCTGCCAAAGTTCGTGAACTTTTGGAACTTCAGATGCTCGCTTGACTATGTTGTATGATTTTGTACTGTAATCGGATTTGTATCGTTTTTCAACTCTGTTTTGCATTGTACTCCCTTGACTTTGTGTGCATTTTTTCCAATGTACAAATTTATTTGTTTCTCCTATGTAGTTCCCTTTCTTCCCTTAAATATTTGTCATTTTTCTGTAACCCCCCCTACCCAATGCTCCTCCGAGCCCGTAGGGTAATCTGAACAAAAAATTATAATTAAATAAAGAACATTCTGTGTTTGGCTCAAGAATTTTCATTTGTATCAAATGGCACAACAGGGGCAGGAGTCCCACCCCTGATATCATGCAACATAAAGATATGCATAATGGCACAGAAAAATATTCAAGCAATGACCATACCAAACAGTAACTTGAAATAGAATTCTGAAGTAAGCCATGAATGTCGTAATAATGTGAAAATGGCACAATTTACATGGAAAAAGTTTTTCTGCATGCTTTAACAACAGTTACATCTGCGAACCCTGCTGTGTGTTACGGCAAGCATACAAAAAAATTTGTACAACTATAAAAATACAACTATTTGATATCAGAGCCACAAGGGGCAAACTAAGCACCATGTATGATCACCATACTCTGAACACTTCACACTAACTTGGCTGCGAAGATAAAGGAACTTACCAAACATTTACCTGAGGAAGTGTAAGTAGCGTGACACATTTTCATAGCAAGTTCAAGGTAGATTCAGTGATAAAATTATTTTGGGTTAAAAGGAATACTGTAATTATTAACAGAAAGAAGTCCGCAGCACAAAATGCACAACACAAAGGATGGAAGAGGAAAATATTGTCAGCTAACAGCAAATATTGTGTAATTCCATTGTATTTCAATGGCAGAGAAGTTGGTATGCAACTATACCCCTGTCACACTGGGCGTTTTAATGTAATTCAAATCGACTGGCATTCAGTGCAACGAATGTCGTTCGCCCACAGAGGTGCTACACTCGAAAAATTAATGTCATTCGGTGGTGATATTATGGCGACCATTCCGAAAAAATGTGGCGACTAAAGTAGAACAAGGTAGGTATAAAGTGCTTGCATAAGTGCATATACAGTGCTTGCTGATGCCTGATTAACCAAAACATGCAGCCAGGTGCCCGAGTGTTTACAATATTGCTGATGAACAGAGTGGCGGCGGCATGGGCGGCAGCCAGATGCTGTTGAGCTGGAGAGTAACAACATTTTGTGACAGCCTGCCATACAGATTTTGTCTCTTTTAAAGTAACAAGTCCATTAAAACACGAAAAAGTTATTATTTCTTTACGAATACAGCTTTCAATTTGCAAACGCTCTGTCCTGTTTTGCTTTGTTTTTGGGGTTGAGTGTACACATTAGCTCGAGTGCGAAGCCGAATGAGTTTCTCAAACTCATTTACTTGCGTTAGTAATTCGGTGCTAATGATATTAAATATCGCTATGTAGCAGCCGAATAATGTCATTTGATGCTAATGCCATTCGATTCGAATGACATTAAAATGCCCAGTGTGACAGGCGTATTATTAGAAACAGTCTCTCACTTTATCAACACCCAATGTACTGACATTAAGGTACGAAGTTTTCATGCTGTTTTGACCATTTGCTTTAGTGATTCATGGTTGTAACAGCATGCCATGTAAAGCATCACCACTAATGTATAGTACAGTGACAATCCACATAACTTGCATTTGTGTGTAAACCGAGCAACGAAGAAACTGAGAGCAATGGGCTTACTACTGAGCAGTCAAACTGCTCCAAATAGAAAAACGGCTTTCTACACCCACACCTGGTGACACTATGTATTTGCTTGGGCATCCTTGCAGAAAGTGCAAGTGTTAGATTAGATTGAATGCTACCACTCATCAAAACCATAGTGAGTGCATTTTATTCCACACATCTTTGCTATGGGTTGAATGGCTGGCTATGAACAATGTTGTCTACATATGCTTTTTGGCATTCTCCAGCACAATTCAGCAGAATGTTAACTCCTTTGTTTCAAATTTACTTTTCTCAATTCATTATTTGAAAGTTTCAAATAGTTGCACAGTCCATGCTCACAATTTGGAATCACTTGGTACCCCCATCAGCCAAATGCTGACAAGAAATTGTGCTGCTAACTTTGCTGTTAATGCTAACAGCAATGGGAGCGTTGTTTTTCACTGTTACTGCATCAAGTGTGAGCCTCGAATTATTCTCAGAAGCACAACCTTTTTAGGTAATGAGGTCCAAACTATTTTTTTCCCTTTGGCACAAGGCACAATAGCTTTTTTTATTCACCAGTGTTGAATGAAATTTTTCCACAAGGTGGGGCTGAAGCACACATGCACACTTCATAGGCACTTTTGAGTAACCTTGCTGTTGATTAGAACAAGGAAGCCATAGCAAAACGCATTGCCCCCCCCCTTTTTTTTTACACATCCTATCACAAAAATATCACAAAGCTTCCATCATCACAGTCGGAGGTATATGCCCTTCTGAGACATAAATGAGGAAAGTTGAAGATGGAGCAATTTTCCAACCAGAAGAGTTCAAGAGGCCCAAGGGTAAGCAAGCTCCTTCTGCAATATGACTAGTCTTGCACAGAGATGTGCTTCTCATCAACACCAGCGGACTTCCCCCTTGACTTCACAATGCGTATAAATGAAGAGCACTTTGTTCCAGTTACTAATGAGGCACAAGAGAGAAAGTTGGTCACTTCTGCTTGTCCTTAGGCCTTTGGTGGGTGCACTTGGCATTCACCGACACCAGTTCGCCAGCCCTTGGCCCAGTGATGAATATGCCAGTAAGTGCATTGCCATAGACGCACCCAGTGTCAAGTCCCGTACAGTGGCGCCACTTCTGGAGCTTGCGCTTGGCATCATGGCCAAAAATGACATGATGTGGCCCATTCCACACTTGGCCCCAGGGCTCAGCATTTTCTTCATCCTTACAGGTGGCCTTGATGCCGCCTTTCTCCCAGAAATCATCAATAGTGACATTTCGCATGGTGACCATGTCCATCAGCGATGTGCTTAGTCCCTGGTCAGGAACAAGACCAGCATGCACAATGACAGTGTTGAGGCTTGGCATAAGCAAAGTGTAGGGAAGCTGCTCAAGGAAGCGGGCTTGGCACATTGTGAGCTGTTTAATCCAATTATTCTCTGCAGGGAGAGCATACATTGGGTTGCGTGAGGCGTAGTACTCCCGAAGCACCACCTAGGTGGGAGATAAAGGGAATGGAAGGTTGTATGGCAAGATAAAATTTTCAGCTAAATGCAATAGTAGCCAATACCAGTGGCTTTTTTTTTTCATTCTTAAAGCATCTGCGTGAAAAACAGGCAATGTCCCCTATACACCTGCAAGCATTTGTAGTGCTTATTGTATACAGTATTTACTACAGAACGTTGCGACACTATATATTAGTGGAAGAAATTGTAAAATATACCTCAATCTACCTCCTCTGCCAATCAGCCAACTCAATTCCGAGCAAAACATGTGTCCTGTACAGATGCATCATAATACATGCTCTAAGTAAAAACCTGATGTGACCAGTCTCCATTAGGAGTGGTGTCTAAACTGTGAAACCTAAATACAGTCAACTTTTGATATAATGAAAAAGGATATAGTTCATTATTGGATATAAAAAAGTAAAGTTAAGCAAATCTGACATATTTATATTTAACATAATGTAATTTATATATATATATATATATATATATATATATATATATATATATATATATATATATATATATATATGCTTATAAAGAATGTCTGATGTGACAAAGGTACTTTCGTGTCGTATGCAGCTTTCTGTTAATGAGGTTTGACTGTAATTGAAAAATTTTAATTGTTTAATCAGATTTGTGGATTTGCAAACGAGCTATAATATCAACAAACATGGTGGTTTCTGTATATAAATTTTGCAGCAAGAACAAACCATGCTACCTGAATGGATTGTTTCCTGTCAGCAACACTTTGTGAGAGTGAATATATCAAGCATATTAAGTTCACATGGTTATCATCAATGGTCCAGCTTTCAAAGCAAAGAAGCCTTCTGTAATAAATGCACCTCTTCAGCACAGCTTGCACGATTGCTATTAAGCGACAGAACACCCTAGTTCTGTTGCTTAATAACAGTCAGGTGAGCTGCACTGAAGAGATGCTGGCGTGGCATGGGAGTTTTGCTCGGCTGCCCAAAGTGTAGCAAGCATGGGTGGCTTCTGTCTTGAGAAACCTGCAGGCACAGCCTTAGAAGGCACATTAAAGTCCAATTTGCTGCCCTCTTGCTTGCTGCTCCGCCAAGTGGAGTGCTGAGCAAGGGTCTGCACTGATGCCTGCCTTATTTTTCTTGTGACATCAATGTGGCATCAAAGTGCATAATGCATACAGACTAGGACTGAGCAAATCATAAATAACTTTGTGGTTAAGGAATTAATGCTTTAATCGTAATTAAGTTTTCTTCTTGTGATTAATTAAACCACAAGAAAACTTAATTATGATTAAAGCATTAATTGATTAACCACAAAGTTATTTATCATTTGCCTAGTCCTAGTCCGTATGCATTATGCACTTTAAGTTGAGCCAGATAAGCCAAACACAAACTGAGCTGATGCATGGCATTATAGAATTATGCGAAGCATCATGATAGCGCAGCCATATCACAGAAACACATCTCATTTACCTTCGGTTCAATTTACACAAGCGCACATGATCAGCAGCAATATGCTGCATCAGCTGAAATATGCTAGCACTGAGCAATGCCACCAGAAAACTTGAGCCTCAAACACAGATATAGGAATGGGAGAATTTTTTGGCAACGACTTTTGAGTAATAGTTACTTTTCATACATTCCAAGAGAAGCTGATAATCAAGATGCTTTTAATATGACTTGCCTACCTTCAATGATGATGACAAAATGTATGAAAATGATGGAGCTTTGGCTTGCTTTTCAAGATGGATGGAGGATAGGATTAAGTACATATGGAAAAAAGAGGGTGCTCTCAGTGATGGCATCTACGACCAGCGTAGGAGCCCCAATTCCCTGGCAAAACGCAAGAGAAAGGTGATGGCTGCATGATGTTCCTCTCGACTAAAGTGCCTGCACACTGCTCTTGTCCACCGATGAAGGGACTTTACTCGCAACCAAGCGGCAGCTGAATCCACTACCTACAGCCCGCTATCTCTTCCTGTTGAAGGTGTCTTGTGCAAGTCATAGTTAAACTATTATTTATACTTAGTTGCCATAAAACGGTACAATGTTGGGAATGCTACTATGTATGGCAGAGCAATCACCCGGGTCAATCAAGCACACATAAATGTACGACCAAGTTATTTTCACTGAAGAGCTGCTGCCCAGGGTATTGTTGCTTGTGTTTAAACACGAGAGAGACTTTATTTGAAATATGCCATACCGTAGCACTTGAGAATGCAAGGCCTACTATATGACTTGAACAAATGAAAATTTTCCCCCTACTGCCCTGTACAGCAGGTCTTGTGAGAACATCTTGTCCACATCTTATGTCAGTTTACATCCTCACTGAAGTCCGCGTAGAACCTATCCGGCGCACGAAACGACGAGGCATGCTCGAATGTGCAATGTTGGAACACTGCTCGGAATTAAACATGCTTGAAAATGACGTGAGGCAGCGCTCTATTTGCACCGATTCGTCCGTTTGACAGGGACATTGTGCCTGAATCATCGAGCTCTTTGCCAGCGCAAACACAAACACGCACAGACACAGACAAAAGCAAGTTGCAACAACGCTGTGTTGCACCAGACGACGTACCTCGTCGTGATTGCCACGGACGGAGTGACAAGACGAACGGTGGTTGATAAGAAACTCGAGTACATCTTCGCTTCTGGGTCCCTTGTTGACAAGATCGCCAACGAACAACTTGAGTGTGTCCTTCTCCCTGGCTTTAGCCACGGCAAGGAGATCCATGAGCTCCTCATAACAACCATGCACGTCGCCGACGACAAAGACTTGCTTAAAAGACTCAATGTACTCTGGTGTGAGAGTTTTGTGGATCTCGGGAGGCAAGGGAAAACCGAATGGGTGCTTGCGGCTCACCGGTTCGCGTAAGTAGGACCTCGCCGTGTACACGACCACGGATAATAACGCTCCCATTCTTGAATGGCTTCTCGGCGAATTTCTGAAGAAACCGCTCATTCACTGATGACGATCACAAGGCTTACATGCCATACGCTCTACACAATCTCACATGCGCACTGTTACCTTGCTGCTACGCCGGTACTACGCCCGAGAACATGCGGGCTCATGCATGGAATGGCTCATGCACAACCACGTACCAAGACGTGCGCTCCAGTAATTTTAAACGGCCTGCCCAGTGGCGTCAAAACCGAAGTTCAAAGGAGGTTACTTAGAGGGCGCTACTTTTCTGTTTGACTACAAGCATAGAGTTTTCAAATAAATAGCCTAGAGGGAACTGTGGCGCTAGTGTCTACGGGGGGTTCTCATCATAGAGTTTCCTACAAAAATTATACTCTATGGTTCTCATGAGCGCTGCCTAGAGTACAGTGTACTAGAATAATTGCTTCTAGTTCACTGCATAGAGTAGGAAACTCTATGGTTCACTGTACCTAGAGTGTCCTAGAATACGGTTGAGTGGAACGAGCGGCTGGGGCGGCGCATGCTTTGCGGTGAAGCGCGTGACGACGAAGAATACTATAGCGGCGCTGCGATCGACACGCCTTTCTAAACTGCTGGCGATTCTGCTCGGCGGGGTCGTTCGTAGTGCCTTCGCGCGCTACTAGGGTGGCTAGCGCTACTGCTTGCGATCGAACCGCCCAAAATGGTGTTTATAATTGGATATGACATGTATTTATGCCTTAGGAATAGATGCTTTTCTCCCTCTTTATTTCATTTCATTGATTTTTAATGCTGCTCGGTGACTGCGCGTGCATTGAGGCCGCAGTGTCGGCTTTCATTCTACTATAGTATTGTACGGTTCCCTTTGGAGAACAAATATTTTTCTTGTTCTTCAAGCAGCATGTATCCATCGTGTGTACTTTTGCGCATATAGTTTTTCATCAGTAGATCTTGCGAAGCGCAGCCAGAAAAAAAAAAAAAAAACATATGTAAACGTCCTGCTTGCCGCTTCAAACAAATAAACATATATCGGCCCCATCCGGCGCCCCGTACTCAGATTTACGGGAAGTACCCTGATAGAAAAAAAAAAAAAAAGTTGCAGTGCAACATACCATTCACGTTTCCGTCGTCCTCGCGTAACAGAGCGCGCAGTAATTGGCGCGGTTTTTTCCTTTCTTTTTATTGCGGACGGCACTCGGGAGCCGAAAACAGCTTTAGGTAGCGGTTATACATGTGAATTAAAATTAAATTATGGGGTTTTACGTGCCAAAACCACCTTCTGATTATGAGGCACGCCGCAGTGGAGGACTCCGGAAATTTCGACCCCATGATGTTCTTTAACGTGCACAAAAGTCTAAGTACACCGGTGTTTTCGCCCCCGTCGAAATGCGGCCGCCGTGGCCGGGATTCGATCCCGCGACCTCGTGCTCAGCTGCCCAACACCATAGCCACTGAGCAACCACGGCGGGTTATATATGCTGTATCTTTGGCCCGTAAGGAGTGTGAAATTTTACGTCCAGCCCAAGCTTAACAACAATAAGAAAACTCAGTGCCCTTCCACTCTGTGAAAGATCACCAGCAAAGCTGTGTATGTGGGCCCCTAAACTGCACCTCCGCAGCGGGTCGGCCCGCTTCGGGATCGGCCCACGTATGGCGAGTGTTTCACGCCTGCGTCACCTCCGCCGCAGGTCAGCCTGGCATTGCACTATCTTCGGGATTTTTTCTGCACGCGGACGTGGATATGGCATTGCGCTGCTAAACTCGAGCTCACGGGTCCAAACCACGTCGCGGAATTCGATTCGTAATTCTATTTAGGTGCATGTTAAAGAACCCCAGGTGGTGAGAACTGAACAGGGTGCTTCATAAGCATATCGCCAGACGCAAAACACTAGAATTTGTTCAATTAAAAAAGAACAAGAAAAAAAGAAGGTAGCTGCGGCAGAACGCTCCCTAGAGGACACGAAACAACTTCCAGCGCATAACCAAAATTTTCTATGGGGCCTGGCGAGGGGCCCTTTAAAAGAAAAACGCTTATTCCGGACGGGAGTTCCACTTTTTCAATCAGTGCATTTAGAATATTTTATAATTTTTCTCTTGCATATCTGTCATGGAGATATAACTGCGCGGCACGAACAGATGCAAATCACCAATGTACTTCTAGGTTATTCCAAGGGTACATAGACATATTATGTCTATGTACCCTTGGAATAATCTAGAAGTACATTGGTCATTTGCATCTCTTCGTGCCATTATTATAATTATGTCTATATACCCTTAGAATAACCTAGAAGTACATTGGTCATTTGCATCTCTTCGTGCCGCGCAGTTAATGAACCTCGTTTATTTCACAAGAATATTGTTTTCTTTGATCATTGTCCCCTGATCAATATTCCACCAACAAGAAACGCGCGTGAAATGACACGATATCAATAAAATTTGCTTACGTAGCTTCATGTTGCAGATAACTGGCTTCTGGGGAAAAAAATTACGTGTTACATTTATAAAACAATGTTAAAAACAGTTTTACTTGCACAAATGCAAGTAAAACCATAAAAAAATTTTACTGCACAGACTTTTTGCAAGAGTTTGAGCCCAGTGCGACTATTTTAGTGCCAACGGACTCTTTAGGTTGTGGCGATCCCGTAGACACCCGACTTTTGAAGGTGGGTGGCCTTGTTGCGATTTTATCGGCCTTTTCCGTCCAGACCACGCCGCTGCGACGCTAACCCTAGCCGCGCTTGTGTTAGCGCGGCGAAGTGCTGCTGCGGCGCCAGATTTTCTCGTCAGTGTCTGCAGTGATGGAATGTGAAGTGGAAGGGGAGCTTCTGACTCCCGAGGAATTTTCCAAGGACCCCGGATGGCAAACAGTTGCTGCCAGGCGCTCCGGAGCCAAATCGGCGCCCGTCGAGCGAGTTGGTGCCATTTCTACCGGCGCTAAGCCAAATGACAACGCGACCGCAACGGGTCGCCGAGACCGCAGCAGCGCTAAAGCCAAAATTATTCGGGGTGGAAGGATGCCTCCGCTGCCCAAAGAAGACGCGAAGATCATCGTCAGGCCGAAGGGAGGTCTGAACATCAGCAAGGTGGGGCCGACAGTTGTGGCCGAGGCCATATGGAACGCAGTCGGTTTCGACCAGGCGAAGCGGGACTCGGACACGATGTGCCCGAATTTCCAACAAAATATCATGGTCATCAGCACCCCCAGCAGAGAGAATGCGACCCTCTACGTCAGGGTCGAGTGCATCGCTGTTGGCGGCCAGCAGCACGAGGTGAACGCGTACGAGGCAGCGCCCAACTCTACGTGCAAAGGCGTCATCCGCGGCATCGCACCGAGTGAAGGCCCGGAGGAGCTCGATCGCAAGATTGTCAACTCGAAGAACCCGCTGGCCTTGGGAGCCAAACGAATCAAGAGCACGGGCACCGTGGTTGTGGTCTTCGACGGCTACAAGGTGCCAAACTACGTGTCGTACGGCGGCACACTTGTCAGGTGTGCATTATATAGGAAGCAAGTGGAGGTGTGCTACGCCTGTGGCCGCCTCGGGCATCGAGCGGACGTCTGCCCCTCGCCGGACGAAACTATGTGCAGGGGATGCGGCATCGCCAACCCGGACGAACAACACAAGTGCGACCCCAAATGCAGGCTGTGCGGAGGCCGACACTTCACCGCTGCCAAGGAGTGCAAGCAGAGGTACCAGACGCCGTACCTCGTCAGACGCAGACGCGGGGACCGATCCAGAGCCAATAGAAGCAAGTCTCCGGCCCTCGCCATGGGCGAGCGACAACTCCCGGCCGCCGCCGGTCGCTCCGCGGCTCGCGGGTGCTCTAGATCCAGGAGCCCCTCTCCACCTTCCGGACGCCGTTCCAGGTCCAGGGGCAGATCCCGGTCCAGGGGCAGATCCCGGTCCAGGGGCAGATCTATGTCCAGGGACAGATCCGGAAGCCACTCCAGGAGCCGCTCTGTCTCAAGGGCCCGGTATGGGTCCAGTGCCGGCCAGCAGAGGAAGAGAAAGTCGACGCTATCGTGGGCAGATATGGTTGCTGGCGGCGCCCATGCGAGATCCACCCGGGGCCCACGCGACCCGCTTCCAGAGCAATCCAGGGAGGCAGAGGTAGCGCGCCTTATGAAGGAAAACGCGGACTTAAAAGAAATGATCAGAAAGATGGCTAACGAAATGATAGAGATTAAGAAATTAGTAATCAGTCAGAGTGTTACATCCAACGCGTCGGCGCCGACCGCCACAGAAGCACCAGTTCCGGCCTGCGACTCGGCCGGCGCCGCCAAGCGTAGGGCAGTTTCCAGTAAGGCCGATTCAGATTCGCAAACTTATGAGATCAAAGGCATGCTGGCCACGCTCACTAAGAGCGTGCAGCAGTTACAACAAGGCTTAGCACAGGTGCAAGTCGCCCTAGGAGACCCGAGGAGAGGCCTAGGCGCGCTGGCCGATCGCATGGACGCCCTCGAGCGTCTGGTGATTCCGAATAATACGTCCGTAACTCCAATGCAGGTCGTTGTTCCGAACGCGTCGGGGACTCAAATCAGGGCTACGAGCACATCGGCACGTCAGAGTGGGGGGAACTTCTTGCGTGCACCTGTGCTTACAGCGGGTACCCCGGACAATTTATCTAATCATGGATAGTGCCAAAGAGGAGTTCAAAATTTGGCAGTGGAACTGCAGGGGGTACTCCAATAAGAGGGCTCCTTTGCAGCAATATTTAAGGTCGCTACGTAACAAACCACAAGTAATAGCATTACAGGAAACCCTCGTCTCTGCCGCATCCCTCTCTGGTTATCGTGCCGTCTCCGTGCAGGCCGAAGGTCGGGGAGTGTGCACGTTAGTTGACAGGAGGCTTACACACTTGTCTCACGACCTGAAGCTGGCGAGTTGCAAGGTCGAATACGTCATGGCGGAGGTTCTGCTCAATACGAGACAACGCAACCAGCGGAGAAACAGCGTGTTCATACTCAACATCTACAGCAATCCTAGGGACTCGCAACAGCAGTTCAAAACGATACTCAAGAAGTCCGTCGACCTGGCCGGCACCCATCCCTTGGTCGTCGTCGGAGATTTCAACGCACCGTACGGCGTGTGGGGGTACGTCTACGACACGAGCAAGGGTCGGGGTCTGTGGCAGAACGCCAACGAAATGGACCTCACGCTCATCACAGACAAGGCGTTCCCCACCCGAATCGGCAACTCGGTTAGCCGGGACACCACCCCCGATCTGGCGTTCGTGAAGAACGTCGAGGGAGCCGAGTGGAGCAACACCGCAATAAATTTTGGTAGCGACCATTATGTGCTCGAGACCCGCTTCGAAGTCACCCGAAGTAAATCCAGACAATTCACTGTCACGGACTGGGACCTTTTTCGCAAGCTCCGCGGCAACGACAGCGCACCCGTCCCAAAAGACCTGGAAGATTGGTGCGAGCGAATCAAGAGTGACGCCGAGTCATCCACTAAGAAGATCGTCAGCGACCTGGAGGTAGAAAAGATGGACAGTAGGCTGGCCCATCTGATCGAGGCCAAGCAGGCGCTGCTTCTGAGATGGAAAGGACAAAGGTTTAACCGAAGATTGAGGAAAAAGATCTCCGAGCTTAACAAGGCCATCGAAGATCACTGTCGGACCCTCGGCAAGCAGCAATGGGACGAGGTCTGTGACTCGATCGACGGGCAGATGCGTAACGGCAAGTCCTGGGGAATGCTTAAACATCTCCTCGACGAGGGCAGCACCAGATCCAGTCAGAGACACACGCTCGCCAGAGCCCTTCACGAAGCTACCATATCCTGTTCCGGGGACGAGCTGGTTGCCAAGCTCATGGAGAAATACCTTCCCATAAAGCATGGCGACGAGGAAGACCGGTTTCCCGACTACATCGGACCAGCCCGTCCGGAATTGGACGAAGACTTCACCGTGGGGGAAATTAGGCAAGCCATTTTCGCGCTCAAGGGGAAGTGTGCGCCAGGTGCCGACAGAATCACCAACAAGATGCTGCGGAACCTTGACGACGGTTCGATCGCATACCTCACCGAGAAGATCAATGAGACGTGGAAAAACGGCAGCGTCCCAGAGCAATGGAAGAGCGCCAACGTCGTCCTGATCCCCAAACCCGGCAAGGCTCCGAACGTGGACAACCTCCGACCGATCTCTCTCACCTCCTGCGTTGGGAAAGTGGCGGAGCACGTCGTCCTCAACAGACTAAACAGATATCTCGAAGAGAACAACATCTATACTCACAACATGATTGGCTTTCGTGCCGGCCTCTCGTCGCAGGACGCCATGAAGATGATCAAACATCACATCATCGATGGCAGTACCAGAGACACCAGGGCCCTGCTCGGACTCGACCTGGAAAAAGCGTTTGACAACGTTCTCCACGAATACATTCTGGCCTCCGTGGCAGACCTCAAGCTGGGCCCCAGACTATATAACTACGTCCGTTCGTTCCTGACGGGGAGGAAAGCGAGGCTGCGGATCGGCGACTTCGTCTCCGACGAGGTGCTCCTGGGCGCACGGGGCACGCCGCAAGGCTCGGTCATTTCGCCTGCTCTCTTCAACATCTGCATGATCGGTCTCTCGAGGAATCTGGCCCAAGTTGAAGGAATCAAACACACCATCTACGCAGACGACATCACCATCTGGTGCACCGGCGGTAGCGAAGGGCGAGTGGAAAGCGCCATGCAAGAGGCGGTAGACGTCACGGAGCAGTACCTGCTACCCACCGGACTCAGATGTTCCCCGACCAAATCTGAGCTTCTCCTTTATAGAAAAGAAAAAGGCCGCAGACCCAAGGGCTGGAAACCGGTCTCGGAAAGTGACATTCACCTGTTCACTCGGAGCGGTGACCCGATACCCAGGGTCGACACCATCAGAGTCCTGGGTATGTTCATAGAATCACGCGGCGGCAACGGCACTGCGCTACGCAAGATAATTGCGAAAACCGACAATGCTTTTCGCCTCGTCCGAAGGGTCACGAACAGACATCGTGGCCTCAAGGAGGACAACCTGCTTCGGCTCATCAACGCCTTTGTGCTGTGTCACTTCACCTACACGGTGGCCATGCACAACTGGCTCAGAGCCGAGCGGGAAAAGCTTAATGCCCTCATTAGAAAATTCTTCAAGAGAGCCCTCGGGCTGCCCGTCAGAACGCATACAGAGGACCTCCTTCGGCTCGGCATACACAACACCATGGAGGAGATGGCCGAGGCTCAGGAACGGGCCCAGCTAACTCGGCTGTCCACCACGCCAGCCGGCAGGCGTATCCTCGAGGAGATCGGACACGCACCAACCAAGAACTTGGCTGAAGACACCCAAATCCCCAGAGAAATAGGGGAGAAGATCGTGGTCGCCCCTTTGCCCCGCAACGTTCATCCCGTTCACAACGCAGGTCGTCGCAAGGCAAGAGCATTTAATATACTAAGGCAAATAAACAAAGACAATATCGCAGCAAGCTTCGTGGACGCAGCTGCATACCGAGACGGCAAGGCTTTTGCGGTTTCCGTCATTGACACGCTGGGCAAAGTCATCAACTGTGCTTCCGTCCGGACGACGAACCCAGAGGTGGCCGAGCAAGTGGCCATTGCACTCGCCATGCAAGACGGTCGGAGAGACAGGGTGTATAGCGATTCGAAAGCCGCCATCAGGGCATTCCAGAAAGGCCGGGTAGCCCGGCAGGTAGTTCAAATTCTGAAAGGCGCCAAACAGGGCAACACCTCCATGCACTCGATCCTTTGGTTCCCTGCACACGTCGGGGCGATTGAGGGGGTTCCTCTGAACCTCAACGAGTCTGCCCACGAGGCTGCGCGTGGCTTTACCGACCGCGCTGTCCTCGGATCGGGCGACTCTCTCCCCGGACACAGAGACGCTCCTCTCACACACAACGAAATCACGAAATTCTTTTACTTAGAGAGAAGGGTTTTCCCCCCGCCTCACTCCAAGCTAAGCAGGCCGCAGGCGGTCACACTAAGACTTCTGCAAACGAACTCGTACCCAAATCCGGCGTCCCTTAATAGCATATATCCAGAGATTTATCCAAATTGTTCTTGCGTGGCCTGTGGTGAGGTAGCTACGTTGCCTCATATGCTCTGGGAGTGCGGGTCGCTGGGCCCGAAGTTCACCAAGGAAGAGTGGGACGCGCTCCTGCGAAGTCCTGTCTTTGAGGATCAAATCCTGGCCGTCCAGCGCGCCCGCGATCGGGCTGGCAGACTAGATCTGTCAGTCCCGTCGTGGGATTAGCCGGGTGCGCGTTTTATCGCGCTTTGCTGGACCGAATAAAAGTTTATTCACTCACTCACTCACTCACTCACTCACTTTTTGCAAGAAAAACTGGGCGTCCGCCAGCGTCCGCGCAACGAACGCGCGCTCGCTAGCAGACGACACACTAGACCATGACAGCAAAATTGAAGACGTCGTGTTGTATAACACATGCTTGAAATATATATACGTGGCAAAAATGTGTTAATCAAAATTTGCAGTGGAAATAAAGCAATATAAGAGCGTACGCGCGCAGCCGGTCTCAGGGCCGGCATCGAAATACGTTGAATATGCCGCGAAGCGCGTCTTCTCCAGAATTCAGTTCGCTTGCAGCGTCCTCGCAAAATTTTTCCACACGCGGCGCCTCAGCGAGAGAGCGCCGTTCGGCCACTCTAGCGTTGCCTCAACCTACATGGTAGTACAAGCCTACGCTCCAACATCCAGTCACGATGATGAGGAAGTGGGTCAGTTTTATGAAGATGTTGAATAAGCGATGAGAAAAGTGAAAACTCAGAATGCAGTAGCAATGGGCGACTTCAATGCAGAAGTGGGGGAAAAGCAGGCTGGTGAACAAGAAATTGGCAACTACGGCGTCGATTCTAGGAACGCTAGAGGAGAGATGCTGGTAGAATTCGCAGAAAGGAATATGCTTCGAATAATGAGCGACTTTTTCAGGAAGTGTAGCAACAGAAAGTGGACCTGGAAAAGTCCTAATGGTGAAAAAAGAAATGAAATTGACTTCATACTTTCGGCTGATCCCATGGAGCATAGTGCAGGATGTAGAAGTGATATAGGTAGGGTAAAGTGCAGTGATCATAGGTTAGTGAGGGCTAGGATTCACCTCAATTTGAAGAGAGAAAGAGTAAAATTGGTCAAGAAGAAACAGGTCAACTTAGAGGCACTAAGGGTAAAAGCAGACAAATTTAGGCTGGTACTTGCAAACAAATTTGCAGCCTTAAAACAGAGAGATGATGATGATGACATAGAGCTAATGAATGAAGCCGTAACGAGGCTGACTTCAGAGGCAGCAACTGAAGTGGGAGGCAAGGCACTGAGGCAAGCAGTGGGCAAGCTCTCCCAAATAACAAAGGACCTAATAAAGAAACGACAAAGAATGAAAGTGTCCAACTCAAGAGATAAGATAGAATTCGCGGAACTGTCAGAACTGATCAACAAGGAGAAAATAAAGGATATTCGAAATTACAACGTGAGAAAGACTGAAGAAGCCGTAAAAAATGGACGCAGCCTGAAATTAGTGAGAAAGAAGCTTCGCATAGGAGAAACCAAGATGCATGCACTGAAAGATAAGCAGGGTAATATTATCAGCAATTGCCAATTAAGCCAGACTTCAATTGTTAAGCATCACATAAATACTGGTGATGCCAGTCCTATTCATCGCCGGCCATATCGAGTTTCTGCTTCAGAGCGCAAGGTTATTCAAGATGAAGTGAACAAGATGCTTGCCAAATGTATTGTTAAACCTTCATTGAACCCTTGGGCGTCGCCCGTGGTACTTGTTAAAAAGAAAGATGGCACATGGCGTTTCTGCGTAGATTATCATCTAAACCGCATTACCAGGAAAGACGTCTACCTCTTGCCTCGCATTGACGACGCCCTCGATTGTCTCCAAGGTGCCAACTACTTTTCATCAATAGACCTGCGCGGCTGGCTGATGACAGATTTCTGTGGATGAAAAAGACCAAGAGAAGACCGCGTGCGTCACTCCTGATGGCCTATATCAATTCGAAGTTATGTCATTCGGTCTATGCAACGCCCCAGCAAAGTTCGAACGTGTGATGGACTTTTTGCTCCAAGGGTCCAAATGGTCAACACGCCTCTGCTATACCTAGACGACGTTCTCGTATTTTCGCCTACATTTGAGACACACCTTGAGCGCTTATCAGCTGTTCAAGCCTTCCGAGAGGCTGGGCTCCAACTAAATTCCTCTTCGGTCGTCGGCAGATTACAGTGCTGCGCCACCTCGTCGACGCTTCCGGTATTCAACCAGACCCGGAGAAAATTCTTGCTGTCACGTCTTTTCCTGTACCTCAGTCTGTCAAAGACGAGCGAAGTTTTGTAGGACTCTGCTCCTATACTTCCGACGCCTCGTTAAAGATTTCGCAGCGATTGCCCGACCACTTACTGATCTTCTGAAGAAGGACGTGCCGTTTATATGGGGCCCCGCTCAAACGGCCGCGTTTACCCACCTCACCAACATTCTCACCACGCCACCTATACCGGCTCACTTTGACCCGTCCTCCCCTACAGAGGTGCGTACCGATGCCAGCGGTCACGGTATCGGAGCCGTCTTAGCCCAGCGGCAACAGGGTCAAGATCGCGTTATCGCCTACGCTAGCCACCTCTTCACAGCAGCGGAGCGCAATTATTCGATTACCGATCGTGAAAGCCTGGCTGTCGTCTGGGCAGTTTCCAAATTTCGCCCGTACTTGTATGGCACGCACTTCTCTGTAATCACGGACCACCACGCACTCTGCTGGCTTTCCTCACTCAAGGATCCTACCGGCCGGCTTGGTCGCTGGGCTCTACGGCTGCAAGAATATTCCTATACAGTAGTGTACAAGTCGGGCCGATTACATCAAGAGGCAGACTGTTTATCACGCTATCCAGTGGACGAACCACCCGGCGACCCTGACCCCGATACCGATGCTTGCGTTTTCCCCGTTTCTCAGCTGCTACACGCTGCCGACGAGCAACGCGATGCCACTTTGTGCGCCATCATCGATGGTTTGGAATCTTCGCCTTCTGATTCGTCCCTTCACCTGTTTGTTCTCCGTGATGGTGTATTATACCGCCACAATGTACACCCCGACGGTCGATCCTGCCCTACTCCTCGTCATTCCTAAGCACCTCCGGTCAGCTGTTCTCCAAGAACTTCACGATTTACCAACGGCAGGTCACATTGGCGTCTCCCGCACCTACGACCGGATCCGCCGACACTTCTTTTGGCCAGGCCTTGCCCGCTCCGTCCGGAAATACTATGCGGCGTGCGAAAAATGCCAGCGCCGAAAAACACCATCGACGCTCCCTGCCGAGTGCCTTCAACCGCTTGACATTCCTTCGGAGCCGTTCTTTCGCGTTGGGTTGTGCTTACTTGGCCCTTTCTCGCTATCCGCGTCTGGCAACAAGTGGGTCGCTGAGGCGGCAGATTACGCCACGCGCTACGCCATCACCAGAGCGCTTCTAACAAGCTGCGCCACAGATGTCGCCGATTTTCTTTTACGCGACGTAATTCTGCAGCATAGTGCTCCACACCAACTGCTCATAGACCATGGTCGGACATTTCTTTCTCAAGTCATAGCCGACATCCTGATGTCTTGCTCCACCAAGCACAAGCTGACTACGTCTTACCATCCACAGACTAATGGTCTCACTGAGCGTCTGAATCGCACCCTAACAGACATGCTTGCAAAATATGTCTCGTCCGACCATACTGATTGGGACCTTGCCCTACCTTATGTAACTTTTGCCTATAATTCTTCGCGTCATGACACCTGCCGGTTATTCCCCGTTCCTTCTGCTGTTCGGCCGAGAACGCACATTGCCATTGGACGCACCCCTTCCATCCGCCGCAGCAGAGACCAGCGAGTATGCACTTGACGCCATCACCAGGGCAGTCCAAGCAAGCGAAATTGCCCGCGCTCGCCTCCTGACCTCTCAAGACAAACAACGGCGCTTGTACGATCGCCAACACAGAGACGTCCACTTTTCGCCTGGATCTCTGGTACTCCTGTGGTCCCCGACTCGTCACGTTGGCCTGTCAGAAAAACTCCTGTCTCGGTACACAAGCCCATATCGCGTGCTGCGGGCCGCGACTCCAGTTACCTGCGAAATCGCCCCAATCAGTACTGTAAGGGTTGGCGGTCGTAGTTGTAGGGAGGACCTTGACTCTTCGCCGGGACTTAAGCGAGCAGGATTTATTTACAGTAATTACATTTTAAACAAGAGATGCATTCGACAGTCTTTGCGTGGCTCCCAAATGGAGCACGCAAGACGAGCATGCAGCACACAGCTTACGAGCACACAGCTCACGAGTACATTGACGAGCACAGAGCACGACGACGAGCACACTCTAGCAGCCGACAACAGCCGCTTATAAAGACTTCGTGATCCCTAGATCCCTACGTGAGGCAAACCGTTCGACGACATCGTAAACAAGCCGCCTCTCTGCGGGACAGTTTACACATACACGTACGCAGTTTCACTGCCCCCCCCCCTCCGAGGGCAGACGACCTTCGCAGCACTCGGAGCTGACCTTCGCAACGCGGCCGTCGTGGTGTCCACTGTCTTACGTCCCCGTAGCCAGGTGGTCACGCCCGACCCCAGCCAGCGCCTCTAAATTCCAGATCGGACCTCGCACAGTGGCCTCCGCCGCTGCCCATTGTCTGGCGTCTTCAAAGGCCCGTGAAAAGGCACCGCAAGGCATCTCAGAACGAGGCGCCTGGTGGATTGACGCCGCCGCAGTCCGCAGTTCTCTAAAGTGCATGGTTGGTCAGCGCTGTCCTCGCTGGTTCCTACGAAACGAGTCACCGCGGCGGGTGTTGAAGGCTTCCATGGTATCTTCGGGGAAGCCCGCCACGCTCGCAGCTGCAGCTGGATGCGAAAACTTGCATGTTGCCACCTCGGCAGGCCATTCCTAACAGTACCAGTGCCTCATCTCCCCCAAATTCCAATGACGTTGTGTTTGTCGCACACCTCAGTCCATTTTACTCTCGTGTTATCACCGATATTTAAACGCCTCGGGACGGTGCGTCTGCCGCCGGGGGTAATGATACATGCATATTGCGTGTTTCAGAAGGGTTTTGGTGCGAGCTAGTTGGTACGGATCACTCATATTTAAAACAGCGCAAAAAACACGGACAAGGGAGGACACAGGACGAGCGCTGACTGCCAACAACACCTTTATTGGAGCCTGCGCAAATATATACAATTTGCAACCGGCATAAAGAGAGTGAAAGAAGGGGAGGGGGAAGGCGAGTCATCGTCGGTCAACTACTGCTGCGCATGCGTCAATGACATTAAACAATATAAAAGAAACCATAACGTGGTGGACACAGGCCAAACTGCTTAACTTCTAAGGAACTTAAGTTCTTTATCACAAAGTGCAATAGAAGGGGAACTAACACAGGTGGCTCCTAACTGACACATTGAAAATGCCTCAAAGATTTCTCTGGCCATCTGATTGCTGTACCTTTTCAACACACGTGTGTGTTCAAGGAGTGGAGTACAGCCACACTTGGCACAATGAACAGCCAGATTACTGCCAGTCTTAATCTTGACAAAGTGAGCATGCTCGCGCAAACGTTCATTAATACAGCGTCCTGTTTGCCCTATGTAAGTGCAGCCGCAAGTGGTGGGAATGGAATACACTACATTGGTACTGCAATGTACAGGCTTGGCGACATGTTGCTTATTGCACGGTCCAGGTGTTCTCCGGCTTTCGTTTATTTTTTTGCACATCCTTCCCAACTTGTTAGGCGCAGTGAACACGACCTTTATACCAGCCCGGCCTGCGGCTTTCTTGATGCGATGGGATACACCATGTATATACGGTATCGCAACAGTCTTGGTTAAAAGACATCACCCGCTTCGCGCTGTTTCTTGGGGGAACGAACCTCTTGCAAAAAAACTTCCGCCAAGGATGACAGCATTTGCTCAGGATAGCCACTTGTTTTAAGCCGCTGGACTTGATTGGAGAGGCTGCTGGACATCGAGTGGTGGCAAGAGCGAACGACCGCATTTCTAAGGGCCCCTAGGGCGATGGAGCGCTTCACCACTTTAGAATGGTTGGATGTGTAGGGGAGAAGGTGTTTTTTGGAACGCGGGACATATATCCAACACGTGTGCCCTTCCTGGAGGTGTAGTGCAAGGTCTAGACCTTGCACTACACCTAAGAAGAAGCTAAGAAGCGGATTTGGCCTTTTTCCGGCAGTTCTCTTGTGAACGTCAAACCTCGATAGATGCACTTGAATTTTTCAAACACTTGGTCGACCAGGGTTGTGGCTTCATTAGGGTGGGCAGATAGGATCACCAGAAAATCGTCGACGTAGCGAGACACCTTCTTAACAGGAATTGTGCTGAGTTGCTCCTGGAGGAGTCTATCATAGTGCGCCAACCATAGATCACTCATTATGGGCGCAATACGAGAGCCTATGCAAATCCCGTTCTTTTGCACATAGAACTCTTCATTATGCTGGATGACGGTAGATCTTAGGTAAACCTGCAGCAGGTCCAGGAAATTGGCGACGCTGGTGCCAACCGCATTCTGGAACCGGACTTCACCTATCGTTTCTATGCCTTCCTGCACGACGGCGAAGAGGCCATCTTGAGGTAGGGAATAATATAGGTCCTTGATGTCTACCGAGAATGCCTGTGCTCTATTGATGCTTGACTCCTTTAGGAACTGGTCTACCTCTGTCGAGTTGCGTACTAAAAACGGGTCATTTATTGGAAGCTGCCTGAGACCTTCCAGAAGGTAGGACCCTAGGCACTTTTGCCAAGTACCCACTTCCGAAACAATGACTCTGAAGGGGTGGCCCATCTTGTGAGTTTTAACAGTGAAAAAGGCGGAAAGGCTTATTCCTTTGGAGCGCTTGATCGCCTTAGACAACTTTTCTAGACCGGCTTCCTCACATCTGCCTACGGCGAACTTCTTGGTCTTGGAAGGGTTGAACCCATCGGCAACATTGAAATTTTCTTTGAGTGCGCATTCTGCGGAAAGGTGAAATTGCAGGGAGCGGCATACAACAAAGCCGCCTTCTTTATCTGACACTAGCAACTTTAAGTCACTACTCCGCAGCTCCGCGTTCCAAAAAACACCTTCTCCCCTACACATCCAACCATTCTAAAGTGGTGAAGCGCTTCATCGCCCTAGGGGCCCTTAGAAATGCGGTCGTTCGCTCTTGCCACCACTCGATGTCCAGCAGCCTCTCCAATCAAGTCCAGTGGCTTAAAACAAGTGGCTATCCTGAACAACTGCTGTCATCCTTGGCGGAAGTTTTATTGCAAGAGGCTCGTTCCCCCAAGAAACAGCGCGAAGCGGGTGATGTCTTAACCAAGACTGTTGCGATACCGTATATACATGGTGTGTCCCATCGCATCAAGAAAGCCGCAGGCCGGGCTGGTATAAAGGTCGTGTTCACTGCGCCTAACAAGTTGGGAAGGATGTGCAAAAAAATAAACGAAAGCCGAACACCTGGACCGTGCAATAAGCAACATGTCCCCAAGCCTGTACATTGCAGTACCAATGTAGTGTATTCCATTCCCACCACTTGCGGCTGCACTTACATAGGGCAAACAGGACGCTGTATTAATGAACGTTTGCGCGAGCATGCTCACTGTGTCAAGATTAAGACTGGCAGTAATCTGGCTGTTCATTGTGCGAAGTGTGGCTGTACTCCACTCCTTGACCACACACGTGTGTTGAAAAGGTACAGCAATCAGATGGCCGGAGAAATCTTTGAGGCATTTTCAATGTGTCAGTTAGGAGCTACGTGTGTTAGTTCCCCTTCTATTGCACTTTGTGATAAAGAACTTAAGTTCTTTAGAAGTTAAGCAGTTTGGCCTGTGTCCACCATGTTATGGTTTCTTTTATATTGTTTAATGTCATTGACGCATGCGCAGCAGTAGTTGACCGACGATGACTCGCCTTCCCCCTCCCCTTCTTTCACTCTCTTTATGCCTGTTGAAAATGGTATATATTTGCGCAGGCTCCAATAAAGGTGTTGTTGGCAGTCAGCGCTCGTCCTGTGTCCTCCCTTGTCCGTGTTTTTTGCGCTGTTTTAAATATGAATGATTGCGTGTTTCTTGAGACCGATGCACGTGGGCACCCCGATGAAGACGACGACCGCTCTGGCTGTCGAGCTGTCGGCTGAACTGGCCAGCGCTGCAGTTATCTTTTGTAAATATACTTTGTAAATAGTCTCCAGTCTTAATCCTTTGTTCGCGTAGCAATATATACAACAGTGTTAGGGAAAAGATATTCCCTATGTACTCTGAATCGGGGAGACCGGGAAACCGGTCTTCGCCAATTTAATCTCCGCGGTTTGTCTGCCGATCTCCTTCAACGTGCCAGCAGGCGAAACGAAGTAGAAACATATAGTCTAATCGAATGGTATTTTGATCGTATTCGACTTCAGAATTCACTATTCAATTTATAGAATAGCCATTTCCGTTTGAATGTAACGCACATCACTTTTGAAGTCTCGAAGGATAGGGGCCGATGCATGTGAGCTCGGACTCTTATTCCGAATGATTGTGCAGCTGGAGAGCCGCGGCTGTTGCGCACAGGCGCACCGGTTCCTGAGAGAACTAACGCACGGGTGCTAATCGAACTTGTTCTGCTGAACAAGTTCCTAGCTGTCATTCAATATAAACGCCCTGTTTTGGGGCACCCTGTGGTTCAGGTAAGGAAAGCATTTTTTTCGACAGTCTCACCATGTCTGCAACCCATTAAAACTGGGTGCCCAATGTGGTACCACATTTACCTTCTTCAACGAACACAGCTGATCTACATATCTCTGCGTGTATGTGAGACATGCCGTTCCTTTAATTGCTTCATTATTGTCCTTCTTATAGTGCACCGGATAACTGAAAACAGCCTTTTATAATACAGAAGCTGCTTAGTTGAGCGAACGTACAGTTGGGAACGGCATTACATTTAGGTATGAAATGTGTGATAAGCGTAAGATGTTTTTCTCAGAAATCAGACTCGAGAATAATTTCATTTGCACCCTGTTAAGAACGGCCCGCTGAGGTGCAAGTTTTGCCACCCAGTTGAGACAGCGGCGTCAACTTTTCTTGGAAAGCCACCGTTACGCTCTAGCCTCGGCGCCGTTGTGACTAAACGCGATCGGCGGACCAACTATTGTTACTGAACTCGCCAGCGCCGACCTGATCTATGAGCGGGGGAGCTGCCGAGGAAATGTCTCCGGAGGCCCCTTCCTACGCGCCGTTCAAGACGCAAGACAATGGACAACCGGCGACCGCGCTGCGGGGGTCAGCTCGGGGAATCGGATGTGCCGTTCCTGACGTCAGCTCCGAGTTCTGCGATGGCCGTCTGACCTCGATTGGGGACCGTGAACCTCGCGCAAAGAGGTGTGTGTGTAAGCCCTCGTCTACGGCGCCTGGTCGAACGTTTCCCTCACCTTGGGATCGAGGGAGGACCGCTGTTGTGCAGCTGCTCAGTGTACTTTCTCTCGCAGTCATGCTAGGCTGATGAACTGCAACGTCCTTATGTGGATACTGTAAATAAACCCATATTCCTCGTTCGCGATGAGAAGCAGTCCTTCCCTTCAACAACGTCCTCAGCGTGGATCAGTTGGACGACGGCATGGGCCAGCTACCATCTAATTCATGCCCGACTCCAATATTGACAACTGATTACGAGCGATGGGATTGACCCCCCAATCCTCACAACCCCTGAAAAAAGCCGGAGGACGCAGCTACCTCCTTTTTTTTTTCTTTGAAGGGCCCCTCACTAGGCCTCATAGCAAATGTTGGTTATACGCTGGAAGTTGTTACGTGACCTCAAGGGAGCGTTCTGCGGCAAAAATTTTTTTCAAATCGGCTAATTAATAGCCGAGATAGAAATAATTCAGTGCCGCAAACCCATGATTTCAGGAGGCGAGCTCCACTGCCAAGTGAGAAACTCTCCACTCGCCCCGTCTAACCTCCGCAAGCGAAATTACTTCCCTGTGTTCTTATTGGCCTCGAGCTCCACCACTGGAAAAGCTGGCGCCACCGTCGGCGTGACGTGCTAGGAGGGATCACGTGGACATAGCGGCCGCGTCGACTGCTTCGAGAGCGCCGAAGCGAGCTGAAAACGAGAGTTTAAATTCCCTCGTACGCTGCGGTCCTCATTTAGTGGCGAAATTTTCCCGCTTCGAGTGTCTCCTTTACAACGCTTGAAAGCATTACAATAGGTAGTGGCTGCCTTTGAAGGCGCGCAACATGGTAGGCTACTGCTCGGTGCAGCAGGGCCGGGCGCACGTAACGGAGGCCGGTGTCAGCCTTATTCACACGTAGCCGCAGGACAAGAAGCTGCGTGAAGCTTGGCTCGCGAAACATAAAACCGGCAAACAGTCATCTGCTACAACTCGGGTATGCAGCAAGCACAGACGCGAGGAAGATTTCTGCTACGGCGCCCGGTCTGCGATGTTCTGAAAACGCGCACTGAGACGCTCGCCCGAGTCTGCTGCACGACTAATGTTATGATTGTTTGGTCTGTCAACTTGTCGATGATATAGATACTGGCAAGTTCAGTGGAGTGGAAAGGCAGCGGTAAGAAGCACATTTAAAAAAGCATGGCATATGGTCATGTTTGTGTTATGAAATAATGCACTGCATTACAAAAAAGGAGCAGCGGGAAATTGCACGCTGAAACACCGATAAACATACAGTGCGACGCAACTCGAAAAATAATATTGAAAGGTCAAAGAATATAGAAGAAAGAAAAAGATTGAATCGTCGCGACGGCACATCATAGTCCCTGTAGGCGTTGAAGTCTCTACAATGAAGTTATTTTTGAACAGCTCTGATAGCTCCCACGCAACAATGGTTGCTTGTATACTGTCAAATGCTCATATTCTGCGGCCTAAAGCTCATGGCACTGTGCGAGAACGCGCACGCGGCGAAAGGGAAACAGTGCGCGGACAAGCATGCAGACGCGCAGTCGGTCGCTGCGAATCTGCGCGATCGCTGCATTGAGGCTTCTTTTTATTACGCTTCATTTAGTTATACAAACAGTATAAGAACATATTTCACATAGCTTGCTCTCAGCGTTTACCTACCTTTCACGCAAGAAGCCGGTTCGGGAGACTCCATCGCGGCGACCGCGCGCAGTGGCGTTCACTGTACGTATTCGGTAAAGCGATAGCGTCTTAAACGATTCTGTGCTTTCAGTTTGCCCAAGATTATTATTTAGACAGTAAACAACTTCTTTCGTTTCGAAAGTACTTACAGAAATGTCCGGGAGAGCTCGCGCGTGGTGTTTTTAGTGAGCGCTGACAGCAAAACCTATGAGGAGCGCGCCGCGTGATCCCTCATACTACGCCAGCGAGGCGCTTCCGATAGATGGCGACTCCGTAACTCCTCGCCGCCAATACCTGACCTCGAGGATCGCGTGACGCATACGCACGGGCCTCGCCTTCATTTTTTTTTTTTTGCTCCTCGCTTTATTGCGTCACGGCGCACTTCCGCTGACGGCGTCGCGCGCGAGCTGTTGAGATTGTCTCGTTTCGCGCAGCACACGATTTTGCGCGCTGTGCACGAGGACACCTGACCAGCGCTATACGCGATTACTGAGGCAGATACAAGCGAATCACAGAACATGATCCCGCACTGGAATACGGTAGAAAATAACATAGTTTCGCCGTCTGCGTGAGTGACTGCACGACGTGTGAACAAGTAGACGAAACGGAAGTACAAATCTCTCTTGCTGTTGTGCGAAATAAAACAAAAACACTCAGTCATTCGGTTAGTGGGTTTTACTTTTTCTCTAGCTTTAATTCGTCTACTCAAGCAACATATTACACAAATAACAGATGTTGCCTTGATTAATTCTCGAAGTCACGTGTCACCACGAGTGACGTCACAGTGCAAACAAGTGTACATAGGCGCACTAGTACATGTACGCCATCCTTCGGCTTGGAGCGCGCCGGCCGCGAGAAGAGAAAACGGCGTGCGGTCTGAAATTTCAGATCTTTCTGCGGCGCGTAGCGACACGTACGCTTGCGGACGCGCGCAAGCTCGCATTCACGGGCCCACGCATGCGCAGACGGTGCGGCATGACTCGTACGCGTCGAAACGCACCGTGAACTCGGGGAACAGCTCCTCTCTGTTATCGCGCGCTTGGGTTCCCTCGCGTCGGCGCGCCCGGCTACGCAGCGACGGCGCGGAACGTTCTATCAGTGAAGCAGATCTATATGATGCAAAAAAGTGGTTCTTCTTTCCTTTTTGCGCTGATCCAACAGCTACAAACATATAAAAATTACGTTTATAGATATCGAAGCATGTTGAAATACCGTCGATAACAAAGTACGAAGCGGCGCCTGCCAAGGCGTCTGTGAGTGAGCCCAGTGAGCGCGCGCTGTTGGCGCTGTCGCACGTCTTTGTGGATGAAAACCACCGTTTTACTCGCTAGGCGCGCGGACGCGAGCTTGCGCGCGTCCGCGAGCGTACGGGTGGTCTTGGCTTAACTTTGCAGACGCGATCGTTATCGCGCAAGGTATGCTCTGCGCTTGTCAGCTCAAAGGGCCCCGCAAGGGTGTCTGCGTGAGCAGGCGTTTGGTGTGTTGCGACACCACGTAACCGAGCACACGAGGGTCGGACCCTCCCGCGTCTAACCGTGCGTGGCTTAGCCGGTTCCGGGGAAAGGGGGATCCTGGAGGTTGAGCCAATGCCGGTTGTTTGGACCTTTACGGCCCCTCGGCGGCGGCAACACACCTCTTTGGCCTCAGCTTCACGTAGACGCGGCAGCCACGGACTGACCCACCCGGGGGAAATCGGCCAGTTGCATGCCTTTTCCTGTCTATCTCTTCCTCCAACTTTCGTCTTTCTCTCTCGCTTTCCATCTATCCTGTCTTCAGTGGCGTAGCTAGGTCATCTGGCACCCGGGGCCCATAGGTCTTCTGTCACCCCCCCCCCCCCCCTCGGGTGTAGTCGAGGAAGGCGAGGATATCGACAATTTCCGGGTTTCAGCATCAGTAAAGCGCCTTGGATACCGCGCACGTTCCCCGGGTCCCCCTCTCCTTCGCTTTCTTTCCCAGAGATCGCGAATGCAGCAGGTATTGGCGGCGAGGAGTTACGGAGTCGCCATCTATCGGAAGCGCCTCGCTGGCGTAGTATATATGAGGGACCACGCGGCGCGCTCCTCATAGGGTTTGCTGTCAGCGCTCACTGAAAACACCACACGGGAGCTCTCCCGGACATTTCTGTAAGTACCTTCGAAACGAGAGAAGTTTTTGACTGTCTAAATAATAATCTTGGGCAAACTGAAAGCACAGAATCGTTTAGAGACGCTATCTCTTTACCGAATACGTACAGTGAACGCCACTGTGCACGGTCGCCGCGATGGAGTCTCCCGAACCGGCTTCTTGCGTGAAAGATAGGCAAACGCTGAGAGCAAACTATGTGAAATATGTTCTTGTAGTGTTTGTTTAATTAAATGAAGCGTAATAGAATGAAGCCTCAATGCAGCGATCGCACAGCTTCGCAGCGACCGACTGCGCGTCTGCATGCTTGTCCGCGCACTGTTTCGCTTTCGCCGCGTGCGCGGTTTCGCACCGTGCCATGAGCTTTAGGCCGCAGAATATGAGCATTTGACAGTATACAAACAACCATTGTTGCGTGGGCGCTATCAGAGCTGTTCAAAAATAATTTAATTGTAGAGACTTCAACGCCTACGGGGACTGTGATGTGCCGCCGCGACGATTCAATCTTTTTTTTGTTTTCTAAATTCTTGGACGTTTCAATATTATTTCTCGAGTTGCGTCGCACTATATGTTTATCAGTGTTCTCAGCGCGCGACTTCCCGCTGCTTCTTTTTTTTTGTAATCCAGTGCATTAATTCATAACACAAACATGACCATATGCCATGCTTCTTTTTTAATGTGCTTCTTACCGCTCCCTTTCCCCTCCAGTGAACAAGTACCTATAGCATCGACAAGTTCATAGACCAAACCGTCATGACATAGTCGGGCAGCAGACTCGGGCGAGCGTCTCAGTGCGCGTTTTCCGAACATCGCAGACCCGGCGCCGTAGCAGAAATCTTCCTCGCGACTGCGCTTGCTGCATATTCGAGTTGTAGCCGATGACTGTTTGCCGGTTTTATGTTTCGCGAGCCAAGCTTCACGCAGCTTCTTGTCCTGCGGCTACTTGTGAATAAGGCTGACACCGGGCTCCGTTGCGTACGTCTGGCACTGCGGCACCGAGCAGTAGCTTACCATGTTGCGCGCCTTCAAAGGCAGCCATTATCTATTGTAGTGCTTTCAGTCGTTGTAAAGGAGACACTCGAAGCGGGAAAATCTCGCCACTAAATGAGGACTGCAGCATACGAGGGAACTTAAACTTTCCTTTTCAGCTCGCTTCGGCGCTCCCGAAGCAGCCGACGCGGCCGCTATGCACGCCACGCCGACGGTGGCGCCAGCTTTTCCAGTGGTGCAGCTCGAGGCCAGTACATGCTGTTTTTTCTGAGCCAAATAACACAGGGTGCTGCACTGATAACTTGTGATAAGCGCATGTGTACATCTTCTGTCAGACTGTAAGGCTTGGTTGGCAACCAATACAAATGCGGCATCGTAGAAAATACGGGTCACGTCACAAGTAAAAACAATTACAAAGTTTTAACCATGTTTTAACTACCAATTTTAGCGGCAACATTTCATTTACAACATTGAAGGCCGACATTCATATCTTGCCCAACAACAACTTCACAAAAATCGTCGTAGGTACTATGGCCTGCAGTATTTTGGCTGTGGGCAGCCCTGAATGAAAACAAAAATTAAATTGTGTCTGAGTGACGCTGATCTCCCCACCATATTAGAAAAACGGAAAACGCCACCTGCCTCCCTGCTGCGCTGCGCCAATGTTATGACAATTACGAGTTCTCTTCATTCCGATCAATAAAGCCTTGTTTTTATTTGCTGCTATACGGACAAACGTGATTATCCGAGCTGCGGTACCACCAAAAGATTGGGAACAGAATAGAGCACGCTTCGCGTCGATTCTTGGCGTCACCATAAAAAAAGAAAGAAAAAAAGACCGCGATGACGTCCGCATAGATGACGTCCGTGCCAGCGAAACCTGTTGGTTTGCATTCGCAATGGAGAGGGTTGAGGGATCAACCTCACTGGTCCACTATTTCATATTTCTTTCGCTACTGCCATACTGGGCGCCGCCCGCAGTGCCAAAATACTGTAGGTTGTAGCACCCAAAACGATTTTGTTTAAGAAGCTTTTGTTGAGTTAATAATATGACTTTGAGTCCTCAATTCTGGAATTGAAGTGCTTCCTCTATAAGTACTAATTGAGGGATTATTAAGGATATGGTCATTACTTATCTGCCATATTTTTCACGCTACCGAATTCCTAGTAATCACAGACACATAACTTCATAGAATATCGGGAAATATCCTTACAAAATTCACGTTTTTTTTGTAAAATTCTGTGCAGCTGACACAGACACTGTACTTGTGACATGAAGTCACACAACCACAACAGTTTTCTTAAACGTTCGAGTGTAAGAAGGAAAGCGTGAAACATATATAACGGCAGGTTTCGCAGCGGCTTCTCGAAGCGAGCGGGAGAGGGGAAGTAAAAGCGAGCTGAACATCGCGGCGCCCGCGACTATACACAGCCTGTCGAGTCATATGCCGCCAAACTCTTCGGCCGCACCGAGTCGGATGACGATCCAGAGAATCTCATTGGCGACTTTTGACGGCCGCACTTATGCAACGTCGCTCTCAACGAACGCTTCGCCGTAAACGCGAGCGCCGGGCGCGCTCGTTGAACGCCCTCTTGCTGCTGTCTTTGTTCGTCTTCGCTGCGCGTTCTGAACGGAAGAGGGACCCATTAACGCCTTACAACGCCTCACTGTATGTTTAGCGACTCTTGCTCCCAGCATGAACGCACGGCATGAGCGCACCCCACACGAAACGTGCCGGTAAGGCGAATAGTTTAGCGACCATGTTGCGAATTAAATTTTTTAGCCCGCACATTCGTGCAATTATTTCGTGGGGTGTTGATAGAGCTGCAGCCGACAATTCTTCGGCGCAAGCATCAGGTACATGTGCTCGGGCTACTGGATACCGGAGCATTCTTTGCCATTTGCGCCCAGTCAAGCCGGCGGAAAGAGGGGCGTCTTCAGGCATATGACACCCCCTCCCCCCACTGGCCCCTTGCACCCGGGCCCCCCGGCCCCCCGGCCCCCCCTGTTGCTACGCCACTGCCTGTCTTCACCTTCGTTTTACTGCCAATTTTCCAGTCAGCAAAGGTTAACCTTGTGTGGCTAGCCAGTCTTCGTTATACTGTATTTGGTTATAGCAGCGATGTACGGCTGGCGCTGGCAGAGCTTCCCTTGCAGGAACTTCTGTCACGTTCCCCTGTTGGGCTTCATGGTGGGTATAGTTAGCATCGCTGCCGAAAACCCCATCTATACTTATGGAGAATGCTTTTCCTAAACTCCCTCATCGCCCTCAGAAACGAGATCGAGGGCGCACCGAAGATGACTTCCAGTTCTTCGGACGCCAAGTCCACAACTCCTGCCGTTTCCATTAATTCACTCTGAAATACCAGACAAACCAGTGCGAACCATTTCACCGTTCCTTGTTTCAAAGTTTTTAACTGAAGTTTTCGGTCCAGGTTATAAGGCGTCGAGAATGGCAAGCGCGGTGATCTCCTCTTGGAGCTCCGCGATCAGAAGCAATATGAGAAACTGCCGAAACCAGTATCATTTGGGAAGACCCAAGTATCAATAACCCCGCACCCCTATTGCAAAACCCAGTGCCACTGGGACCCAGTGCGCCGGATTATGGGCCCAGTGCAGCGCGCTGGACGCTGGGGCGCTGGGAAGGCGCGGCGTATACTGGGAGGCACTGGCTACTCGTGCGAAAAACAGCTCTAGCGCGTTAAATATGCGGTGCCTGGACACCGTATATATTTTTTTGAATACAGAAAGCAAGAAAGAGCGCTTTAGTGCATTAAAAAAAAGAAAAAAAAACTTAAGAAATAAAACTGTTCCAACAAGGATTCAAACGTCCGACCTGTAGATCCCAAGCCCGTCACTTTACCACTACGCCACGCCATTTTTTTTCTTTATTGCCTTTTCACAAACGCAAACAAAAAGATCAAATACACGACATGTACATATTCTAAAAACACCAGCCACAGCTCGGCCAGTGTAAGGTGTTTAAAAGGACTTCACAGAAGCCAATTGGTCTAGTACAGGAAGCCATTCCGGGGGTTCACATAGTGCTCTGAACAAGTCGCGTGTGTATATAATGCTCTCAACAAAATAGTGTCTTGCTGAGTGAGCCTGTATATGACAATGCCTGATGTCCATTCTCGTCTTCCATACGCTGTGCATGCAAAGCAGCATTAGCATATCACTCGGCGCTTCCCCTGTTTCTGCACGTGGAAGAAACCGGATTCCAAAAGGGCTTATCGGCAATTCTTTTTTAAGTGTTCTTTGTAGGACGTCCCACAGAAATACGGCGTCATGGCAGTCAATAAAGATATGCTCAATTGATTCTGGCTTATTACAGATTAAGCAGTTTACCGACCAAGGTACAAAAAGACCTTTGCTTTGTAACCATGGCTTTACAGGGAGAGTGTCGGTATGTAATTGAAAAAAGAACGTTTTAGCAGAGGGTCTCACTGGCATTCTTTTAACGCGCTTTAGCACATCGCGCTCAGGACCTAGCCTGTAGGCAGCTCGGTAAACCGGTAATGGTAAAAATACATCGAGAATATCAGAATACAAACGATTTTTCGTGACATCACACAAGTATTCATATTAGAACCTTGCCTTGAGCAGGCGTACAGAAGTAACCACTTCACGCAAATAAGGACTGAGCGGTCCAGCTCCGAAAGAAACAGATGACACGACAAAGTCAGATAGATAATCATACAATCGTGCTTGGATCACAGTTCTCAAAAACACATCAGTTTGGTCCCGCACAAAGAAGAATCTGCTTACCAGCTGCTTGAAAAAACAGGCGTGAGAGCCCTAGCCCACCATTTTTCACCTTGTGAAACAAATTGCACCGGCTTGTGCGCTCCCATTGCGATCCCCAAATAAAGGTCGCAAACACTCGGTGGATTTTTTGAACCGAAGTTCTTGCCATGGCCATCACTTGCAACACGTAGAACACTTTTGCAATTAAAAACATTTTTCTTTATTACCTTGATTTCAACACCACTCAAACGCGTACAAAGTAGGTCATTTGGTGCAGAAAAATATTACATCACTTCGAGAGACTGTACATATTTAAAAGGCACGCAAAGAGGATATCACAGACGCCAAAGTGTCAAGCTCCTCAAACCACTCTGGCGGTTCAATCATGTGCTTGAGGGCATCACTTGTGTACCTAAGACTTTCACTTAGGTGTTCCCTCGCAGACCTTTCATCTACGCGGGCATTCCTGATATCCATGCGCGTTTTCCACACGCTGCTCATACACAAAAGCATTGCCAAGTCAGCCGGCACTCCCCCTGTGTCTGCACACGGTAAGAACCGAATACCGAAAGGACTTAACGGCAGTTCTTTCTTCAGAGTTCGTTTTAGAACATCCCACAAGAAAACTGAGTCATGACAATCCAAAAAGATGTGCTCAATAGTTTCAGGTTTCTTACATATGATGCAGTTAACAGACCATGGAACAAAGAAGCCCTTGCTTTGCAGCCATGGCTTCACAAGGAGAGTGCCCGAATGCAATTGAAAAAATGTTTTCGCTGAAGATCTAACCGGCATTTTTCTAACGCGTTTCAGCACATTGCGTTCAGGTCCTAAGTTATACATCATACGGTAAACAGGATGCGGCAAGAAAACATCAACCAGATCACTATAAAGTTTCTTACGCGTCACTGAAGTCAAAAATTCATTCGAAAAATGCGCTTTCAGTAAAGAAAAGGACATAACAACTTCCCTCAGAAAGCCAATTGGTGTTTGAGTACGTTCATTTGCTGATGAGACAACCCACTCAGGCAAGGAAGAACTCAATCTCACCTGAATAACAGTACGCATAAATATAACACTTTGGTCCCTTAAGAAAAAGAACCTACTAACAATCTGTTTCAAAAACAAATGTGTTAATCCTAGTCCTCCATTCTTCACCGACTGAAACAAGTTACACCGGCTAGTTCTCTCCCAAGTGGATCCCCATATATATACCGCAAACACTCTGTGAAGTTTCTGCACCGAAATCCTTGCCATGCATAACACTTGTAGTACATAATACACCTTTGTAACTAAAAACAAATTGCAAACACTAGCTCTTGAAAACATCGAAAAATTATGCCCGCCCCACTTTTCTGTCTGATCTTTAACTCTTTTTACTTCTTCGATCCAATGCGCGGCACTGTCACGATAATGTTGTAATGGCACCCCAAGATATTTTCCAGGGGTAACGCTCCAGTTCATATTGCAAAAACACTCGGGTACCTGTGGCCAGCTGCCGTGCCATAAACCTAGGCACTTAGTCCAGCTGACAACACTTCCAGTTGCGGCGCAAAAGGAAACAACCTCTTTCATAGTATTATTCACGCTTTCTGTATCACGGCCACGCCATCAGACGGAAATGCTCGGATAATTTGCCATGTCAAAGCCGAGAAACAGTTTGTTTCGCAGAGCTACGTCTCGTACAGACATGGTTGATGCGCTATAGCCCAGCAACTAAAGCTCACGCCTGTACCAGAAAGAAAAAGTTGCTGTCCGTATTCAGCAGTATGCTTGGAAGTGCCACACCATCTATTTTCACTTGCGATTGCTATTTTAACTTCGAAAAAAAGTCCTAAATGAACCGCCGACCCGGGATTGTGCATGGCCTGTTACTGCCGATTTCGATAGCCATTTCTTGTTCTTCACGCAAAGGATATGTACCGTTTCCTTAGTTTAGTGATGCCTTTCAGTCAACACGCCTGTCTAGTCATAGATCTTCGTCAGAGAAGCGCGGGCTAGTGCTGGGAGCCTTCGGCGATAGCACACATACCTGTGTTTTTGACGCGTCACATCTGCGGTCATCGCTTCTTGTGCTGGCACTGTAGACATAAAAAAATTGTTTATTTAAGAACATCGATGCGAAAGCTGAAACATAGAGTGATTTATCCTTGTTAGATTTCTTGATTCCTGCGCCTAGACATGCCCAGAGGAGGGACTCGGCGGATACGCTAGGCCTAAGCTTCGGTGGGGAGCGATCTCGGCGTGGGTAGTTAAAATAGCAATCGCAAGTGAAAATCGATGGTGTGGCACTTCCAAGCATATACTGCTGAATACGGACAGCAACTTTTTCTTTCTGGAACAGGCGTGAGTTTTAGTTGCTGGGCGATAGCGCATCAACCATGTCTGTACGAGACGTATAGCACTGAGGAACAAACTGCTTCTCGGCTTTGACATGGCAAATTATCCGCGCATTTCCGTCTGATGGGGTAGCGTAGTCAGTTGACTTCCGGCCACCGAGCGTGACGGACGTGTACTTCATGGGCTCCCAAGGAGCGGCTTTAGCGGCCCAGCCGGGTCGCGGTATCAGGAGTACTGTAATGCCTGCCCAGGATTATGAAATGGTTGTCCCGCATCTGCCATCAGGTTCGAGTGTTTTGAACACAGTATTTTTGCATGGTGATGTCACCGCCAGGCCTTATCGCGTCGAGCATTCTCGCGACGCCCTAGCGCGTCTGTCATTGCTGCCGGATGTGGTTGCCCTTGGGGCATATCAGATGAACCACCTGTGGGCCGTTACTTTCAACAGCGAAGGAGCGAAGACAAAGATTCTGCAGGCCGAAGCTTTCAATGTGAAAGACCACCGCTGCGTGGTTATTGACCCGACCAACCAAGGCGTCAGTCTGAAGCTGTTTTGGCTGCTCCACGGTGTGCAAGACGACGACGTGCGAGTGGCATTAGCAGCGTTCGGAAAAGAGACTGAAATAACCCGCGATAAATGGAAGGTTAAAGGCTGCGTCGACAAGGCTTCAACAACACGGTCGGTTACACTGAAACTGAAGGTGGGTGTTACCATCGAGGACTTGCCCCATCAGTTGCGTGTTGGTGAGGACGTTGCTCTCGTCCATGTTCCTGGTAGGGCTCCGCTCTGCCATCGGTGCCGTGGAAAAGGACATATACGCCGTGAGTGTCGGGTGCCACGCTGCGGGCTATGCCGGCGTTTCGGCCACGATGAGAGCCAGTGCGTGCGTAGTGCGTAGTAGCGTAGTGCGTACGCTAATGTTACGGGCCAGGCACGAAGTGATGAAGCGGCCGAACACATCATGGATGAAGCAGACGCGGTCGAAGCAACCCACGGAAGTGGGGGAGATGATGCTACCAAGGAGCCAACACCCAAGAAAACCGCACCCGCACCCCTTGCAGATACCAGCCAAGCCGGTAAGGACCAAACCCAGCCGGCCGTCGCATCAAAGCCAGCGTTCCTTCCGGAAAAAGCGGATAGCGTGACTGCTGTAAGCCTGGTTACGACTGGGCAGCAGGGCGACAACCAGGAAGACGCCGATACCGAGATGCCCGCAGCGTCAAGTGTACCAGTGAAGCGGGCTCACGAGGATTCGGATAGTCAGGAACCGAGATTGGTCGGTGAACGCGGCGAGGAGCCTCCGCCGAAGGCACCTTCAACGCGCCGCGGACCGTTCAAGCCCAAACCGAAATTGCCACCGGAACGCAGTACAGTAAACTCTCAGTTGTACGAACGTCAGTTTATCGAATATTTCAGAATAACGAACTTTTTAAAAATCCCCGGCAGTTTTCTTATAGATTCTATGCAAAAATGTTTCACTTAAACGAATTTTGGAACAGTCAATATTTCAGTTTAACGAACTCACTCAGAGGACCAAGGCTTGTTTTTACGATCAGAACCGATGCCCGCCCTCATCAAACTGCCGCTCCTGCGGCAATGTAACGTCGCTGGCGCTACAGCGCCCCTGGGGCAAAGCGGCGGCGCGGAAAACAAACGGCAACGAGGCATGGCCTCCGAGATCGCCCGCACAAAACTTGCAAGCATGTAATCTTGGAGGCCATGAACAAAGTAACATCGCTGGTACTTACAACGCCGCCAGAGCAAAGCGGCGATCTGTCACACGACAAACCACGTGGTGTGTGTTTTTTTCCAACCGGCTAGTCGTGGCACGGTCGTCGTCTCTTTCTTTCGAAGAAGAAGTGAAGAAGACAAAGAAGAGACGAAGAAGAGGCAACTGCCGAGCCAGTTTCAGGCCCTATAACTCTAGCTGAGGTTGTAGGGTACATTGGAAAGTGGAGAGACTTTGTGTCTCAACAGCAAGCTGTTCCAGAAGCAGTGAACAAAAACATTGACTCTTTGGACAGTTTTGTTACTTCCTGTGCTTTAAAAGTACAAGTGCAGAAGAAGATTACAGATTTTTTTTCTAAGTGAGAAAGGCAGCATTATAACTGTTATGAACCTTGTACTCGTTGATATTGTTGCAGGAAGAAAGCAGGCCCACGAGTGTAAAATAATGTATATTTACAACTGAGGTTAATGGCGTTCAGGCAACTGCCAGACTCCGTCTTCCTCTCGTCCAATCCAACTTCTTCCTTCCCTTCACCGTAACATCATGTACAAATTCCATTTCACACATTTCTAACGTTATGGATGCCATGTCTTTTGCTCAATGAATTGCACTTCACACTGTGACTCTGTATGTCATGTCTTATGTTGGTCTAGTGAATATTCAGTTTAGTGAACTTTCAGTTAATTGAACTATTTCCTTCGGTCTCTTGAAGTTCACTCAAGTGAGAGTTCACTGTACTGCGTCTGCTCTCCCTCCACCTTAGCGGAGGCTTCTTTTGCCACAACGGTTGAAGCCCGGTCATTGATCGGGTCAGTCTTAAACTCAAACACCTTAATGGATATGGTTTCACCCTGTTTGATGTGTGAGTAGACTGATCGGCGTCTCCCTTTTCCTTAGATGGCTACCAACCTCACGTCCAGCCTACGTGTTGCTACGCTTAATGTAAGGGGCCTGTCGGCGCGTAGAAGGCAACTGCAACTGAACCGTCTTCTGCTAGAAAACGAAATAGACTTGCTCGCGGTTCAGGAAACTTAAATTGAAGACGAAGAACAAACAGACAGAATGGTAGCGGTCTATCGTAGCAGATACAGCGTTTGCGTATGTCATGCTGTTGGAAGAGCGGGTGGATGCGTTATTTTTTTAAGAAATGGTATTGGGGCTGTTGATACTGTGGTCTCGAGTGAAAGTGGTCGTCTTGTAATGTGTGATTTTGAATCGGATGGAGTGGCTTGGAGAGCTGTGTATGTATACGCTCCGAATGCAATTGCTGAAAGGGAGAGTTTCTTCCGACTGCTTACTGAAAGGCGGATGATCTTGCTTGGTGATTTCAATTGCGTCTGTAGACCAGAGGATAGGACAACAAACCGTTCTTTTCGAGATCGGAGCGCCGAGTTACTTTCCGAAATTGTAGGTGAGCACGACCTTGAAGATGCAGGCTTGATATCGACGCATGAAGGCCGGGCAATGTACACTCACTTTCAGGGAGGCAGTCATGCTAGATTGGACCATATATATGTTCCTGTCGAATGTTCGCTGTTATGTTCTGACTACCAGACGATCTATGTCTCTTTTAGTGATCACTGTCTAGTCATGGTTACAATCGGTACGAAGAGAATAGCTGCGAAATTTAATTGGGACTTGTGGAAGTTTAATGATAAATTACTGGAAGATGAAGAGTACGTGACTAAAGTGAAGGATTATATAGCGAACATGCTGCGATGTAACTCCGGAAGTATTATCCAAGTATGGGAGCAGTCCAAATGGGATATTAAAATAGCCCCTATTGATAGATCATGTGCGCTTCGGCGAAAAGAAAAACAACGAGTTAAAGAGCTGCAGAGTGCCCTAGATTTTATGCTAAGTACGGAGTGCTACGAGCCGGGATTGTTCACAAAAGAAATTAAAGAGACTAAAACTAAGCTCGAGGAAATAGACGGAGAAATGTACCGGGGCGCAGTGATAAGGGCGCGTAACGAAAAACTGTGGTCCCGAGAGACTCCTACCAAACGCGCGCTCAGTGATGAAAAAAGGCACGCCCTGTCGAAGGAGATAACGGAAATATGCTATCAAAACGAAATCACAAATCGAAGAGAAATAATCAAGCAGGCATTCGTCGAACAGATATATTCACAGATATATTCAGCCTTAATACTCCGAACACTGACTACTTTAGAACAGAATTCCTATCGCTGATGCCGAGATTAGAGGATGACCTTGCGCATGCTCTAGAAGCCAGTATTACGGCTGAGGAAATTGAATCAGCGGTTCTGGAGCTTAGTTCAAACAAGTCGCCTGGGTCAGATGGTCTCGGTGCATCACTATATAAAGCCTTTAGAACAGAAATGGCAGTCGCACTCGAAAGGTTGATTAGCGAATTCTATGAAATGAAAGCAAGCCCTCCGTCCTTCCGAGTGTCCCACGTAGTACTAATTCCTAAAACGAATGATCCGATTAAGTTACAGTCTGTTGAATCATACCGTCCCATCAGTCTAACAAACGTGGACTATAAGATATTCATGAAGATTTTAGCTCGACGCCTTCAAAGTGTCATTAAGTCACTTGTAGGGCCACATCAGACATGCGGCATAAAAGGCAGGTCAATCTTTACCAATGTTCACACAGCTAGAACTGTCCTTGAATGCTGTGACGGAATGTATGGGCGCGTGGCCATGTTGCAATTAGATCTGCACAAGGCGTTCGATAAAGTCGTACACGAAGTTCTGTTCTCGATCCTAGACCATATCAATGTTGGAACTGTTATTACAGAAGGTGTTCAAATGATGTACAATGGTTGTATAGCGAAGCTGATAATTAATAGTCAGTTAAGTGATGGTATTCCTGTGCAGTCGTCTGTGAGACAGGGCTGCCCTTTATCCCCCCTGCTTTTCGCTCTCTACCTCGAGCCCTTTTGTTTGCGGCTGCTGAAGAGCCCAAACATCCGGGGTTACACTTTTCATAAAACTGAAGTTCGAGTTTTAGCATATGCTGATGATGTAGCAGTGTTTTGTACGGACCATGACAGTGTTAAAGCAGTTGTACAAGAGGCTGTAAAATTTTGTACTGCAAGTGGAAGTGCTATTAACTGGAACAAGTGTCTTGGTTTTTGGCATGGGAATTGGCAATACAAGCCTGAGACTTTTTGTAACATGCAATGGGCGGTAACTCCAGGCACCTATAGGTGCCCCCTCGAACATTATCGAGATAGCAAAGAATATTGGGACAATGAAGTAGTGCGAATGAAAACCAAGACCGGCAAATGGGGAGGGCATAATTTTTCAATGTTTGCAAGAGCCACCGTGTGTAATTTGTTTTTAGTCGCTAAAATCTTTTATGTGATGCAAGCGTTATGTCTGACGAGGATGTCTGTGCAAAAGCTGCATAGAGTATTTGCGATGTTTATTTGGGCCTCAACATGGGAACGTACAAGTCGTAGTAATCTGTTCCATAGAGTGTTGAATGGGGGGCTGGGGTTGTCACATTTGTTCCTCAAACAGATTGTAAGCAGGTTTCTTTTTTTGCGTGACCAAAAGGATGCTTTTCTCAGAACAATGATTCAAGCTAGACTGCGCGATTCTTTGCCTGATTATGTAGTGTCGTCCATGTATACGGGGCCAATGCCTTTAAGTGCTTTTTTGCGTGAAGTGGTCGCGTCTTTCCGAATACTAAAAGCAAGATTTTCTAGTGAATATCTGGCCGCTGTTACTAGTAAGAAGTTGTACAAAGATCTTGTTGATGTATTCTTGCCTGTACCGTTGTATCGTACATTATTTGTTTTAGGTTCAGAACGAGATGTTCTTAAGAGAGTTAAACGAATGCCGGTAAGAGCTTCTGTTAAATCTTTCTTTTTTCAACTACACGCAGGCACTCTCCCAGTGAAACCGTGGCTGCAAAGCAAAGGCATTTTTGTACCTTGGTCTGTGAATTGCTTTATATGCAAAAAACCGGAGACGATTGAGCATATCTTTTTGGACTGTCATGACGCAGTGTTTTTGTGGGATATTCTAAAACGTAGCCTTAAAAAGGAATTGCCGTTAAGTGCTTTCGGGATACGCTTCCTGCCATGCGCGGAACCAGAGGGAGTGCCTGTCGATCTGTTAATGCTTCTGTGCATGCACAATGTGTGGCGAACGCGTATGGATATTAGGCAAGAGCGCATTGTTCAGACCCCAGCACATGAATACTTCATTGAAAGTGTGTTATATATACGCGAATTTTTCTGTGCACAGAGTAATCCTCCTGATTGGCTAAGTGCTTTGGACAAAGTGACTAGCCTACATCGTTCTTATCTCACCACACTGATCCGGCATTGACTAGTTGTCTTTTATGGCCATGTAATACTCACATTGTATTTTCTTTTGCCAAGCCGGTAATAATAAAAAAAAATGGGGTGGCGTAGTGGTAAAGTGACGGGCTTGGGATCTGTAGGTCGGACGTTCGAATCCTTGTCGGAGCAGTTTTATTTTTTGCGTTTTTTTATTGCACTAAAGCGCTCTTTCTTGCTTTCTGTATTCAAAAAAATATATACGGTGCCCAGGCACCGCATATTTAACGCGCTAGAGCTGTTTTCCGCACGAGTAGACAGTGCCTCCCAGTACGCCGCGCCTTCCCAACGCCTTCCCATAGCCCCAGCGTCCAGCGCGCTGCACTGGGTCCCAGTGGCACTGGGTTTTGCTATAGGGACCGTACTATTAACACCACCCGCAGCGTTGTCTCGGGCGATGGTTTGCTTGAGCTGACTGAGTCTGAAATCTTGGAGGGCTTCAGTGAGCAAAATGTTATTAATGTCAAAAGAATTAAGATGAGGCGGGACGGCAAAGAAATCGAGACCAAGCACCTGATACTCACCTTCAGCTCAAGTGTCCTGCCCGAGTCTATCGAGGCCTGGTACTTCAAGTAAAGCCCCTCCGCACACGTTTCCGCCGGCCGTGGCGCGTGGATGGAGGGGCATTAACTTCAAGCTTGGCGTTAGGCCATACGCGCCAAATCCCATCCGATGTTTTAAATGCCAGCGTTTCGGCCACAGGTCACAGAGCTGCCGAGGCGGCCAAACTTGTGCGAAATGAAGTGCCCATGAACACACCTCTGAATCTTGTGATAAATCTCTCCGCTGTGTAAACTGTGACGGCGAGGACGCCGCGTACCCACGGTCGTTCCCATCCCGGAAAAAATAAAAATAAGTTGTGACAATAAAAGTAAAAGAGAATATTTCATTCAAAGAAGCACGCAGGCAGGTATCCTACCTGCCAAAGGACAGCTTTTCCGAAGTGGCGTGTAATGGGACAGAGCCACAACGGTCCCCGGCGGCTGTCCGACCCACGCGCAGTGAGGTGGCAGTTAACACCCCCCCCCCCCCCCCCCCACCGCTCCCCGCCCCGGCGGCTGCAGCTAGCGCTGCTCCGCCGCCCCAGCAGAAGGGACCATTGACCTCCGGGCCGGTGGCCTCAAAAATCTCGTCTGCCGAGATGAGGCCTTCATGTCAAACGCAGCACTCGCAACAGCGCGTGTCCAGCACCTCGCAAGAGGCGATGGACACAACAACCAGCCAGACGGCTCCATCAGCGCCTAAGGAGCGGCGAGACATTCGCGATCGCTCCGGGGAAAAAAAAAATAATAATAATAAAAAAATAAAAAGCTCGCGTCACGGCGCCTGGAAAGTGCCCGTGAGCTAGTCCTCGTCTCTTAAACGCACAGCACACAACACATTTATCACAATGGAGACACAGATACTACAGTGGAATGTCAGAGAACTTCTTGATAACCTCGACGACATTACAGAACTACTACACAAGCACAATCCAAAGTTGATGTGTGTTCAAGAGACACATCTGAAATCTACGAACACTAATTTCTGTCGTAATTACCCCATCTTCCGGAAAGACCGCGACAAGGCTAACGCCTCTGGCGGTGCAGCAATAGCGCAGCAGACAAGTCTGTCGCTTGCCGACCCGTCGCCCTTCAGAAGCCCCTTGAGGCAGTGTCAATTCAGGCCATTCTTTCTAATAAATTGGTAGCTTATGTTCCATATATATACCCCCGAACCATCATCTCGAAAAAAACAGACTTTTATAACCTCATTGATCAGCTTCCCGAGCCTTACATTCTCGCGGGAGATTTTAACGCTCACAACACGATGTGGGGAGACTCGCGATGCGACGTGAGAGGTCGACTCATTGAAAACTTCGTTTTAATATTCGGTGCATGCCTCTTCAATAAGAGGGAACCAACGCATTATAATGTTCACCATAATTCATTCTCGTCAATAGACCTGTTGATCGGCACCGCTTCAAACTTCCCTGATTTAGAATGGCGTGTAATTAAAAATCTATTTGGAAGTGATCACTTCCCAGTAACGCCAAACTTAGTAACCCAACATAACTCCCCTCCGCATGTCCCTCGCTGGAAACTAGACAAGGCTTATTGGAAATGTTTTAAGCAATCCACGTACATATAACGAGATTTTATTAGTAATTTTAGTATAGATCACGCCGCATCATATTTTACCGCTCTTATTATTGACGCAGCAGAAAAGTTCATCCCTCAAACAAAAGCCCGTTCACGTGGAAGATGAGTTCCGTGGTGGAACGATGACTGCAGACAAGCTCGGAAAAAGCAAAACAAAGCATGAGACATTCTGTGACGATACCCAACTGCAGAAAACCTTTTCCAATTCAAGCAGTCTAAGTCGCAGGGTAGGCGCACCCTACGACAGGCTAGGAGAGCAAGCTGGGAGTAGTTTCTATCGGGAGTCAATTCGTATACCCAGGAGACAAAAGGGTGGAATGCGCTCAGAAGGCTAAAGAGGCAGGAACTACATCCGCTGCTCTTGGTAAATAATCAACGAAATAGGTTGGAAGACCAGGCAGACGCTCTTGAAACACACACAGACATTCATTAAACACAAAGAAATAGAAGAACGCAAGACACTGGACCGCAAATGCCTAATAGAAACTATTTACATAACCGTCCTTTCAGCATTGCTGAGCTTAGAGCAGCATTGAACATCTGCAAAAGCTCTGCGCCGGGGGAGACAGGATCATGTATGACATGATTAAGAACATGCATACGGACACACAAATTACATTGCTCGCCATTTTCAATAACATTTGGGCATGGAAATAAGCTATCGTTGTCGCAGTCTTGAAGCAGGGTAAAGACCCACCCTTGGTAAGAAGCTACCGGCCAATAGCGCTTACAACCTGCCTGTGTAAGCTTTTCGAAAAAAAAAAGATAAATCGCCGTCTTTTTCATTTCTTAGAATCAAGCAACATACTTTGATCCCTACCAATGTGGTTTTAGAGGAGGCAGATCCACAACCATCTTGTGCGCATTGAGGCAAACATCCGCGATGCAGTTGCCCATAAACAATACTTCTTGTCAGTTTTTCTGGATATGGAAAAGGCCTATGCCACCACATGGCGCTACGGTATTATTAGATACTTATCAGGAATTGGCATTCGTGGCACCATGCTCAGCCTAATTGAAAGCTATCTCACACACCGCACTTTCCGTGTTAGAATTGGTAATGCCGTGTCTAGGTCGTTTACACAAGAAACTGGGGTACCGCGTACTTAGCTGCACCATTTTTATTTTTTTATTGTTAAAATGAATTCTTTACGTCCCTGGGTTCCACAAAGTATGTTTTATTCAGCATGTGTCGATGATGTGCAGATTGGGTTTAAATCGTGTAACATCGCAGTCTGCGAACGACACGTTCACTTTGAGTTCAACGAAGTCTCGACATGGGCAAATCAGAACGGCTTTAAGCTGAATCCCCAAAAGAGCTCCTGCATCCTCTTTACAAGGAAGAGGGGCCTTGTCCGAGAGCCCAATATCTAGCTACATGGTGAACGCTTGCCCTTGAATACACATCACAAGTTTCTTGGTGTCATACTTTACTTTAAACTGACATTTTTCCCACACGTGAAGTACTTGAAAGCCAAATATTTAAAAACAATCACCATTCTTAAAATTCTTACGCACAAGAAATCGGGCAGTGACAGGGGCTGTTTAATAAACCTGTACAGGAGTCTTATACGGTCACGTTTGGACTATGGTTGCGCGCTGTATCACTGCCGCTCCAAGTGCAATAAAGATTTTGGATCCCATTCACCACTTAGGTATTCGCCTGGCCACATGCATCTTCAGAACAAGTCCTATACAGAGTTTATACGTAGAATCCAATGAGGGGTCACTCCACCTGCAAAGAACCATATTGGCGGCGAGGAGTTACGGAGTCGCCATCTATCGGAAGCGCCTCGATGGCGTAGTATGAGGATCACGCGGCGCGCTCCTCATAGGTTTTGCTGTCAGCGCTCACTGAATTCACCACGCGCGAGCTTTCCCGGACATTTCTGTAAGTACTTTCGAAACGAGGGAAGTTTTTTACTGTCTAAGTAATATTCTTTGGCAAACTGAAAGCACAGAATCGTTTAGAGACGCTATCTCTTTACCGAATACGTACAGTGAACGCCACTGTGCACGGTCGCCGCGATGGAGTCTCCCGAACCGGCTTTTTGCGTGAAAGGTAGGTAAACGCTGAAACTATGTGAAATATGTTCTTGTAGTGTTTGTATAACTAAATGGAGCGTAATAGAATGAAGCCTCAATGCAGCGATCGCACAGATTCGCAGCGACCGACTGCACGTCTGCATGCTTGTCCACGCAGTTTCGCTTTCGCCGCGTGCGCGTTTTCGCACCGTGCCATGAGCTTTAGGCCGCAGAATATGAGCATTTGACAGTATACAAGCAACCATTGTTGCGTGGGCGCTATCAGAGCTGTCCAAAAATAAGTTCATTGTAGAGACTTCGACGCCTACGGGGACTGTGATGTGCCGTCGCGACGATTCAATATTTTTTTTTCTTCTAAATTCTTGGACGTTTGCATATTATTTCTCGAGTTGCGTCGCAGTGTATGTTTATAAGTGTTCTCAGCGTGCGATTCCCGCTGCTTCTTTTTTGTAATCCAGTGCATTAATTCATAACACGTACAAACGTGACCATATGCCATGCCTTTTTTAAATGTGCGTCTTATCGCCCCCTTTCCATTCCAGTGAACTTGCCAGTATCTATAGCATCGACAAGTTTATAGACCAAACCGTCATGACTTTAGTCGGGCAGCGGACTCGGGCGAAGCGTCTCAGTGCGCGTTTTCCGAAGATCGCAGACCCGGCGCCGTCGCAGAAATCTTCGCGTCTGTGCTTGCTGCATACCCGAGTTGTAGCCGATGACTGTTTGCCGGTTTTATGTTTCGCTAGCCAAGCTTCACGCAGCTTCTTGTCCTGCGGCTACGTGCGAATAAGGCTGACACCGGGCTCCATTGCGTACGTCCGGCACTGCGGCACCGAGCAGTAGCCTACCATGTTGCGCGCCTTCAAAAGCAGCCACTGCCTATCCTAGTGCTTTCAAATGTTGTAAAGGAGACACTCGAAGCGGGAAAATCTCGCCACTAAATGAGGACCGCAGCGTACGAGGGAATTTAAACGTTTTCAGCTCGCTTCGGCGCTCCCGAAGCAGCCGACGCGGCCGCTATGTCCACGTGATCCCTAATAGCACGTCACGCCGACGGTGGCGCCAGCATTTCCAGTGGTGGAGCTCGAGGCCAATATAAGCTTCGCATAATTCCTCAAAGTACAATCTAATTTTGAACATCCTTTCTATGAAACTATTAACAATTTCACGTCAGCCGCGCTATTTCAAAACCGACCTTCATTGAGAAAACCTTTCTCACTAGACGTGAGGAAATTGAGCGAGGAAATAAACATGTGCATCCACTGATGGCTCCAACGAGGCTGTTGCCACCGTGGCTGTGGCAACTGATAGAATGCCACATGTCCTTTGTCGAAGTTACAAAGCATCAGAGATGCACATCCGTATGCACTTTCTGGGACTCCAGCTGAAGTACTCCTATCCAGAATTTTATACCGACGCATCAAAGTCACCTAATGGCGTATCCTACGCGGCAGTCGGGCCAACCTTCTCGGAATGCAATATTCTGCACGCATATACAAGCATCCTTACGGCAGAAGCTTACGCATTACTCTCAGCTGTAAAACACATAAAGGCATTAAAACTAGAAAAACCTGTCATATTTACAAACTCTCTCAGCGTAGTGAGAGCTTTAGTGTCTTTGCGGAAACATAAAAATACAGTAGTCCTCTATTCATGTCTGTGCACTATGTATGCATCCAATTAACATATCGCCAGGCCAGAGGCATAGAGGACATATCATACTGACCGCAAATAAAGACGGGGACAACGGAAAAGAACACAAAAACGACACGGGCGGTAAGGAGATAAAGATTCTGGTGAGACGCCAGGACCAGACTGCACGCGAAATGATGGAGGCATATCACATACAAAAGAAAGGCCAAGACTGTGTTAGTGACACTTCCATTAGGTTGTTTCAATCCGAGATAGATTTCTTTTATAATTGGTTGCCCCTCTAGGCTGATGAGTGTTCTTGTTTGCTGCGTCCTGCGCATTCTATTTGTCAATAGAGAGTTTTAGAATAGGGGCCCCAATATTTTGGGGCCCCAAAGAGCTTTGCGGGTGTTAGCGTTGGGGCACGCAGGAGTGAAGAGTTTTAGAATAGGGCTTTCCGTCTGCGGATAGCGTCTTGCGCTGACAGCGCCACTACGGCGTCTAAGAAAAACGATTAAAAATAATTAAATAAAATATACCATTTTATGATTATAATAGTAATTTTGACTTGCGTGTACTCGCGTTTAATTAGAATGTAGAGGTTATTCTTCAAGCAGCAAACAATTAGTTGTGCTTAGTTTTGAGCAACAAAACCAACTTTACGTGCCTTCACCAGCCAAGCTTAGGCCTACGAGCCATAAATCCACAATCGAATTCGGAATCAGCGGCGTCTAATGAATCAATCTTCATAACACACGCTAGTAGAGAGAAAGCGATAACTGCAGTCACTTCTCCTAGCTTGCGAACTTCACGCGTTACCGCGAATCGAACCCAGTTTGGTGCTAGGTTAGAGCCGTCGCTTCGATGGGTGCCGCCATGTTTGTTGACGCAAAGCTTTTGGGAACGCTATTTGAGCTCCCGCTAAATCGGTGAAATAGCGTTCCCAACGCAAAACCCAAACGCAGTTTGCGTCTCGCGCATGCGCAGTAGCTTCGACGCTATTTCTTTGGGGCCCCTATTCTAAATCTCTCTAATATATGCCCACGGGTTGCCGTGAATAAATCAGTTGAAAGTTACCGCCCGTGTCTTTTTTGTGTTCTCTTCCGCTGTCCCTGTCTTTATTTGCGGTCAATATGATATGCAGTAAACACCAACTAGGCCAAACTGAAGTTCTTCTGAAGCATAGTCGTATAGTGGGCAATATACTTGCAATGAGAAGTTGATTTGCTCGCTGTCCGCCAAATGGCGCAACCTGTCGGATCAGCAGCTTGGCTCCCGGCTGCAAAATCTGTACTCGTAGCCGAAAGGAGTTTCTGCTTCATTCTACAAAATGCAGGCAAGCACCGAGGTTTAAATACATCTCAAACAGACTACAATATGTTACCCTGCGAGCGATGTTTGCTCTCGATTAGACGAGTAGTTTGTGGACAGGAATTTTTTTATGTCCACCGGCCAAATACGGAAGACGCTGTATAGCTCGCGTCGCCGGACATATGTAGTAATACCAGAGTTAGTTGTATCAACTGTATGCCTAATACGCTTTGTTACCGGTAGCTTAAAGGAATCGGTCTAGAGGACGTTATCAGCACGTTTGTTCGTACCACGTCTAATCCTATCCCCCTACACACACCCTTTTTTTTTCTATATGTATACATATCCCTTCGCATGACGGATTGACCAGCTCAAGTTGTCAACTTGTCAGTAAAAGATAACCGTCATAGGTATTACCGTAATAAGCACAATTCCACGATGAGATTGTTTACTTTATTTATTATAACACTGAGAGCTGCAGGTAAAACCTCATTTTGTATTTGTCAGAGAAGCATATGACTTTTGCATATGTAGATATCACAAGCTTAATCCAGTGTGCCACACACAAAGCAGGTGCTACAACATGAACTGTGTGGGGATGCGCGACTCTCACGCGTCCTATGATATGTTGTTTTCCCCGCATGTCTTACGTCGCCTGTAATTCGTATTTTACGCGCAGCTTAGTGTCGGCGGCAGTCGGTCTGGTTGCAGCGCATTACGAGAGACGGCGCTTCCAGCTCCACCTAAGTAACATCTAACCACCTAACGGCGGGGTCGGTAAGGGGCGACAGGGAGTAGGCTCTTCCTCTTTGGCTCCGGATCGGAAAGCAGCGCGGACGTTCCGCGCGTGCGCCGATCCATGCTTCTGCGACACCGTCTCGCGAGGCCTACACCGGAATGGACAAACACGATCGTTCGAACGCGCCACCGTTCGCGTGACCGTACACGTGAACAACCAGGCATTAGTACCCAGCATGGGGCGAACGTATTCGCCCGCTATACGGTCGCGGTGAGTCGGACTTCCTCGATTTGTCGCGCGCCCATTGGTATGTTTTGTGGATAGCAACTCGGCTAGCAGGCATTTGTCTATGAAAGGTGCAATAAATGCCCTTGTGATTGTTTACACTACTGTGTCGTCGTTCCTTTGTCCCAAGAGCACGGGTTAGACCCCCACAACCGCAGCATTGAGAGCCACGCAACACATCCATAATTAAAGGTGAAAAACATAGAGGGAAGCTTGAAAATACGTTCTGTAGTGCTGCAAAGCATAACATATATGTGTACACTCAATATTAAGGGTTTCGGGAATGATGCCGAAATTATCCTATTAGGTGACATGAATGCCCACACACAGGATCTAGATGGCTACACCGACAACAACGGGAAGCCAATGCTAGGTCTTTGTGAGCAACATTACCTCATTATCGTGAATACAGGGCCTAAGTGTGAAGGGCAGATCACGTGGGAAGTGGGAAACCGGCAATCGACCATTGATTACTGTCTGATGACAGAAGGGATTCATAAGTTGAGAGAAATGGCCATTGGTGAGGAAGGGTATAGCAGCATAGGGGGTGACCATAAACGCATCATTTTGAAAATAGGATATGTAGTTGGGAAAGAGAGCAAGGAGTGCAAAATGGCCAGTCCAAATTTGAACGCTGAACAAATATACTCACAAGAGTCGAGGAAAAACTTGACAAATGGCCAAGAGTGGGAATATACTGAGCTTCAAAGTGTAATAATGACAGAAATACGGAAAGAGAAAAAAACATATTCGTTGGAAAGGAAAAAAGAAACCGAAAAGCTGGTGGAATAGGGTGAAACGAGAAGCAATCGCGAACGACAGAAAGCATCCCGATAGCACAGGCAGGTAAAGGAGGCGCAGTTGCCGCAGGATGAAGTAGCCAGTAAATGGGAAATATACCGGAAGAAAAAGTCTATGGTTCAAATACTGGTGTAACCAAAGATAAAAGGTGAAAGTGAACGTTGGTTGTCAGAAATACGTGAGAGAAAGAAGGCTGCACCTAGAATATTTTGGAACCACATAAAATTATTAGGCAGGAAGTCAACAGCAATACAACATATCCTAGACGAGCATGGAAACAAACTGGAAGGTGTTAGGGTTGGCGTCTGACACCACGTGGCGACAGGTCATTCACCCGACCTTCCCTGAACAAGAGCCCACGTGTACCGGAGGGGTCGTTCACCCGACCGGATTCGTCGCTGAGAGGATCGACCTCTCCTCCCGTGTTTGGTATTGCAGGAGGAGGGGCCCTCTCTCCGTGCCTGTCACGTGTCATCGATGGAAGCAAGATCCCGCCCACACTTGTAGAGAGCTATTTAAGGGGCTCCGAAATGTACTTTGATATACTTCTTACTTGAGACTTTACTTCATGCTTTTATTATTTTCTTTCAACTACCTTTGAATAAACAGTGCAAGTTTCGCACTAGCAAATCGTCTCGCCCCTGCTTGGTCGCCATGATCTACCGGATGCCTGCAGCCCGCCGACAACGCCACGCTACCCAATAAGTAATGTCGGTCGAGCTTCGTTAGGCAGGCGCCGCTACTTCTCGGCAGCAGTACGGTACGCTACCCTGGAGTACGCAACAAAGGGGAAGCGGCAATAAACTACAGCCGAACCTTTCCAAGGAAATGACGAGGTTGTATTCTAAGAAAAAAAGGGCATGAAAGAGAACCAGATGGAAAAGGAGCTGGTGCTGACAAATTTCAACTGGAAGAAAGCCGAAGAGAAAATTCGTAAGCGCTCAGCCACAGGGCTAGACGAGGTTTCCGTTAGGCTGATTAACGAACTAGGACCAAAAAGTAAGGAAGCTCTGGTGAAAGCACTATAAAAAACTTTGAATGATGCTAAACATCTTCTGTTCAGCATAAAGGTGGAAAAATTATCGATGACGCGCCCTGGGCAGCCAATCGGATAGCTTGCGCTACTGACGTCAATTGAATGATTTACGTCATGTGGGTATGAGTGGCTGAAAATTCCGCCGAGCAGCGTGCTGCGATTGGCAGCGATGTACATTTTTTTAAAACCTTGTAATAAATTGCACGCTTTACGAGGAGCACTTAGGTTTAATGATCAGAAGGACTTACTCTAACGAGTCAGTACGTTTGTAGAAAATCGTCAAAATCGTTTCAGGGTCCCATTAAGTCAAGCAAACGTGATAGATTAGTGATTGAGAATCTCTGAAGGGTCTTAATAATCGATAAACTGAGGTAAATGCAGGACATGATCAGAGACTCCTCGGGACATTCAAGCACTTGCCCGATCCCGAAAGCACTTCTGTTTCAACTATTCGTTGCAGTAAGCATCCTCGTATTATATTATAAGATGAAATAAAATGCTACTTGTCTAGTTCCATTTCATGATCAGTAAAAACAACTCATTGAAATTACCGTTGACAACGACGCGGGCGGTCGGAAGGTTTCGTTTTCACTCGACTCTGCGCCGCCCACTCTGTTGCGTTTCAGTACTTTCCTGATCGCGTAGTGCTGCGCTAGGTTTGCTGGCTCGTGAAACTCGCACAAACTGCAAGTAGCAGAGAACTCCACTTCCATGTGATTTCGCGGGATGTCCGAACGGTCTACGCCACTCGACCAAAAAAGCAGCTGCAGCGGCGAATCCACCACTCTGTCTTGGCTCGGTACTGTTAGGGTTGGCGTCTGACACCATGTGGCGAGAGGTCATTCACCCCACCTCCTGAGCCGGAGCCCACGGACGCCGGAGAGGTCATTAACCCTACTCCTGAGCCGGAGCCCACGGGCGACTTCTTCCCCTCCTCTCATGGTCGTGGCATCGTGTGCTTACCTCATCCCCTTCACCTTCTCTTGGCCGGACCCCACGGCGCCGGAGAGGTCATTCACTCTACCTCCTGAGCCGGAGCCCAGGGGCGACCTCTCTCCGTGCCTGTCACGTGCCATTCGACGGAAGCAAGATCCCGCCCACACTTGTAGAGAGCCTATTTAAGGGGCTCCGAAATGTACTTTGAGACTTCATACTTGAGACTTCTTACTTCATGCTTTTCTTATTTTCTTTCAACTACCTTTGAATAAACAGCGCAAGTTTCGCACTAGCAAATCGTCTCGCCCCTGCTTGGTCGCCATGATCTACCGGATGCCTGCAGCCCGCCGACAACACAACGCTACCCAATAAGAAATGTCGGTCGAGCTTCGATAGGCAGGCGCAGCTACTTCTCGGCAGCAGTACGGTACGCTACCCTGGAGTACGCAACAGTACCACCACGGCCGCTTGATCCAAAAGCACAAGCTGCGGCCCGCTGCGTCGTGCCTGAACGGCGTCTCGGGCCTAGTTCTCCGTGCGCCCGCTGCGGCGCCACCGCTCGGGGATGGCTGCTGATAGAGAGCGCCTTCACAGCTGCGTCGGCACGCGCGATCTCCACTCCAGTCAAGGCGTAAATAATGCGTTTTATATTTGGAAATTGCAGACAAAATCTTTTAAGTCGTCGATGGAAGTGCTGATTACGCCACAAACGCCAACAGATTGTCACAGGGGTGGAAATCTGTTCTAGAATACGCCTGAACGCTATCCGTGACCGTTGCCCGTACGATGCACGACTGGTTGGTGCATTTCCATCGAGAGGTTCTGCTTGAAGCAATCTATCAGTACTTTTATTCACTTCTCGTGAACACGTACGCAAAGTAAAAACTTTACATAGGGAGAACTTGTACGAGTTTCCCAAGTAATTCAAACTAACTTAGATGAAATAAAAACGCTTATCATTGCAAATAATCATCAGAGATTGTTTCTCATGAAAACGAAGCATATTGAGTGATGCTAGAGGTTATCTAAGGAGTGCGTCCCTTTTAACGAAGCTTCAAACGGCCTCTGCTTCGAACATGCTCATGCCCTTTATTTGAGCATGCTTTCCATAAAACACATTCCCGCAGTATTTTTTCATTGTAGGCAGGTTTTTTTCCCCTGAAGTGGCCACTTGGTTGCTGATAAAAACAGCAGCTTTGTCTCCTTTTTACGCTCTTTGTAATACCTGAACAAAGGACTGAATTTCGTTCTTGTTTTCATAAACTAAGAGGCGGTTTTTCATTTCGTCCCTTTCGGACTGCAATTTTTCAACTCTTCTCCTTGACGGGCAACTTTTCTTTTTAATCTCTTGATTGCTTGCTTTGACTGTTCTAGGACATCCACAATATCTAATGCAGTTTGGCAGGCCTGTTCAACAGAAAAACTACGTTCAGAGCATGATTCTAAGGCAGTCTCTGGAACTAGAGCTTCCACCTCGTCGCTGAGAAACTGCAAGGCACTTTCGATGTTGGGGCTTTCTCCTGAGCTGCCGCAATTATCGCTTGCCTCAACTACTGTGTGATCAGTAAAGTTTCCTCGATGGCATTTTTTGGGCTGCACATTCTCTTTTTGCAGGTACTGTGGATATTTGCAAAACACGGTCGGTACCGTATTCGGATACAGGAGCCTAAGTTCCGTGTTCGTTTTATAGTCACTTTGTGCAAAGTGCAGGGAACATACCAGAGATCTATCGCTCAGTTCCCACTTGCTTCCTTTTCCCGACACTCCTTGGCGAGAGATATTTTTAGCCACGCTTCTCGACGCTCCAAGTCGCATGGGAACTCGTGATATTTCACAGTCGGGTCCTTTTTGGCATTTGTGTCGCAGAGTGGCACACAACAGCTGCGCGTCATCGCGCCACATGAACGAGGCTGGCTACGGCACACACGCACACCGAAAAGCCTTAACAAAGCACAGCAAGCGCAGGCAAACTTGCTCATACACGCGCACGCGAAAAAGCACAAGATTAATGCATATCGCACGAGGCAAACACGTTCTGACGCGAACCAACTTGCTCACACACACGAACGCGAAAAAGCACGAGATTAGTGCGTAGAGCATGAGGCAAACACGTTTTGACGCGAGAACCAACGCCCGCTTAGCCCCGGCGCGAAGTCGCGAAAGCATCCCCGACCGGTGGAGCCCTCACCAAGAAAAGCAGTCGCAACTGTAAACTCGGCCGAGACGCGCCCGCCTATTGTCCGCGGCGCGACGTAGCTGGCCGCACCTTGCTTTGCATCGAGCGGCCGTGGTACCACCGTCTGTCGGGCGTCGTTTTACTCACCGACGGCAGCAAAGGGTGATGATGGCGTATGCAACGTCACCACTTCCCCGGTTGGGTAGCGGGAGATTTGAATTTCGAAAACAGGCATTCGGACCCTTCGGATGCAATTTGTCTCGTAAAATAAGTCCTTTCTTGGCACGAAACAAGCTTTGCCAGGTTTTAGGAATGGTATTTATACAGTCCACGTCGACTTATTTGCCTGTAGTGTCCCTTTAAACATATTTTATGACTTGCTTTAGATTCGCCAGTACAATTACGGTTGCACTGATCGACCTGCCCAGCAATTATTTATTACTCAAGGGAAACCTGCAAATAAAAAAACACTTCTTCGCATGCAAAAACATGCTCTACTGTGACGCTTCACAAACGATTGTGATGCATCACGAGAGCTGTCTACTCGCGTGATGTTCTAAACAAGAAGACACATTCGTTTACTTGCATGTGAAGGTAAATGCCAGAGCCCTTCGAGGCTTGGGTGTGGCACAAAAGGCACGAAGGTGCCATTGCGTCCGATGTCGTGCGATCACATGTCAAACCTAAACTGTACGAAACAGATTCCAAACCGAAATTCGCGCCATGCTTTATCGAATGAATGCGCACATCGTGATTTACATAAATTACGCTCGTAGCATGCGCTTTCTGTAAACTTAATATTCACAAATCACCTTCATAAACCCATCAGGTATGCATTTTTAATGACAAAGCGTAAGCCCTTTCAATAGTAATTGCGCTGGCCATATTGACAAGTAGCAACAGGGCGGCGCCCTAGCGGTTCCCCTGTTTTGGCCAGCTTTTCCTCCCAGCCATAGCCATTCCCAGCATTGCCGGGAATGGCTATGGCCGGGCCGCGTACGGCTCGCACGCTTCAGGCAAGACGCGACTCCGGTGGCCGTCACTACGACTTTCCATACTGCGTTGCGGCCACCACTGACGGTGCGCGCATTTCAGCAGCTGACATGTAGCATTTAGGAGGACATTTTCGAAACATATTTCATAACATTGAAGCCGCTAAAATGTCGCAAATTGTTCTGTCACGTCGCTAAAAAATTGGTGGTCGCAAAATAGAAAAATTCGTCGCTAAACCTAGCGACAAAATCACTAAAATGTCAACAGTGTTGATGTGTGTCAATGGAGTTTCCCCCTTCAGTCAATTCCTTATGACGATCAGCGTGTAACAATAAGACGAAGGGCATGGACTCAGTGTCTCCCTGTATTTTTCGTCTTATTGTTACGCACTTGTCGATATGATGATGAACCAACTCACCCTAAGCTACAGCTCACCGAATCCCTAAATTCCTTCACGTTGTTCTGAGCCAAGGTGCTTAGGGGTAGCCCACACTGATACGAAAAAAAAAAAAGTCTGCTGCTCCATGGGTCGACTTAAATGGACCCAAAAAATCACATTCCGCCGAAATCTTTCGTTGGAGCTGGAGGTGCTACTCCAGCGCATTTTCTTGCGACCGATGCAGCACTCTTGCCAAGAGCGCTCCCAATGTGACGTCACGGCGCCATACATAACTAGCATCACTAATGCCAGGCGTATTGCGAATGACCGCGCAGGAGCCCTCCGGTATAATTATGCGCAAATGGACACAATATGTGTTTAGCAGAATCATATCTTACCTAGCGTTCAATTCCAATTGGAATTCTAGCCGACTACCATTAGTGCTATATACAAAGGTCTACGAGGAGACACTCGCTCCAGTGGCCGCGTGCTCGGTGGCCATCAGGTCAGTTATAAGACGAAAATGCAATCCAAACAATTTTTTTTAATCTGATTAGAACGGGCGCGGGAGGCTGTTCGCTAACGCAGACGAACGTGTTTTTCTCCGCAGTGCCGCTCACGAGATGACGGCGCGAACGCGCAAAAGCCTGACTTAGGCCGCAGGCTTCTCGCTGCCGTGGATGTCCTGGTACCACTGGCTGCTTTTGTCCTCGTCGATGGCCTTCTGCAGCAAGCGGTCGGCATCAGGATCGACGGCCGAAAGAACCCGGAATGACTCGGCATCCACGAAGCAGATCTCGTGACCATCCGGATCAGCCAGTATGACCACACTGACCGTGGCCTTGCCGGGCGTGTCCAGGCGTGTGAGCGTCGTGAGAACCTTGTGGCCAGCTGCCAATGCCTGCTTCTCGATGTCCGGGAGCTCGGCCGCGGGACACTCGAAGGCCAGCCGGCCGTACGCCTTGGCCCGGTCAATGGGCTCCGCGCTGAGCACGAAGCGCAGCCGGCATTGCGCATCGCCGTACGACAGAGTGACCGCCTTCTCGGAGCGCTCGTGAACAGTCATGTCCAGCAGGTCGTGCCAATAGGAGACGGTGCGTGCGATATTCGATGATGCCAGCACGACCTCCTCCACCGGATCCAAGCGCTTCGTGTCATCGGGCTTGACGCGCCGCTTTATCACAAACCTGCAAGCCCGGTACGTGATCATTTGGTAATGTTTAAAAACACGGCTGGCAGAAAAAGCACTGATGGTGTCAGGCGCAAAATAAGTAACCACACACACGAAAAAGAAAACGACGGAAATAAGTAGAGTGAAAATACAAGGACACGAGGAAACAAATACCACATACAAGCGCTGTCTGGGGTATTTGTTTCCTCGTGTCTGTTTTACTCGCGCTGTTCAACCTCAGTTCTAAATATGAAACAACTAGCCCTCATCAAGATCTTACTAATGAAAATACAAAATACGAGTCACCTGCACATGCCAGAACGAGAAGAAAGGGGGTTAACCGAGGGGCCCGATTTTTATTAATCATATAATGAGAAGCCAACAAAGACACCAAGGACAACACAGGGGAAATTACTTGTATTTACTAATTGAATTAAGGAAATAATAAATTATTTATCATTATAAATTATCTTAATTTATTATTTCTTTAATTCAATTAGTAAACTGCACACGCCAGGTGATTCTTCGAAGACGATCTTTAAAAATCGCCTATGACACATAGCACAATTCCAATTGCTGAGCTGGTCTGTTCTTCAATGAAGCGAACATTACTTGCACGATAAATCGAAATGCATAACAAACTTATTTTAAAAAATCACTAATTAAGATCTAACTAATTACCTTACGACACATATTGCAATTTACAAATTATAGCCAGTGAGAGTGCAAAGCATATCCATTTGGAAATAATTCTGTGGACCACACCATTTTCGAGATACGCGCCATCAAACTCTCAGTAAAAATACACTACTGTACCACTCTCTTTTTAACACAACACCGTTTTAAGCATTGAAGCACATAACGGGACCCACAATGCATTTCTTCGCAAAGTTCAAGAAATAATATCTCGAAACTGGTGTCATCCTAGGAATCAATTCCAAGTGGATCCGCCCTGTGAACTCGCCGGCTGTAATTTGTAAATTGTAATACGTGCTGTGAGGTAATTACTTAAAAATGTAATTAGCGAATTTTGTTCAATTAGTCGATTATGCATTTCCATTTTTTGTGCATGTCCACCTCTTCGAGCAGCCAGCTCAATGACTATAACTGTGCTATTTTCTACAGGCGATCTTTCAAGATTGCTTAACCCGGCCCACAAAAGCCCGAACACAATTTCACACAAAAGAAAATCAAAGCAACTTGTTCAAATTTATTCCTGGTTATGGAGAGTATATTGGCAGGAAGAAAACACTGAAATGACAATTCAGTAATAATTAATTTGTACGGTAACTAATAATTAGTACTTGATTTCCTGAATTTTTCAGTTCGCATGCGCGAATTGAAAATTTCCTCAAGCATATAAAAAACGCTAGTATTGGCTTTACATTGGGTTTCCAGCCATTAAATCAGATTTTCTAGGCATCAAATTCAGCGTATCGCACGTTGATCATTGTGGGGTTAAAGCCTTCGCAGAAACACCTGGTATGAGAGCCAGTGTACCTTTACAGCACTCGATCAACGTAAAACAGTGCCGTTAGTCGGTCATGAGTTGCATATACACAAGGCGCTTTAGCAAATAGTATTTTCTAAAAACAGTGCACTCAAGACAATGATCTAGGTCTCTTTTATCCCGGCAAGCCATTATTCTCGGTATCTAGATTAGTAAGTGTGCGATAGTATTGCCAGAACTCTGTTTAAATAAAATTCACGAATCTTCAGCTAGCTGGCCGGGTTACCTTTCATAGGGCTTCTATAAGACTATACCTTCAGTCTATATATATTCGTGCTAAAATTTGACACAAAATACATTGCTGATCCACGTGTTATTGTTCCGGAGTGCGCAAGAACCGGTTTCCCGAAGAAATAACAGCCTACTGGGAACCAAACGTTTTAGCAAATCTCGAATTACGGCTCTCGATGCAAGAGGTCACGTGTTCGGCCACCACTGAGGCTTCACGGAGCGTTCGCTTGCCAAGGCTGGCAGCGTGATGTAATGCTCCCTCCTATATTTTTCCTTCCTGGCTCTGTAGAGGATGACAACCTTTTCAGTATTTGATTACGGAAGCTCACTTAAAATGTAATTTTAAGTGCTAAGCTACCGAAGCTAGTAGCATCCAGTATTTTTGAAGGCTATTTTTCCGGCGTTCCGGTGAATTTCATGCGTCGCATGGGCCACAATCCCATAGGCGATTGCTATGAAGTCGTTCGAAAATTCGGAATCTCAAGCGCGCAATGACCAGCACGGAGGACATGTTGTGGTCCATAGACAGCGATATAGTGCTGTCTGGGAGTGATGATGATGTACATTAGGAGCAAATAATTTCCACTCTGTGAAAGTAAACTTCGCTAATTTCATCATTTATTTGTTTGCCAGAATCGAAGGCAATGCTACGTTGTCCCTGTCACAAGATCGGGCGCACATTGTATTTGGATTTGGGTGCGCATTGATATCTGCAATAAATCCAGTACCTGGAACTTCTCTCTTTTTGATTTATCTGAATGATTTGTCCTTTGATTTCCCGGTACGATGCCGGTTCTTCGCTGATTGCATTGTGTACCACAACATTCAATCACTCCATGATAAGACTACTATACAGGATTACCTCAATGCAATCGATAATTAGTATCAGTCCTGGCGTATGAACTTAAATGCCTCAAAATGTACACAAATAATGATTACAAGAAAGAAAGCACCATCAATTTGTACATATAAAATCAATAATGTAGCAATTAAGACGATTGACAAATTTAAGTATCTGGGTGTAGTCATTGACTCGAAGCTAACCTGGAACGTCCATGTCCAATACGTCGTTTCGGCGTCGCTAAGGAAGCTATGGCTATTTAAACACCGGCTCAAACATTGCACTAGTAGGACTAAACTCGCTGCCTACACGACACTCATTAGACCACTGCTTGAATATGCCGATGCTGTGTGGGATCCCCACACAAACACCGGTGTCAACAACATTGAAAGCGTGCAAAAAAAAGCCCTTAGATTTATTTATAATATTTATAGTAGACGAGTCTCGATCACTGATCTCAGAACACGGTCTGCCCTCCCATCGCTAGAATTTCGGCGCAGACTGAATCGCTTACAAGCTTTGTTTAATATCGTTAATAAGCGAACAAAAATGGATCCCCACATCTACATCAATTTTAATAAATCAAGAGAGACAAGACGCAAGCACAGCAAAACGATTGTGATGCCACAGACTAATGGCGTTTTTCACTGGTCGATTCGGAGCAGGATTTTTTGCTCCGCGGCAACGAATCCGCATTTCACTGGTCGATCTGGAGCGGGTTCGCGCGTTCCACTGGTCGTTTCGGATCAACTCGCTCCGCGCCGGATCGCTCTCACTTGCTCCGCCGCCGAGACGCGGATTCGGGCGGAAATAGAACGCGTCACATGGCGTCACTTCCGTCTTCAAGCGAAATCGGTACCCGGTCCATGCCCGGTCGGTACGCACAACATTGTGTTGGGCATAGTTTGCGGAACCGGTTTGTGTCACGTGCACGCAGACTTCCTGTGTGATCTCCCGCGGAGCGTTCGTGCGCTCCACTGGCAGACTCGGATTGGTGAAAGCCGAGCGCTCGCTCGAGGATTCAGGCGGCTGCTCCAGATCGACCAGTGAAAAACGCCGTTAAACTACTGCTTATCGCTTCTCGTTTTTCCCTCGAACTATAGCAGAGTGGAATGCTCTACCGCAAGAAGTCGCTTGTATGTCCTCTGTCGAATCCTTTGTGTCTGCCGTGCACTCTTTGCAATGAAGCGTGTTAGATTTAGAATCACCAGTTTCCTATTTTTGTAATTTTGTATAAGCTGCCTTTACCGACGCAATAGTCTGTATATTTAAGCATTTTTTTTTCATGGTTCCTAGTAACTCATGTTTTTGTTATTTTGACTTGCAGTGCCGACTTTGTACTCACTCGCTCCTGCCTGGACTGCCAAGAGACAGTTGGCAGTATCTAATAAATAAATAAATAAATAAATAAATAAATAAATAAATAAATAAATAAATAAATAAATAAAGAGTGTGCGCTATATCCAGGCAAATAGTGACAAATGAAGCAGCGGCATTTGAGAACCTTTTCTGCGTATTTTTAATTGGACCCGTTGGATAAGTCGATCAGTTCTGTCAGTCTTGTCAAGGTTGATTTAATTAGATTGAATTGCATTAAGTTGATCTATACTGGCAAATTAAACTTCTAGAATTGAAAAAGATGCAACCTTAGTACTAGTAAATATTGGCAAGCCAGAAAAGATGAAAAAACAAGACAGATAGTGATCATACCTAAAAATTCCTGCACAAGCTTCCCATGACATCACAACAAGATAGAATTTTACCGGAAGATGAAGGCATCAAGCAATTAAAGAGGGAGAGGGGCGCAGGACTTGCGTTTCGCTTGCGTACCCAAGCCATTTGGGCCACAGTCAAGCACAAGCAGACTTATAGTTCTTAGGCACACAAGCAGCTTGTGCCTAATAATCTATAACTATCTATTAACTGTGGTCGAACAAGGAATGTTGCTGACTGATTTGATAGTGACATTACTTGTTAATCGCCCCATGACATCATAGATTTCGAAGCGTCTACTTGGCGCTATTTAAATGCTAACGAATAACAAATTATCGCATTGTGAACAAGAACATTAACATAATAAGCCTCTGAAATTCTGAAAATTAACCCTGCACGAAAGTAGCGAGAATGCACAAAGGTACAGATAACTTCGTAATTAATGTGGTACTGACAAAATTCAATTCAAAATATAGTCTGGCCTTTCATTTTTCCTGACAATAACTAACTTTACAGCCCTAAAGAAGTGCAGATACAGTTACGAAAGCCGATTTAGTGTGAACTTAAATAAAATCTTGCATCATCAAGTTGGGCATATACTTATTACGGCGCAAAAGCTTCCCCCTTGACAACGGTTAGGGAGGCGACCGCCGATCGGCGCAGCAGAATTACATATGACACTGACATAATAGTTCTGCGGAAGCCCGCAAGGTAGAGTGAAGTAATTAGAGAGCTTTAGTTTAGGGGACGCAAGCGGCTTGCGTACGCAACTACTAGGGGCGATGGTACTGAGCATGCGCAGACGCTGACGTAGGGGTCTGCGCATGCGCATAACCGTCGCCCCTAGTTCTTGCGTACGCAAGCTGCTTGCGTCCCCTAAACTAAAACTCTCCATTAGAGACTTTTAGTTTAGGGGACGCAAGGCGTTGGGCCCCTAGCGCTTGGGTGCGTTTGCGTACGCAAGCAGACGTTATAGGTTAGCGGCCCCAAACGCAAGCCGCAGTGAGGTCGCATGCGCTCGCAGCGCCATCAACGTCTGATCTTTGCTGCGTTATCATTTTTTTAGAACATGAAATCAAGCATACGACGTAAAGCACATAAAACTATTCTTATTAAAAGCAGTTAATAGAGAGGTTTAGTGTCCGGTATTCGGGTAAACGCAGGGTGGGGCGTTGGGGCGGAGCCATGAACGAGAGCGGCCTGCATTGTGCAGCCACCTGGTGGCGCAAAGCTCAAACAGACAAAAACAGCTAATATTGCAGTAAGCAAGTGTATTTTACTTTGCTGCGGCTATAAATTTGTGGCAGCAACACAATTACGCCGGTGCCGAAAATTTACACCAGCAGCGAAGTAGAATAGACTTAGTTACAGCAATATTAGCTGCTTTTGACCGTTTGAGCTTTGTACCGCCAGGTGGATGCACCATGCAGGACGCTCCTGTTTATGGCTCCGCCCCAACGCCCCAACTGCGTTTGTCCGAATACCGGACACGCTAAACCTCTCTAATATATGTAAAAACGACGTCTGTCGCCACTTGGCGAAAGATTTATTAGATTATCTACCCGCTAGCTACTCGTAAGTTCTCCTACACCGCGAGAGTCACGTGGGTAACGTGACCCCTTGGGGGCAGCGATGTTTTCAGCCGGCCAAACAACCCAAGGACGCAAGTAGACGTAGCGGTCTGCGCATGCGCAGTACCGTCGCCCCTAGTTCTTGCGTACGCAAGCCGCTTGCGTCCTCAAAACTAAAACTCTCTATTTAATAAAGGAAAAATGAGACGTCCGGTGCGAACCTTTTTTTCTTTCGAGGAACCCGTACGGGTTTCCTTTGTAGCACTTAGCTACGTTTGGGTGGATGTCTCATTTTCCCTTTATTAATTACGTATGACACTGTTCTGCAGGCATATATTTCGCCGCTCCAATCGCCGGTTACTCGCGCGCTAGTGCTCGCGCTGATTTTTTTCCGTTACCACTGTACAAAAATATAAAGCTAAACTGCAAAAACATGAGCAACGCACTGGACCGAATTCTTCGCGTCGTTTCGAAAACGTCTTAAAACTGATTTTGACAGCGGTTTCGGTGAGATTCTTTAGGTATTTGGAAATTCCTTCTCCAGACGGGATTTCCTGAGACGTTTTTTTTAAAAACCAGAGTTAGACAGAATATAACATGGATTCAAGTCAGACATTTTACTAGACATACGGCGTTTTCTAAAGTATGAGCTTCTATTCCGCGTTGTCTATAAGACGTTTTCATTGTATCGAATAAACAGTGAAAAAATGTTTATCCCTGTTGTGACACACAGACACACACCGAGACTCGATCATGTGTTAAGTTCTCCAAACGTACCCCATGCGTTATAGCGGACAACGTCGGCAGGCTACTGACCTGTATCCGCCGGGTGCGATGAGCGCATCGTTGCCTTCAAACTTCTCCACAGGCCAGGCGTGGCGCCGAGCATTCTCAAGTACATTGTCCGAGCGGATGACCATAGCCACGAAATCATTTCCCTTGGCATAGCTGCCAATGCCGTAGTTGTACGTGAGTTCCACAACAAAGTGACTAACCTCGGGCCCGTAGCCGATCATGGTTTTGCTCCAATTCAGGTCGTACGGGCCGTTGCAAGCAGCGCGACAGCCGTCTTCGAACTCTTCATGCCGCAACACTCGCATGCCCAGAACGTCCCTGAAGAACTTGATCGTCTCTTTACGGTCGCCTACCTTTAAGACGAAGTGAAGAGCACGCCGCACCATAGTGGAAAGTTATGCCGAGAGACGACAACGAAAAAAAAACAAGAAACAAACGAAGGCGTTGCCTCTGTCCTACAGCTGCCGCCGTCGCCACTGCAAATTTCGTACGAACGGCTGTGAACAGGACCAAACGTGACGGGACGGGACAGCGGATAGTTGTTTTCAATCCACGCGAAACAGCACAAAACCAGCACAACTGCACCGCCAGCGCCGTGCAACCGCGCCCCCTTGAAGATAACAACAAAGCCGGAAGCTAAGCCAAGTTACCTATGAAGCCACGTTGCGTGCTGGGTTCTGTGGGTGCGTGCTGACAAACGCATTTGGAAATGGGCCAAGGGCGAATGGAACGACTCAGACAGCCTTAAGGAGCCCAAAAAAGAGGAAAACAAGTGATTTCACGTGATGGTATTACCACGGCCGCCCGATAAAAGCTCATGGCCGCTCGTTAAAAGCACATCGAGCGGCCGTGTTAACTACAAGGTCCCAACTATATTTCATTATGGGCGCGCGATTATTCGATATTCTGAATACGCATCGAACAGTCTGTTCGATTCTATTCTCTTACAATATCAGCGATAAAAACACTTGCAGAGAGAAAGGCTGATGTAAACAGAGATTCCTCCGATTATGCTGCAGAACGGTGGTTGCGGCCACGGTGCAAGAATATTATGGTTTTTTCCATTTTGCCCCCATCGAAATGCGGCCACTGCGGCCCGGATTTTGCGACGCAGAGGCTTCCAGTTTTGGGCGAACACATGGAGCAGCTAATTACTGCGCAATAATTTCGGCTTTAGGCAGCCGACGAATCTGTTGTCTCGATGTGCTCAAAACTACTTTCTTTGGCGGATCTCGCCATGTTTTGCATCCCTTTTAACCGATATGGTGCTATAGTAACACAGTTGGCTGTAGGGGTTAGGCGACATCACTTATCCTGTCCAGCGAACACATGCGCAGCACTGTACGTACGTACGTACGTATGGTCACTTGCATGCTGTCAAGCTCGATTTCCAGATATCACCTTTCAGTTGTTTCTCATATACAAGCTGACTCACTTCACAGGACTAAGCAAAATGTATTGTATTTATCGACTAATGTACATATTTTTATTTCATATTTTGCTTTAGCAATTATAAAATATTCTGTATTCGATAGAAGTAAGTTTTCCTCGAATATTATTCGTGAGCGATTCAAAATTCCACCATTATATCACGGTGTGTTTTATGCGCACTAGCTGTCACAGCATATTGAGCACCGAATTTTCGAATTGCCGAGCGAAAGTTACCGAGACGAAAAAATTATGCTGACAACTTCACTCCGCCACCATGAGAATGAAATTCTGTGGCGGTTCGCGCCGCAGGCTAGTTGCACTCTGAATCAGAGGTCGTATTCTCGACAGATCATTTTCAGGGATGTCACCCACTTTCAGTGCGCCCTAACTGGTTCTGCGGCGAACAGGGTGGCATGTAAGGTTTAAATTCGCTGGATTCTACTCTTTTTTTATTGGGATAGTAATTAATGGACACTCCAGGCGAATTTTCACCGTTCGTCGTCGCCGTTGTTAGGGTTGGCGTCTGACACCCACGTGGCGAAATGAATTTCATCCGACCATCTTCGTCGAAATGAGGCGTGACTTCTCCTGCGATGGTTGGCGTCCCGCAGCTCACGCAAGAACTTTCTCTCACCCGATCTTCTTCCACCAGGCCTCGTCGAAATGAAGCGTGACTTCCTAATTCGCCATGACCGTTTCGAGCGTCTACCTGTCTGCCGGAAGCCCCGCAGTGTACAGCCTCTTTTGTGTGTGTGTGTGTGTGTGTGTGTGTGTGTGTGTGTGTGTGTGTGTGTGCGTGCTCGCGCGAGTTCAGAGAGGCCCTTTCCTCGAATTGGACCTAGAACTTCCACGATCCCGCAAAGCGCAGAAGAGGCGGACAGGCGTCTACAATTCCGGGAAGCGGGACGACTTCTTCCTTTCAGCAGGCTCGGTATAGCCAGAGGAGGAGGGGCCCTCTTTCTGTGCCTGTCACGTGACATCGACGGAAGCAAGATCCCGCCCACGATTGTAGAGGGCCTATTTAAGAGGCTCCGAAATGTACTTTTGATCATTTCATGCTCTTCTCATTTCCTTTCATCTACCTTTGAATAAACCGTGCAAGTTTCGCACTAGAAAATCGTCTCGCCCTTGCTTGGTCGCCATGGTCTACCAGATGCCTGCAGCCCGCCGACAACGCCACGCTACCCGATAAGTAACGTTGGTCGAGCTTCGATAGGCAGGCGCCGCTACTACTCGGCAGCACTAGGATACGCTACCCTGGAGTACGCAACACCGTGTATATCTATAGTTCCGTATGCGATGGGAAGCGTGCAAGCATGGAGGAAGGAAACTGAGTAGAGGCCCTACCCCCTCCACGCGCTATGAGAAAAGTGTGGAGGAAATGACGTAGTAGGTTTTCCTCTTATTTTTAAATTTTTCCCGTGGCGGCCACGCCTTTCGGGCCACAATGGCGGCCTTGTTTTTGTTCTGTGCGCTCACACGTGTTGCTCCGTAGGTTTCGTACCGTGGCAAAGGCGCTGTGCGGGCAGGTTCGCGTTGGTCTCCGTGTTTTGTTGCGCTGCGTTAGCTGGACCGTGCTCTCCCGGATTTTGCTGTGGCCGGGTGGGACACGAGGAACTACAGTTCGTGAAATGAACGCGCATGCAACGCGGCACGCAATGTTCCGCACCACGGCAATGGCAACGAACGAAGGAATATCCGCGGGAAATATTGCCCTCTTTGGCGGAATCATGCTAACATGCTAACGATTGTTTAGTATTGCTGCGGAGCGCGCGCGTCCGAGCACCACGGTTGCGCGCAGCGCGGCGTGGTTTCGCGAGAAATGTAAACAAGAGAGGAGAGCAGCCCGATAGGCGGAGCAACGCCATGAGCAACGCCAACTTCCGGCTTCACTTTAGCTTCACAAAGAGTGACGTCAGGGCCTCTCCTGAGTTTCGTTCCTCCGTGCGTGCAAGGATGAGCCGAGGATGGTGGCTTGATGCGCGCCATCTTCCAGCGCGCGCCCAGTGTTGGAGGTCACGTGATCAAGCGCGCGTATATATATATATATATATATATATATATATATATATATTGGAGGGGGGAGGAACAGGTGTGTATGCTCGGCCGTGGCTGCGCATGGTTGTCCGCGCGCATTATTTTGAAGGTAATCTGCAGCGGGTGCAATGGCTGGGTTAGCCAAAATGGATGGTGGCTTATGTCCACTGTCTTCCTGCTCGCCTATACTGCATTCCATACATAATAGTCAACGCTGCGGAAGCTACGCAAGAAGTTCGGTTAAGAAGCATTATCATTCTGCACGTTCTGTCTATGCTTCGTTGCGCGCCAACAACGTTCGTTCGCGCGAGCATGCACGTGTGGCTCCTCGCAACGGGTTGCAAATAAAAAACCCGAAAAACAAAAATAAAAGTGATCTAAAACAACGCATTAGCAGCCGTATACCACAGTGTGTTTGTTTCTAAGGATTAAAAGTTGTTTCATTCAACACTGAGCCTATATGAAAAACAGTTGCGCACAACTGCTGTAAAAAAAAAAAAACATCGAACTATGTCCAAATGCAAACGAAGCCCCCCCCCCCCCCCACTGCAAGAAGTCTCTCTAGCCTCCACAGCGTTGACTACTACGTATGGAACGGAGTTGGCGGTCGCGTAATCTCAAACATTGGAGACGCGTTGATGGTGGTGGTGGTGAAAAACTTATTGCTCTCAGAAGAGAAGCACATGGAATTATGCATGAGCCGGTCCTTAAGGGTGTTACGGTTGACGTGTAACCCCCCGGGCAAAAGGGATGCTCAAAGACCATACCTAATCAAAACGGAGGTAGATTCCTATTTTGCTATGGTTGCGTCGAGTGGTTGCCGGTCTGGCAGGCGCTCCGCAGTGATGACAGGCCCCTTTGTGTGTGCGACCAAGGGGAGAACCCTTTCCGCGAACTGTCCAACTCTAGGGGAGAACGCTTTCCGCGAACCAAACAGGACCCGCGGGTTGCCGCCAGAGGAGGCAAGCCCGTGAAAACTCACCTAGGAGCAGGAATCAGCCGCTTATCCCCGACCAGACTCCGTGGGTGGCCACCAGAGGAGGCAGGCATGTGCAAACTCACCTTGGAGCAGGGTTCAGCCGCTTATCCCCGACCTGACTCGAGTGCATGTCACGTGTCGCTGACGTGAGCAAAGTCCCACTTACAATTTTAGTGGGCCTATTTAAGGGGCCCCGCAATGTACTTTTTCAATTCATTCATTCTCTTCTTCTTATCCTTCACCAACCATTGAATATACAGTGCAAGTTTCGCACTAGAATTCGTCTCGTCCCTGCCTGGGCGCCATGGTCTACCGGACGCCTGCAGCCCGCCGACAACGCCACGCTACCCGATAGTAACACCGATCGAGCTTCGAGAAACAGGCGTCGCAACAAGGGCCCAGCTCTTAAAATACTAGGCGGAATCCCTAGTACAGGACCCCAGCGGCGTCGGCCGCTGCCCGGGCGCGCTCGACCAAGGCCCTTTCGTCCTGCAGGTCATAGCAGCCGAGCAGGGTCGCCTCCCAGTCCTTTCGAGTGGGGTTGGGGTGAGGGGCAATAGCTGGGTTAGATGGGCAGGTCCACACCATGTACTAGATGTCCGAAGACTTCTCCGCACAGTGTAGACAACTGCCCGTGAAGGAAGGATCAAAATGTTTGAGTGCTGCCGGGCACAGCAGAGTGTTCATAAAGAGGCGCAGTAGAAGTCGCTCCTATGTCTTAGATAGTCCTTTACTCGGCTGAGGGTAAAGGCTATGGCCAGATTGATAATGAAGGACAATGTCTTTAAAAGAATAAGCGGGATTGAATTCGAGATCCTGATCTAGGTGGTCGAGAAAGGAAGCCCGCAAAGAGAGCGCGCGGGCGGCGGCATCGGCTGCCTCATTCTCCTCGAGACCCATATGAGCAGGAGCCCATACTATGTTGCAGTGAGCGGGGTCCCCGGTACAGGTGCAAAATTGAAGTAGTCGGTAGGCTAAGTATGGAGCCCAGCCTTGCTCGACGTTCCGACAGGCCCCTCGCGAGTAGGAGATAATTGTTTTGGAATCAGAGTGGGTAGCAGCCAGTGCAATGGCGACCTCCTCCGCATGAGTTATGTCGTGGGCGCGAAATGTAAGCCCCTTAACTGTTTTGGACTGGTGGGCGACTGCGGCCGTGTACCATCCCCCATGGTGAGGGCCGGAGGCGTCCACGTAGTAAGCGTTGAAGCGAGAGGCAGCGTGAAGCGTTCACTTCCCGCTGTCGGCGCTCGTCATCATGCTCATCCCTCCAACGTAAAGCCCCTAGACATTCTAAAAGTAGCGAAAGGCTTTGATCTCGCCATCGTTCTACGCTATTAGTCAATTAGAGAGTTTTAGAATAGGGGCCCCGAAGAGCTTTGCGGGTGTTGGCTTTGGGGCACGCAGGAGTGAAGAGATTTAGAATGGAGCTTTGCGTTTGCGGATAGCGTCTTGCGCTGACAGCGCCACTACGGCGTCAAAGAAAAGCTTTTAGAAATAATTAAATAAAATATACCATTTTATGATAGGAATAGTAATATTGACTTGCGTGTATTCGCATTTAATTACAATTTAGAAGCTATTCTGTAAGCAGCAAACGATCAGTTGCGCTTCGTTTTGAGCAAACCAACTTTTCGTGCCTTCACCAGCCAAGCTTAGTCGTGTTAGGCCTACACACGCTAGTTGAGAGAAAGCGATAACCGCAGTTAGGGCTAGCCACCCTACCGCAGTCACTTCTCCTAGCTTGCGAACTTCACGCGTTACCACGAATCGAACGCAGTTGGGTGTTAGGTGAGCCGTCGCCTCTATGGGTGCCGCCATGTTTGCTGACGCAAAGCTTTTGGGGCCGCTATTTGGGCTCTCGCTAAATCGGTGAAATCGAAGCCACTGCGCATGCGCGAGACACAAACTGCGTTTGGGTTTCGCGTTGGGAACGCTATTTCACCGATTTAGCGGAAGCCCAAATAGCGGCCCCAAAAGCTTTGCATCAGCAAACATGGCGGCACCCATCGATCGAAGCGACGGCTCTTAGCACCAAACGGGGCTCGATTCGTGGTGACGCGTGTAGTTCGCAAGCAAGGAGAAGTGACTGCAGTTATCGCTTTCTCTCAACTAGCGTGTGTTATGAAGATTGATTCATTATACGGCGCTGATTCGGAATTAGATTGTGGATTTTATTGCTCGTAGGCCTAACACGGCTTAGCTTGGCTGGTGAAGGCACGTAAAGTTGGTTATTCAAAACTAAGGGCAACTAATTGTTTGCTGCTTACAAAATAACCTCTAAATTTTAAATAAACGTGAATACACGAAAGTCAAAATTACTATTCTTATCATAAAATTGTATATTTTACTTAATTATTTTTAATAGCTTTTCTTTGACGCCGTGCGGAATATAACCCACACTTATATATAACTTTCATTGATTACGAGAAAGCTTTTGATTCAGTTGAAACCTCAGCAGTCATGCAGGCATTACAGAATCGGGGTGTAGACGAGCCGTACGTAAAAATACTGAAAGATATCTATAGCAGCTCCACAGCCACCGTAGTCCTCCATAAAGAAAGCAACAAAATCCCCAATAAAGAAAGGCATCAGGCAGGGAGATATGATCTCTCCAATGCTATCACAGTGTGTTTACAGGAGGTATTCAGAGACCTGGATTGGGAAGAATTGGCGCTAAGAGTTAATGGAGAATACCTTAGTAACTTGTGATTCACTGATGATATTGCCTTGCTTAGTAACTCAAGGGACCAATTGCAATGCATGCTCACCGACCTGGAGAGGCAAAGCAGAAGAGTGGGACTAAAGATTAATCCGCAGCAAACTAAAGTAATGTTCAACAGTCTCGAAAGAGAACGGCAGTTTACGATAGGTAGCGAGGCACTGGAAGTGGTAAGGGAACACATCTACTTAGGACAGGTAGTGACCGCGGATCCAGATCATGAGACTGAAATAATCAGAAGAATAAGAATGGGCTGGGGTGCGTTTCGCAGGCATTCTCAGATCATGAACAGCAGGTTGTCATTATCCCTCAAGAGAAAAGTGTATAATAGCTGTGTCTTACCAGTACTCACCTACGGGGCAGAAACCTGGAGGCTTACGAAAAGAGTTCTACTTAAATTGAGGACGACGCAATGAGCAATGGAAAGAATAATGATAGGTGTAATATTAAGCGATAAGAAAAGAGTAGATTGGGTGAGGGAACAAACGAGAGTTAATGACATCTTAGTTGAAATCAAGAAAAAGAAATGGGCATGGGCAGGACACGCAATGAGGAGGGAAGATAACCGGTGGTCATTACGGCTTACGAACTGGATTCCAAGGGAAAGGAAGCGTAGCAGGGGATGGCAGAAAGTTAGGTGGGCGGATGAGATTAAGAAGTTTGCAAGGACAACATGGCCACAATTAGTACATGACCAGGGTAGTCGGAGAAGTATGAGAGAGGCCCTTGCCCTGCAGTGGGTGTAACCAGACTGATCATGATTGTGCAGGAGCAGCTGTCACCGCTCGTGTATTGTGAGTAATTGCACCAAAATTATAGTCTCAGCAAAGAGAATATATAGAAAGCAGAAGTTCTGCAAAATGTACGAGGGTGAGGCAAGTGAAAGTGAGCCAATGAGGAATATATAACAAATGGGGTACTTTATTTAAAAGTAGCCTCCATGCTCATTTAGACATTTTTCCACTGACTAACTAGTAGCGTGATTCTAATAAAACTCCTTGGGTTGTTGCTTCAAAAAGTCTCTGACTACACGTCATTGTCCGACACGAATCTGGTTCCCTTGAGCTGATTTTTCGAATGCTCCAAAATGTGGAAGTTGCAAGGCGACAGGTCTGGACTGTATGGCGGATGTTGCAGTGTTTCCCACTTGAACTTTGCCAGTTTTGTATTAACCACACCAACAACGTGGGGACGGATATTGTCGTGGAGCAAGATGACCCCATTCCTCAATTTTCCACGTTGTTTGTTCTTGATTGCGACATGCAGCCGATCCGATGTTTCACAATATGAGAAACGATTGGTAGTCTCTCCAGGTTTAGCAAATTCGATCAATAATGGCCACTGATGATCGAAAAAAAAGTCAACAACACCTTTCTGGCAGAAATGACCGCCTTTGCTTTCCACGGTGGTGTATTCAAATATTTCCACTGTAAGCTTTGCCGTTGTGTTTCAGGCGTGTAGTAGTGGCACCATGATTCGTCCCCGGCCACAATTGCAGACAAAAAGATGTCATCCTCATCATGATACCGGATTAGATGAGTCAAGGCAGCACCGAGCCTCTTAGTCTTTTGGCAGTGGTTCAAGATCTCTGCCCTCCATTGCGCTCACAAGAGCTGATAACCGAGATGTTCATGAATTATGGTGGGACCCGAACCATGACTAATGTTCAAACGCCCTGCCAATTCATCGATGCTTATCATCCGTTCTTTTCTTATCAGCCTTTGCAGTTGTGTTGGGGGTGATTGCACGGTGGCTTCGGCCCAGTCTTGGATCGTCTTCGCAACTTTCACGTCCTTCTTTGAACCGTTTGCTCCAACGCTTTACAGTGGCCAATGAAATGCAATGTTCAACGTACACGGCAGCCATACAGCGACTAATTTCTTTTCGGGAAACATCTTCATCTGTCAGAAACCTCACGACACCCCACTGTTCAACTTTTGGAATGTCCATTATGTCATGCAACCATGTTCAACCCACTGTATGAGAGGATTGAAGAACCTTGATCCTCCCACCTGCGTGTCACTTTTGTAAATGAGAGAAGCCTCTGTGCCATGCGCATGCCTCGCAGATAGTGAGCCGAGCCATTATTGTGCAGGGTGAGTTGGCTCACTTTCATTTGACTCGCCTTCGTACATTAGAAATATGAAGATACAATGGAATATACAAATGCGAAGATACAGCTTGATAAAGGACAAAAAAGCGTCACTGGAAACAAATTTCAGCGCACATATACACAAAACCTCGCAGCAAGATATCTAAATATATGTATAAGTCTCCAATAAATCTACATATCTAATCAAAAGTCACTATATATGATGCATCAAACAAGGCAAATAAACATGTAGTGCAAACCACGGATTCATAGATCACAGCCCCCCCTCACTCCACTCACCTTGATGTATCGCGTGCAATGGAAGGCGGCGCGGCGCGCTTCCTCCCCGATTTTCTCTCTTCTGCACACAAGACTGAGCCACCATCACCGGCTCACCCATGCTGCCCCCATCCCTTACGCTTTCACTCGCACATACAACATGCGGAGTGCGGTCGCAATGTTATCGCCCTTGGACTACGCAGGGAACATGTGTTCGACGGCGTCGGCAGGAATGCGCCTGGAGTTTTCATATAACTGCTATCGCAATAATATAATAAGAGCACCCGGCAACCGAAGCATCCCGTGGCCCTTTACCCTCCACAAAAGAAGTGGCGAAATTGAACTTCCACCATGTGGCAATTTGCTGCGCCACAACAATGTCTTTTTTTCCTTTGTGGGGCGGAGGCACTGAAATGAAAAAAAGAAAGACGCAATGGAAAGCATGTTGGCCAGAATTGAATGCCTACTTTGGGAACCTAATGTGGCTACTAAAGGAATATCGAAGAAAACGTGAGACGCTTGGTCCATAGAGAACCATACGCATACTCCTCGGCATCCTACACCGGCGAGACAGGACTTTCCGGACAGATTACGCTCAAGCGAACGCGCTGCAATCCGTCGAGTCCCCACAGTGATGGTGGCGAGTTACCACTGTTTCTTTTACTCGTCTGCTAGCCAGAAAGCGTCCAAAATTCTGCCAGGCAAAAATCCACTCGGTCAGACACACGAATGCGCACCGAAGTGCGCCGCGCGGTGGTCGGGGCAACACGAGAAAAACACATGCAGTCTGGCTGGCTCTGGCAGCCTGCGGGTAGTGAGAACAAGAAAATTGAAGAGGCTCAATGTGTACTCGCGAATAAAAGTCAAAGTCGAAAAATGAATAAGAATGTAGTTACTTTTGCTGGCTTTAGTGTCTTGACATGGATGCTTTGGTGCAGGTGAAGAAAATGTTGATATTCTTTTCTGCGACATATAGGCACGAATGAACAACTACAAGGCTTCGACTCATCGGACCTCGCTGCATACTTTGTAAACTTGCCTGATAGTGTGTTGATTTGCTTTGTTTCATTGTATGGTCCGACGTACGACTTTATAAAACTCAGTGCACCTTTGGCGTGAAATGTTTATAACAACATTAAACCCGCAAAGTTCCGGAATTTAAGATCTAAAGCACGACTTTGGAAATGTCAATGCACCTTTCGCATCAAAAGTTTATGAGAACTTTATACCCATAAAGTTTCAGAATTGAAAGCCAAGTGCTCCCTAGATTCTGCAGCCTCCGCGAGATGCCGCGACAAGCCCTCTTGCCATCAAAATGCCTTTGAAACTTTGTGCTCAGATGGAGCTCCTTGCGTTACGATGCGACTCATTGGCGTTGCCGCGAAATCCAGCCCAATTTCGCAATGTTTGCGCTGAAATGTCTTTTCGAGCGTGAAAAGGACATCCTAGACAAAATCGAGAATGATTTCCGGCGGCAGGGGTTGCTTTAGTCGGTGGCGCATGACAGCACGAAAAAATTTTGGGGAGGGCTGAAGCCCCAGAAGTGCCCCGCCCCCCTCCTCCTGGCTACACCCCTGATCATAACGCCTGCATGATGTAGTTGCTTCGTATCTGTCGTACTCTCATGTTTATTGTTTACGCAGCTTCTGACCCAGCACGGTCACCACAGACCACACAATGACGACACGTATGTAACATCATGCTGCACTAACAAGGCGGCTTGATGATGTCAGAGCTAACTATCCGTCCAACCAATCCAACACTGCTTCTCGCCTCTTGATGTCAAAGCAGCACAGTACATCATCCCATGGTTTAATTTTATCTTTCAGTGCTGTGGCACAGGTGCGTGCACCATAAAGAGCTCTAAATAATCTCTACAGTATGGCTAGTCCTTGAAACAACAAAGACGTACTACTCAGGGTGGATTCACACCACGGACAAAATCACCAATTCGCTCTGCAGACCGAGTGTCAGCATCAAATGACTTGTTGCGCCAAATCATGCTGCGGGCAGATAATTCCCTGTGCACGTCGACGTAACGTTCCACCCGCGTACTGAATACGCAATTTGGTCATTCATGAACATAAGCCCACCTTTACATATAGCTCCTGCGGTGCCCTCATTTTATCAAAGCTCTTCTTTACTTAAAATTTTCTGAAATCCTCCACGGTGTCATTTCCCGATGGCCGGTTAAGATGCGCGAGATTTGATGGGCATCTGCAAGTCGGAGGCGTTTAGAACTCGTATTTGGCAGAACATAAGTCAAATCTGGTCCTTTACCGCCACTCAATATCTCAATGCGTCCATACATTTGAATTCGTTTTCACAATGGCGAACCACAGCATAAAACTGAGCACACAAGTGACACAACAATGATGTACATACCAGCACACACTGTAAAGTACTAAGTGCACAGACAGCACTCTAGGTTCCACTCCTTAAAAGAGCAAGAGGGCAGCATCAAAAAAAGAAAGCAGATACAATTATTATAGTACATACATACAACATTGACACTTGGGGTATTTTTCAAAAGTTTCTAAATGCTTCCGTGCAAAAAGTTCTTTCATGTTTTCGTTTTGCATTTCTCCAAAGTTCTTGGAAATTCCATGTCCATCTCAAGGGCAAATAATCGAAATGCCAGTGAGAAGCCTGAAATATGTTTCTGCATGCAAATGAGTGACTAGCGACTATATGAAGAAGAAATTTGCATATTATGTATGTAATATTTATTCAGTTGGCATAGTATGGGCCGTGGTGATTCTTCAAGTGCTGGGACAGTGCTGGTGGCATCAGAGTATTTAGTATTAAATCAAAGCTATCTTTGTCTTCTCCCTCCATCACTTAGGAGTAAAGTGCAGCATGTGGAGCTTATTTTGCCTCTTCCTCTGGTTTGGGTGCCAGTGTCTCATTAAGTAGATGTATTGAGGGGTCGCGCGCAAAGCTGTGGTGTGGAGGAAACACAAAGAACATTTACATGACGAAATACATTTGCAAGGACATCCTGCCGGATAGACTCAGCAGGAAGTCTCTGCAGTCGGTCGCATAGATTGATCTCGTATTTGTAAGAGGTGTTGAAGCGTTATGCATGCATTGCTATGTTTTATACTTCTCTGTACACGCACCACTGCCCACAAAGTTCAAACCTTCCTTCACACCGCTCACAAAACATCGCATCAGTCTGCAAATCATCACTATATCCACGTTGCATATCACGAAGCCATGTAAAGTTGTATTTGCATTTAAGTAGAAGTTGCGAACAAGTTACTTACATTGTAAATAAATATACATTTGCACGCATCGTATATATGTCTCTTTTTGCAAAGCACTTAAATGAGACGGTTCAAGAAAGGTTCGCTTAAGCGTGTTGATTCTTTTGCATAATGTTTTTGCTACTTCAGTGAACCAAAAGCAATGCAGCACAACTCGATATTCTAGCAGCTGCCTGCCCTTTCTTCCTCACAGAGAAGGAGCAAGCTCCCTCAGCTCGACCCTAACTCGCCCGTACCGTCCATATGCGTCTCCAAAATATTCTAGGCTCTATGCCAAAAATGACGATTTCAAAAGCATACAATGGCTGCAGCGACAAGGCCACTTCTATGTGTAAGCTTCTGATACACATTCATGAATGCACTGCTCTCATGAATAAAAAGAATGCATATCTTTCTGATCACTTCGCTTGTGAATTTAAAGATGAGTAACTAATTTGCACGAACAGAGTTTCACAATTTTTTGCACTGAACTCAGGACCATACAAAGAACCCATTGAAGCAAAATGATCTATAGTTAAAATTAGTGTTTAATTACGACCATCTTAGCCTTGAATGAGCACCCAAAGCTTGGTACACAAACATGTGCATCCTGAGCCCATTGAACTATGGCTGCCATAGCCACTGAGCCATCGCAGTGGGTGGCAATGCTCTTTAAAGGTGGCACATACAGCATCTGAGTTTTGTTAACTCCATTTCGGACTAATTACATTTTCCAGTCAATTGATATCTTGACTAAGTTCCCGCCGGCACCTATACATTTCTATGGGCCAAAACATTCACTTTGATCCTAAACTGTCTCTTGCCACATAATTCTAACTTGACTGGTCGGCAACACCCCCGACTTCAGGGGTGACTTTAATGGCTACAGTGTCTGTTTCGGCGACACTAGGGAACAGTGACCACATCAAAGACGCATTATAAAAAATACCTTATCAAAAACCCATATTTTTGGCCTGCCCTAGGAAAATTTTCTAAGCGACAATGACTGCTCATAATAAATAATTACTGTATTTAACAGGTTCTAAAAAGAACCTCTATTATTTTTTTTTCTTCAAAATTGCGTGCATGGTACAATCGGATGCGAAACCGAAACAACATTCGCAACATCAGAGCCAGCATCATCGCCATCACCAACACAACATAATGGCAGACTTCACATTCGCTCTGTAGCATAGGACGATGACCCTTTCAGTATTTGATTACGAAAGCTCCCTCAAAATATAATTTTACGTGCTAAGCTACTGAAGCTAGTAGCATTCCGTATTTTTGAAGGCTATTTTTTCGGCGTTCCGGTGAATTGCATGCGTCGCATGGGCCACAATCCCATAGGCGATTGTTATGAAATCATTTTAAAAAACTCGAAATCTCAAATGTGCAATGACCAGCACGGAGGACATACTATGGTCCACAGACAGCGATAAAGTGCTGCCTGAGAGTGATGATGATGGACATTACTGCAAATAAATTTCCATTCTGTGAAAGTAAACTTAGCTAATTTTATCTTTTTTCGGTTGCCAGAATCGAAGGCAATGCTATGTTGTCCGTTACAAAATCGGGTGCACATTATATTTGGGTGCGCATTGCTTTTTGCTATAAATTCATATAAACAGTGTTCGCTATAACCAGGCAAATAATGACGAATGAAGCAGTGGTATTTGAGAACTTTTTCTGCATCTTTTTTAACTGGACCCGTTGGATAAGTCGATAAATTCTGTCAGTCTTGTCAAGGTTGAGTTAACTAAAATGAATTGCATTAAGTTGATCCATACTGGCAAATTAAGCTTCTAGAATTGAAAGAAATGCAACCTTAGTGCTAGTAAATCTTGGCAAGCCAGAAAAGATTAAAAAAAAAGAACAGGTAGTGATCCTACTTAAAAATTTCTGCATAAGCTTCCCACGACATCATAAGATAGAATTTTACAAGAAGATGGAGGCATCAAGCAATTAAAGTGGGAGAGGGGCACAAGACGTGTTCCGCTTTTATGTGCAAGCCACTTGGGTCACAGTCAAGCACAAGCAGACTTATAATTCTTAGGCATACAAGCAGCCTGAGCCCAATTATTTATATCTATATTAACTGTGGTCGAACAAGGAATGTTGCTGGCTGATTTGACAGTGGCATTCCTTGTTAATCACCCCATGACATCATAGATTTTGAAGTGTCTACTTGGTGCTATTTAAGTGCTCACGAATAACAAGTGATCACATTGTGGACAAGAGCATGAGCATAATAAGCATCTGAATTTCTGAAAATTAACCCTGCACGAAAGTAGCCAGAAAGCACAAAAATACAGATAACTTCGTAATTAATGTGGTACTGACAAAATTCAATTCAAAATATAAAGTCTGGCCTTTCCATTTCTTCTGACAATAACTTTACAGCCTCAAAGATGTGCAGATACAGTCACGAAAACCTACCTTACTGATCTAAATAGCGTTTTTTGTCAGTGCCTATTTAAGAGACTTTGCAGCACAGCAGTCATGTTGCATGGTGTGTTAGTATGCATACAAGGTGATTTTTTTTAATGGAAACTGACTTAAGAATCTCCTGAGGCGAATGGTGGAAATCTGGCACATCAGCTGGATCACATGAAGTGGCGGTCTAGCCAATTACCACGCTTCCACTAATTAATGCAGTAATTGTTCACTTCAGGACACATGTTCCAGTTATGAAACTAAAAACGAGCAGTAATGAAGCCATTAACATTTAGCAGAAATCCTGTGTTCAGCACAATTTTTGAGAAGTATGTCTTCAAGTTCTGTGGGGCAATTCCATGAGAGTTCAAACATGCATGTCCGCTTGATATTATTGTTTTGTCTGTTTTTTTTATATGTCATATAGTAACATTAAAACTGCATGAAACCGAAAAATTTTTTCTAGGAAAGTGTTTCCAGCAAGCCAAAAAAAAAGAATATTTGAGAGCGGCGGCAGGAGCGTCCCTTTATTGCTTACCACAACATTTTTTTTATTTTACTGCAGAATTAAACGCAAACTAAAAACATTGTGTCAAAAAATTTCTGATCATGTTAGTACACTTCACAGTAAATTAGTTCCATGCATTTTACTATGCTGTCCACAAACAAAAAAAAATTGAAAAATTCCAAACATGGCTCAAATCAGAAAAATTTTGGAACCTTGATGCGTCTTGGCGCGTTTTCTATTTTACACAGGAACTTGAAAAAAGTGTCAAACATAGAACATTCTCTTTGCAACATTTACACAAAATATTATCTTCCTACATGAAACACAAGAGAAGAAGAAAAGATAGTTAAACAAGTGTTTTTCGAAAAGACTTATTTTCAGAAAATAACATTAAAAAAAAGTCTGGTTCCAATTAAAAAAAAAAAAAATTGGAGGTAAGTCCACTTATGTCAGGCAAAATGTGGATGTGATGTTTCCTCATTTGCTTTATTCACAAAATGTAACGGGCCAAAGCTGCCCATGTTGAGCATGCTGGCTTTAGTGCTACGATGACTTATTCCGGTTTGTTAACATTTACTCTCTTAAAAAAAAGAAAAGGCGACGGTTGTCACAAACGAAGGAAGATTTACCTGGGCTTTTTATTGTGGCAAGGACAGAGAACATGTTTTCTGCTTTGTTTTCTGAGACGCAAGAGAGAACAAACTCGACACTGCTTGTGCTCGAACAAATTTATTGCATGTTCTTTGCAGTTAGTATTCAAAAAGGTTTGACCACCGTCAGCTGGCTAGCGGCAGTTCTCGCAACGGACAGCGTATGTCCGCTTGACTGATCGTGGGCACTCATCCACACGTGCCATGACTGAATTCCCGGCACATGCGGCACTGACTTCCACTCCGCTGACTTCTGCTGACTATGCTCCTCGATGGCTGCAGCAGGTGCATGAAGCAGGGCCACGTTCTTGAGGTTGCCGCTAAGTTGGAAGACCATCTCGTGTGCACAGGCACTCTTCCCATGTCTGGTAGCAGAAAATATCGACCTCACGGACATATACTTCGAATGGCACAACTCATACAGTTGGTACCTATTTTTAAAACGGCTCGCTGCACCATCGCTGACATATGGTATGTGACCGCAGATGGGTGCTTTTTCATCTAACGCTTCAAGCACTCTGCTTAGGGCATAGCAGACGTGCGCTGCATCATGATGCATGTCATCGCTTATGACAGCAAAGCTGTGTGTTGCTTTCCTTGTTGTATCATATCATAAGAAGCCAACAAACAAAGACACCAAGAACAACACAGGGGAAGTTACTGGTACTTACTAATTAAAATAAAGAAATTATAAATTAATGAAATTGAAAGTGGATGAAAAAACAACTTGCCACAGGTGAGGAACGATCCCACATCTTCGCATCATGTGTGCGATGCTCTTGTTGTGGTGACACAGGTGAAAATGGAGATTTGTTTCTTGTGCCAATGGTACGATTGTATTTCATTCAAGAGAAGGACTGTCCAGTTTTCTGCAAAATCAAAATGCAGAACACTGCTTCCGCACTGCGCACAGTTCTTTGCCTCATGGCTTGAGTGCGGCATATGTATTCGTGAGGAAACCATTTGGTCACCCATTTGCCAAGCTCTTCCCCAAAAATGGTTTTGGACGATGTCTTCTTGATCAAGTCACCACTTTCCCAAGCAGCAAATGTGACCTCATCCTCGTTGACCATTCCCAAACTGGCTAAAGTGAGGCTTTCACTCCATAGGCAGCGCTCACATTCACCTAACATACAATCTGTGGTTGGGGAGCTGCAAAGGCACAATGCTTTCATGCCTTCCAATGAGATTTTCAAGCCAGTTACGTTCTCAAGCGTGGACACACAAAGGATGGCATTAGTGCAATAAACGCAAATGTAAACCTCTTGCTGTGGTGCGAGCAGCACCCATTTTGGACACATGCTGTAAAGCTTTGACAGGGCGATGGTACTTTTAGGGCGAGCTGCTTTGAACATCTGGATAGTCTTGCGGATAGAACATGTCATAAACCACTTCAAGACGTACTCTCTCTGGCCATTCGTGATGATTGACTGACACATCCTTCTTGTTCAGGGTCTGCCGTGAGTACCCAAGTTCGTCCTTGGTGAAGTAATTGAACATAGCATGTACACCTGATGGGCTTAACCTTGACCTCGTGTACGGATCAAAATCTAACCACATTCCATGCTTCTCAAGCCAATTTCAGACCTTTGTGAGCATATACGGTGTGAAAGTTGGGATTGCCTCTTGAACGCATTTATTTTCAACTTCTGGTGACACGACGGTTAAGAGATGGAGGCGCTCTCAGTAGAACTTTGAAGCCTCGTACGCTTGCTTCAAGCTATTTAACCAGCCAGCGCATGCACAACATTCTGTCACAGACGGCTCAGGTGTACTGACGCTTCTGTATGCAGCGCTTAAAGTTGAGTGTATCTACATCACCACGATACTCTCAATCTCGGCCCGTTTTCTCTTTCCGTAAGATTGTCTGCTGCGTTTGTGAATGGAAGATGGTGGCTTCAATGGTGAAACATCAGGAGAAAGGTGGACGTACCTGTTCAAGCCGTCAATTGCTTCTTCCTGAAGGAATGCCTCGTCTGCTTCATCACGGGTGTCACTAGATGAAGACAGGATTTCCTTGAGGCGTGTAAAGTAGTGCTGGCAGACGTCGTCGGTGTCGTGAATACCCTCAGCCTCTGGCAGTAGTTTCCACAGGGAGGCAACATCCAAAATGTTTATGCAAATAATTTTTTCTTCTAAGCAATTTTCCTGTGAATGCATAAATAATCAGCACAGAATACTCAGATCAAGCCATGAGCCACATGCACCCTGTGTAATGAACAGCTAGACCAAGCTGAAACATTTATACTGAAATGCATCGAGTGCTTTCTGTCGCTTTTTCTGTACCGCTGTCATGACTCTGGCTGTAGAATCACCTACCCTCCCCCCCCCCCCCCCGCCGATCTCTGCACACGCATACACAAAAGTCTGACAATACACTTTTGTTGAAAACAAGCTGCAAGAAAGAGCAAGGTTCTGAAACAGTAACAGAAACAGAAAAAAAGAAAATTAGAACTATATATGCGAGAATGCAACTGATAGACAGCAAAGGTACTGAAGCCAGCACGCTCAACATGGGCCACCTTGGCTCGTTATATTTTGTTAATAAAGCAAATGAGGAAACATATTATCACACTCACGTTTTGCCCGAAATAAGGGGACTTCCATCCAATTTTTTTTTTTAATTGGAACCAGAGTTTTTTTTATTTCTTCAAAATGAGTTGTTTTCGAAAAAAACTTATTTAATTTTTCTCTTGCATTTATGTAGGAAGATAATATTTTGCATAAATGTTGCAAAAAGATCATTTTATGTTTTTAAACTTTTTTCAAGTTCCTGTGTAAAATAGAAAACGCGCCAAGACGCATCAAAGTGACAAAATTTTTCTGATTTGGGCCATGTTTGGAATTCTTTCACATTTTTTTTTGTTTGTGGACAGCACAATAAAATGCATGGAACTAATTTACTGTGAAGCGTATTAAAATAACTAGAAAAGTTTTTCAACACAACGTTTTTAGCTTGCATTTAATTTGGACGTGAAATCAGAAAATACTGTGGTACGTAATAAAAGCACGCTCACGCTGCCACTTTCAAATATTTTTTGGGTTGCTGGGAACGCTTTTCGGGAATCAAATTTTTGGTTCCGTGCAGTTTGAATATTCCTACATGACATATAACAAAAAGACAAAACAAATATGTCAAGTGGACATTCATTTTCAATCTCTCGTGGAATCGCCCTGTGGTAAAAAGCACTGATAGTTTAAGTTAACATTGACCAGCACTACAGAACTGGTGCTAAACACATGATTACGACTTCATAACTGCTTCACTTCAATTCTGCAATTGGGACATGTGCCTTAAATCAAATAACTACAAAGTTAGCATCAGTAATTAGCAAACATCACAATGTGACTGGCTCTGCATGTAATGCCTGCAAGTAATCCAGCTGATGTGATAAATTGTGCTATATAGAATATGAGATTCTTAACAAGTCTGTTTCCTGGTATAGGCACTGCCTTTTACAATTTTCAGCCTGCGCAACAATCCCAGTAATAAAGATGGGTACCCTCTGGTGTAACCTCACCAGCAGAGAATAAGTATCAGTACATGTACAGTCGATCACGGATATATTGAACCCACATATAACAAATTATTGTGCATATTGTGCATCCGTAAAATACCCTTGAAAATTTTTGTATGAACATTTATTTTATATATCGAATTACCTATATATCAAACTTTTTTGTGATCCCCTTCAGATTTGATATATCCTGGTTGGACTGCATTCTGTGAAAATATCCGCTTATGGCTGGCCACCTTTCAATACATTACACGAGTATTACAAAACCGACTTAACAAACTCAATTGTTACACAAACATTTATGCATTCCAAATCACCTTTTACTGCTTCGTAATGCCAGTACTATCTAAATACTAAATACTAAGTTAAGCTATATAACATTGGTGGACTACACATCTGGAACACCATACGAACAACATAATTTTTAAGCCAAAAGAAAGACAAAAACAAGACCAATAACAATGCCATCTTCAAACTCCCCCACCAGGTCTCCTGACATCATGGATTTTGATAGCATCTCCTCTAGGCTAGTGAAGTGTTTATCAACAGAGGAGGAATACATAGAGTTTGAAAGTAACTGAAGCCTGGCAACTTCTGGGAACTTTTATGAAATGACTGATTCACTTATGGTGTTTAACGTCCCCAAGCAACACTAGGCCATGAGATACACCACAGTGGGGTCTCTGGATTAATTTGTTTAGGTACACAAGTATTTTTACATTTTGCCCCATCAAAATGGTGCGGGTGGGAATAGGACATGTGACCTCATGCTCAGCAGCAGAATGCCACAGCCATTGAGCGGCCATGAAAACAACCGGAGTATTCCAACACAAAAAGCAACCAGTGTTGTGGCTGTGGCACAAAACAGAAGTTCAGCTTTTATTTTATCTGCTTATAATCAGAACGGCTACACTAAAATAATGTGAACAGATTTTTAAACAGCACTTGTACCAGTCTAAACTGATTTAATGATCCTGTTTGGTGTCCCTTTAAGTTTCTGTCGGCAATACAAAATCCAGTCAGTGACAGAATAAAATGACAAGGCAAATTATCACCCCTCAAAAACTTGCAACTAGAAATTAGACAAGAGTTTCTCTTTCCCCAGAGGCACTTGATGTGCCTGTTCATGCACAGCACAACTGTGAATTGCTGGAATACTGCATGAATGCATTCCCTTGCTGCACCTTCGAGCTCGTATTTCTTATTATTCTTTACAGCCAGGTGAAACAGGTATTTTGCCTACATTGAAGCTCGCATGCTAGTTTCCTCCGAGCTCTCCCAGGAAGAGGACATAGTTGCTTAAAGGAGCCCTGCGATGTAGATTGAGCATGTCACTTTTATTGAAATGTTAGCATAGTAATGGTTTTGGCAATGCCTCAGCAGCCATTACAGGTCAGCACCATTGTATTCATTGACTGCAGCAGCATACAATATTTTTTGGAAGATGTGACTAGATATGCAGTTCACTGTGACTGGCTGGGTGCGCAGTTTGCTCATCTTTTTCTTATGCTCGAGAAACAAATAGAGAAAAGGAATGTGCTGAATATTTTCTACCTATAAAGCAAGCACAAAAACAAACATTAGGATATCCAAAGGGTGAAATTGCGACACAGGGCAGAAAAGATGACACTACATACTGACCTTTTCCAACTCAAAGCACATTTCTGTCTGGACACATTTCTCTAGCTCCCGCCAACCTTCTTTGTGACTGCTGCAAACTAAAAGTGAACAGCTAATTTCATTTTTCTGGCAGCTTTCTCACAAAGAAGTCAGCTAGGATCAGTGAGTCCTGCTCATCTCTTGGCTGACTCATCTGCAGTTGTCAGTAGCATTGGTAGCATTCATATGCACACGAAATGAACATTATCAAAAAACGTGGGAAGCTGTGGCGACAAGGTGACCTTAATATGATATGTGAGGTTTCGGTTCATGCTCACGAAAACACTACTCTCACTGGTAGCAGCTTATGGCATCACTGGAAAATGAAATGTGAAACAGATGCTTTTATTTTTTACCTGCCTCTCTCATGAATTTAGAAGTTAAATAGCTTTCATTTGCAGGTGCCTATGTTCATAATTTTTTTTGTTACACCTGCACCTATATAAATAAGCAATCAGGGTGAAATATTTTATAGACCAAACGCCACAGGGTTCCACAATATTTGAAAGGTTCCAGCCACAGACATAGCATCTCATTTATAGTGGGCGCTTGGACTATTCCACTGAGAGTAGGGAGGGATAAAGCATAAAAAACAAGAAACATACAAATCTGGAGAGTAAATGCACCCCGTGAAACAATCAGTCAGCTCTTGGCGTTAAAAACTCAGCCCCTGTCATGAGGAAGCAAGCAAGCTTCATCAAGAAAGTGTGAACACCACGTGACCAAGACACAAGAGTTGCAAGCATGTACGACGCCATGCACACCTGTTTATCACACAATTTCAATTTCAATCAAATCTGCTCCTTGGTGGCATCTTTTGAACAGAATGTTTCCCATGTTCCTCCACACCCAGTGCACTAAATTCACAATAATAATCACAAGTGCTCTGGGCACTCCACTGAAGGAAATGTACATGAACCTCGATATTACAAAGCTATACTTACAGCAAAAAACTTCATTAAATTGCTCATTTTGTTAATTCGAGGTTTTAAAGTTCTACCAGTAAAAATTTGACAAATTCACACAATATTCCTGGTGGATAGCATCTTGTCAGTAATCACCTATAAAAAAATCACAAGAACGTCGGGCCATAATAGCGTGGTTATGAGCACCAGCGTGCACGGTGCAGATAGCGCTGAGAGCAATGCATCAGAGTGGCTCACAGCGTCCGAGATTAGCGTGTTGCATGACGTGGTGCCGTAAATCTTGGATGCTATGGCTCACCGCGCTAAGTGCCCTCAAATTAAAAATAAAAGAGCAGAAAGATAGACATCTGTCCCAAGAAAAAAAAAAAAGAGGAAATGTTGCAGTTTTGCCAAAGGGTTTCACTGTCACCACCATTGATGGCGACAGCGAAGAGACAACTGCACAAAGTAAGGTTTGTATTTTTATCACTTTCATGCATGCTGAGGCACATGAAGTAAGGTTCGTAGTTTCATCGGTGTCATGCACGCTCGGGCAGAGATCCAACTTGATGACCAAGAACGCTGTCACAACACGAGCAAACACTTCACACTGTGCCTCATAAACTTGAGATTACGCGACCATCAACAATAGACGCGCGTAAACAGAATGCACATCAAGGCACCAACCCTCTTGGCTTGGCCTTTGCACTTGCCGAAGATTACCTTCAACATACGGCATGTGGCCTGTACATAGACAGCCATGCGCAGCTACAGCAAAGGTACAGGAGAGGGGACACGCACGCTAGGGGGAGAGGGCAGGTAGGCATGCGTCACCCAACCCCACCTGCTCTAGCATGTACTTGATCACGTTACCGCACACTCACCTTTTCCCAGTGCAGCCAACCTTTGCAGCCAATTTCCCCCTAAATTGTATTCAGAATTCTCCAGATTTACCTAGATTTTTGTAAGATACACTCGCTAAGTTTGTCAATATGGTTCGGTAAAGATGTACTTTTTTAGTTATGCAAACATATAAAAAAAATTATAGTTTCAATTTATTTCCAAGCTTGTTTTATAAATTTAAATAATGAAGTTGCTGCACTCAAGCTGAAATCATGTTGCAGTGCAAGCCACACTAACCAGAGTTCTTTGTACTAACAACACAGCCTCCTGCTTGAAACTACATTCACAGAATAAGACATCAGCATGTTTATATTTACTCTATATGGAAAACAAATTTGAACAATGACAAAATGACCAGATTGACACAACCTTATTTGAACTGCAAAGAAGCTGGCACCGGACTACACCTGATTACAGAATCTGTAGCAATGTCAAAATAGTGTGTCTCTTTATGACACCAATACAAAGTATGTTCAATACATTTTTCTTGCATGCTATGGCGTACCGACATAGCAACATCACATTAGCGAGCTTACAAGTCATTTGCAGCGAAGCACGCAGATGCATGTCTAATTTTTTTTCTTTCCTCTATTCCAGGGGTTCTCAACAACGCAGTTATGAAGGCACACGGCCAGCTGCCAATGAGGTTTTATGCATGGCAATAAACACAAGAATAAAGGCTTAAGGGCACATTAGGCACGAAACGTAACGGCGTTGCTGTCACTTGCATATCACGTACGATTTCTGACGACGACTAGGAGGGCTCTGCAGCTTTGTTTCGGTTGGACGCTAGCGCCGTTCTTGCTCTTTTGCATTGCGCATTTGCAACGCTTTCTGCTCGCCGAGCTACCATACTAGAACCAGCTGAGTTGTGCTGCCCTGTGTATTTAATTTTTAATCCTCTGACAACCATGCCAGCATGCACGCTAGCAGCACCTATCTGCAAACGGCACAAATGCACATGGTTCGCCATCTTAGCCACTTGGGCGAGCGTGGAACCAAGGAAAATTTATCAGTGGCTCCCAGAACCCTGAGGAGGGCCTGCGGAACCTCTGGGTTCCGTGGAACCCACTCTGAGAACCCATGCTCTATCACAAAACTCTCCCTACATGTTACCACTGAGACTCTACAATACAAGTCTGTTGCTCTGCCTATGGATGGTAAATTTGAGTGCATAGTCAGCTACGCAGTGCCCTTATCGCCTAGTCATGCTCAGCACTAGGTATATGTGTCCACTTATGCCATCGTTTCCAGGTGCTGCTTTGTGTGACACTGTAGCATACATTTGTCTTGCTGGTTAGAGTTAAATATTTGATTCAGAGGAGAAGATATCTCCACCTAGTCATTTACTTGGCAAGAGGCGTTCACTGCACTGCAGTCCGACCACAAGGCATACTTTGCATGCTAATGCAAAAGTGATTTGGGCTGACTGAAATCAAAACATGCTGTCACATCAGCAGTTCCACGTCATGGTCATGGTGGTGTCACAGCCCAGTGGCTTCTCAAGTCTCCAGAGTTTTTCCTTGTTCCATGACATAGCACAAATTTTCCCTAGATTTGCAAAGTGGACAAAGTCTGGTTACCCTCCCTGTTTTTCCTTCCTCCCTTCCATAGATTTTGAAAATGTTTCTTAAGCAAGCCATAGAATACCTAGATCTAGGGAAATTTTCCTCAGGTCGGTAGCAGTGCCACTTCTCCACCTCCCTTGCACTGAAGGAATCATCAGTTGTCTTGTTTATCTGAGTGCTCTGAGCTGCCACATGCCCCACGGCCTCTGCAAGTTGTTACACAACAAATGGTGCAGCGGTGTTTTCTGCATACTGTGTCCAGGTGCATGCACTTCGACACGTTTCTTCTCCTTAAACTTTTCATGCAGAAGGATGCTTGCAAATAACTTTTTCCTTGGCCGACATTTTTATAGTCTCTTTGCTAGATATACCAGCCATACAGGCTCCACATACATGCTTGAAATGGCCGAAAATTTCGTTAAATTGAAATCATGTCACGAAATTACTTCATTAAATCGTGAAAACAAATACACAGTTTTTAATGGAACTAAGATAGGGGAATTCAAATAATTTATTACATCACAAATTTCGTTAAATTGAGGTTTGATTGTTAGGTGCAATGGCTGGTGGTCATGCCTCATTGGATGACAGATCATAACTTCCTTGGGGTTTAAAACTCGCATCAAAAGCATTAAAGTGAAGCAGTGATGAGTAAACAGATACCAAAAGTCAGCAGCAAAGATGACAATCAAGATGAACTGTAAGGCAATATGGCATATGGCCCACAGGAATTGTTCCTTGCATTGTTATCTGATGAGTAAAGTCATCAGCTATCAGCTTTAACATGCCACCAACCGAAACATGACCAGGCCAGTGGCAGGTTATTAAGTAAGGCTTCCTGCATAATTATATATACTTACATACACACACACACAGTTTTTTTCAGCAAGCACATTCTTTGCATTTTTGCTGAAGAACTTTTTGTTGCTTTCAGTGCACTGCTTTATATTAGGGGTGACAGAAATTGCAGGGTCAATAACCAAGAGGCCATATAGTGAAGAATTTTCCTCCTGTATTTTGCTCAGACATACAGCAGACAGAGCAAGAGCAACAAAGTATTTTTAAACAAGGAAGATAAGCTGCATTTGGTTCAATATTCTATTCTGTTTTCATCTTTGCATGAATTCTCAATGTGGATTGGTAAATTGGGCAAATGGCCATGTTTTGTTACAAGTTGGACTACTATGACCCCAAAAATTTTTAAGGCAGCCTAACAGATCAGGCCTGAAAAGTTGATTGCATGAGAAATGTGCCCTTCGATTATGACTGTATATCAGTGCATGAAACAAATCCTTTAGTGCTTGCTGCGTTGGCATAAAATCAAAATGCTGTACTAACTCACCCAATCCCTTTCTGTGTCATACCCTTTCTGGTGATCAAGGTGCCTTCCACACCTCATCCCCAGCTTGCACATGACGATGGCTACTTGCTGAGCTCAATTTCTGGGCTAGTGGCAACATGGTGGATATGGCTAGCACACTAGAGCTTCTTTCATACACAAAACCTGCTTCTACATCCTGGAGTCGTTACATGCATGAGCACAGGTCACCAGGATCTGCTCTGACTGACTTCCCTGCGATCACCCTTCACACCCTCTCATCCCTGAGACAGAAGTAATCTCCTGTGTTGTTACAATGGGAAGTTGTTCATTCCAGTGGAAAATTCAGAATTTTACTTATAACATGACTGTGTTTGGAAAAGCAATCCTTGCCACGGTGAAGCAGAGCACAACAAACAGTGTTTTTCACAGGTTAGCTTATATTTACACCCTTTGAGATAACCTGAATGCTGTAGCAATGACATTACAGAAACCAGCTTGAGAAGGAACTATGTTGCAACATGCTAGACCAAGGCATTCATGCAAGCTATTCTACTACCATTCTACATCGCCTTCGGTAAGTTTCGGTCAGAAATGCTGTTTTACACACTTTAAGTGACGTCTTTTGACTGAAAACACTTCACTGGAGACATTGTGTTGCTGACAGTGGTGCTTGCGCTCATACACAGACACCAGCAGCTGGTATTTCAAGAAACTGCACATGCCTTGGCATAGACAACTGTGCCTTGGACTGACAGGCATGGTCTTGTGAGAAGTATCAGCAACTACTGCATCTGTCTTATGAAACTGGCAAAAGCCACCCATAAGTACAGGTGTCTCATTCACTGATATGTAAAATACAAGTTTTGTGGCAATGTAACAAAAAAGACTTCTTGGGTAACTCTAACTTAACCTTCACATTATAAATGGCGACAAACAGAGGATGCATACTCCCTTTGCTGCACTTGCTACTAAGCTCAAGGTGCTCATACACCATGAGTGGCAGTGCACACCACAAAATGCACCTGTGGAAGCCAGTCTGACTTGATGACAGCACAGACAAACAGCCATGACTGTGAAGTTCCACTGTGAAGTGCTTCACACATTCTGTGTAGCCACTTTCTACTCTGTTATGCCTGCTGGCATAATGACAAAAAGCACAACCTCAATGTGTCTCACTGCACCTCCATGTTTGACTCTATCCGCACAAGGCACACTTCTTTGCCTTCCTCCATGGCACTCTTGAGGTCTCTGACAAGTGCCACCGCTCGCTCATAGTGGCCTGGGGGCAACTGCAGCATGCATGCTGCCAGTTGTTGAACGAGCAGCCCAGTTTCCGTGACTTTGCGCTTTTCGAAAGGGGAACTCTTGGCTGCAGCACAATCTTCAGCCTCTTCCTCACCATCAGCACCCACACTCCACTGCTGCTGCATCTTGGGCTCAGATGTGAAAAGGCGGCAGGCACTTTTGTAGTATTCACGTGTCCAGCGCTGAGCAGCACCTTCCTCAAAGTAAAGAGGCAGGCCAGTGCGAAGTCTCTCGAAAAAGATATGCCGGCAGGGTAGCATGTAGGATGTGGCATCCCAGCAGTTACACGAGCTGCATGTGCTCACATAGGTCTCGTCAGGTTCCACCATGGTATGAGCTGCTTGCATCTGCTGCGACACTCGCTTGAAGGCATATGGTGTAAGGAAGGCCATGTACCTGCACCCAAGATTTGTGCAGTCAAAGCATTTCCTTAGACTCTAAATGTGTAGTGGCTTCTTGTAGTGTAGTGGCAAGACACACACACACACACACACACACACACACACACACGCACGCACGCACGCACGCACACACACACACACACACACACACACACACACACACATCAAAGGCACAAAAAAAGTTGTTAGAATAAGCACAGGTGGGACTGAAAGCTCTTCAATAAAATTTCTCTATCAGCAATGCAATGTCGCCTTTTAGTACATCCAACTGAACAGCTATACAGTCAATCCTGGATATATAAAATTCGAGGGGATCCCAAAATAGTACTATACTATTTTGTATATTAGTACTATAGTACTATTAGTACTAAAATAGTACTAATAGTACTATATATATATATATATATATATATATATATATATAACTCAACATATAAAATATGCTTATCTAAACCTCATCTAAAAATTTTGCATGCCTTAGACAGTTTCCTTAGATTGACAAAAAAAAATTCTGTAGTTTTACGTGCCAAAACCACAATCTGATTACGAGGCACACCATAGTGGGGGACTTCGAAGTAATTTTGACCACCCGGGGATCTTTAATATGCACCGAATGCGCAGTAAACGGGTGCTTCTGCATTTCACCCCCATCGAAATGCAGCCGCGGCGGCTGGGATTCGATCCCACGACCTCGTGTTTAGCAGCGCAACGGTGTAGCCACTAAACAACCGTGGTGGGTCTTAGATTGTGAGAAGCATGAATTTACTGATTTGTTTCTACACGGCTGTGTTGAATGCAGAAAAGTTTACTTATTTTTTTTAGCACAAATGTTGCAAGTCCTTTGTGTTGCAGAATGGTCCAATATACTGATCGCAATGCTAACCTTAAAGCCCACATAGTTTAACCACAAGACCACAGCGCACTTCACACATGTAGAAGTGCTTGTCGTGCACTTTTATTTAGAATAAGGTAGAAATGGATGCAGTGCAGAAGCAAACTAGCCTGTACGGATATGCGCCGTGGTGTCAACAGCACAATTGCACCTCATGCTGCGAATCAAGCATGAGCATGCCCAGCTGCATGTTCGTTATTGCCATTGTCAACTGCGAGCTGACCAGGTAGACACTGTTAAGATTCTAAAGTGGCTCTTAGCTTGCAGAATATCTCAGTCTATTCTCACTCAGATAATTCAGATAATGAACAGCCGCAGTTTGCACACAATATCCATATTTGCAGTGAGTAAAACTGAGACATGAACCTTGCTCATTTTTACTTCATGGCATGTGGTGCCCTTCAGATTCAATGTCTAGTTGAACGAAATTTGCTAAAACAGTGCCATTTCTTCGGAACAGAATATTTCAAACAGCATGAGAAGTGATAGCGACCCCACATTAGGAGAAGCACACTTGCAGAGGCGTGGCCCAGCGTAGTGTTTGATATATCGAATGTTGAGGTGAACGGAGTTTGATAGACCCATCATACAGTGATTCCAAGGGGATGTTACAACCGTTCAATATAGACAATAATTCAATATGTCAAGGTTGTAATGTATTAACTAGATCCAATATCTTAGGGCACTCTTGTCTACTCTAAACATTCTTGATCAAAAAAGCTTGATAGTTTTTTCCAAGTAAACCACAAAATGTTGCAGCTAGCAGTTCTAACATACAGTGGAACCCAGTTATAACGAATCCCAACATGTGCCGTGATTAGTTCAATACTATATCCAATAGTTCAATATAGCCAAACCTGCATATAAAGAATTTTATCAAATTTTCATTAAAAGTTCAGTGTGTACAGGATTTGGTTGGTTTGCTGCACATGTTGGTGGTGCGTATGCCACTATGTGCTGCCACACTTGGGTCAGTTAGCGAGGCACAAGACGGCAGATAACATGCTCCCCCCCCCCCCCCCCAGCATATAACCTACTATCTATGCGCGTGGGTCGAGCTGCACCGAGACTGGATGACCAGATTTCGCAGATTGAATAGTATACATAATAGTCTGCAGCGCCCAAGTGAGCCATATCTGCCCAACAACCCTGCAGTCAACCCCGCCCTCTTCTGGAGAGAACCGGCTTGTTTTTCTCTTTTTCTTTGTTATTATTATTATTATATATATATTTTTCAAGTATTGCAGCTGGCTTTTATGTAACACGCATTTCGGGGAAGCCAGCTGCAGGCACATTTTGGCGGTAGTGTTAGGCGTGCGGAGTTTGATATATCAGATGTGCAGTTCGGTGTAGGGAATATATTTTGTATGCATAATTGTACTGTTCTTTTTTTCTCTATATATAACGTAATTCACTCTATCTGGGCTCATTATAACCAGGTTTGACTGTACAGTTTAAAGGCATGCTACACAAAATTGATTCAATCACATCATCTCTCTTAAAGGTTGAGACACAAGCAGTTGGAGTGCAAGTAGTGCTTGTTCTGATGACGCACCCAATCTCATAAAGCTAAAAAGAGGTATCATTCAGGTTTATCAAAAGCTGAGAGCCCATGTTGTAAGTAATGATGAAATCAAGCTATTTAGTGAGTCTTTAAAGCATCTTCAATGACCCAATGCACTGTAATATATAGATGAGTGTTGTTCTCACCCTTTCAAAGCTTTTGTGAAGCAATAGGGCTGTAACACGAAGCTAATGTGAATGTAACTTCGAATAGGAACTAACTTTGTGTCTACCTCTCAAACTATCTTAAAGCCAGCCAGTGAAGTTGGACATGGACAAAGAGTGTGAGAAAGTTTTACACACTCTACATGTATTACAAAACAATTGTTCTCCTTGCCTGACAGTCAACTCCTGGGTATCAAATTATGCCACTGTTCTTCCTTCAGGGTAGGCTTCCACTCCTGAATGATGTTCCTTTATAGGCATACAGATATTCCAAATATTAAATATGAGTGAAGGTCTTTGCTATTGGATTCGTATTTGATATGAGAATTTGCTCTTTGAAATTCTCAAATAATGATTTCTATTCTAATGAAGAACAACATTCATCTATGGGAGAAAGAGAAATGTAAATGAATACTGCTCTGAACTATTTTGCTGCAAAAGAGCCACAGCTGCCACACAGGGGCAGCAGTTACTGAGTAAACCCATGCTGCCAATGATTCTTGCACAATAACTTACAGTCATTCAACAAAGATGCCTCTTCTTTAGCCACCCTACAAATTTGTTGCCCTGATTTAGGCAAAATAATTCTTAATAAGGCCAGTGTAAATATGTTCACACCCCTTTAAAGGGGCACTGCAAAATTTTTTGAACATGGTAAGAAAACATTCACGAAATGTAAACAATGCTGCCATGAACATGCGAGCGAAATATTATTCCACAGCACACAATAGGGAGTCCACAATCTCACATAAAAGATCAGTTCATCTCTCCTGCAGGTTCTGAGATGCCCTCTATTATCCACAGTCTATGATGTCATAGGCTGTGCACCAGCCCAGAGACGCCCTCCATCGGGTGAGTGTTCATCAACATGAGCAAAAGCCTGCGCGCGCATGCTCTAACTTTCAAGCAAACAGCAAAGCAGAGCAATTTGTTTGGCATGTTGGTAAACTGACTCGGAAAGCTTATTTAGCGCCAGCAGACAAGGACAAAAGGGAGATGACACCACAATGCACTTTGTGCATTGTGGTGTCCTCTTCCTTCTGTCCTTGTCCGCTGGTGCTAAATATGCTTCCCAAGCAACGCAGTGGTTGTTACTACGTCTTCCCTGTTCTGGCACCACTTCTTTGTCGCTCTTGAGCACCTTTGTCAGATACCGAGCTTGAATAGTTGCCAAATATGAGCACCATGTAAAGAAGAAAAACTAAGAAATGAGCAATAGGCCGGACATTGCTACTGGCGCTGACCCAGCCCAGATGAAAAATTGTGTTGAGGGGTAATGGGGAAAGTAAACATTGCGTTCTTTACATTTCTGTTGTTAAGGTGAAAGCCTTAAGTGGCTCATCGGTAAAAAAATTTGTTGTCTGGTGTTATCGAAAAATTGACCATCCGGCGTTATGGCACCGAAATTGATGGTGCCACCCATGGCCATTGGTGGGAGTTGAACCTTAGACCCTTGGTGCTAATTAAGGCGCTCAAATGCATGACCTTTGGTGGAAGTCAAACCCTTGGCCTTTGGTGGGACCAAAATTCAATGGCACCAAAATTGATAGTGCCACCATTAATGGTCGAACCCACGTCCTTTGGAGTTAATTAAGGCACAATTAATTAAGGTAAAGTTAATTAAGATAAAGTTAAGTAAGGCACTTGAACCCTCAACCTTTGGTGAGAGAAAACAAGTAACAGGAAATAACAACACATTCGAATGAGAATGTCGAGTAATTCAACAAATATCTCATGAATGCACGGGCTTTTGTCTTGATCCTCTTTAGCATATACTGAAGTGACTGTCAACTTTTATAAGGTCTTTATCAAAAAATTTCGCAGGGAATATATTTCCTGAAAGACATTGCACTCACTCCAGTGTGCTCAGGTTTGAAGAAAAGGTGTTGCAAGGCCACTTTAAACCAATGTGCAGTGCTGTAGTATTACACTTGACTCCTTCAATTAACACAACACAGTATGCGCATCTGGTAACGAGCTGTTCCTTTGTTTCATTACTGTCATTTTCACAGTGCACTAGACATGATCATTTTTCAATTGTCTCTCATTTACAAGCTGTTCGGTCTATCGGACATCCATTTGTAAACGGCATTACATGGTTCAAATTATTTAAATAAGCCTTCTTCTTACCAAATTGGCTGCATGTGACCTTACCTTGCTTAAAAATGACAAAACATTTGTTAGTTGCTTTGATATTCTAAGGTTGTTTCCTTGGATCCTCTAACTCAATTAGAGTAAGAAATTTTCCAATTGGAACACAGCTAGTTTCTTTTTTACAGGAAAATCTGCTGATGCCAGCCTTGCACCGTACTCCTCTTCTTTTCCGGGCTTGTGTATTGAAAAAAATTCATGCAGAAACTTCTCTGGGAGTTGCCTAAGTATGCGTAAGCATTAGGCCACTTGCTCATCTCCACGTAATGACAGCACTGCGGCGAAACAACTGCTGCGGACAGCGGTGCAAGGTGAATTGATGGCGTGAGCAAACTACTGCAGGTGGCGACGCTAGCTGCGCTGATGACATTCCAATCATCACAAGCCATTATAGTTCCTTAGTACCTTATCCAGCTGCGTCAAACCATTATCAAGGGTGGGCCTGCCCAAAGTCATGTTGGAGCCAATTTTTGGAGCAAGTAAAATTGTGTTTTGGAACAGTTTGGAGCAGGCAAAATTGCATATTGGTGTAGCTTGGAGCAGATTAAATTTCATTTTGAAGCAATTTAGAGCAGATAAAATTTAATTTTGAAGCAGTTTGGAGCAGGCCAATCTGAATTTTGGTGGAATAATAGAATATAGAATATGGAAGCTCACTTCAAACCACGACGGAACACAGAATAAACCAACACAAGAGCTGTACTGCAACTGTTTTAAGCAACATCTTAATCTGAATTTTGAAGCAGATTACCCGGATACTGAAACTGCCTAGTGCATGCAAATTTTGGTAATAGTGCCTGTAGATTTTTAATTAGTGGTAGCAATCATAAAAAACATGCATTCTGCAATAGCGAGTCTGAAATTTCAAAAAGTAGCCCGGGACATTTTTTATAAATACATTGTTCTTTAATGTCTCGACAGCGTGGGTGAAGTGCCTGGAAATGCGCTTCACCAAAAGACTTTGCGAAGAAGCCAGAGTTACGAACTACTGTCATTTATTGAAAGCCATTTCTACATAATAGAATAGTTTCGCCTTGCCACAAGTCAATCAGAATGCAAAGCGGTAGAATCACGCATTGTAGCTAGTATAGCGTACTAGAATATGGAAGAGTGGATCAAATGGCAGCACAGCACATTCTTTCCTATAAAGCCGAAAAGATCGGTAGCACTACAATCAAACTATATATTCCTGCGCCGATGCTCATGATGATAGCGAAAAATATTCTAAATTATGCGGTCCAATCAATGCGGTAACAACTTCTGGGTCACCATAAGTCATCGCAGGCCCAGAGAGCCGCAATCGACCCTGGGCAGCTATAACATAAAACTATTCCAATCTGTATTTGCTCCAAATCCTCCATTAGCTCTTCGTGATAGGTCAGAATGGCTCAGGCCTTGCACACATGGGCACAAAAACAGATTGGAATATTTTTATGGCATACCGGCCTAGGGGACAGAGACACACACCCACTGAACCAACCTGCTGCAGCACACGCCTCCCCTATATCGCTTCTCTCTTTCCCATTTTTTTTTAGTTTGCTCGCAGTCTCCTCGGCCTACTTTTCGATGTTTTGCACCTCAGCTAGGGAGTGCCGCGCCACTAGGCCAATTTAACCATATTCTGTACACTCTAAATACAGCTGTTCTGGCCATTCCGACAGCAGACACGACAGCTGGGAGTGACCGTGCTTGCGCCGACCACTTGCCGGAAGCGCCAAGAAGTTCAGTGTTATAAGCGTGAAAATTCCGAGGAACTGTGTGGGAGGTGCTATCGTGCGGTGTGCAGAATGTGAATGGCTGCACTCTTTTTCGAAGAACGAATCCACTCGCTGTTCACGGCTACTGCCGTGGCACACATGCCGAAGCCGTTCTGGCGCAGTGTGGTGCAATTTCGGTCAATTTTCTGTGTTTGGTGCAGTTTGGTGTAGGAATTTGCATTTGTATGAAATGGTGCAATTGGTGCAAGAGTCCCACCCCTGCATTATCAACTGTGGTCAACTGCAGTTCGGTGACGGATGCTTATGGCGCGGCCGTGCGGGCCCTATCGTGAAAGCTATCTGTGATGGGGACAGAATATGCCAAGTGCCAATAGCTTCATGTGCACTGTGCTCTTGCTGCTTAGTTTGCGTTAAAGCGATTAGCAGCATGAAGGTCAATTCGCTTGCTGCTGTGGGCCCTATTTTGAAAGCGATCGTCTCACGTGACGGATAGATGGGTTTCTTCGTTGGGTAGGCATAGAAATGCTTATGCATTAAAATTTTGCAGGGTGCACAGAGCCAATGTGCTTTCTACACCATGATCAAGCTAGTCTCCTGTGTCCACCAATACAACGTAAGGCACAACACAGTGGGCCAGGCAATGAAAAACTCAATTTAATTTTACAAGATAAAGCATGCCTAAAGTCGACATGTAAATTGTACCATGCAAAATTCGTGGGAAAAAATTCGCCTCGCTTGTGCCCAATTTATACAAGAGGAAAGAACATGTTTCTGCAAGCAAGTCAGAACATGCATGTCACAGTCGAAGGAACTGCATTTTTCTTTTTTCAGACCACAAAATTCAGATTTTTTACAACTATGTAAATATGGGATACTGGAAGTAACTGAAGAATGAAAGACATTCTTTCTGCACTGATTCCACAAAAATAAGGTAGTGCAATAAAACTTCCTGAAATGATAAACAATTTCAAACCAATAAACATCACCAAATTAAAAAAAAAAGGTAACAATCAAGTAATATTTCCCTCTTTAAGCACTGACTTCACCATATTTGCACAGTGCGAAACTTGAAAGTTGCGTTTTTTCATTATTGGGTTCAAAAGTCAATGGTATAATGCAAGTGATGCTTCAAAGAGCTTTACTACCTGTAGTGCCTCAATAGCATAGGGTGCACCGCAATGCTGTTCCATACAACAGATGCCACAGTTCAGTTCAACAAATGTAGGAGAACGGCAACATATGCCCTGTCAGGGTGTCTACCAATTGACGTTTCCATTTTCCCTGAGTTTTCCAGGTTTTCCCTGAGCACCTTTGCAAAATTCCCTGAATGAGCCAGAACTTTGTTTTACGTCAAGACAGGCTGACACCATGTTGCCAGATGCTGTCACTCTCTAGTAAGCATGTTGAAAAAAAAATGACTTAATCCAGTTTGAATAGTAGGGAGTAATATCTATTTTATTTAAAAAGAAAACAGAAGGAAGGTGTTAGTAAAATTCACAGCGAAAAAAATGGTAAAACCCATTCCAAATCGAGTCGAACATTTTCAAGTACGAATGAAAAGGAGATGCATACATAATTATTTTTGAATATGAGCTATTTATATCAACTGATAGCAAGGATTTAAGGTGTGAGCCCTGAACTTTGTCACAACTAAGATTCTCTCTCAGCAGCTGGAAAGTCAACCTCAACTGTCCTGACATACTCTTAGCCACTACACAACATCTCAGTGTTGGGTTTCATTGCTTTAAAGAGTTTATTTTTGTTTGGATGTGGGACACCTGCACCTTGGCATCAGCCAACACTTTTTTTGATCGCAAGCTCCTTCAAAGAGGTGGCAACACGCTTGTTTTCCCGTTAATTCCTCGGTGCGTCGGTCCTTTCTGTTCTCATCCTCCTTCTGCCAGGCGTTCAGCCCATGGATAATTTGAAGCATCGCCTTGGTCAGTTCTACAGACAACGTCCGATTTTTCGGACTCCCTAGGGGCCGAAAAAACATCCGAAAAATCGGGCACCCAGAAAGAAATGAATGCATGTCTTTACCTGCCCTTAAGGGCTAAAATTGCCACAGGCGCACCCGAAAGAGCTCTTAAGGCCTGCCAGTACGCTCATTAGGCATATAGGTGGTCGTACTGTGACAGGAGATGGGGTGCACGCGGGTATAATTAAGGAATACATACTGTGTCCCTTGACAATTGCCCCTTCCCACACTTGTTATCCTTCACCGCGTAACATTTCTGTACTAAGGCAAAGCCAACTTTCGGAGACGCATTACGCAACGCGCTGTGCTCTGCGAGCTTCGAAGCCAATCACGAGGATTACGAAGGCGGGGTCGGTGCCATTGCTGACAACGGCGAATTCTTTCAATGAAGAACACAGCACCGCAGGACAAGAAGCTTAATAGCGAACGTAGAAGCAGCTAGGCCTAACGTTGCCGCGGTGATGGCTACGGCTGCCAGTGGATCTGCGTGCGAGAGTGCCGGTTCGAGGCGGCGAGACAATCAAAATGGAGGCGGTGGTGGCTTTGATTAATGCGATTTCAGAAATGTAGTCAGGGCAATATACATTGACTATATGGAGTACGTGGTGGTGCCGCAAAGCCGTGCGAATTATCGGGCATGTCTGAAAAATCGGGCGTCCGGAAAATCGGTCGTTAACTACTCTGGCAATACCTCGTGCCGATGACACAGCGTCAATGACAATTCGTTGCGATTCCTGTTACTGGAACCAGCATTAACACGACTTTCGTTCCCTTTCAATAAGGTTACAGCTAATTTTCCCTGATAGAAGCACACATTCCCCGAGTTTTCCCTTAGTATTTCCAGACTATTCAAATTCCCTGAGAATTCCCGGTTTTCCCGGTTGGTAGACACCCTGCCCGTCAACAGGGCATCACCTGCCACATGCTATTGCTACCTGAGGCAGGCAGCTACAGCAAGTGCTGCTATATTGCCGAAATTGTTTGTTATTTATCAATCTCAATTGTACTGTGAAGCTGGCTCAACGTGGTTACCCTAAGACAAAAATTGCAGTGAACGATCAGAAACCATAAAATAATTCAAGATGATCACAAATGCACAATACAAAATGCTTACAAGCAGCTTAACGAGAGCAGAGAATTTCATTGGATGAGCGCTCGGAATTGCGCCAAAAGTATTCTCGTGATAGCTCGCACCATTCTCAGCAGCATTATCAAAGCTAGAGTGAACCCTTACGAGAACACTTTTGGAGCACTTCCAATTGCCATTCTGCAAATGAATGTTTGTCCATTGAAAAGCACCACAAGTCCACATTTAAAATGGTTTCCACAGCGTACTTGCGCTCATCCTCTGTCATGTTGGGTGGTGCTGCAATCTTGAGGATAGTTTGCATGGCTCGCTGGTCACGCTCAATCCGCAGGCGTGTTGCAAAGCATTTGAGTGCGTGAAATAGCTGGTCCAGAACTTCATGCTTGCCCACAATGTGGGCCACCTTTGTGGTTGGCAGGAGCATGTAAATAATGAGTGGCAGTTAGTTTACATGTGAAGGATTAGAAACTCCAGCAGCAAATAGGCTTAGAAGCCTTTTTTTTTTTTAAACAAAGAAAACTTGACGAGAAAAGAAAAAGCCTCTTGAAGCAGGCAGCTAAATTTTTAAGCAGAATAAGTGGAGTGGCACATGGGTCAACTCTTAAGAAATTGGTTATCAACGCACGATCCCCATCCTCCTACCTATTGAATTGAATTGAATTCTGGGGCTTTACATGCTAAAACCACGATTATGAGGCAAACAGTAGTGGGGGACTCCGGATTAATTTTGAGCCCCAGGGGATCTTTAACGTGCCCCCAATGCACGGAACACGAGCATTTTTGCACTTCGCCCCCATCAAAATGCGCCTGCGGTGGCCGGGATTTGCTACCAAGACCTCATGCTTAGCAGCACAACACCATAGCCACTAAGCCAATGTGACAGGTTCCCCCCATTTTCTCACAAAGCAATTCTTGTAAGCTCATTTCAAAGAAACATTTTATGGACTGAATTTCTTTGCGTTCTTCATAAACAAGATGTGCAACCATGTGCAACATTCAATGCCCACGTGACTTATGGCAATATACTAGCTGCACCAGTGTTTGCTTTCTCCATGTGCACTTGGTAGACCCTTTTCATCTCCTTACCATATGCAGTGACTCTATATACTCTCACATCACCAACTTATATTTTTCCCAAACCCTTTAGCCAAGTATTCCATTTCCCCACTCATGCAGTCCCTACGCTTTCCGTTCCCTTTGTTTCCTCTTCTGTCTTCCACAGGCATTATATGTTCAAATTGTTCATATCTGTCTAAACTCCAGGTCTCCATTGGTTTTCGTCACATACCAAAACGCAGATCAGCAATGATCATCAGCACTGGTGTTCTTCACTGTTCATTACCAAAATGCCACTACATCAGACAAAAAAGCACTTTGTGGGTCTCAGCACCCTTGAAACGAAGCACCACAAGCTGGCTTAGGTGATACTAAAGTCTCATGTATATGCCCAATGAAGTGACAGTAACATGTGCAAGTGCAAATTTGCTCTTATTGTAAACACCACCAAGGTTGACAAAAATGAGTGTGTGCCTACAAGTAGTTCAAACACACATCTAGCCTATGTTTGAACTGCTGTGCTGAATCATCTGCCTATAGGAATGACAACTGAAGGTCAGAGTGCAGGCAACCAGTACTCTAGCCTCTTTGTCTCTACTCTGCCCACAGAGACTTTGCTTTGCATAGAAAACTTGTTACATTTAAAGGACGCATGGTGCCAGCTGCACCACACATTGCGCTTGCACACAAACATACATGGAATTATCAGCAAGAGAACTGATGCGCACTTGAATTGACATGTTCTTAAATGTGGTTCTGCATAGCCTGGTAGGAACCATGGCTGTTGGTTTGAATTATCAAAAACTTTGACTCAATCAAGTTTAAGCTACTGAGCTTTAATTGTCCTTCCATAAATAAAGTTAGTGCTTGTTATGCATCTCTCCAGCACACTTGTAAAGCTCACCTTCTGGTTGACTGATTCGAGACGGTTGTTTGTGCGATTTCCCAATGTGGGAACTTCCTGTAGACCTTGCACCCATTGGGACCGGATCTCATGCCAGTGGGCAATAAAGTGTGCCAGCACACTGGCAGAGCAAGCCTGCTCCAGTTTCTGGAAAAGCTCGTTATAGGCATCATCGTCCCTAGCATGGCACATGCGCTGCAGGATCTCCATCATACTGGCTTTCTCCTCTCGGCTTAGAGCCATCTTCTCAGCTGTCATCTGGCGCTTAAAGGCACGCAGCACCTGCAGCAGGCAAAGTTATCAGTGCACCATTAGTACACTGCCCCCTAGAGTACACTGAGCATGCATGTACTAGAAGATGTCACAGCACCAGCAACTTCAATGCTCTGCAGCAGAGAACTCTGCAAAAACCCTCAGACTGTGGCCCAGTCAAACAGTCCAAAATTTCAAACACCAGGTTTTTTAACATGTGCCTAAAGCATAGTACACAAGTGTTTGTCTTCTGCACACAACAGAAAGCGGCTGTAGCAGCAAGGAATTGAATCAACCACCTCATGCTTAGCAGCACAATGCTATAGCCTCTGAGATATTGCAGCAGGTCGGAAGCATCTCTATTTTATAGCAGTAATTTTTGCTTCTTCATGATATTCAAAATAAAGCAACTGGAAACATAGTTGAGCAAGAAAGAACACATCACTGATGGAAACCAAATCTAGAAGTTCTACATGTCACGAGTGGTTGGTGCATCAATTAAGCTACGAATAGGGTTCTTTATTTTTCAAATTAATTTGATAAAAAAAACACTTGCCAGTAAAGAAATTGACAATTCTAATTTATATTAAGAACACCAAATTTCAAGGCCCTCATATGTGATCACATGACTGTGCTGTGATGACTTTTGTGGAAAAAGTGTGAGAAGGTGAAGGCGTTCGTCGTGGTAAACTCTGCACAACCTGCGTGTCAAACCTGACATTCCTGATGAAACATTCAAGCAACCTGTTCTCAATAATTAAGGAACTATAAGCTGAGTCTACTCTTTTACACGATGTGTACCATCTCCTTGCAGTGCGCCTGCAGGTTTCTTTACATCAATAGAATAATGCGTCTATGGCAACCTCTGTATGGATGTCAAGTGCATGCTTGACACTGTAGACAAGTGGTATAAAGTCATTAACAGCTTCTGAGAGTACTACACTGCTGTTACAGAAAAGGAGGGCCATGTCGTGCACCGAAACAATGCCCTCGACTTGCAATACACAAGGGATTCATTCGGATACCATGCTTGTCCCTTGTCTAATACCGGAAACACGACAACAGAAGACAAAAAGGAAGCTTGCATTTCTGATTATGTATGTAAAGAACAGCACTAGCAAGAAATAAAGAAGAAATGAAGTCCCACAAACAGTAAAACACTTAAGGCAACATGACTGACAACTGCTCCTGTCAGAAAAAACTGGGACATTCATCATAATTGATGGTGAAGATGCCAGACAAAAAGTTGAAAGAGCAATGAAGAAAAATTTTCAGGTGCACCACACACATGAAAACACTCGTAGAAAAAAAAAAAAGAGGAGGAGGGGGGGGGAGCTGTTCAACAGTGTGAAAAAGTCAAGTTGAAAAAATTGTCCAAGGAAATTAAAGCTGCCACAGAGCCAACACTAAACTTATATTTCTCAGTGAAGACCCAAAAGGAAAGGAAACCCTTTTCGTGTGATTGTTGAAGATGGAACACTTGGAAACGTAACTTGGAAACGTTTCTGTCACGACGACTTTGCCTGCTCCCTTTGGACAACCCATTCCAAATACGCAATTCGCAAGTTGCCGACTTATTCAGATGAACATAACCAGCTAAGTGTCTTTTCATAAATGGTTAAAATGCTTTCTACAATGTTCCACATAGGGTGTCCTAAACCGATATTCTTAGGATGTGCCTGAACCTGAAGTGAACGTGAACAAAAAGAATGGTTACCGTTTCGGTACAAAACGGGTCAGGTGTATAGGGTGCCAAACGGGTGTGCAATACATCATCGATTCCTCAAAATAATTACATACAAGTCGGCACACTCCACGACATTGTTATGACTCGAGTCACGTTACGCGCGAGAATGGGGATAGACGATAGGTACATGCTGGTAACTATATGGCCACCTCGGCAGAGATGCTTGCACTTGTGAACTCAGCTGTGCCTGTTTCGTTGAAGCACTGCTTAAGGGGCACTGCAGAATTACCATTTCTGTTAACGCTCGCACTTCAGCCATAAGGTCAGCTCACTACTGTTAGCAGATAACCCATAAAACACACACATCAGGATACAAGAAGTGCTAAGAAAAGACGGTGCCCTCTAGAAGAGAATATGGGAAAGCGAACTACAGTTGAATCTTGTTAATTCGAATGTTTGGTTTATTCGAACTGACGATGTGGTCCCGTCAAAGTTATGTGTACTCCAATGGACCAAAATGCCCAGTAATTCAAGCGCGCAAGCATTTGCGATGGCTGATTCGAACATACTGCACTCTGACAATGCTCTCAGCAGCGTGCCAAATCTTGCGGCGGCGCCTCCGATCAGCATTCCTCCGACTCTGCCATAGAGCAAGAGCTTAAGAAAGACCCCTCAATGCTGCGTGCGGGAAAAAAAAAGAAAAGAGAAAAATTGTGGCAGAAATTTGTGCGCAGGTGTGTGCAGGCACACATCATCAATTACTTTTCTTAGTGACGGGTGTCCTGTACAGTCAACGCCCAATTTTCCGAACCCCCAATTTTCGGACATGCCTCATAATTCGTATGGCTTCGCAGCACCACCATGTACCCCATCGTACATGGTGGTCCAGTCAATGTATAAGAACGTCGAAAATTTCGGACACAAAAAACCTTCGCCGTCCGATTTTGCAGACTTTTTGCCATGACCGCAGGGCCGAAATGGCATAATCGAAGCCACCACCACTGACACATTAATTCACCGCATCGAGCCGGCGCTCTCGCACCTAGATCCACTAGCAGCCGTAAACACACCACAGCAACTTCGGCCTAGCTACTTCGACCTTCGCTACCAAGCTTTCTTGCTGTTTGGTGCCGTGTTTTTGATTGAAACAATTTGCCGTTGTTAGCAATGGCGCTGACTCCACCTTTGTAATCGTCACCAATGGCTTCAGAGCGCGGAAAGCATGGCGTGTTGCATAATAACGGTTCCCGAATGTCAGCTTCGCCCCAGTACAGGAGTGTTAACGCGGTGAAGCATACCAAAAGCTAGAAGGGGCAATAGTCACAGGGCGTTTCCGTTAATTATACATGCGAGCACCTGCAGTCTCCTGTCACAGTATGAGCACCGCTACGCCTAATAAGCCCTTGGGGCAGTAAAAGACATGCATTCATCTTTCGGACCGCCCAATTTTTCGGACGTTTTCATGGCACCTAAGGAGTCCGAAAAATCGGACCATGACTGTAATTTATAAATATGTGTGAATAAATCTTCTGGAACTTCCCGCTTGTGTGCTAGCTCACTGCACATGCGCCACTGCAGATAAGTCCTCCATTCAATTAGCTTCCTTCAATTCGAACAAATTTCCGGGCCTCTTAAAGTTCCTATTATAGAGATTCGACTGTAGTTCATCAGCACAGCTTCTTGTAAGGATAATATTGCAGTCGCTAATTAATGCTGTCACCTTCTCAATGCATGGTAACAATGGCAACAGCACAGGAAATGAGCTTTTGTTACGTGCCATGGTACAACGCACCTTTGGCACCTCCAAGCAGAGTACAATGCTCTTCGATTTCTGCAAATCATTCCTTGGGAACAATATGTTTGATTTGGATATTTTATCAACGCTTAGTCAGCGCAAGACTATGTACCAGATGCAGCTGCATAAGAAATATTCTTGTGGTGTTCAGCACAAACTGTCTTTATGTTTCAGAAGCAGCAATGGCCTCACATACTTTTATTTAAGCAAAAAGAGCCAAAAACTGAGCGGAATGACACTTTCTGGCTTTTTTGTATCTGCAGATTAGAAGTTCAGAGTTGTAATATATGTAATATTGATATTTATGTAATATTTCACCAATCTCACCATCTTTGGATTTCTTCAAAACAATATGCAGTGCTGTAGTATTGCCTTTTGCTAATGAGCACTATACACTCTACTATACTCAATTGGAATGGCTGATAGCCCTATGTGTGATGTTTGCGGATGCAAAGAGAACATTGACCACTCATTGTGCCATTGTCCTCAATTTCAAACACAAAGACAATCTTTGTCCAACGCATTCAGTAAATTCGATGATCGTCCTCTGAGTGAACAGACATTACTAGAGCACCGTCCCCACCGATCATCGGCTCAGAAGGCAGTGAAGGAACTTTTGTGCTTTCTCAGAATGTCTGGTTTGCGAGAGTGGCTTTAACTCAAGTACTGTCAGTACACGTATCTGCACCTTCTCTCTCCCTTCTCTCTCTTCCCCTTCTCTCTTCCCCCAGCATAGGGTAGCCAACCAGACCCTTGACTGGTTAACATCCCTGCCTTCCTATATTCCTCTCTTTCCCTCTCTTGGGACAATGTCATCACCAAATGTGATTGTACTGAGTCATAGTGAACATGTATAACATAATGTAAACAAGCCTTTTGCTGCTGAACAAGCTCTGCGTAATGTTTCATTTCACTTTTTTGAAATTGGAAATAGTCTATATTCTACTCGATATTAGACAGTCGTTTTTCTGAAATACTCATATTAGGTTAGATTAGAAAATTTGGATATTCAAACACCCTTATAAGCTTCTACTCTTTTTCTCTGTACTCAGTAGGGATGACAATAAAAAGAAAAGCAGGAAAGAGGGAGGATGCGTCGAGGCACTGCACCATGTGCGAAACACTCTTGAAACAACACAGCCAAAGATAACCTTTTTTTTTTGTATTGCTGCTGTAGTTGTACGGCATTAAACTTCATTAATATGCATGTAAAAAACTGAATTTTTTCTTTTCTTCCACCTCCTGACAAAGCCTGTGCATGCGCTATGTGGACAAGTTGATAGAACACTGCAGCATTTCGCCATAGGGCAGGATAAATTTTACTGTCCTGAACCGGCTCACTATGCAAACTATTATAAATGTCTATTTCTCCGAACCGAAACTAAACCGGAATGAAACTGGAGCACACTAAACCTGAACCTGAACCGGTATTTTTTTCAACTGGTACCCTGGTTCCACAAGGAGCAGCCTTACAAGCAGTTGAGAAATGTATCGACCCATACAGGTCAGCAATGTTCCAGAATCAGTATAGACAGAGGCTAGATTCCTTTTATAATCTCTTAAGATTATAGTACCTTGAATCCCTGTTCGTTATGTTCTAAGGATCAGTGTTTTTGCAGAAAGCTGGGATATGCATAGGGTCAAGTTCAGCTTCAGCTTTGTGCAACATATTTCTATGTTGGACAGGATCTTGCATGGTGAAGTTTGTTATCAAGCCTTGGAGCTGTTGGATGTTCTTGTTATGTAGATTATTTTCAAATTTGCATTCTACAGTCAAATCTTGATAATTCGAACTCGAAGGGGGCCCAAAAATTTATTTGAATTAAAAGAAGTTCGAATGAAAAGGATGACTTGTTCTTGAATTACTCATGCACCATAGCACGATGCATGAACAGTGCAAGTCGTGAACTATCACGGCGCGCAAGCACACAGTGAGCGAGGACCACGAAACTGTCCGCGCCGGCCAACACTCGCTTCCCCCAATAACGGCAGAAAACAAAACTTCAGGGAGCGGGCTAAGCTGGTGCCGGGCCGGTGCGGAGGTGGGCACGCGCGGAGGCGCATGCCCACCTCCGCACCGCTAACACCGATAACAAAACACCGATAACAAAATTCACAGCTTCGCTCGAAAGGCGAAGCATTGATTGGGATAGCAAATTAGTGAACAGCTATAGGAAGCAAGGACAGTGGTTTTATTGGCCGTATAATCTTGTAAACATAGGCACACTAATAAATTAACAAGCATGGTGTCACGCGCACACAAGCAAACATGAACACATCTCACTCGATAACCGTGGAAACTCGCTGTCAAAACGCTTGCATGAGGAAATGCGGCAGCAGCAGCGAGTGAAGTGACGTTTCTGCTGTTTATCACTTCAATGAAAAGTGAGCGTCGAAAACACACAGCACACACAAAGCTATGAGCCACTAATGCACCTAGACTCGGCCCACAACGCAAACCGCTCTCAAGACACGGCTGCACGACCACACAGCCAGAGTAGAACGCCGCTCCCTCTTTCTCACCTCCCCTCCGCCCGAGCCTCGCACACGATGGAAGATGGTGTGCTTCCTCCCCACTCTATTTCTTTCGCTCTGGCGATATTGAGCCATGATCATCGGCTCCCCTCGCACATTTTCACTCGCACATACAGTGCAGGGTGCGCGACAACGGTGTTAGCAAGCTTGGAGTTTATACGGAACCTCGCGTGCGGCATTGAGGGGTCCCTCCTAAGCTTCTCCTCGATGGCGGGGTCAGAGCAATGCTGGTCGGGGGCACCACCGTATGATTTGGCGCGCTGCTGAGAGCACTGTTGGAGTGCGGTATGTTTGAATTAACCGTCGCCAATGCTTGTGCGTTTGAATCACCGGGCGTTTTCACCCATTGGAATACACATAACTTTGACAGGACCACAGCGTCACTTTGAATAAACCAGAAGTTCAAATTAAGCATGTTCGAATTAACGAGACTCAACTGTATATGGCAGGTTTTCAGAACTGACTGAAATAGAAAGTTTAGAAATGTTTTCATGCACACACCAAGGCCTGGGGTTTACGTTAGAAATGCCAGATAACAAGTGCGAAGTCCAGTTTTAGTACGTGGAGTTGATATTCAGTGCAACAAAAATTTTGGAAGTACAGAAGAAGGAGTGAAAAATGCTTCTAAGCACTTGAAAGGCCATTCTAAGTTGGTAAAAGGTGCACTTTCCATCTTGAACATTAACCAAGCTATCAGAAAATCATGTGACGACATGGTCAAGGATAAGTCTACAGTGGTAGGTAATGAAGGTAAGAAACAGTAGTTATCCAGCCCCCTTCATAACATCTATAGCTGAAAAAGTCTTGAGTGACTTGGGTAACAGAAAGACAAAGTATGCAGCTCATAACAGGAAGCATACATTATAGTAAAGAATAATTCAAGAAACCATGTGCTTCTCCCAGTACCACCCCTTTGGTGGTACTGGGAGAAGCAGCTTTTAAACCTTTGAGGGTTGATTTTTTTCGCCATATGCAACCGCCCAGGGTCAATTTTTTTTAATGCAGATTCCAATTCTTCTTAGGAACTTATTTCGAAAAAAATTTACCGCAATTTTTTTAGGGTGACCGTAAAAAAATATTTTGCGTCAGTATATATGTACTCTTCATTCATGAATACCAACAATAAAAAAAGGTAATAAACTTATAATTAAAAATTTGATGCATTGTTATACACATAGTTCAAGGCCTTGAAAATGCGCATACGAGAATATTTTGCAAGACTCAAACATTCCTGCTCTTACAGTAATGTGTACATCCATAGCGTAATCGAACTGCATAGGTGCGCGCACTCAAGAAAACTGTGTGGTTGTGCGCCCGTCAAAAAAGCAAAACTTGTGACAAACTTCCGCTAATCTTCATCTTATCGCTAACCAGAGGCAATTAGTTTTCGCGTGTGTCAAAAAAAAAAAAAAAAAGCATTGGCATCCTTCCTATGCGCACCCCTGTGAGCACTAAACGAGCGAGAAACAAGCAGTCGCCCTTTGAACAATTAGTAACGAGATAGCCATCAGTTTTGCAAGTGCAAGAAGCCGAAACCGCCTGCATAACAAAATCAAAACTGCCGCCCACCCGCGCACGCGCCAATGCGTGAGCGGTAGTATATAGACGCGCGGGAGCGAACTAGCTCTAAAACAAACCATGCAACGAAAACCGAGAGAGGGAGGTGCGCGATAAAAATTCCCTGTATATTCCCACATAGTGGTAGCATATGACAGAAAAGAAAAAGTTAGGAAATTGGCGCGCTTTTTAAACATACAGACGGCACCGTAAATATACAGCATCGGCCATTTTTGGACTTGTTTGCAGTGACTTAGATTTACGTCATTGACCCTCAAAGGGTTTAACATTTTGTCCCTTTAGTCTATTGTTTTTTATTTGCTCTCGATGACCCTTTCTTGTCTTAATATATTTAGTGTGCCTGCGAGCAATGAACAGTTGAGTCTTTGCACACCTGTTTGTGTGTGCCCTTTTGATTGCCTTTTGTACAAAATGCCAGCACAGTAAATGAAATGATGTTGCACCAACTAGCCCCACTTCAAACCCTCCTGGGCAACCCTCGATTTCAGCACCCAAAGTGTTCCTAGGAGCAGCCTGCAATGAAAGCCCATGAACTGAGCAATCACTGATATGATAATGCTCTTTCATACATAAGCTTCTTTATCATTTTAAGCTGACATGGTAAAATGCAAGTAACCTCAAGTAAGGCAGATTGAAAAAACAGACTACCAGACTACTAAAGACAAGAAAGAGCCCAACACATTGAACTTTGGGGATGAAGGAGTATTCCTTTCATAGGTTATTCAGCACTTGTGTTATGGCATGAGCTGCCTGCTGTTGATTATCACCAGGGGGTGCAAAATTGCTGAAAGTGGCATGACCTGTTATGAAATTTCACGAGCACTGAAAGTGTGGCCATGTTGGTCGGACAAACGTGGGAGTGTTTAATCACAGTGCCAGACGGGAACAAGCAAGTTGACACACACAAGTGCTCACACACAAGAGCTTGATGTGTGTACACTTGCTTCCCCCTGTCGGCTGTATGCCAGGAAACTGAGTGACTAACCTGGTACATGCAGATGACTTCGGTAGCATTTGGGAACATGTCGCGAAGCAGTCCCCGCTCAACCATTTCACGGTCAGTCATGACTGTCTGTGTCCGGTCAATTGCATCAGCACCCACGTGCAGCACGAAACGCTCCAACACCAGCCGAATGGTGATATCATCTGAGGCAGCACACAAAGCAAAACCCACCACCTCAGTTTCCCCATTGGAGTCCTCTACAGCCAGGATTAGCATTGGACCTTTGCCCTGAGTCTTGTACACAGCATCCACAAAGACAACCTGCAGAGTAATTGAAAGGTCAAAGTTAGAGCCATTTGACACATGCAACATTTAAGCTAAATGTCAGGGTTATGCAGCTGCAGTTAAAGCTAGAAATGCTCATTTTGTAGCAGACATTAAGAGTAGTACAATAGTAACAACAAACAGCAGTGCAAGGCATGCTACACGACCACCAGCATGTCTTGTGCTACAGGCTATGCAATACAGTCGAACCCACTCACAACAATACCGGTTTTATCAATATATCAGTTATAACAATAAAAAGCTGCTGCACCATCAACCTTTGTATGTTTTCTATGAGGAAATAAACCACTTAAGCAATGCCCCTATGGCGCATTATTGGTTATAACGATGAAGTCTGGCTGCTGGGTGTCCGTGCCGAAAGGTAATAAAATGCAAAATACTTGAAAAGAAAAAGTAAAATGCAAGCCACCGCATGATCGCCCGCCACCCCAACTGCCGCCGCGCGCTTCTCTGCAATGCCAGCCTCGTGCACATCTCTCTCGTCGCCCTTCTACCCCTCCAAACACGAATGGGCATAGCTATGGGCATAGCTATGCGCCGCGCCACCCTTTGAAACACAAATGGACCGTGCCAACTGCACCGACAACGCTGCTCCCAGATTGCTCACTGGGCATGGCTGGGCCCTCATTCTGCGCAATTCTGCTAACGGACTAAGTCGCTCGTGCTTGTCTTTGTTCGTTGCATCGAAGTTGTTCCTGGCCACATGGTTTCTCAGCCTCGTTTGACTCGCCCCCAAAACGGAAGATGGCTGATACGCCTGCTGATCATCGGCCATGCGCGACGTTGGCAGTGAAAAGAAAATGCACTGCTGTAGATTTGGAAAGGAAGTGCTTCTAACCGATGAGACGATCGTCGCAAACATGCTTGCATCGAATAGCAACAGTGACGGGCATGACGGCAGCACTGACGCGGTAGGGCAGGCTCCCTCAAGGTTGTTGCTGCGTGAGGCCCTGGTAGATGATTCAGTCCTTCAGGAGCTTCTTTTCGTGAGGGACCTTCCGCTACCCTTCATGGAACACCTGGATGTCTTGGAGAAGGACGTCGGCAAGCTTCGTGTAAAGCAAGCAAGGCTGACGGACATGGGGTTTTTTCGTGCAAGCCAGTGGGAAGTACGTGGCGCGATGCTTGTGGTGATCTCATCCCAGCCTTTTTTCTGGATTTCTCAAGCTGTGATGCTGCCGCGGCAACATTCCCGCATTCTTTAAAAGGCACCTTTTGGGGCCACCAAAGTGATGCCTCGGTGCAGCTCGTATGTCAGTTGCCACCCGTGACCTCTCTTTGAAATTGTTATAGCAGTGCCATTCTTGAACGCCGACAGCCATGGCTTGTTAACAACACATGATCGCAGCATGCAGTAAGAAGAGTTAAATACTTAAACAAGTCCACACAATCAGAAGCCAGATGGAGGGAGGTGGTGGAGAGCAGAACTGGCCTCCCTGCCATTAGTTTTCTCAGAACAGCTGTGCTATCCCCCATTTTGATTCTTTTTTCTCGTGCAACCTAACTATAACAATTATTGGTTATAACAATGTAATTTTTTTCGTGGCACTTGAATAATAAGTGGGTTTGACTGTATACCAAGCCTGTATTTATGAAGAAAGTAAATAGGAAAGCCACAAGTGTACATGTAAGAAAAAAAAGAATGTAAACGACATTCTGCACTTCATATATCCACATTGTTCCTTTGTTTCACAGCAACGTGGCAAGGAAGCAGAAGCTATGTGATGTGCTTTGGAGATACTCCTGATTGGGTTGCACCAGCTATAGCTTGCGCTCCATTATTGTGAAACAGAGTAATATGGTGACATACCGTATTTACTTGAAAACAAGTTGGCCACGAATATAAGTTGACCCCTATGCGTTGAGCTCGCCAAGAAATTAAAAAAAAAAATACATAATTCGATTATAGGTGGACCCATAGTATATCTTTTTAGAAAGAAAAATGAACAATTTTGAGCATGACACACCTTTATTTACTGTAAGCTTAGCTACTAAATCCCACTAGTCGTAACACAAGCTGCATCCTCGTGGGAACTGCCAGAGAAGTCTTCATTGGATGCTTCGTAGGCAAGCTTGGCACCCCAAATGATGTCGCCATCAGTGCCGTCGAGTGTGTCGGGTATGCAGAATTTCTTAAAGCCAGCCTGGATAATCTCCAGACTGACTTTACAGAGGGCACGACAGAGGAAATCCCTTAGCTCAGTACTTTTGTAAGCTTTGTTCACGAATCCAGTCGAAAGCCACGATAACGAAATACCGTAACAACGAAATTCTCGCAACAACTAAATATTTTCGTATCCCCAGCGAACGCCCATAGGATTCAATGCATTGTGTAGCTCTCGGCAACGAAATGTTGCTGTACTGCGATCCCACATCAACGAAATTTGCCGGAACGTAACTCCGTATATTGCCTACTCGCGTAAGGCTAGAGGCTCCGAAATGTGCTCAAATGTGATTAGTCTTGCATTAAAATTGCGAAAAATACCACCACATTACACTTGTGTGGGCGCCGCCATTTTTGTTCACAAAAACAACCAAGTGCTGGAAGCGACCAGTGTGCTGGAAACACGTCATGGCTGCCATCTTGTTTGTTGATCACCCGTTTGAAGCGGCACGCACGTTGCTACCGACATGTGACAACGGTTGTTGCATGCCTACTAGGCGAGATCGTAGATCGTTGTTCGAAATGCGTGTTCAGTTTGTGTTCGCCGCGGCTGACGACTCGGCGAGGCCTAGGCCAATCGCGTGAGGCGAAACTGAATGCGCGTTTCGAACAACAATCGCCAATTGCCAATCGTAGCAGTGCACCGCGTAATGTGCGCCTCGGTGTGAAAAATGCAGCAAAAACAAGGAAATCCACGTCCCACCGACGTGGAATTGTGTATGGCACTTGAGATGGCGATCGCAGCATAAGGAGTGTCCCGCATCGGGCCATGATTGAGCGATCGTTCCAGCATACGCATCCCTTGCTTCAAGAACGCTGGTTTTGGTGCCATCTGACAGCCATAGCGTGCCGATTTGGTGTCGGACGCAGATTTGTGCGAAAGGGCTGTTATCTCAATCGTTTGCCTTCGGGTACACGAGATATGATCACTTTTGCGTTCGGCACCAGACGTGTCAGAGGCCTATGGGCAACAGCATGCGCTGGAGAAATGTTGCTGCATGCGTTGTTGCTCTACATCCAGTGGCAAGTTATGCAAAATATCGCAAAGTGATTGCATCTCCCAAAGCAATTCACTGAAGAATACTGCACTACGGCGGTATTGCCACTGAATTCTCGTGATGGTTACGTTCCGACTCACGTTGATCGCCAGGTTCACTCTCTCTAAATTCACCTGAAACATTAGTTATGAACGCATAGCGCATCCAATTTGTGAGATCGTTCTGCGATTCCGGCACGCCTAACAAGATGTGTCCGCATAGCAAAAAGAGGATTATGGTGGCCAACCGACCCATAGAGAAGCACATACATAACCGACCCACCTGGAGTGTAATTCGCTACTTGTCTGCATCAGTACAACGGTTCTCAGGGGCACATGTCGTCTGGTACTTGTGGCAGATGGCACGCAACAAATAAAGCATGCAGAGTGAAAAACTGTTATATGTAGCAATCATTTTGTTCAATGAGGAGATACAGGTCACTGTTATTGCATGTTTGCAAGATGCTACGCTGAAGCTTCTACGACTAAACAGTGAGCGGCATGGTTAGGGGAGGGGAAGCTCATCTCCGATGACGAATAAGCGGAGCCTGCACCAAATAGTGGCAGTATTTCTGCTTCAGAGAAGTACAACAAGCACACTTATTTCTTCGCTCTGAACTGTAAATCAGAGCAGCATTGTTCTAAAGCATTTTCCTAAAGCAGCATTGTTCTAGTGCCGACAAGAGCAGCAGCGAACACCGGTTGTGGGTGAAGGACGCTTTTAGGAACAGTTCCTCAAGCTCGATTTCACCTATGTTGTGGACTAAGAAATGTTTACCAAAGATACAGTAATTTGGTGCTCCTGTTCATGTCTATAATAAAATGCCTGAGAAAATAGGAGAGAACATTTTTGGGGACTGTGATCACACAACGTGATTATGACCGCAAACCCTTGGAGAGATCAGGGCAACAAGCTGCGAATGAACCCTGCGCAAATTACAATGTCAAGATTTCCCTGCCAGCACTAGCAGAGCTTGTCGTCGTGTACGTGTTGCATCATGCTTGGTCACTGGATCTGGAAGTAGAAGGTTCAACGGCTGCTGCATTTTCTCTTTGAGCAAAATTAGTTTTTAACATCATGCTCAATAAAGCTTCCTTGTGTTTGCGTTTCCATACGTTAAACTAAAAGTATTGAAGGGATGCACACCAAAATGTCCCACAAAAGTGCTTGCGTTTAATGTATGTAAGGCGACAATTGCTATTCTAAATCTGTCTACCTTCTTGAGATAGGTACCAGTGCTCTGGCTGCCTCACAAAAATACGTAACAATGTCTACCAAGGCGAAAATGTGAGCCAAGTGGACAATTTGTGAATTTGTGGACCATTAGAGAAAGTCTTATAGGTTCAAACCGCTATTACTTGCGAGATGCAGCAAACGGAAGGCGCACGGGCGCAAGCTTTCACGCACTGGCAAGCGTACGTATAGTTTGGCCTATAAACCCCAAAATGAGGGGTCTGAATCAAAGTGGACTATTAGAGAAAGACTTTCACTTTGATATGCATGCTTTTGTGCCCCCCTATTACGTTAGGTCACAGGAGCACTAGTTACTATATTTGGTTGCTCCACCATTTAGTGCATGTTAATTGCATGCACTAATCAATGGCAACTTCAAATATTCCAAAACCTTGTTGATACTGCACGTGAGACCTACCTCTGGGTAGCTTTGGTAGGCTTCGCGCATGAAGTGGTCTTGGTAGAACACGCCCACCAGCGCGTTGTCCTCTGTGGCAAGAACGTCAAGAGCACCCCCTGCACCTTGGACTTCAAGCACTAAGGCATCCAAAGCATTGCCCTGCTGTTGAGTGTGCTCTACTTGCGTCTGCTGGTTATTTGGCTGGGAGCTGCCAGAGAAGCCCATGTTCCGCAGATCACGCAGCAGCACCACCTGGGTAGCATACAGCGAGATAACTTTTTTTAACCAATTCTCGTGTGCTGAAGCTTACTGACAGTTATTTAAATGAGCCTTATAACCAAATAGTAGATTAATCAGTTCACTATAGTATTTGAACTGATTGTGATCTGGAAGCTGCATGAGCTGCAGCATGGAAGAGATGTCAAACAACCGCTCAAGTGAGTGACCTATAATGACTACTCCTATTAGGAGTATGCTATAATCCCTAACCAGATTTACACTTCATTGCAATACTTTGTCAGCATTCCTCTAAAATCACGTAACACACTTTACATGCCAAACTCGCAACATTCTTAATTTCTTTGCACTCAAACATCCACGTTTGAGCCCGTAATTTAACACCTATAAAAACAGGTAGATTATCATTAGTGTGAAATAAATATGCATAGAACTGGGTAAATATACTAGTTAGCCATTCATTTTGCCTTCACTGTGCATTTTATGGACAAACCATACCATATGAGTCATTGCCCAACGGTAGCATGTGCATAAGCCAAGTTTTTATTATCCTTCATAAAGAACTGATATGCCTGATGGGTTGGCTTTACCTTCCCAAGAGCATGTGCCAATATTTTTTAGAGTGAATACTAATTGCTTTTTATTGACTCTTTCATCTGTTTTCATCGTGGTCAGTGGTGGTTGGACTTCTTCAATAGACAATCATATTACAGCAAGCGGCCACTGTGGCACCAGTCGCGGACACCACCTAAAGCAAAAAATTTAACACGGTTGGGCATGCAGTGTACTGTCTTCCTCCATTTCTCTATTAGCTGTGCAAACGTGATTTGGGCACGACGGCGCTACTAAAGACAACTAAGAAAAATAAAAGGACACCGCATGGCACTGACTGTGAACTGAGGTTTACTGCAGAAAAACAAACAACATATAAAAAATATCTGTTACATGGTCTTAGTCCCCTCGGCATACACAAAGGATCACTATAAAAAACTATTTTCAAGTTAAAGGGACACTAAAGTGAAAAGTTATTTCTTCTGCATCAGTACATTACTGTTCTACAACACCAAAAACACCACTCTTACAACGATAAGACGTTTGGTAAGCCAGAAAAAGCGCAAGAGCGAAATACGGGTGGCGACGCCTACTTAAGTTCCCGCACCTGGGGGCTGTGACGTCTTGGATTTTGACGGCATCTTCTAGGGCCTACTAATTATATATAGCAGCACAGATTGACTACATTGTGTTCTAAAGGAACCAAATATTAAACATGGCAAATTTCGGGAACCTTTTTTTGGCCAACGCGGCCCAAATGCGAAAACATACTTTGGAATCCCTGACGTCACGCTGATGTACCGGCACTGGGGTTTCGGCGCGAAATTCAAATACTGATACTTGGACCTTCATTTTCTCATCTAATAATCAAACTACATTTTTGAAATGATTGCCTGCAGGGTTCTCAAACAATGCTTCCTTAGTCTAAACTGATTTATTGTTTCGCTTTAGTGTCCCTTTAAGAACCTAAACCTTCGAAAGTCTATTTTTTGTATAGCTATAATAGTTTCAGATATGGAAATGGTATTTCTGAACTGGTGCACTGTTTGCATTGTCTGTAATTGTAAAGTGTTTAGTGTTTTTAAATGTGTACGTTCATGTCTGATTCTGCACAACTGCCTTGTAGAGGTTTATGGGCCTAGCCAAAGCTGTTGATTCAGCTTTCAGCCCATATCCCTTACCAGGATGTTTTCTGGAAGAATAAACGTGAATTAAATGCACTGTTCACTCGCCAATGACATAGAAACGAAGTGATGGATGATGTGTACTAACCTATCACCTCACTCATTAAAGGCAGTTTGAATAGTTTAACACCGAGGTCCACAAATAGGTCATTGCTTGGAACAGTAAAAGCATTGAAGAAATTTCTGGAAGGGTAATTTGATAGCCTAAACTGATTCAATGCTTGGTCATGGTGTCCCTTAAAAGTGATGTCACCAAGAAATTAGGTGGATGAAATTATGCAGAAAAATGTAGGTGATAATGAAAAAAAAAAGACATACCTTGCCTGTGCTGACAAGAAAATTCTGAATGGCTTCTTCATCTGACTCAAACGTGAGAAGCTTCTTGGCTTCAAGCAGATCATCAGCTGCCAATCGTCGCTGCTTTGGTAGCTGCCGGAAACAGGCCTGCCAACAAATTCAGCAACCTCTTAAATCCCAGTTTTTTCTGGCCCTCTTTTAGGCCACAGTGCTCACCCGGTTATTTATTTATATTCCAGCACATAGACTTCATCAGGTTTACCATAGGTTGCAATATGGTGACACAATAGAAATTACTCACAAAGAAAAATTACATGCAAGTTTTTCTGCACACTTACATGCCAATATCCAACTGAGGAGTCAAAGAAACTTTCAAAAAATTGCTCCATTTAATTCACCCATATTTTCGCTCAACATTCTGTAGCAGCCATCCTTCGTAGCGAGAAAAACAACCAAACAAGCTAGCAGGTCATTATGCCATTTATGTGCAGGTGTCTAAATTAGAATCAAATCACTGTAGACAAATTCTATTGTTATTTTACATATGGCCAGGGACTGGTTTGATTTCACTGGCTGTATTAATTCATTAATACAGTTGACTTTTGATTTGAACTTGACAGGACCCATAGAATTGACTGAATTATCCAGCAGGTCAAATTAAAAAAAGAGGCATAAAAAAAAACATCCAGACACACTGCTGCTTTGTTTGGTAGAATTTACTCAATTAGAAGTGCACCCAGTTTTTACAGGCTTCAAAAAAAAGAAAGGGCACCCAATCTTTTTTTTTTTTAAGTAAGATGCCTCCAATTCTGGCAATCAGAAAGATGAAACCAGTGGAGTTTACCTTCAAAGAATGAAAATTTATTTACACTTCATGTCCATTGTCATCACTTTCAGCTTTCAGATAGTATTTAATCACTATTTATGAACCCTAGAATATCACAAAAATTACTAGAGGGAATTCTAGTGCTGCAATCATTCAGGTACCATGCTAGTACATGGATTTGTCTAATCTTTGTGCTTGTGGCTTCAGACGCCCTGGTGGCATTATTTATTATGCTTTATCTTTTTAAATTGCCAAGCAATCATAGTCTTTTAAATGCGAGAAAGCAATAAATCTCTGGGTACACGCATAATAATTGCAAATTGTTGCATTTATAATGCAACGTTTTGTTGAAAATGATCCATTTGCAAAGTCAGAGGACTGTTTGAAGCCAGAAGGACTAAGTTTAGGAAAATTCATGTACTGGCCATCATTACCTTGCTGGCTCAACCACCACACTTGCAGCTTCCATATAGTACACTAGTGCAAGAGTTCCTTCCAGTAATTTTTTAAGAAAACTGCGCTATGGACCACAACATCTCATGCCCAATTTCAAGATTAAAATAAATGAAATTTTGGCCCATAGAAATGCATGGATGCTGACTAAGAACCTCAGTTGCAATTAAATTAAGCGAAAAATTGAATTAACTAGAGTTGAGTTAACAGAAGTCTATTGCGTCAGCTTTAGTGGGGCATCCAGAATGATGTTTGTTTCAAATACTGTGCTTACCACAGCGAAAATGATCAAACTAGTTTTGCGTGCAAATATCTAAAGTAAGCAATTATGAGATCGCACTACTGTCAGGCTAGAACAGAAGTCATAAAGCATGATGTGGTGTAACTGGAAGCTTGCGTCTGCAGGGTTGGGACTGCCCAAAGTCATATTGGAGCATTTTGGCGCAGGCCAATCAGAATTTTGGTGCAATAATGGAACATGGAAGGGTACTTCGAAACAATGACGAAACACAGACTAAACCAACACGAAGCGCGTAGCATAAGTGCGCTTTCCAGCTATAGCACACTAAAACATAGAAGAGTGAGGCGAGAGGCAGCACGGCACATGCTTTCCTGTGAAACCGAAAACTTTGGTGGCACTATGATTGAACTATATATTCCTGCGCCGATGCTCATGATAGCAGAAAATGTTCTGAAGTTATGCAGCCCAATCGAACCAGGTAAAATAGTCACCATACATGTCACTGCATAACCAGAGAGCCTGGGATGGTATGACATAAAACTACTGTAATCTGTTTTTATTGCGATGGCGATTATATGGACACTCCAGGTGCATTTCTGCCGTCACTGCGATGTTCTGCATTAAAGATAGGGGCGATAACATCGTCACCACGCACAGCATGCTGAATGTGGGAGTAAATGTGTGTGAGCGTGAGCTGACAATGGCAGCTCAATCTCGCGCGCGCTAGGGAGGAAAGTAGGGAGGAAGCGCATCGTCTTCCGTGACGCACGAGGCACCGGTGGAGGAGGGCTTTTACTCCGGCGGCTGCTGCATATGGCGCAGCTTATTTGAAAGCGATCTGAAATGGGGACTAGTGCTAGTGGTAAGCTTTCGGCGCTTAGTTCGCGTTGAAGCAAGGCAGCACGAAAGTCAATGCACTCGCTGCTGCTGCCATGCTTCATCAATGAACTTCAGCGTTTTACCGAGTCTCCACGGTAATCAAGCAAGATTTTTTCATGTTTACCTGAGCGCGCGTCCCATGATACTTGGTAATTTAGTTAGCAAGCAAATGTTTACAAGTTTATACGGCCGATAGAACTACTATCCTTACTTCGTATAGCTGACTACTAATTTGCTATCGCAATCAATGATTCGCCTTGCAGGACAAACTGCAACTTTTTATTCTAAATCCACTATTAGCCCTTTGTGATAGGTCAAAATGGCTCAGGCCTCGCCCATTGGGCATAAAAACAGATTGGAATAGTTTTATGTTACATCGGCCACGGGGACAGAGACAACCGCCCACAGAATGCACATCAGTGCACGCTTCCCTAATACCTAGTTTGCTCGCAACGCCCGCAGTCTGCCTTTCATTGTTTTGCACCCTCAGCTAGGGATCGCTGCGCCTTTTTGTGACTATTAAGGAAAAGCTACGAAGGCGAAGTGCACACAAGTGAGAGCGCTTCTGAGGAGAGTCCCACGTTTTCATCCATGTTAGTTTAAGCTGGGGAAGAGAAAACATACACGCCTTATTAGCAACAGTTAAATAAGACAGAACACACCACTGAATGTAAAAGTTTACTTATTTTTCGTCTCTTCCCTTCCGCGCCTGGGCAAATGCGAAACTGTTGCACATGGAAGCTGCGTCTAGTCACCCTCTGTTCCGAGAAACCAAAAGCACTGTCAGACGTTGGCGGACTACTTGGCGCGGTAACACAGTGCTGAAGCACCGTCCCCGTAGCTTTCTCTTCATAGCCACAGAAAGTTGTCAGCGAGTATAGCACGCTCTAAATACAGCCGCCCTGGCCGTGCCGACAGCAGCGACAACAGCCAAAAGTGGCTGCACGCGCATGCGCACCAGCCACTTGCCAGAAGCACAGAAAAGTCCAGTGTTACAAGTACAAAAATTACGAGAAACTGCACGGGAGGCGCCGTTGCGCAGTGTGCAGAATGGGAATGGCTGCATTCTTTTTCAGAGAACGAATCCGCTTGCTGTTCGCGGTCACTGTCGGAGCACACATGCCAAAGCCGTTCTGGCCCAGTGTGGTGCAATTTAGGTCAATTTTCTGTGTTTGGCACAGCTTGGCGCAAAGATTTGCACTTGCATCAAAATGATGCAATTGGCACAGGAGTCCCACCCCTGTGGGTGGCCACCTTTGCAGATACTAGGGCAATCAACTGGTAGCAGAGTCCACAATATTTCTCCCTACATAACTGCCACGAAAACAAATTTTCTAATTGTAGAAAATTGTATAACAAGTTTTGTCAGGAAAGGATATTACTTTTGCACTAACCCAATATTTATAGGATAGCATTCATGCCAGCTAGTTTGCTGCCACATTTTCCCAAGTCTACACCTGTTGGCACATGATGAATATAACAAATACGTGCATTTGTCTGAGGCTGTATTCACCCTGAGTAACGCCCATGTCATTAGGTGTTTCAGTTTAAAGTGTCCTACCAGTGTGATCTTTAAAATCGAATTGAACATACCTTCTGAGCTTCTTTCATTGTTAACACTATACTCGAACCTCGTTATAAATAAACTGACGGGGGAGCCAAAATTCTTTTGTTGTATCTGTTACTTCGTTACATACATCATTGCCATTTACTGCAATATATGCCCAATGCGCTGCACAACTGTAGACATGTAACAAAGAAGAAGACTTAGCGGCCCGCGAAACCACTACACGGCCACATGTGCGATTAAATCTCAATAAAACAAACAAATAATGTTTGGCACGTGCGACAAACGACTTCTTAGCACCTAATGTGACAACCTTTAGATAGCTGCCTTCTGTTCCAATGTGATGGTCTTTCATTTCCGCTTTCCACCTGGCTCATTGTGACCGAGCAGAATTTGGCACACAACGCAGCAATCTGCTGTGGCCTTCAACAATGCATTGATGCCAATGCAATCTCGGAAGCTACGCCTAGCTGCCAGCCTGCGGCGTGCCGCAAAGAGAGAGTGAAGTGAATACATTAATCTTTCGCACTGTCACGCGTAGCCATGCAGTGCTGTAGGTCATGCCCAGGGTGCACAGCATGTGCAGGCCCGTCATGGGCATGACCTCAGAGATTGTGCCAAGGATATCGCGGAGGTGACACGCAGCTGCACCTGCCTGCATAGCACGCCCGCAGAAAAAGGAGCAAGTGAATGCACTAATATTTCACATCGTTCTGCCTACTTATGCAACATAGCACAGCTCGTGCAGGCAGGCACATGAAGCTAGGCGTGGCCTCCGAGATTGTGCGGGGGAGATCTCAGAGGCCACGCCTAGCTGCATGTGTCTGTGCGATGTGCCGCAGTAAGCGAGAGAGGTCAGTGGAGACAGTGCGATAGTGGGCCTCTTCGATTATTCGTCCCCCACTGTCCCAGACTGCCCGAAGGGGTGCTTTCAGCCAATGAGCTTTGCGTATGCAGTGCCTCGGACAATCCCCCCCTCCCCCCATCGCCCGTCCTAAATGATGCTCTTCGCCCATTTTTCACCCTCAAGAGAGATGCACCTACTCTTCTGCAAATAAACTAATTTCACCAACATACTGTCATAGGCAGGCATAAACATTATAGCTAAACTCTGACTCGGGCAAGAGAGTCTAGTGTAAGTTTCGCAGTTCCTTTTTTCCCCTTGATGCAGGCAGGGGAATTTCATTTTGGATCCACAGAGAACGACTGAGTTCAGAGTTCTAGTTCTGTAGAGAAACACTACAGGTGAGCCTCATATTTATTCTACATTGATGATCTCTGAACCTCTCTCGAGCACCGCTTTGTAAATCACGGGACACTGGACAACAATGTACAGAACTTGCAATTTGTCCTACGAAGGAACGCCGCCAAGTAAAACATTAAGTCAGCACAGCCCGCCTTTGAATTTCAAGTCAAAGGTATGAGAATGGCACGTGTCCTTATGCTAAAAGTGGAGTGAGAGATATGGAAGGCAAAATGGCAGGCCATTCAAGTAGAACTGCCATGCGACACGATCGACTCTCTAGTTGAATGTGACAGAGGCCTGCTTCTGAAGTTCACACACTCCTCAAATTATAGACAACAGTCGACACTGAAGAGAGTAAAAACATATTTGTGAAATATGACGTCTGAGGAGTGGCTTGACCGGCTAGATCTTATATTCATTCACTGGATGCCTGCTAGTGTCGACGAAGTTATCTCAGTGTTTAAGGAGATACCTCGGGGTATGAAAATTTCAGTGTGAAGAAGTGATTCAAACCCAGGACAAAAAAGTAACTGCATTAAAGGCAGTGCCATTATTACAGTCATACTGTTAAAAGCACATAGGTAGAAGACGGCTTGGTGTAGTAGAATCATGATGCCATCTTCTCATTGAAAAAATCTGATGCCTCCTAAATCTGCAAGCGTACACGTTGTCGCATTGCTGAATAAAATACTATAGGTATAGTTGAGCTTGAACCCTCATCTATGGCTATCATTGCGTTCTGTTGCTGTGTCTTTTGCCAACCTGTTGGACATTTTCGCATTTTTCTGGTTTGCTAAAAACGATGCTGTTAAGAGAAAGATGGACAACAGCTGCACATGTTTGATGCTCTTTCACAAATTTACGTCTTGCCTATATGCAATGATGGAAGTGGCACTTGGTCTTTCGGAGCAAAAATATATGCTTTCAGAGCAGAAAACCTTGCTGTTTAGAGCAAGAAAGAAATGCTTTCGAAAAGAAAGCATTATTTCGAAATGATTTCGAAAAGAAAGCAGCAAGAAAGAAACCTTGCTGTTTAGAGCAAGAAAGAAATGCCCTGGTGCAAAGAGGAAGCTCTGCATAAGTTAGTACTTTCTGAAACATTACATTGAATATGTATTATTCCTATATGCAAGTATTTTTTCTTCAACTTTTGATGTTCCATTTTATTGTTGTTATAGAAGAAGATGAAGATGAGCACAAACTTAATCCTAATGAACAGTTAATTCTGCATTTCAATAGCGCATTTAATAAATAATAAATTTTCACCTCAAGGAATTGAGCCACCTGCAGTGTAGATAGCCTATCACACGTTCACGTATGCAAGCAGCACGGTCACAACTACATAAATTGCACTGTGTATATCATCAACGCACCTATAGGTGTTCATGAATTTCCGCACTTGAAATAAGATATACAGATTGTACAGAGTTGGAGTGACCGGACGGTCGCGCACTATGACGAGCTGCAGCCAGATCGCAGACGCCATCGGTCATCATTATTGTGGCGGTCAGCGAGATAGGCCTACCGTCTTGTTCGGCCGTACAGTATATCGAGGGGGCGGAATGCAAGAATGTGCATTAGGTGCATGCCAAAGAAGCCCAGGTAGTCAAAATTAATATGGAGTTCCACACTACCGCGTGCCTCATAATCACATCGTTGCTGCAGCACCTCCCCCCCCCTCCCCCCCAAAAAAGTACAAGGGTGGCGAATGTGGGCGGGACCTACATGATGGCGGTATAGGGCCTAGAATACTATAGAATACATTGACGGTGCATACCATTTACAAATATGGTTAGGTTTATATGCTGTAGCTGTGATGGAAAGCGTGTGAGGGTGTCGTGAAAGGTGAGTCGCATGCGTGGCACCATCTCGCGCGTGCAATATATGTGTTCCCAATTCGGAGCAAATGCAGGTCGGTGCAGGCCTGACATAATACCTGCCATAAGTGACAATACTGCGCAGCATGTAGCAGGATTTCCTTCATGGTGCAGTTTGGTACAAATGGCGCAGCACTTCCATCTATGTAATCAGCTGGATGGCATTTATGTCATGACATATAAAAGCACACCAAACATACAAGAGGAGAGCATGGAGCCTTTTTAATGACTACATTGAATTTAGCATTCCGCTATGAGGCATACAAAACATTATGACACCCCAAACACACAGCTTGAATTACTTGGAGGTTAGATGCACAGGAATTAATTTAAATTTCAATCAGAGGGTTTTTGTTTTGTATGTGACATGTTCCACTACATTTTGGTCATAAATAAATGAATATATTTATTATAAATATATACAGTTAAACCCACATATAAAGATGTCAGTCTTAACAACATATTGGTTATAAAAATGAGAAGTTGCTGCATCGTTGACTTTTGTATGTTTTCTATGGTGAGATAACCTACTTACTACAATGCCCCCATGCTGCATTATCGGTTATAATGGTGTTCCCTTGCCAAAAGGTAATGAAATGCGAAATCCTTGAAAAGAAAAAAGAAAAAGAAAAATTCGAGCCACTGCCCGATGGCCCGTCACCCCTAACAGCCACCGCACGCTCATTTTCCAGCCGTCTCCGCATCGTCAGCCTCAAGCGCCTCTCACCCATTACCCTTCCACCCCTCGAAACACGAATGGGCCATGCCCTCCCAGCTCTACGCTGCACCACGCTCCTAAACATGAATCATCATCATCATCAGCCTATTTTAAGTCCACTGCAGGACGAAGGCCTCTCTCTCCGATCTCCAACTGCCCCTGTGCTGCACCAACCGATTCCAACTTGAGTCCTGCGAATTTCTTAATTTCATCACCCCACCGTTGTGATTGGCCGTTCACCCCGCGACACCCTCCGGTCACGGCTCACGTGATTATGGGGAACGGGCCGACGCCCTCGTCAAAATGGTTCGCAAAATGGATGATTTATGACCAGCGCAGGAGTGCCTCAGTCAGAAGAGGTTTGGGCAATTAGCAAGGATACGGCCATCACTTGTCAGCCGCACAAATTGGCACGTCCACGCCATAGAAACGTGAAAAGAAAGCGCGCTGATACAGATTTGGGAACCAAGTGCTTCTAACCGATGAGGCGAGGCGATCGTCGCAAATGTGCTCGCATTGGATAGAGATGACAGCAGCGATGAAGCGGTAAGGCAGGCTGCCTCAATGTTGTTCTCGCACGAGGCCCAGCAGATGATTCAGTCCCTCCAGGGCTTCCTTTTCATGAGGAACCTTCCGCTATACTACGTGGAGCATCTGGATGCCTTGGAGAAGGATGTTGGCTAGCTTCGCGTAAAGCAAGCAAAGCTGATGGCCATGGCGTTTTCTTGTGCAAGCCAGTGAGAAGTACACAGATGGCGAGATGCTTGTGGCGACCTCGCCCCAGCATTTCTTCTGGATTTCTCAAGTTGACAGGCTGCCGCGGCAACCTCCTCACAAGGATATGTTGGCAGGCTAGCTGGCAAGACACTATTTAGAAACTTAAACTGCGCTAGGGATGAAACACCAAAGCAGGAGACTTCTTCTACTTTGGTGTCTCTTCCCTAGTGCAGTTTAAGTTCCCAAATAACCTTCTTGGCAATTTTTTAAAAGGCCCATTTTGGGGCCAGCAAAGCGATGCCTCGGCAGAGCTCACATATTCCTTTCTGCCCGTGACTCCTCTTTCCAGTTGTTATACCAGTGCCATGCTTGAATGCCGACAGCAGAGCTCGCACGCAAAGTTCAGAGTTCGCAGGAAGCAGAGTTCAACAGTCCAACGAGTGAACACAACCAGCAGCCACATGGAGGAAGGTGGCAGGGAGGGGCACTGGCCTCCTCACCATTATAGTTTTCTGACAACAGCTCTGCCATCCCCCTATTTTGATCTTTTTCATCCAACCCGGGTATAATTATCCGTTATAACAATTGAATTTTTCTGGCACTTGAATATTGTTATAGGTGGGTGCGACTGCATATATTTGATGAAATGCACTTTGAACAACAGAACCAAATTTATTTTCAATGTTTCGGCCGGGGACTGTCGAAAATAAATTTGTTTTTCAATGAGGATTTCTTTACATAACTGAAGTTGCCATGAAGTCTTATTTTTCAACTATATATATATATATATATATATATATATATATATATATATATATATATATATATATATATATATGTGTGTGGGGAGGGGATGGGGGGAACAGTTTGTTTGGCCCACTGGAGGCTTGGGCCCCCTCCAAAAAACAATCCTGGCTATGTGCCTGCAGTGACCTATAGGGGACATCACATGGGAGGGCTCCAGATTAATTATGACCGCCCTGTCTTCTTCAACAAGCACCTATATTAGTATTTCACTCTTTCCAAAGTGAGAACACTACTCAGGTAAGTGCAAACTAAACATGTTGCTATAAACATTCATAAGAACAACCAAGGTCCTTGGCAAAACAATGCACAAAAAAGAAAATTCTCGAAAAAAAGAAAAGTAAAATAAGTCTGATACAGTCAAACCTCAATATAATGAACATGGATATAATGAATTATTGGATGTAACAAAGTAAATATAAAATCTGTTTGGTCATACATTATTTCAATGGAGTATTGGCCTGCTATAACGAAATAAAAAATGTGGGATCCGACACAGTATCCGTTATCGTGAGGCAACTGTTTGCTTGCACATGCCCCAAAATATATATTGTAACAGAAAAATTTCAAATATAGTCACGAAGTGATTTTTCAGGTGCCTGATTTTTGGACCTGCACAATTCTTGTGGTACTGCCACCTACCCTTAGAACGAATGCATAATGGCAATAACTGAAATTTTGTATGTTGCATAGTGTTTTGGGCATGAACTGGGAGTGCAATACTGCAAACAAGGCAGTGACGGACAATGTTGCCGCCATGTTGGCTGGCATGAACCCGCAACTTTGGTTGCCAATTTCATACGAAGCACCACTGGTTAGGCCTAGCAGCGGTTGGCTCAGTGGCTGGTGACAAGTTTATCTATGTATTTAGAAAGACCTCACAGGCCTATGAAGAGGCGTAGGGTGAGGGGGGCATATGGTACAATTTATCACAAAATACAGTTAGTAAAGAGATATTGATGCATACAAGGATTCAAATATTGGCTCAAAATTTCTGAAATATTGGCTCAAAGTTGTCATGGGAAGCTCACCAACAACATGTTTGCACTCATAAACCATATTGGTGATCGAGAGTGAGATCAGATACAATAGCTAGACTGAAGGCTATAGTAACACAGCACACAGTACAGACACAAGTGCAATCCCCTCCGTCACTCCGTGTCCGGAAAGTCTGTCGGCAGCGTGCACATTTTCGCCAGCGGCTTGGATTGGTTCGACTGTAGTCAGCAAGCCAACATTCCAATCCCGCACAATAACACCAATCACGCAATTGTGTATTTGCGGTGGTAAAGAGCACCATGTATGTAATTTGTTGTTTCCGTGCCTTGTATTGACACGGCAAATTGTCTGCAGGTCATCAAAATCAGCAGGAGACCCTTTGCTCACCCATCAGAGGCACCTCACCTCGCTGACGTTTCTTTCGCACAGACCTGATCGCAATCTTTTTTTGCCGATATCTATGTGTATGCTCATAACAATTATAGGATATAACGAAGGTATTTTCGTGTCCAATGCAACTTTGCTATAACGAGGTTTGACTGTATACAGCACCAAACTTACCCTCTCATAGTGAAAGCACAAAAAAAATGCAACTGAATGATTGTACACATGAAAAACTCACTACTTGAGCTCCTTATTTAAAATAGGCAACACCACATAGACAAACAAACAAACAAGAAAGCAGCCATTTAGTAAAGCTGAGTCTGGAAACATTTACGTAAATATACAAGACAAAACAAAGATTGCATTTCCCATTCAAGTGCCCAGCTTCTCATGGTCTAAGCTCTTACCAGTAAGACACCACCTCAAGGGTCTGTAGCACTGACCTCACTGACAGGGTGGTTATGGACATCATCCAGAAGCTTGACTTCCAGGTAGTTGCCATCTGCAGAAGCCACTACCTTTATCCTGGCTGTGCAGCCAATCTTGAACGTCCTGCAATGAGCATTTAGGAGACACTTAAGCAACACCATAAAATGAGACTGTTTCAAAGGCAACTGGTGTTAGCAGGCTGCACAAGGAATCTTACTCATAGCACACATTTTTTTTTTTTTTAAAGCTTGCCCTGAGCACAAACCCTCTGTGGGAAATGATTTACCTTTAGATGTAGCATTCAAGCAGCAGTAAACTAAGAACAGCAGACTGGTAAGCAACACATTGTTTTTATATCACAGTGACTTTTTCAGTCACTTTGCTGTTGACAAATTCGCCTTCTTCGGAAACTTGTCTGAACGAACTTGCTCAAAGCAAGTATGCCTCTGGTGTCCTTCCCTAACAGAACACTTCCATGGTATTATCAGAGATTGACAAGCGAAACTCCCTTTGTGCCTTGTTTTACTGGATATCCATTCATTTAGGATCACTGTGAGGAACTGGTAGAATTCCCAGCATTATCAGTGTGTTCTTGTGGAACCGTGGCAACCTGTTTACATCTTGAATGTTTTCTAGTACTTAGGATCTCTGTTTCTTCAATATGCATCACAATATGCAAGTTCTTTACATATGCATTCTTTGCAATCCTGCAGACCTAAAAACTTTTTGCAAACACAATTTATTTTCATAAAGCTTGACACAGCATTAGAAAAACTGTAAACTGAGATCAATTTATAAACTTGGCAGGTATGTGCCTAGTTAAGTACGCTACCTTACAGACTCCTGCAAAGGCCGCAAGCCAACTGGACAGCCCAAAATTTGGGGGAAAAAAATTCCAAGAGACAAGCAATCGTGTTTAATGTCCCGATGCAATGCACGGGCATTGGCGAATTTTTGCACACTGCATAATTCCACATGCCACTACTAGATGGTGAGTGCCATCTAGCAGCGTCACATTGTATCTAGAGCCATCTAGTACCAGTGCTTAGACGGGACAGAACTAGCTGGTTCGGTCCCACTTAAGAGCTGCACCTTATCAAAATTGTAAAAAAAAAAAAAGAAAGTGTGGCCCTTATACGAGTCTATACGGAATTTCTAGAATGTTTTAATTGGTATGGAAAGATACGTAAATGTAAACTTGCACATAGTATTTGAAAATTTTGAGCAGGCTATGAATAGTAAAAAACAGAATGGCAATCCATTAACCTTTGGTTGGGACGTGCTCCTGTGGATTTGGATGTGTATTTCCGGCCACCATTTGCGCAGCTGAAAATTATTTCTGAATATACCAGCTCTTCTTTGATGGGCCTTTTCAAGCCTTTTTTCCGGGCACCTGCCACAAGAAGAACACAGAAAAGAACTGCAACATCTGCGCCACCACAGCCAAACAATGACAACCGCACACGTTTCATTGCAAAAGGTCATATTCTAACAAATAAAGTTCTAGCCAATTTGTTGTTAATTGCTGCTGGGTGTTTTGCCTTCGTGATACAACAAAATGCTTCGAGAAAAAGCTTATTGTGGCAAGTACAAAGCTTAGTGCAATAAGCAGAGGCACTCTTACTGCATCGGTCACTTTCCTTGCACAAATTTACTGCCATTAGCAGGGATGGTACATGGAAGCTGAATAGTATACTCTTTAGGCTAGCATCATATGCATCACTATAGTGATCAATGCCCCCCCCCCCTTTTTTTTAAAGTTGTGGTGTTTTACATGCCAAAACCACGCATTCTGCAAAACCACAATCTGATTATAAGGCGTGCTGGATTAATTTTGACCAGCTGGGGTTCTTGAACATGCACCGAATGCACGGTACAGGGGCATCTTTTATTTCACCCCCATCAAAATGCGGCCGCCATGTATCAATGCCCTTATCAACTGCTAAGTACTATACTTACATAATGAAACAAAAGTAAAACGCCCCCAAAATACAATTACTCTAGAGTGCAATGTCATGCCGCTATGAATATGGTCACTAAAGCTGATGCAGACTCTGATCTAATTGTACAAGCCAAAATTACACACATGTCACACAAACTATAGACAGTAGAAATGGAAATACAGGCATTAGTGAGCCCTATATTGACATGTTTCATTCCGCGAGTACTGTACTTGCAGGCCAACAGTGCAATGTATAAGAACTATTGCAGTTTCAGCTGGTGTCAGTATTTACATTGTTTGTAGGGAGCAATTTTCCAACAAAACCTCTGGGTTTGAAATTTGGTCACTGTATGAAGGATACCATGAGCATGTTTAGGCTTACGTTGCCAAGGAAGTGACTGACTTCTATAAAGGCCACTATTCTTTCTGGAACTGTCAGTTTTAATACAAAGAAATAGCAACTTAGCCCCACGAAAAAAATTATTTTGTGACACTGACAACGAACACAAGCATTGTAAATTTGAGAGCATGTACGTGTAGGAGTTGTCTTACGGTGTCATTGGGAAATGAACAAGAAGACAGACCAACAAAATGCATTAGTCATGGTGAGTAAGGAAAAGTGTGTCTCAGTTTATGTCACACAAGTTCATGACAGTTTAATAGCTATACAAGAAAGAGATTGAAATGCAACAGAGCACATTAGATAATAAAAAGAACAAGAAGCAAGATATTCACAGGATGAAGTAAAAAACTTATTAGCACACATATGAAAAAAAAAGCAAATAGAATATACACAGGCTGAATGAACAGCATTACTGCTGGCTGAAGATTGAGACATCTTTCAGAAAGTAATAAATAAAGCACACTGATTAATGAAAACTGTGTTAAAGGGATTCTGAAACAATTTTGACCGTTGTGCATGAACACGCTACTTTGGTAAAGAGAGGTCCCTGTGAACATCAAAATGGTCAATTTCCAATCCCCTCTGCAAATAAATTTAATTTATAAATGAATTTTAAACATTTCACACCCCTGCCAATCAAAGCTATGCCTATCTGCAAATTTTTTTCCCGACCCTGCCTATTTTGCATAAAATGGATGAGTGGTGCCACTCAAGCAAGCAATGCAATTTCGAAGTCTCCTGTGTTATATTATCTGGGATAATTTCAGCAAGTTGTTTTATAAACCTTCTTAAACAGTAGACTTATACATGATAACCTGCCTCTAAAGATGGATGTGCAAAGGTAATGAACATGAACTACTCATCAAAGCTATAGCAAACTGCAAGCCAAGAATGTGGACTGTCTGCTGCTGTTGTCTTTATGCATATGTTCGTGTGGAAAGAGTGGAGTAAGCAGTTCAATCGGAGAAGCTGGGTTATGTGAAATATTTCTATGGTTAAATAGAGGAAGGGGAGGGATGACAAAGTGTTGGACAACTTGCCACCTAATATGTCAGCACCCTTTGTGGTACTAATAACACACAATCTGGGCCGCTATTTTGGAGCGATGTTTTTCGCTCAATTTTATGCCAGTTTTATCATCCACCATTCACGGCTGGCTGATCTCATTCACAATGCAGGCAGAGTGTCGCTCTCATCACTGACGAAGCAAGAAAAGGAAATTGCATCGGAAAAGGCACTGCTGCAAAATAATAGGCTCTGAAATGGGCTCTACTTGGCATCACATCACATGTGAAACCAAAAGAAACAAAGCATAAAAGGAACACACTGTACCTCACTGTATGGCAGTTTTTTACAATACGTTCTAACAGGTGAACATTATCATTTAAGCAGCACAAGGGCAGCTCTAAATGGGGGCTGGGGGGCTGCAGCTAACCACCAAATATTTCCGTCCTCCTTTTAGACTATCAAGGAGTGCCAACTGATGTTCAAACTGGCTGACCCTGGCTATTAGTCTGAGTGCACGCATTGCAGTTTTTTTCATAGCAATACTCACTTGCAGTCAAAAATATAAGGGTGGAGGGACACCTTGCAGCTAGAATACACAGCACCTTCCTTGGCCATTTTCAGTGCATTCATCACAGGACACACGATTCAAGCATTTGCAAAGTGTTGGAAGCTCCCTAAAGGAACTCAGAGCCAATGCAGCTTAGAACAGCAGGGCAGTGTTGTAGAAGGCAATGATTACAGAATGTACCCTAATTGCCTTATCTCCTCGGGGAGCTTTCTCTACTCCTCGCCTTTTGCATCCTCACAAGTGACATTCCCCATGATTACCTTCTAAGGAAAATTCTATGGGTGAACAGTGACAACAGCAACACAATTTGAAGTGATCAGCAAGGAACCTTTTCTCTAAAGAACGCACTGCAACAAGCCCACACATGAGAGTACTTCCAACTCTACTCACCTAGCTTCCAGCAGCCTGTGTACACTAAAATTTCAGAGCAATATTTCAGACTGATCAAGGGTCTGAATATCCTTGTGCAAGTTCAAATATTGTATATTTCCATATTTCAGCAAGAAAAGCTCATAGCTTTCTTGAGGTGTGAAAAACTAAAGTAAACATACCTTCAATAAGAACATGTTTATGTTATCCATTTGTTCATCCATATTCTGAAGTGCACCATTCTTCTCCCTTGAGAAATACTTGAACTCTTTAACATGGCAATCACAGCCACTCAAATAAAGAACATTTCACTTATCATGACAACATTCTGGAATTTAAACATGAACAATACCATACCACCTTCTTGCACCTCAAATGAAAATGAGAAAATCATGTTGTGCATCTCTCAATAGAAAAATTCTGGCCCTGACATGATGTAGCCAACTGCTGCATGTGAAAACCCTGAGCATCTGTTTATTCCACTTATCAAAGCTGCAGTAGTAATGCAATAAAATTAGAAATGCTTTCGCACCTTGTGTACTAATAATAGCAACCTGAACCTGTGTAATCAGTATTGTAGTTGAAAACTATAGTTAAATATGGCTTGTGCAGTGCTGGTGCATGGACTGTGTCCTCACACATTACATTCCCACCATGATAGCTCACGGACTACGTTGGTCTGCTGCTGAGCATGAGGGCACAGATTCTGTTCCCTGCCAACTATCGTTCCTATAGATGCAGCAAGCGGCCTACAATTTTGCGCAAAGGCCACTTGTTCTTTCCTTCAACTTCCTGAAACACCTGCTACTTTTTGTGTTTACTGGCATCCAGCATAACACTAGAAGTTCTAAAGTGGCACCCAGGGAGCATTATAAAACAAACGTCTTTTTTATATGGTTTAGTAGTAGCCAGGACAGAAGCGAAATAAATGTTGCATGAGAAGGCGAGCTATCTTTTCACAGCAGAGGCTCTCTCTCATTGCCTCAACAAATGCATGCAAGCAACATTCCACTCCTGCCTTTTCCCATACTGGAGCCAAGAAAGTGCCTCCTCCTCATTTTCTAACCCCCACCTCCCTTTTTCTTCTATGTCCTTTCTTGTAGCTTGGCACATTGGTAGAGGCAATCATGGTTGATCAGCATTTCATGAGAACCCCAAGCTGTTCACGCTGCTACTCTATTTGCAGGCAAAATCATCCCCACGTCATCTAGACACGTTTGTCCATTTTCAATACACAAACCTGGTAGGGGAACTAAATGTTATCACTAAGCAATGGCTTTGGCAGGACTGAAAACTGAGAAATCTCATAATGATGACTGATGAGGTAATGTACCACTTAGAAATGAATTGAATTCGGGGGCTTTATGTGCCAAAACCACAATTTGATTATGAGGCAGTCTGTAGTGGGGGACTCCAGATTAATTTGGACCACCAGGGGATCTTTAACATGGCCCCAAATGGACACAGGCATTTTTGTATTTCACCTCCATTTAAATGAAGCCGCTATGGCCGGGATTTGATCCCGCAACCTTGTGTTTATCACTAAGCACAACACCATGGCCACTAAGCCACAGCGGTGAGTACCAACTAGATGCTTTATAGAATACGGACTTTGAGACTGGGCAGGTGTGATGAATCAATTATAGAGGCCATGCAGATAACAGAGGCCAGCATGATGATGGATGGAGAACAGCTGGCACCGTTTTGCAATGGCACATGGCCAAAGCTGTGGAAGGACTACAAGCCATGGCAGGCAAAGAATCTGACTGCTGCTAACAACTAACAGTAATCATACAAGGCACATTCAGAAATTTCTTGCCAAAAGAAGTAAGACATCTGTCGCTGGACACATTTCACACCTATAATAATGTTGCAATATGCATGTACATTAGAACCACAATGGTGATGTTGCACTCATTATGCCCCAACATTTCTTACGCATGAATGCAGAGCTTCCAAATATTGCATCACATCTTAAGCAAGTTTCAAGTAACAGGTATCCTTATCCAACAAAAAATATAATCTGAAGCTCTCAAGTTATGTGAACAAGATCATGGCTCTCAGGTGCAGGTTTGTTTATTCTTGTATATAAGAAAGCAATTAATGAATGTGCAGCTACAGTGGTAAATACTGTTTCATAGACCAAGAACATGTCCCAATGTGCAGAATTACAGTTTTTGGTAACACTGAACCTACACTTTGTGTGCTAATAGTGGCTCAGGCCCAAATAGCATGCTGCTATCGGAATTTTGTTTTAGTAGCTATTATGTCATGGCACCATCTATTATTGCCCCAATTAGCTGTATAGGTGCTCAGTTCTAATAATAGAAAAAGTAAAAGCTGACATGCAAAGCTTGCTGGTGAACAACACCACTGAATGCTGTCACTGGGACCAAGTTAGGTACATGAAAATTCAACAACTGCAAACACATTTCGAGCCTGTATTTATCATAGGAACAGTAGTGCCTCTTTAACATGCATGCCTGTCAACTAGAGGTGTGCAAACAGCTGTTTTTGATACCAAATCGAATATGAATTAATAGTGCCAGAAGCAAACTGAATATCAAATATTTTTGAATAGTTTATGAATAATGTACTGCCTTCTCACCATTAATATGGTATTCAAAATAGAAGATCTGTCATTACAGTGCCTATTGTAAAGCATGCTTTATTAAAAGCACAAAGGGTGAATTAAGAACAACTAAGGAGATTTTTTGCAAACTCAGGGATCTTGAGAGCATACACAATTTTGCATTATCAGTTTTAAAGGTAACTTTGTGGACCAATTACTATCCGAGTGTGTCGTCCAAACCAGACATGTATGTTGTCTTCAACAACGGCAGAGTAAAAGAAAACTCAGTTTTTCAATTGCGCAAGATGTCGTGGCAGATGGTGCGCCACTCTTGCATAAAGTATGCTCCAATTAAATGTCTGATTTAATCCGATAAGAGGAGATAGCTGCTGCTTCTATAAATAGGAAAAGTCTGACTGACTGACACAGCAAGCTCTGGTATGTTATGTCCTTGTAGATGGGATTAAAAATATACGTAGTATTTTTGCTCCAATATTTTTATAAATGATATCACGGTTGACATAAACTGCAAAATTAAGCTTTTCGCAGATGAATGCATCGTCTACAGGGAAATGAACAATCGTGATGACCCCTCGGCACTAAATCTTTCTCTAGATAAGATAGCTCACTGGTGCAAGCAGTGGCAAATGTCTCTCAACGTATCAAAAACATTCTGTATGACGATAACAAGAAAAAAAGAACCATCCGAATTTACCTACCTAATTAACAACACATTATTGCAAAGAGTTACGCAGCAGAAATCTCTCGGTGTCACCTCGACTTCCGATCTGAGATGGGATATGCATATTAACAATGTCAAAGCAGTGCCTCTGCGTAAGCTGTTTGTTTCTCCTACAAAGGCACCAACCATTCGCACCGACACATGCTAAGCTCTTAACCTACACAACTTTCGTGCACCCAATCTTAGTACACTAACACTGTATGGTTTCCGTGTACTGTCACTAATTTAGCCAAAATTGAACGGGTACAAAGGAAGGCCGTTCGGTTTATTCATAACAAGCACAAGCGAACCGGCTCGGGCACTAACCTTTTACCATCTTCCAGACTACCTACACTCGAGGCAAGAGAAAAACTGGCATATCTGAGGTTTCTGCACCAACTCCTGCATAAGCTCAGCCAGATCGATGCGTCCAAATACATCTTTCTTGCAGAATCACGAACAAACATGCATACAGTCTACGAGAATATGCTTATAACAACGATAACTTCGAACATTCCTTTTTTCCCCCGACATTCAGTGAATGGAATTGTTTAGACCCATCCATTACTAACACAGAGTCCTTGGAAGATTTCACCTTGAAAATTGAAACTATGTTTAGTAATTAGTCTTTTTTTTCTTTCTATTTTTCTCTAGTATTATTCTATTTCTTAGCAAAGAGAAAATTGGCTGCTTTCTAGGTGTGGGTATCTTTCGTGGCACATAAATTGGTCTGCTCTCCTGTTTGCATGTAACTAGCGTTGTTATTTGCCATTTCAAAATAGGTACTGTTTTTTATGCAGCCTGTCAAAATATAGTTATGTAGTGTTGAATGCACTATAATGCTAATGCCCTCCTGCTTTGGTCTCGCAAGAGACTGGCAGTATTGTGAATAAATAAATAAATAAATAAATAAATAAATAAATAAATAAACTTCATGTTTGATCTTGCAAAGTTGACAACGTAAGTTATTTAAAAAATATTAACATTTCCAAACATTAGTCACTACTCAATTTGAGGACCATGTTGAATATTTGCAAACCCCTACTGCTAACCTGTGAACTTGAAAAATACCATGGACACAACACTCAAGAGGGGGCAGGCAAGGAATAGTATGCATTTATTCTTTAGTTTGCCTTGAGTACATGTGGGATACATACTCATATTATAATAAACAAATTTACATTTAGGTGCAGCACACAAGCAAACTTGGAACAGCACAAACTGACGTGCAACAGACTATTTTCACATCACAGAGACTTTTACAGAGATATTGCTGTTGCGAATTTCGCCTGCTTTGGGAACTTGCCTGAATAAACCTGCTCGAAGCAGATACCCCTTCACAATCAGGCGACTTCCAAGGCTATGAGACTAACAAGCGAAACTGATTCATGCAATGAAATAATTTTTTTTATATTTTGATGAAAGATATGTAAAATCATAAAAAGAGTCAGAATTTGTAAGCTTTACATATAATTTGGGAGAGTTGGCAGGTATGAACATGTCAACAACATCCTGTGTACATAAAATATGGTCAGAAAGCATACTACCATGGTGGAGAAACCCTTAATTTGTCAATCATAAATTGCAGGTGCTGCACAACATGTGGATGCCCATTTTGAAGCAGCTTGCAATAAATATGCATCAAGCAACATCCTTAAATTAAGTTGAACTTTCCCCAGAAGATGGACAGTGTTGTGCACAAAATGTGCAGATTAGCAAAAGTACTTTCAGTGTGAAATAATAAATTTTGCATTCATCAGAAGTGAATCAAGGAGATATATCTGTAGGTGTAGCAGTGCATAAAACACATACCTTTTCTACAACTTACAAAGAGAGAAGGAACATTATGCTCCTCTAGGTGATTTGCTTGTAATGCATAACACAGCTCTTGAAATGCAGAGAGAGAAATGAGCACAGAAGTCCTGCAGCTACCTGATAACATGCCATTTCATACATAGCAGACAACGCTACTGAAGCTACAAAAGTAGTGCAGTCCCACAAATCTCACTCCACACGTTTCGTATGCAGTTGTAGCTTTACCTGTGACACCTTATATGGAATAACTACTTATATTACTAATACAACTTGTGGACGTAAGGTTACATCACATCCCATATTATTTATGCATCTTTGTGCTTCCACTATGTGACGTACTATGTTTTGGGTATGAGTAAGCTGGTCACAGAAAAGTCACCCTGCTTGTTTGGTGATAAATTCGCAACTTTCGTCGCCTAAAGGTGGCACGCAAGGCAACTCAATATGGCGCCCACAGAGAGTATAGGAACCCCTGAGCACATGTGTGTCCTTCACGTCAGCTCATATTTGGCTTAGCGCTTAAAGGTGGCTCGACCTTTTTCACAATCACTGTTGCTAAGTGACATCATGTGCCACATAGACGCCTCAGAAATGCAAACATGGTGCCTCATTGAAGGGGAAGAGGTCATGAACGCCAAGCACATTATTTGTTGTGGCATGAAGGCCTGCTGCGCATCGTCTGTAACTGTGCAAGGGCTTTGCCTGCAGATGTCACACGTCCGGCAGGAGCTGCACAAGCTGGAATTTTTTTTATGACTGGGAAGGTTCTATCAAGGTACGTTAGCTTGTCTTAACTTTTTCTTCGTGCTAATCAAGACAGCCCACAAAGCCTGCCTTTCGCACACTGCCATTTCACGAAAAAGAGTAATTCTACTGCTCTGTGATGTTCTTGAGCTCCATTCACTAGTTGAGTGGTTATAAGCAGATATTTATATTTCATAATTAAAATGAAGGATATCAGTAAGGTTACCACAACTGCGATTTTTAGACATCTTTCTTGTATGTCACTGTGCTAGTGCGTGCAGATGTAAAGAAAGCCATCCCGGTTATTTGATTTTTCGCTGGTGCAGTTATAGTATAGTTCAAGTGACGAGGAGTCACAACAGAAGCTTGTTGTGCTCACGTGACGAATTCAGTGTCTGTGTTTTATGTTCTACCAATCTTGTTTTCAGGGCAACTGTAGCTGCAAAGCATGGCCGCGCGTTGGTGCACGAGGTGCAGCCCAGAACGTAAACACATGCGTTTCTGGCAGGACGAGACAATGGCGACCACAATGCGGGCTGCTGCCAGTGAAACTTACTTACTTACTATGCCCGCCCACGTAGATCTACCGCAGCATTTCTCTAGAGCTGCAACAAAGTGCTACAAACATGTCAGTTTTTATCTGAAATGCTCGTGTGGTCTCGTTGCGCTAGTCACAAGAGCGCAGCGCAAGCTTGGCCGTGCGGTGGAGCACAGGGTGCAGTAAGAACGAAAATATGCGTTTTTGGCGAAACGAGACACCTCGGCAACTACACACTACGAGTTGATGTAGGTACAACATGAGCAAATACTTCTGACACGAGCCCACGTACTACATATACTCGCGATCAAAGCCACGCCATTGTTCACACTGCTGGAAGACACTATCGCAAGCTCTATTTTTATAACTTAATGCATCGATTCTCTGTCGAAAAACAAATAAAAGAATGCACATCAGCAAAGAACTTTTGGTTTCTTAACTACGTCGCTCCAGAAGGAGTCACTGCCGACGAAATGCGCACTGCATACTTTCATCAGTGGTGCAACCAATTTGCCAATTTGCAACTTGACAGACAACCCCTCCTTTCTTCTTTGCCACATCTTTGGGGAATAAGTGGACGCTCACTTCACTTGCCACAGCTATGTTGGTGCACTGCGGCATGCAGCACATGCAATTGCTTTCTAATTTCATCTTGAACAAACAATGCGTAAAAACAGATAATCAAGCCTACTGGCCACCAGCAAGCAAGCAAGCAAATGCGCTATCGCCACGCAGCCTGCGGTTACACTGATACTCTTTGAAAAAAGTTTGCCGATGGCCGCGGGGTGGCATGACACTCTACGGAACTTAGATCTGCGACACCTTCCATGAAATAATTGTGGCACAACTTCCGACATAAAGGTATGAGACTTAATGTTAAATGAAGTTACATGGTGCAACCTGTCTCTGTTTCATAAGTGACACACTAGTTTTTGGTCTGAAATGCGAGCAGCGAGAGCAGGCTCCCTAGCCTTCGCAGCATTGTCTGCTTTGTTGAAACAAGCATAGCCTTTGCAAACTACTTAATACACGGTGCTCACTAATAATAATTTTGCATGTGATTTCCTAGTACTGCAGAAACTTGTTTACAGCACCGTACACTTGTTGCAACTAAAATGCGAAAGTGCGTGGAACACCCAGCTGACCTATTACTATTTATTATTACTTCGCTTTGCGCTAAACAAAGTAATTATGGATTCGCACCAACTAGCCCGCCAACGCATTGTGCTGTACTATTTATTAATTCCTCGAGGTTCATCTTGACACACTTTCATTATGTTAGTTTTCTACTCTCTTCATACTGGCATCAGTAAACCGGTTTCCTGTAAAAGTGTCCACCGAGACCCCCGTCACCGAAGCTTATCCGTCAATGACGCACTGCCTGCAACAGCCTAAACCAAATGCCATGAAGATTTCGTTCAGGAGTTGTGCAGAGTATTGAGTATCGCAACACACAGCATGAGTTTGGTCAGCCATTCACGCCAACGGCAGTGGATTATAGTGATTTTTTTATTCTTTTCTTACTGCACAATTGAGCGAATATGCAAATAACTCGTGTTACTTGCGTATTCGATAAGTGAAGCATGAACAGCGGTTAGCTATATGTATCGTGACACACTCATTTATCGATGACTCTCTTTGGACATTTTAAAAATATTGAACGTGGGACACTGAGCTGGATACATAACAACGGCTTCCAAGCTTAGCATGAGCTGTAGTGAATTATCTACACTGCCTATAGCGTTGAACAACGGAGGCGTGAGTAACCTACCCAGGATTGTTCGTGAAGAGCTCCTCCAAAACTGCGTGAAGTGAGTCTCTTCGTACAGCCTGAGTGCAGCGCTAAGTTCTTCTAGCGAAGCAAATTTTGCCCCGACTTCCATGGCAGGAGTCGTCACGCTAGCGTAACCTGTATGATCACTTTCCATGGTCGCCGTCGAGCTAACGTAGCCCGTGTGATCGCTATCCATGGTGATGCACCATTAACCACACACAAACCGACGGCGCCTTCGCCATCTTCCTACAGGAAGCGATGTCGATGTGGCGATGCCCATGGCATCGGTGGTTGCTGTAGTTGGGTTGGCTGGCACTAACGTTGTTCTAAAGAAGAAGTCGACATATGCAGGGATACCATTATAATCACTACTACAGCCGCTGGTTGGCATGTGATTCACTGTTTTAGCCATGTTTTATTGGTTTTATCTAACAAGAAAATATTTTGAGGGATCGCCAGCCGTTTGTGCGCAGGCGCGAGGAAGAGCGAACGCCATAAAGATAGAGTTAATGTACTATCTGTGAAATGTTAATATAACCAACGCGGGCGCGAGACAGAAAATCTGGGGGCTTTTGCTTCTTCAATATATGACTCTGCCTCCCGGCCGTCATCGCAAAAAGAGGCACGTTTTCGCCGCCGGACGACACCCTATTCCAGTACACCATACCCATACCATGGGAGAACCGGGGACGCTTCTACACTCTTAAAAAGGTTGCACCCTTTGGGATGTATATTTGTCCCACAACGATAATCGTCATCTGCCTAGTTTGCGTTTCCTTTCTTGAAAACTCGGCGCTCGCTATTTTCCTGTCGAGAATGCTGCGTCACTGATAACGCGCGTGCCGTTCGTGACTGGGAAGTACCGGGCTCGCAGCGTTAAAGAAAGGAAACGCGGGCAAGACAGACGACGATTATCGTTGTGAGACAAATATACACCCCAAAGGGTGCAACTGTTTTTAGAGTGTAATCGTCATCTGTCTTTCCCGCGTTTTCTTTCTTTAACGCTGCGAGCCCGGTACTTCCCAGTCACGAACGGCATGCGCGTTATCAGTGTGACGCAGCATTCTCGACAGGAAAGTAGCGAGCGCCGAGTTTTCAGGAAAGGAAACGCAAGCAAAGCAGATGACGATTATTGTTGTGGGACAAATATACACCCCAAAGGGTTTAACCATTTTAAGAGTGTAGGGTGTGGGGATCACTGACTCCTGCAGTCACCCCACACCATACCCATACCCAACCGACAGCAAAATTATGCACACAACGGTGACGCACGACCACGTTCTTACACCGTGTGCAAGACTAAGGAAGTGAAAATAATTAACATGTATAGAACTAAATCAGTGTTAAATAAACTATGCAAAACTTTAGCACCGAAACTGAAACTAACTAAACGGCATGGTATGTATTTTGAATCACGTTTTCAATCGTAGCTGGCCCGCCGTTTTCCTGGTTTACTATCGCCACTTGTTAGGAATATGACCAAATGAATAATTTGCGGTTTCGTGTATTTGAAACATCGCTATTAAATTTGGTGAAGTTACAAACAGTTTCTCGCTAACTTCATTGCTTTAATTTTCCTGCTCAGGCCCGTGAGGGCCCGTGTCCCCCGTGTGCGCAGCATGAAAGGCAAAACTTGCGTGTCGTGTGCAGCAGTCCGACGGTCCGACTTCTAAGGAGCGTGGTGTAGCACTGGCATTAGTAGCACAGTATTACACACAGTAACTGAGATTTCGCTACCAGCTGTTGTGAGCTGTCATGTTGGCGGGAGGACTAAGCGATGCCACCCAAGGCAAGGTCAGGCGTCTGAGTTGCTCGTCCTGTTGTATCTAGCCGGCAGTGATTCCTTTATCTTGGCGCTTACAGTAATCACAATTTGACGCGTCGGCTCCCACCTGCTTTTATGAAGTACAAAAGGAAGATAAGAAAATGCTAATGTAGCCTTCGTGGATAGCTGTTCAATATGCTAAAATCAAAGTTCAGGGCTATGTGGGCTACGTCTCGGTGTTGCGTGTGCTCATATGCTGTGCGCATGTGCACTGTGCACATATGCCCTAACCAAATTGCTTTCTCGAGGTGCTAGTTGGTGTTTCGCATGTCCTTACCATGGCGCATATTGAGAAAGCTCCTATCTTGATTTCACTACAGAAAGGCACATGTTTTCCCTTTTGTTTAGTAATATCAACGTTGACTGATATGCACTTAAGTAATTTAGTTTTATTGCCTGCATGGTGTTTTCCTGGCGATGAGGGCTCTGCCGACGCTGCACATGGTTTGATTGAGCTAGTGCCTCATTTATCGATGGCAGGATAGTTCTGTTTCTCCCGATGTGCTGCCCGCTTGCCGTCGGTGTTACCTAAGCGAAGTAGCATACTGTCATAATAATAGTGTGGAAAACCCGAGAGAGAAGCATATATTCACGTCGTTTACATGATGAATGTAAAACTTTTTAAGCTGGACTAATAGGCTGAAACTACTGGCAGCCAGTGTCACAACCGTGTTGGAAACAGATAAGCACCATGGTCGGGATTGACAAGGAACTTTCAAGTAACTGGCTATGCCCAGTGACGTGCAACTGGTAATTAACTGCTAGACAGTATTATTTCATTTTTTTGGGGGGGGAGAGGAGGAGGGGGGAAGAGATGGGATTTGTTGCGTGCAAACAGCTGGTATAATGTTGAGACTATCTTTAGCTTTTGCTTTTGTGGTAATTTGGATGATGGCATGTATCTTACCCAGGTGCTCCTCAGGGAACAATTTCAATACACTGACATGTCATTAAGGGGACATTCAAAACCACTTGCACTTACCATTCCATTCCCATACCATCTGTTCTACAGAAAACTGGAATTGTACCAGAATCATTCCAACTTGTTAATGACAGTTCTGCAATTTTCTCCCAATGGAACTTTTGCTGAGGGTGCAAAAGTACCATGTCAGGAACAGTCCTCTCACCACCCCACCACCCCCTTCATTGCAGTGGGAGCTTAATCCTTATAGAGGCAGCTCAGAATAAAAGGGGTGGCCCTGTGCACTAGTAAACAAAGAAACCCAGGGGGTCAAAATTAATCCAGAATCCCCCACTCTGGCATTATGGCATGCCTCAATCATATTGTGGCTTGACCCTGTATGCTAGCTACCTAAAGCTTAGTTAAAAATTAGCTGTCAGAAGAGTGTAAAATGACCACAGAAAAAGTGTAGTAGGTTTATCTGCACTGACAGAAATGCATGAAATTTCCACCTCCTTGCTCCATGGAGGTGGAAATGATTTCCTACATTTATTCTATTGGCTACCACTTATTTCTCATCTTGTGTATGATACCAGTGAATGTGCATTCTGTCATCCATACGTTGAGGGCTGTTCTGTGATGCCACTTGCATTGCGCCTACTGGCCCTTGTTCTGTTTGACAATGCAAATTGAACTTCAAAGGCTTTCTTGTAGCCAAAGTCAAAGCATGTGGACCAGACTATTTAACTTCCAGGTTATTTTACATCCCTGAGTCTTCTCTGCTGTGGAGTTTACTGAAAATCTTCAATTAGGTTGTGATAATTGGCCTTTCCATGTTCATTTGGTTTAAGCTCATAATTCATTGTAAGGATGTTAGCACTTGTTTTATTTTTGGAGCAGTTATAACCACGTCATTTTCATGAGGCTGTATTAGTATCTTAACTCAATTTTTATTCCATAATTGGGCATTTTATTGTACCTTGCATTCTTTATTACCTTATACATAATCGTATACAAGTGCTGTAGCAGACAGGGCTTATTGGCAAAATAATGTGACTTGCTCATTTTCTTCAAAATTTGAAACTTTGTACACAGATTTTACCCATTTATATCCCAAATGTCACCTTATCCAGCCATATTGTTCTTAATTATTTCTCTTTCAAAAAAGAGTATTATTTAAAATGAAGTTTGGTGGGGACACATAAATAATGCAAGAGGCTTTAGCATTCTGATTGAGCCAATGCATGTGTGTGTAAGTTTCTGTGTTTTCAGATAAGTCCTCTAAAATCAAGGCACTAGCTGACAAACATTTCATGGATTAGACTTATTGGAAGCATACTTGACAAAGCACAAATCAAAGATGCCACAATGTGCTTTGAGATGTTTCACCCTGGTGCTTTGTTGTTTGTGTTTGCTTTGCAACATGGGATTGGTGCCAAATTGCCAAGGTTTCAGTGCTGATTGTTAGCTTGAGAATGAAAGAGAAGCTTCATGGTGCTGTCGGTGCTTATGCCATGCTGTTTTAACTTGTACAACAGAGGATGTGGAGAAGAAAGCTCAACTGGCAGCACATTTCTTGGCATGTAATGGGTGTCATCTGTGTTATTCTGGATAATGAATGCTTGGTACATCCATGTGTGCTATATATGGTTTTTAGTGTCCAGTATGAAATGTCAAAAGGTCATTCCCTACGTTGCACACTGTCAGCCATATGGCTGACAGTGTGCAACGTAGGGAATGACCTTTTGACATTTCATACTGGACACTAAAAACCATATATAGCACACATGGATGTACCAAGCATTCATTATCCAGAATAACACAGATGACACCCATTACATGCCAAGAAATGTGCTGCCAGTTGAGCTTTCTTCTCAGGGATGTAATATATATATATATATATATATATATATATATATATATATATATATATATATATATATATATATATATATATATATATATATATATATATATATATATATATATATATATGCTGCGATCACTGGTCACACCTACACAAAAAGTGCATGCATATACACTAGCATGCTCTGGCAGGTGTAAAATTTCATGCAGCTATTGTTTCTCTTCACATATGTACAGTGCCAAACTTTTTATAGCTGCAATGATGGGGTAACAAAGAACTTCAAATAATTGTACACTTCAAATGAAACCACTGAAAACTCTTTTTGTATGAAATAGACTCCTATGATGCACTCTTATTTTGCACCAAAGTGAACTCAGGAAATGCAGAACTCTAGGTATAATTGATTTGCAAACTTAGTGCCTTTTTATTCGAAAGCAAACATGTCCCATGGAGGGAAGTTGAAGGGGTCCTATAGTACTTTTTGTTAAGGCTGATAAACATGTTTAGTTGCTGGGCAGTGTTCGCATCATGAACATACTCATAGCACATGCTCATAGCCTGTACTCATAGCAGGGAGCCTACAGCTTGGTCCAAAAGATTACGTGGAACTGTATTTTCTGATTTCTTTCATTTTCTATTCCTTTAGCCCTTCGTCATTGGCGCAGATGCCGTTGTGCCGCTATCACTGCTGGAATTGGTCTTGCAGCATGCAATGAAATATCATTTTAATCATGTCCCAGCAAATGGTAAAAAGCAAAAAAAAAAAAAAATTGGAAATGAAAAGAATTGTCATAAAATAGGGCTCATGGCCAAACAAGGCTTTTCTGCTTCCAAAATCTGTAATTAAGTTAGTTATTTACTAATTTGTTTTATCATATGATCAATCTTTCTTTTATACAGCCAATCCAGTGCAAGGCTGCAGTGGCCTGGGAACCTTCAAAGCCACTGACGATCGAGACTGTTGAAGTTGCCGTGCCAAAGGAGGGAGAAGTTCGAATCAAGGTGCTCTTTGCCACTTTGTGAGGGCGAACATGCCTTTAATGTAGAAGCCTACTGCCCAGATATAATTCCTGCGCCCCGTTTGATGGCAGGCAACCAGCCTGTGGCTGGTTGCCTGCCACACTGTAGTTTGAACCTACTAATGTCAGGCATCAGCACTGCCCTTTGCTCTGTGCTATTTGCAGAATAAAGGAAAGATAGTTTATGATAACTTGCATGGGTCTTTTGTCCACTACTTTATTTCAAGGACTTAGTGACATTTAACTTTGCAACTTGGTATCTCTATTAGCATTAACATTGGCTGCGTGCATTGTGATGTGCTTTTCATTAAGTAAACAGAGGATTCTTGCAGTATCAGTGTTGTTTGCAGCTTCTAAGGTCCTTTGTATAGTGTGTGTTCATCTTAAGCAGCCAGTGCCTTTGCTTTTATAACTTTTGCGCTTGCCCCAGCAGTAAAATTGGAAATATTGGTTGTAGGATGCCAAGAAATAAGTCATCTTTCATTCCTTCACCATCAGCTATTGATTGGCATGGTTATATTTTATTCCTTTTGAGCCAAACTAGATTCATTAGGTGAAATATTTTTGTGCTGGAGTACAGACAAACATTAATGCATTTATGTATTATCGGCGTCAAACGAAGCTCAGCTCCAACAGTGGAGGAGGGCGTGGCAGAAGCATAACTGAAGGTATAGTTTGTGCCGTCCAGTCATCAACCATCCAGGCACATTTGGTTTGACCACACTGCGTGATAATGATAATGCTCCCCTTATAATGCAATATTTTTGTTTCTGTTCGGGTTCCCTTTTGTTTGAAAATGCAAGAAAGACGACAGTGCAGTAATGATGACTGCGCAAACTGGACCACGTACATCGCTGCTAGCGTTTCACTTGATGCCGATGGCATATACGGTTGTGCCACAGTGTGCAATAATACTCGCCTTATACTATGTTATTTTAACTTCTGTTTTCGTTGATTTTTCTTTTCTCGCTTTCAAATAAAAGAGAACCAGAAGAGAAATTAAAATATTGCAGTATGGGGTAGCATCATTGTGCCCTGCTGTCAAACTGGATGTGTGCGCTTGTCATTGGTGATGACTAGACGGCTCGCTTTACCTTAAGTTATGCTTCGTCGACGTGCCCCGCTGTTCACATTTCATTTGATGCTGATAGTACAAGCCTACTTCATACTTCCTGTCAAGACCATTGTGTTGCACTTTGATGAGAATAAAGTCCAGTTCAACATATGTGTTTTGGTTGAAACTGTATCAAACTATGAATAAGGCAATTTACTCGTAACATGGACAGTTATGACTGGTAAATGGTGGTGTACAGTTTGTGCCTTTGCATTCGATTTTTAGGGGGTGCATTGAAATTACCTTCAGTAGTAGCAGTAGCTACGTGCCTCTATAACTGCTTGAAGTGACTTCTCTTACCTATATTTTCTTGCAAGAATTGATAATTAAATAGTCTTTGTGACTATTCTTCGGAGAGGTGGAAAATAACTAGGTTTTAAGTACATTTATATTTTGAGGCTTGCAAATTTAACCCACTTGTTTGCACATGAAGCCTTTCTCTGAAGGCCTGCTGAGAACGACAAAACGTTTTTGAATGAACTCTAAGTGTAGTTGTGGTACCAGAGCCTCACTCACTTGTAGCAATTGCAGTGTTATTTCGCTAGCAATGTTGTCGAATAAAGAAAGCTACAGCAGATTTGCTTTCGAGCTAGCAGTGCTTTCTGGTCTAGTGCTTTTCTTTTAAAGCTAATTTTTGTAGGCAGCTGTACCGGGAATATTTCTAGCCTTAGCATGCCATATCTGCTGAGTGTGGACAATGTTTCATTGCTACGAAAAGGCATTAGCACCATTTAGTGCTACTGTGCTAAATCCAGTACTTTGCATTATTACATTCTTTACGGATATTTTTAATAGTTCATGTAGTACATTCATTTGATTTAAGCTAATAATTTGTTGCAAGGATGTTAGTACTTGTTTTATTTTTGGAGCAGCTATCACCACGTCATTTTCATGAGGCTGTATTAGTATTTTAACTGAATTTTCATTCCATAATTGGGCATTTTATTGTACCTTGCATTCTTTATTACTTCATACACAATCGTATACAAGTGCTGTAGCAGACAGGGCTTATTGGCAAAATAATGCGACTTGCTCATTTTCTTCAAAATTTGAAACTTTGTACACAGATTTTACCCATTGATATCCCAAATCCCAAATATCACCTTATCCAGTCATATTGTTCTTAATTATTTCTCTTTCAAAAGGAGTATTATTTAAAATGAAGTTTGGTGGGGACACATAAATAATGCACGAGGCTTTAGCATTCTGATTGAGCCAATGCATATGTGTGTAAGTTTCTGGGTTTTAAGATAAGTCCTTTAAAATCAAGGCACTAGCTGACAAACATTTCATGTATTAGACTTATTGGAAGCATACTTGACAAAGCACAAATCAAAGATGCCACAATGTGCTTTGAAATGTTTCAACCTGGTGCTTTGTTGTTTGTGTTTGCCTTGCAATGTGGCATCTTTACCAAATTGCCAAGATTTCAGTGCTGATTGTTAGCTTGAGAATGAATGAGAAGCTTCATGGTGCAACCACAGTCCTTGCATGCAAGAGGACCGTGGTTAGAATCCTGGTGCCGCGCAATTTTCCACTGGATTAAAAAAAAAAAGAAAAAATGCGTCTTGATAATATTGCATGAACAGGCCTGGAGTCCGGCCTGATCCATGTGACCAGAACCGGTAACACGCTTCCTCACCAGAGCAGGATTGGTCACCCTGGTGCAGTACTTGGCCACAACCTCCTATATGAATACAACAATCAAACCCCAGCCCTCAGTCCCCAGCAGCTGCGAAGCAACTGACCACGGCGGCGGTCAGACATGTGACGCAGCAGAGGGTGCTAAGAATCTCTGAGTCTGGACAGGCCGCCGTTGGAATCTGAACCTGGCAACGTTTAACGCTGGAACGTTATCTAGTGAGGCGAGTCTAGCAGTGCTATTGGAGGAATTAGCAGGCAGTAAATGGGATATAATAGGGTTCAGTGAGGCTAGGAAGACAAAAGAAGCATATATACAGTGCTAAAAAGCAGGCACGTCCTGTGCTACCGTGGCTTAGTGGAGAGACGAGAACTAGGAGTCGTATTCCTGATTAATAAGGATATATCTGGTAACATACAGGTATTCTACAGCATTAACGAGAGAATGGCAGGTCTTGTGAAACTTAATAAGAGGTACAAATTGAAGGTCGTACAGGTATACGCCCCTACATCCAATCATGATGACCAGGAAGTCGAAAGCTTCTATGAAGACGTGGAATCGGCGATGGGTAAAGTCAAAACAAAATACACTATACTGAATTGTGACTTCAATGCCAGGGTAGGCATGAAGCAGGCTGGAGACAAGTCAGTGGGGGAATGCGGCATAGGCTATAGGAATAGCAAGGGAGAGTTATTAGTAGAGTTTGCAGAACAGAATAATTTGCAGATAATGAATACCTTCTTTCGCAAGCGGGATAACTGGAAGTGGACATGGAGGAGCCCGAATGGCAAGACTAGAAATGAAATAGACTTCATAATCCGTGCTAACCCTGGCATCATACAAGATGTAGATGTGCATGGCAAGGTGTGCTGCGGTGCCCATAGGATTGTAAGATCTCTAATTAGCCTAGACTTGAGGAGGTAATGGAAGAATCTGGTACATAAGAAGCCGATGAATGAGTTGGTGAAAGGGAAAATAGAGGAATTCCGGCTCAGCCTACAGAACAGGTATTCGGCTTTAACTCAGGAAGAGGACCTTAGTGTTGAAGCAATGAACGACAGTCTTATGGGCATCATTAAGGAGTGTGCAATAGAAGTCGGTAGTAACTTAGACAGCATACCGGTAAATTGCAGGAGACGAAAGATTTGATTAAGAAACGCTAATGTATGAAAGCCACTAACCCTACAGCTAGAATAGAACTGGCAGAACTTTCCAAGTTAATCAACAAGTGTAAGTAGACATAAGGAAGTATAATATGGGTAGAATTAAGCATGCTCTCAGGAACGGAGGAAGCCTAAGATCAGTGAAGAACAAACTAGGAAGCAGAAATCAGATGTATGCGTTAAGAGACAAAGCTGGCAATATCATTACTAATATGGATAAGATAGTTCAAGTGGCTGAAGAGTTCTATAGATATTTATACAGTACCAGCGGCACCCACAATGACAATGGAAGAGGGAATAGTCTAGAGGAATTCGACATCCCACAAGTAACGCCGGAAGAAGTAAAGAAAGCCTTGGGAGCTATGCAAAGGGGAAAGGCAGCTGGGGAGGATCAGGTAACAGCAGATTTGTTGAAGGATGGTGGGCAGATTGTTCTAGAAAAGCTGGCCACCCTGTATACGCAATGCCTTGACCTCGAGCTTACCGGAATCTTGGAAGAACGCCAACATAATCTTAATCCATAAAAAAGGGGACACCAAAGACTTAAAAAATTATAGACCGATCAGCTTACTGTCCCTTGCCTACAAAGTATTTACTAAGGTAATCGCAAATAGAATCAGGAACACCTTAGACTTCTGTCAACCAAAGGACCAGGCAGGATTTCGTAAAGGCTAATCAACAATAGACCATGTTCACACTATCAATCAAGTGATAGAGAAATGTGCGGAATATAACCAACCCTTATATATAACTTTTATTGATTACGAAAGAGCGTTTCATTCAGTCGAAACCTCAGCAGTCATGCAGGCATTACGGAATCAGGGGGTAGACGAGCCGTATGTAAAAATACTGAAAGATATCTATAGCGGCTCCACTGCCACCGTAGTCCTCCATAAAGAAAGCAACAAAATTCCAATAAAGAAGGGCGTCAGGCAGGGAGATATGATCTCTCCAATGCTATTCACAGCGTGTTTACAGGAGGTATTCTGAGACGTTGATTGGGAAGAATTGGGGATAAGAGTTAATGGAGAATACCTTAGTAACTTGCGATTTGCTGATGATATTGCCGTGCTTAGTAACTCGGGAGACCAATTGCAATGCATGCTCACTGACCTGGACAGGCAAAGCAGAAGGGTCGGTCTAAAAATTAAATCTGCAGAAAACTAAATTAATGTTTAACAGTCTCTGAAGAGAACAGCAGTCTACGATAGGTAGTGAGGCACTGGAAGTGGTAAGGGAATACATCTACTTAGGGCAGGTAGTGATTGCGGATCCGGATCATAAGACTGAAATAATCAGAAGAATAAGAATGGGCTGGGGTGTGTTTGGAAGGCATTCTCAGATCATGAACAGCAGGTTGCCATTATCCCTCAAGAGAAAAATGTATAACCCCCAGCTGTGTCTTACCAGTACTGACGTACGGGGCAGAAACCTGGAGGCTTACGAAAAGCGTTCTACTTAAATTGAGGACGATGCAATGAGCTATGGAAAGAAGAATGATGGGTGTAACATTAAGGGGATAAGAGAGCAGATTGGGTGAGGGAACAAGCACGAGTTAATGACATCTTAGTTGAAATAAAAAAAAAAGGAATGGGGGGGGGGCATGGGCAGGGCATGTAATGAGGAGGGAAGATGAGAGGGAAGGAGGGTGGTCATTAAGGGTTACGGACTGGATTCCAAGAGAATGGAAGCACAGCAGGGGGCAGCAGAAAGTTTGGTGGACGGATGAGATTAAGAAGTTTGCAGGGACAGCATGGCCACAATTAGCACATGACCACGGTAGTTGGAGAAGTGTGGGAGAGGCCTTTGCCCTGCAGTGGGCGTAGCCAGGCTGCTGCTGCTGCTTGCTTGCTTGCCTGCTTGCTTTGCTTTGCTTTGCTTTGCTTGCTTGCTTGCTTGCTTGCTTTGCTTTGCTTTGCTTTGCTTTGCTTTGCTTTGCTTTGCTTGCTTGGTTTGCTTGCTTTGCTTTGCTACATTCGACTTCCGTTAATTCTACTGTGATAAGATCGATGAAACTTGCCGGATTATCCGGTGGGTCAAATTAAAGAAAGAACGCCGAAACACACTTTTAATTCACTTGGCAGTATTTTCCTTTAAAGTTTGCTTTGCCACAATATGTTATGTTACAATACACAATATGTTATGCGGCAAAGCATACAAAGTGAGGAATGGTGCCCTTGTTACGGGACATAGCACATTTTTGTTAATTATTTACACATTCACATTCACTGTCTCCAGTCACAGTACGAGCACCGAGATGCATAAAAAGTTTACTGGCAGGCCTTCAGAACTTTAGATAGACCCCTGCTCATTTGTTGGCTTCAAATGCCCCCTTGACTTTAGGAGTTATAATCTGGCCACCATTATTTTCGCAGGCTTTCTGAAAACACAGTTTTTTTTTTTTTTTTTGCTTCTCGGTGCAAAGCGCGTGTAATTGAGGAACGCGTAATGGCCTCATATACGAGACATGCATGGTGGGTGAAACAACGCAGAAACGTCAGAAAGAGCTCTGAATGGCTGCCAACAACATTATTTAGTGTTTATGTGCTTGTACTGTGACTGAAGACTGCACATGCACATATCCTCTGACAGTGGCCCTGGTCATAGCCTCCTCTATACTTTCAGTACCTGCTCAGTTATGCGGCGCACCATTGTTTGGTGACGTCGAGGCTAGTTCAAGGGCCTGCCAATGGGTGGCACTAGCAGCCCTGGATGGAGCAGACAACGTCAAGGCCACTGTGTATAGCACCGTATTCTGCTGAAGCACTAGCTGCAATGCGTTTTATAATGCAAAAAAAAGTTCTATTGTGAGGTACAAGTGCATTACATTTACAAGGTTCTGTTGTGCCTGGTTCTCTGATTGATTGTTCTCTAATATTAATTAGCTTAAACTTGCTTTCATATCTTTTCATGGAGCAGCAGTACACCGTTGCACTTAACAGGTATCTAACATCGCGGCAACCTTTGTGTGAACACAGGCACTCTTTCTCATTGCAATATAGTGACTAATTGCCCAACTTACTGACCACGATTCATGCTAATGGAATAGCTTCCAGCTCACTTCATTTTTTTAGAAGTGGAAGCCGCAAAAACAACCGAACTGTGCGTCATCCCTTTATTCCGAGGTTTCTATGCAATTCTTTCTCAGCCTCTCTTTAATTATTGATGCAGGTCTGTCATTTTATATGCGCTCAACATGCAGTTATTTTTCTGCTCGCTTACTGCCTGCAAGCACAGTGTTAATGTGCCCAAAGAAAGAAGTGCAAACATGCTGACTCACATCAAACTTTATTACATCAGGCTTGTTCAAGCTCATATTTCAGGCTTTTAAAGCTTTAGCTGCTTCCGGGAGAGTGGCTTCACGAAGAATGTCTTTGCCATGTCATTCTTGTCTGTTACAGACAATGCATAATTGGTGAATATCGGCCTGAAATAATTTGTGCAGACAATCTTTAAGAGCTGCAGGTGGTGTGCTCAGGGCAAGTACACTTCAAAACTGCATAGTCTGCCGGTACTGGTACAGCATTCTCGACGACTTCTTGCAGTGGCTTTGCAAGGTTTCGTCTGTTGCTCAGTATCACCTCAACGTACATTTTCAAGGCATGCAGCACGTGTACAAGTTGACTTGAACGGTACAGGAGCCCTCCTCTGTCCTGATGCCGGATCAGACTTTCGCTTGGTGAAGCAGATGACTTCGATGCAAGTGAAATACAGCTGCTGCAGTCAATCAGTTCTTGAACAACATGAGCCAGGTAGCCTCCGACCATTGAGATGGCTGTCATGTCTACCGTTGGAAGGAGGCTGGCTGGTTTTTTCAGCTGATCTTCAAGCACCTTGTTGCTTCTGCTGGAAAGTGACCAGAATGATCGTGTCTTGATTCACCAGCATTATGCAATGCCCCTGATGCGTGACTTGTGGTGTCAACTACATTGCTGCTTATAGAAGATGAAATAATACCAGTCTTCAGCACCTTTTCAATCCCAGAAAGAACAGCTTGGACATCTGTCTGATCATTGCTGCCAGCAGATCGTAGCCATCCAAAAAAGGACTCTATTGGGTCTGATGAAAGCTTGCGTGTCAGCACAAGCTTGAATTTGGAAGATTCCAGCAGCTATTTCACACATTCCACATTTGACTTGGTGGTCATTACCAGTGCATGGTACGTTTCCTTGTTCAGGAACTGCTTTTGTGTGCACTTGTTCATCTCTTCAAGATATTTAAGAAAATATGTCAAAAGCATGGTCAGGCGGATGTCGTCAGCGGTCTCGTACTGTTTGCTGTCTGGCAACTTTTGGGGAACATGCTGGACACAGTTACTGACACCAATCAACAGGAACCAGCGGTGCACAGTTTCCGTGAACTGAACTGTGGGACCCACACCTGCAAAACTTATGTCAGCTCTATGGCCTGATTTCTCTTTCAGCACCTTGAGTGCCGCAGTGACCGGTGGCGAGAAGACGAACAGCCCTAGACACGTTCATTTTTTCAATGTTCTATGGATAAACATGCTGTCTCCTGAGAAACTTTACAGGCTTCATAATGTTTCCTTGCTGCATGCGGTATTCTAGTTGTTTCAGATAAGCGGCCGAAATCTCACCGCACTCGCCAAGGTCTTGGGCTAGAAATTGTGAGCTAATATTTTTGATCAGGTGACACTGGTCAAATGCAAGAAACAGCTTCCATGCCGGATGCTCGGGGTGCTGAATGCAATGCGTCAGGTTTCCGTTGCACAGGAGTTCCATGGCAAGAATGTTGATCTTGTGATTGTGAGTTACTATGCACACCACGACAAAGCCTGCTGCTTCGACCTGCTTAATTGCATACTGCATTAGCACAAACAGCTGGTGTCCAGTGCGGTTCTTGGTTACGAAATACCCTACAGGTATTCGAATGCGTGCTGAAAGTCCAGAAAGTACAAAACACAACAGGGAATTGGCCAGCAGTGGTTCGGCAGTGCTTGTCAATGGCAGAAGCTTTCCACTGTCCACCTCTCCAACAAATGCATGTCGCTGTTTGTTGTATTGGAGTCGCAGTTTGATTCTCATTTCATCAACTACCAAAGAGCAAGTTTTGGCCTGTGTGCTCATAAGGTTTTCCACCTCTGTTTGAAGCCGCTGCTGGACTAACGATGTAAATCCCATTTCACCTGATGTTACTCCAAGAAATCTCCACAAAGTAGCTCGGCTTGAAAGCTTCAGGATTCCCTCTTTTCGGATGTGCTCGTAGGCTCACATTGTACCATGGAATGTCACACTGTTATTTCCGACCACGTTGGCTGAATTTTTTAGAAGTTCATTACTTGGTCCAAAAGTATACTAGCACCCAAGTGCTTTTCATTTGCTGCTTCCACGACGCTGGAAAAAGCAGTCAGGTAGCTGTCTTCTTTTAACTGTAGCAGTTCCTGTTTATACCTGTCAACAGTCTGCTGCAGTCACTCAATCTTGGCCTTTAGGTCACGCTCTCTTCGTTGCCACCTCTGACGTTCTTCTACCGAAATATCACTGAGCACATCAACCTGGATACTTTGGTGCTTTTTTGTCATGCGTGCGACAGGCACGTTCAACTCAATTTTGTGCTGAGAGTGAACATAACTTCGCTGTCCGCATCCAGAGAAAAAATAACTGCTGCTGAAGTAGAGACTTCGTCCATTTTGGCACTCTGGGCAAGGCTGCCTGTGGTCAGTAGATTGGCAGCAGACATGGCAGAGGCGACAGGCGCACTGCAACGAACTGCAGCTTCCCGTTTCTGCACGGCAGAGTCGCTCTGCGGTTTCTTCGCAGCTGGCTGCATGTACTCCGGGTATTCGATGAAGTCGCTGGTTGTAGCACCCCTTTTCAGCTTGCAAGTCTTGCATCCTTCTTTGTAGTGCGTAGCGATGAAGTGCCGGCTACAAACTACCGAATAATGCGACATTGTATTCGGTTCCCAGTCCTTCCTTGCGATTACTCTTAGCCAACTTTGTCGTAGCATTTCATCAGAAGGGATTTCATGAAAAGATTTGCCTGGAACTTTCTGTTTCGAGTCCGATTTGCATTTTGGCACGCAACAGTAGGCCATGATGGGGCCAAAACACGCGTGAGCTTGAAGCACAGAACTGCACGCACAGCTACCGTCGATCAAACAAGGGTTACCAGTGGTAGAACAGGCCTGGTCAGCCTAGCCGCCTGGCTGTTGTTGCCCAGGGCTGGCGACGCCACCGTGTGGAGAAAACCGACAGAGCAACGTTGCCAACCGATGGTGCTTCCCCTACCGTTGAGCAGGCACTCCCAAGTATAGAGGAGGCTCCTAGGTCCAGTTGTAATGTGCTTCACTGCATAACACGGCTGTATTGCGACGAAGCTGACCAGTCAAGTTCGAATTATTTATTCAGCAGAGGCCAATTTAGAGATCGAAGTGACAGAAAATTGGGCCTATATAATTGTATGGGTGCCTGCCGGGACCTTCAATTGTGATTGAATTAACCGGAGTCATATTAACGGAAGTCTGCTATACTGGTTGATCATTTACATTACCATAAGATTCGCTCATACTTTCCAAAACAAGAGGCTTGATCACACAAGCAGCTTGCTTTTCTGAATGTTCGGTTGCCCTCTCCTTATTTGTCAAAGCCGAACTTTCGTCAGTGGTTGCCATTGCGATGGGGCGGGACCACAGAATGCGCACACGTCATGCTCCTGTCAGTTATTCGAAAACTGAAAGCGTTGCTGCTAGGAGTGGAACAAGTGATGAGGTCGTTCGCTTTGCTGTTTCCTTTGGAATGAATAGCCGTTGTGCTTGTAGCAGACAATGTGCTTGGGGTCGGCTTGTAGTGGCTGCTCCTCTTGTGGTCGCTTGCCCAACCTCAGTGGCTGGTGTCATGGGATGCATTTTTCTATATGAATACACATTCAAAGTTTTGCATCCATCCATCCAACATCACTTCTGCAACTGCTTGGTGGGCATACTTGGTAGCCAGCAATCCAATGGCCTGAGGACACAGAAGAAGGTCATCTATGCATCTATAACAGTGGTAGGTCAGCAGCAGTGCTTTCCTCTTACAACTGATGGCAAGACCAGCACTAAGACAGCTTATTCATGCTGTTGCCATATTCCCGCTGTGCTTGCCCAAAGGACTGAGCCCAACCGAGTGCCACTTTCATCAGATATGGTTGTTATTCCATAAAAGCAACAAGCATGCTAGCGTTGAGGTGTGTGCAGGTCCAAGTGAACATTCTTATGTGATGACATGACAGAAGAGTGGACGAAATATGAGGTCCATTCGATTCGCCTGCACTTGCTGAACTAGTTCGTGTGGTGCTGCACTTCATTATTCACTTAACCAGTTCTCTTTGGCCAGAACTGGCCCTTATGCCATTAAAACCCACTAATTGTCATCATCGTTTTACCAGTTCAGCATGACGGCATCTGAATGTCAGTATTCGTTTGCCAGTGCAGGCTTCGTCAGAAAGGTAGTGCAGCGGTTGTGCAGGTGGTGCTTTCCCAGTTCCCCACAAACAAGAATTAGCACTGAATTGGCAGAAACTTTGTTCATGAAGTGCAGGGCGACTGTAATATACCTATAAACATGTAGTAGCAGCCGACAAACAACGCTGTTTGTGTGCAATGCCACTTAGCAGCCAAAGAAAAATAATGAGGCTATTAAATTGTTGTAATATTCAAGCATAACTTGAGCTGTGCAGATTATATATTGCGAGTACAAGAAAGGTTTTAGCACAACATCATCATTTTTTTAAGCTCCAAAAACATTCTACTGTTAACGTATCATCCCCAATTGAAGTCCATATTGGCGGCGCAAACTCCTGGGGCTGCGCTCACTCATATATTGGCTGTGCTCTCCCTCCCAATCTCAAAAATTTTGTGGAAGGCCCACTTTGTGATGTAGCAGCCAACTTGGACGTTCGGAAAACGAGCTGTTTGCACGATCGCGGCCAAGGAAAGGTGTATTGCTTATGTGATACTGCAAAAACTAGGACTTATCAGGGTGTCATGCAAATTCTTGCTTAGTGTTGCAAATGTTCTTAGTTGAGAAATGGAGTGTATTAGTATTCCACTTAGTCTACATGGTAAAAGTCTGTAAAAAATAATTTCACAAGTGGCATTGATAGTTTACAAAGTAATCATAGTTTTGAACTGTGTTTATAAGTACTCCAGAACTAAGGTCAACAGCAAGGAAATACATGACCATGTAAAAAGCCTAGATTCGTGTAGTCTTAATATGTAGAAGGATCCACACAATATTTATGCTTGAAATATGAGTAGATGCATCGCAAGAAAGCTTGCAAAAATATAATTTTTTTTTTGTAATGAAAGTGGAAAGAAACACTGCCATTATCTCTTGCCAGAAATAGCACGTAACTTGGAACATTGGCGTCCACAGTGGGCTGAAAATCTCGGAGGCCATGGGCTAAGATTTGCATTATATCCGCTAATTGCTAAGTGTTCGTCTGCTGAAGGGCTATTCAAAGACTGCGGATTAGAAAACTGGACAGTTACCAACCCTGAAGCTTTGCCAAGATTGCTTTAGTAGCATATGCTACTCACTTATAAACAATTTAACAAAAGTAGAATTTTGTTGCAGTCGGAACTTCATATAGATGGTCTGTGGGAGTAGCTCATTTAAATTCGTGGGTAAGGTGAAGGAGAAAGTGACAAAGCCTGATGCTTTCAACACTTGTTCTCCTTCTTTGCTGCTTGCAACATTAGTTCATTGTAAAGGTTCAAAACAGTGGAAATGGAACAAGAACAAAAGGCAGAAAACACATTTGCACTGACCTCTGTCCTTGCTTTGTCTGTGCTGTTTTGAGCCTTTAAACTGAGCCTTAGCCTACTTGCTAGCTTTCATGTTTGCAGAGGAAGGGGAGAGTGTTCACTAGTGCCAGCATAATGGAATTTTCTCTCTGATGTGCTTTTTCAGTTATGTCCTTTTGTTTTCACTTATGACCTTATTTGAACTTTCCTCTCCCATTTGTCTGTTTTGTTACCCTGCTTCTTTTTCAATGGCTGCAGGACAGGTTAGGTGCCCACTGTAAAGCAAGACAGTTGTAATGTCCATGGGCCCTTCCTTTCACCCTTTTTGTCCTTCTCTGTAAATACAATAAATTACTGGTACTACTACTACTTGTTTCTGACCATTCCTTTGTGAATGACCCTTTTGAGTTTCAATTGTACAGGTTCTGCACACGGGTGTCTGCCACACAGATGCTTACACTCTTGAGGGCTTGGATCCTGAAGGCATGTTTCCATGCATCTTGGGCCATGAGGGAGGTGGCATTGTGGAGAGTGTTGGGCCAAATGTCAAGGGCTTCAAACCAGGTAAGTTTGCAGGTGACTTAGAACCTTATGAAACTTTTGGTTTCTACTGTTCTAACCCCACGTGTGGCATCTGACTTCTTAGCACGGCTGCTAGCTTCACCCTATACTTGTGCCATGTGTACGGTAAATGACATTGACGTGCAGAATGCGTTGGTGGGCTAGTTGGTGCGAATCCATAATTACTTTGTTTAGCGCAAAACAATGGACATAAGAAAGACAACCAGGACAAGGCGCTACTCTCAACTGACATCATTTTATTGTGTCACTCCTTTATAGAGAGCAGAATCCAGAAGAACATGCGCAGTGAGCACTATGTGCAGGAACCACCACAACATCCGAGCACCAGAGCACATTCATGTGGCAGAAGCCAAAAAAACCATATTCTGCACTGTACAAGGTTAAAGAAGGCACACTAATGCACTGCGAACCCAGTGACTGTATAGAAAACGCTTCCCATAATTCTCAGGCGGTGGTATCACAGCTCTTTTATTATGATAGCTCCTGTATCATGGAGCTATCACGACCAAGAACCAAGAACGATGCCTCCTGGATGGAGTCGATTGCCTTCGTAGGACCGTCACCAAGAATGCGCCACCTTCGACACCTGTGATCAAGAGAGTAGTATCTTTCTTTAGAGACAATGAACTTTGGTTGTTCCTGAGTGATGAGAAGGGTGGTTTCGTGATAGCTCCGGCTGCTGTCTTCAACAAAAAAGCCGTTCAGGCTGTTGACAAGAATTTAATTCTGGCTAACAAGAAAGCTCAGAAGGTAAAACGCATAGTTGTTCCTTTGTTGGAAAATATAGGTCTCACCAAGATTGTGAAAGATGTCAAACAATGTAAGGTGCTTTGCTCTAGAGGTTTTTTTCACTGCAAAAACGCACAAACTGGATGTTCCATTCCAGTTTGGAACATCCAAGTGGCCGCGTTGTTTTGCCACTTCTTGCAAAAACAGTTGAAGCATTTAACTATTGATGATCCCTATGGCATAAAGAATCATTTCGATGTTGTTTCCTTTCTAGAAGACAACCATTCAGTAGCCGAAATTTTTTCTGTGGATGTCGAAGATCTTTATTACTCAATACCGCACAATGGGCTATTTCGTAGTGTGATGACATGCATCGAAGAGAGTGGCGAGGTAGATTTCCGCAATGCAACAGAGTTGTCCTTGGAAATTTTTTTTGTCCATTCTCGAATTTTATCTAAGTGCAACTTTTATCTGGTTTGAAAATAAGCTATTTATTCAAAAATATGGTGTGTGTATTGGTTCATATGTGGTGCCTGCTCTTTGTAATATTTTTTTTTTTTTTATTCTTTGTTGACCACGCTCTTGAGAGTGCTTTGGACAATGACTTCGTTCAAATTTTTTAGATATGTTGACGAATTTCTTGTTGTGGTAAAAGAGACTAACGATGAATGCTTCAGTATGGTAGCTGATAATTTAACTCTGTTCAGTGACAATGGCAAAAGTTTAACTTTAACACATGAGCTATCTAGGGACGGTAAACTCCAGTTTTTAGATTTGCAGCTATCCTTGCAAACAGGTCACGCCTGTGTGGTGTACTCTCCACGTGCATGTAAGGAACCTTTACGTTATGCGTCTGCGCACCCAAAGATTGTGAAACGCGCCATTGCTTTGGTGTGTCTAGAATCTTCGTTAATGAAATCCTGTCATCACACTGCAAACCAGAGCTTTATTGCACAGTTAAATAAACTGCAGGCTGCGTGTTACCCAAGTGTGGTGGTGACGTCAGTCTCTGAGGTATTGCTTCAGAAACTGTAAGGGAAGCGTCATAAAAGTAACTGTGTTACATAGAAGAAGAGGCCTGCAGTTGTGCCATATTGCCATAGAGTAGCTCACAATCTAAAGAATGTTGCCACTAGATACCAAATTCCAGTAGTGCTTTCCGCTCCTCAGAAATGTCAATGTCAATGTTGTGCAGCTGTATTTCAAAAACAAGTAAAAAACCAGGTTGTGAAAAGAACCTCATGAAGGTTGTAGATTGTAGCGTCGGTGGGGTATATAAGATTCCGTTGTCATGTGGCAAAGTGTATGTAGGGCAGTCAGGCCGCTGTGTTAATGAGCGCCTTAGAGAACATGAGCGCACCCGCCATGGTTGCTCAGTGTCTATGGTGTTGGGCTGCTGAGCACGAGGTTGCGGGATCAAATCCCGGCCACGGCGGCCGCATTTCGAGGGGGGCGAAATGTGAAAATACCCGCGTACTTAGATTTAGGTGCACGTTAAAGAACCCCAGGTGGTCGAAATTTCCGGAGCCCTCCACTATGGCGTGCCTCATAATCAGAAAGCGGTTTTGGCACATTAAACCCCATAATTTAATTTTTAGAGAACATGAGCGATCCATACCGACAGGCACAGGTTCCCATTTAGCTCAACATTGTAAACTATGCAAGTGCAAAGCTATGTTTCATGATACTATAATGCTGAAAAAGAACCGTGATACCACCGCCCGAGAATTATCGGAAGCTTTTTTCATACAGTCACTGGGTTCGCAGTGCGTTAGTGTGCCTTCTTTAACCTTGTATAGCGCTGACTATGGTTTTTTGGATTCTGTCACGAGCGCACCAGATGTTGTGGTGGTTCCTGCACATGGTGCTCGCTGTGCATCTTCTTCTGGATTTTGCTCTCTATAAAGAAGTGATGCAATAAAATGATTTCAGTTGAGAGTAGCGCCTTGTCCTGGGGAAGGGGGGGTGGGTGTGGGGGCCGTCTTTGTGTCCGTTGTTTTGCGCTAAACAAAGTAATTATGGACATTGTAGTGGTCAACAGGTTTACAGACAGCACAATTTCTTCATGCCCTTGAGTTCCTTTTTCTTTTACTAACGTGGAACATACCAGCAGAATTGCAGTGTATTAAAAAATTGTTTTAAAGAAAGCGTGGCCAAGCCAGTAGATTTATAAGACCTTTAATGCAATGGTAAAATATAGGCTGGAAAGAAATTCGGCTGGTCATTTTTTCTCTCCTGTGTTTTGAAGGCACGAAATTAGCCTATTTCAACTTTTTTATCATGAATCTTGTCCTGTAAAAGGAACAGGAAAGTGCGAGCAGACAAATAGAGTAAGGAGTTCCGACTGCCAAGAATCAGGGGGCATCACAGCTGGAACAGGACATTCATCTAACAGCTTCAGCAAACTGCTGCCGTCACTGACGCAGTGGCAGCTCATAGAATGGGACACATTGTTTGTTGAAATCACTAAGCATGCTCCAGAGTCGCACGTACAAATGCACTTTTTGCACCTTCAGTCTATGTATATAATTACCCAGAATTCTACAAAGATGTATCAAAGTTGCATGCCAATGTATCTCATGTAGCAATAGGTCCAACGTTTTTAGCATCTGATTTCCTGCATCCAGAAACCAGCATCTTCACTGCAGAAGCCTATGCAGTGGTGGCAGCTGTGAAACGTATTAGAAAAATAGTCTACAAACAGCCGTTATATTCACAGACTCCTTAAGTATCAAAGTGTTAAACACTATGAAGTCGAGGTTTTGACGGAAGCCCGTCTGGTCGGGAGGCATCATGAAGAAGGGTAAAAAAAGAAGGACACCGACCACTGAATGAATACAAGAAAAGACGTTTCGGCTCCCCTGACGGGAGCCTTGTTCACAATGAAATCAAGTACGTGCGATACAATGTTTATATGGCTTTAAAATATGATGTAAGCAGCGCGTGTAGATGGGGGGGAGGGTTCCGCCATTCCGGTTGAGGGTGCTATCTGTGATTTGGATTAGGAGGGATTCCAAGTGGTGTCTTGATGTCAAATTTCTCTCTTTTTCTAATATCTTGGCGTTATCCCAATCAATCCTGTGGCCCAAGTCATCTGCATGCTCTGCCAAGGCGTTTGAGGCGACTTTTTTCTTTTTGACATCGTTGATATGCTGCTTCAACCGCTGTTCGAAATTTCCTGTCTCGCCGATATATACGCAGTCGCAGTCTTCACATGGAATCCCGTATAACACTATGAAAACATAAAAGGTTCTGTAATCAACTACCTTTATTTGTTGCTATGTACAACTTATGCATCTAAGCAACATATTATAATATGCTGGGTGCCTGGGCACAGAGGCATCGAGGGCATGTTCTTGCAGATGAAATGGCTACATCCATAAAATGAAAGCTGGCAATTTGTCCATTCCCATTACAGCCACACACTTGAAGCCTGTCTTACGTAAAAAACTGACAGAACTACTTCTTGGCAACACTTGTGGGACGTGGAAACATTGAATAAGCTCCACGTAATTAAGCCACATTTAGGGAATTGGTCAACATTAACAAAGTCACAATGTGATGTCATCTCGTGTTGACTGAGAATAGGGCACACATACGATACCCAATCTTACTGTTTGGCTGGTGCTCAACGTCAGGTCTGTGGTAGATATGGCAAGAGGCTAACTGTCCTCCACGTCTTGCTGAAGTGCCGGGAAGCTGAAGCTGAACGGAAAAAGCACTTTTCTCAAGTGTACCAGCAGCATATTCCCTTACATCTGGCTGCGAGAACCGTTCTTTGAGACCAAAAAGCAGGGCTTAATTTTAAATGTTGTGTTACATGTTATTAGCCCAAAAGATTTGTAGTACGCCCTCTTCCTAGAGGGTGCTACTGCAATAGTAGTGGTTTGTAGAGCACATGTCTCCAGGTCCTTTGCTCAAGGACCCCAGGGAGTCTTTTGTGCCAATGACATTGACATATTTTATTATATTATTCCTTTCTTGATTATCTTTTATGGTCATTGCCTACATCAACAGTCATTCTCATTATTTCAGTACTACAGTCGCCGACCAATAAATCGGACACAAATAATTCAGTCCTGCTCAATAATTCAGACAGCTTTGTGGCACTGCCAGTGGCCCCATAGACTTGATCTGTAACGACGACCGATATTTTGTACAGTCGCCAGTGCTACATTCGATTATCCGGACTCCGTCCCTCACTGTAGCGTACGCCGACTCTGCTGCCATTATCTCCTCTGGCAACCTCGACGAGACATCAAGTATGGCCTCAGAGATGTGAGACATCAAGTGTGGCCTCAGAAATTACACGCTAGATGGTAATCCCTGAGGCCTTGCTTTGGTCGCAGCACTACACCTCAGAGAGTTAACTGCAAATGCCAAACTTGGAGGCTTTGCCTGAATTTAGGTCGCATCATTATCGCGATCATCATACCCCATTCCGGCAACCCCACGCATGGCCTCCTCTCGCCATTCTGTTTGTTGAGTTTGCCTTTTGGGCAGCATTTTGCTATTCTGTGCTTGTTTGTTTAGTATGCGTTCCAGACAGCACTTTGCCGGCTCCAAGAAGTGTTTCTCATGAACTTATCAACAGGCCGCATCAAATGGCACCAACAGTGCCCTCGCAGTCGAAATGGCTCCACAACTGCAAGAGCCTGAACCTGCCGCCTACCACAACTTGCTCGTTTGAGGACATCATTGATGACCTGCTAGGCTGCGGTGGGCCGATTTCTGCCACCGTTACATTTGAAGACTTTTGCAGACGGCAACAGAGCAGTGTTATCGTGTGCCGAACTGAACGATGACAAAATAATTGAGCAAGTTCTCCCATCGTAAAACAGTGACTCTAACTCGGATGATGATGATGATGATGATGATGATGATGATGATGATGATGGTGACGACGACGTGCCGTGTGGTCCGGAGCGTTCGCATGCAGACTCAAGCCTTTGTAGTCCTTGCATCGGCATACAGCAACAGCATAAAACTGGCAGAAATACAGCCGTACTTAATTGCCCGTAAGCTGAAGTCCGTGCAGCAACGAATCGACCATTTATTCCCTGCACAGGGGCCTTAAAATGTAAATAAAATTATCTTTCTTTTTAGATACATTCGTTTTTTCGGATATTTGATAGGACTTATTTACGTTCCTCATGGAGTCCGAATTATTGGTCATCGATTTGGAGTTCGAATTATCGGTCATCGACTTAATATATAATTTTAAGTTCAGAGACGTTATGCTAATTTATGTATCGTGCAGCCAAGCGAGTGTTTATTTGATGTTCTTAAATTTCGACTAACTTCTTGGCTGTAGACACCATTCTACACAGAGTGGAAATTTTTACTTTCCTTTGCCATATCCAGACTAGCATCCGAGAACAGAACACTTCATCACTTCGCTAATCCACCATTGAACGAGCATAGCAACCTAAAACACATGCGCGATAAGATGTCACCTTTGAGTTAGGGAAAGACAGGAAAACAGATGTACAGCATACCGTGACAACTGCGTAGCACCATAGCCGCTCAAGACAAGGCAGTATCAAATGGGAGCACTCGATTTAAGTTTACAACACTTGTTAAACAACCGAGCAATACACAGTGCATTTTTAGACTCAAACTGTGACACGCAGTCTTTGTTCTATTCTTATCTGCTACGTGGTCCCCTTCATGTACATAAGAGCCACTGATGCTGATTGTTTATCGAATTTCATCGGCACATGGTGGGTTGAATCAGTGCTAGCAATCTGGAGGAAAGGAAGAGGGGAGAAGCACTAGCAAAGGCCTGTTGTGGAGGGGTAGAGCACGGTGGAGAGCTGTGCTCACAGATTCACAGCAAATGCATTGGTGAGTGCCGAAGTTGGCGCTCCTGTGTATCTTACGCCATGATTTGCTTGCGTTAATGCATTTCTCTTCTATATGTGATGGCAGTGATAGGGCTAGCAAGAAAAAAATGATTTTTTCTTTCTTGTATGTGTATGTTGCTTTTGAAGCACAAACAACTTCTATGGTTCAGGAATGTTTGTGTTGGCTTGTATATTGTCGGTGAGCGTTACTAAATAAAATGTTTCAAAAAGTTTTAGTTGCCTTTCAGCTGATTCTTCAGGTGTTATTTTGGGCAGTTATAGGAGCAATCCAAACTTGAGTTAGTGACGCAGATGCGGCAATGCAAGTCTATTCTCAGAATGTGAGGCCAGTGTGTGCTGCTATTTCTGCTTGTAGCTGTTTTCAAATGGGGCAGGCAGTTTGAGCTGTGGCTACATCTCGGTCGCTTTTTATGCTGTTGTTAGGCTATTGTCACTTTAGTGTCAGCCATAAAATCAAACCTAGCTAGTCTTGCCATGCGCTGCTGTTTCTCCTCGTAAAGTCCATGCCTGACCTTGACTGAGTGGCAAGACACCAGAAGAAGAATTGATTCAGTTTCCTATATGCTTGTTCTGCTAACTTTTGTTCAATTCATTTCAAGGAGTGATGAACGCTATGTCAGTAAATTTCATTACCTTGCTTTTGATAACTCTTGACATGTATACTGTATGTTCTCGTGTGAGGGCCGCACTTTGTTTCTTAAATTAAGATCTGAATTTTTGTGGTGCAAGTGATACAAGTGTAAGAAATAAATAAACGTTTTAATAAATAAAGATAATAATAAAATAAAAATAAATCTGCTTTTGAAGAACAGACGTGCTTGCCGCCATACTAGACAACTTTGTGAAGCCTTTACTGCACCCTCGTTCGCTATGTAAATTGTCATCGCTGGCGCATAACTACGGGGCTAGAGTCTGGTTCTTACCACATGTGCTGCATTACAAGATGATGCCATCCTTGGATGTCACACTGCTTGTCAGGTTGCACAGTGAAAAAAAAAGCATTTTATCGCGAAATGTGAACAAAATGTTGCAGCTGATAGTGCCCACTAAGTCCTGACGAGTGCTTAGAGCCATGATAACTACATATATAGAAAGAATGCAGGTTCAGTTAGTGATTATAGATTAGACTGTCTTCTCTCCAACAATCTGTGGAAACAACCACAGAGGTGACTGATATGCCTCTATGCAATGTGCTCACACATTGCTGTTTAAAGGCCCTTGGATGACTTGTTGCATGGGGTCTGACTTGCTCTTGGCAACAAAGGACAGAGTACCTACAGGGTGTCTCGGCTATCATGCACAGAGTTAAAAAAAAAAAAAAACACGGATCATTATGTGTCATTAACACAAAGTGCATGCTGTGTAGTCTTCTTGAGAAACCGTCAAGAATTTTTTTAGTCATTGACATCTAATTATTTAATTAAAATTATGTAACTTCTTAATTGTCATTCTAATCATCAAGATGTCAATTAGGTGGTTGTAGAGAATCGTAAGACACCTCAAAATGGGGTGTTTTCAGCAAGGTACACATCGCGTGTTTAATTTTTCTTTTGGTAAGTAAGAAAGCCTGTTAAAAAACCACGCGACTGCGTGCCCATGTGCACAGACTAGCAGCGTCATCGATGAGCTTCTCGCCACAAGACTTAAATGCAGTTAAGACAAAGATGCCTCGTATGCATTTTGTCCATGGCGCAGAGATGGCACTGCGTGGCTGTGGCTGACGAGGTGCGCATTTGTGGAAGAGGTATGCAGCACAGCCAGTGCATGAATAATTTTTTTTTTTTCAATATTTTAGCCCAAATTTAGTTACAATATACAGTATACAGAGAGTGTGTACATATAGAGAAAGGGTTCAAGGCTGCATCTTCAGCCTGATAAAGAATATATAATCAGGAGTGAGGGAGTGGCGTACTCATCACCAAATGAAATGCAATTTTCTGTTCACATGACCTTCACTGCATCCTCCAGCTCAGTGAGGCCTGCATTCCATGTGACAGAGTAAAAACAAGCTTTTGGCATGTTCACTCTGACACCTGTCATATTAACTAGGCACGAGTGAAATGTTTTCAGGGTGCAGACATTGGACACAGAACATTCTGAAGGCCATGCACTCATATTCTCCCATTTCATTTGTTGACTGCACGTGCAGTCTTTTCCATTATGTGGGCGACAAAATTTGATTGCGTGCTTATATGAAGGTCTAACACTGGCCTTGGTGGTTTCATTTTTATAGGGACACTAAAGGCAAATATAAAGTCAATGTGAACTGTTAAAATGCCATTCCAGAAACCTCGCAGCACTTGTTTCAGGTCAATATAGGACTTACTTTGAAAGAAAATCTCATCTGAAGGGTCCGCATACCTCTAGCGCAAGTCAAATCGCTCAGTTATGAGCTGGGAGTCGTGATGTTTCATAAGCCATCACTGCCCTTTACTGCCTTTAGAGAGTAAAATGGCACCCGACAGCTGGTGCTACGGTTTCTTGCGCAAAACACAACAGCGTGGCCAGAATGGCCAGAAACCGAGCTAAGACAGAGCCGACAGTGGGAAAGAAAAACTTAAAGCGCACATTGAATCATAAACACAATCTTCGACGCTCGTCACGATAGGCCTCATTCTCTGCTGCTTGCAGTTTGTGTAAGTTTCATGAGCCAGCAAAACCAGTGCAACACTATGCGATAACGAAACTACTGAAATGTGGAAGTATGGGTGGTGCAGAGTTGCGTGAAAACTAAACATGTTGACTGTCCGCATCTTTGTCAAGGGTAAAGCCAAAGGTATTTTTTGTAAGAATTGAATTGAAGTAGACAAGTAGCATTTTTTTTACGTCTTAAAATGCAATGCAATGATCTTTTTATTTTGAGTGGCTGAGTACTACAGTATAAACCGCTTATAATGATACTGGTTTGAACAATGTCAGATTTTGCAATGAGCAGCCGATTCACCGTAAACTTTTGTATGTGTTCTGTGGTAAGATAAAGTGCTTGCGACAATGCTTCCACCAAAAGGATAATAATGCAAAATCCTCGAGACAAAAACATTTGAGCCACTTCGCCACACCTGCATTTGTGCCCTGTACCACCCCACATTGCATGCCTTCGTCACATTGCCTTGAAATAGAAAACATGAGCCATTTCGACACACTCGGCCTTGTGTCGTGCATCATGCACAGCGCACCTTCATCGCATTGCATCGCTGGCCTTGCTCACCCCTCACCCACCTCCCTTCCACCCTCTCGCAAATGTGGGAGGGGTGGAAGGGAAATGGGAGAGGGGTGATCAAAGGTGTGCCGTGCAGGATGTGCGGCACAAAGGCAGGTGTGGGGAAGCAGCTCACATTTTTTTTCTTTTCCTGGATTTCACGTTCATGATCTTTTTGGTGTAGACACCGAGTAGCCAGATTTAATTGTTATAGCTGATAACGTGGCATGGGAACATTGTAGGAAGCAGTTAATTTACCATAGAGCACACACAAAAGTTCACAGTGCAGCTGCCACTCCTTCTTATATCTGAGTATTGTTGAAATGAGTATTCCTATAAGTGGGTTCGACTGTACTTCTAATTAAAATGTTTGAATGTTTGTACCCTCTGCTTTTTTCGTGCAATCTAGTTGGCACAGTAAACTCGGTTGTACGAACATTGTTTTAATGAATATTTCAGAATAACAAACTTTTAGAAAATCCCTGGCGGTTTTCCTATGTATTCTATACAAAAATCTTTCAGTTAAACTAATTTTTGAATAGTGATTATTTCAGTTGAACAAACTTGATCAGTGGCCCCTAGTTCGTTCTTGCAATCAGTTCAACGAAAGTTTGCGCTCTGCAGCACTGGCGTAGCCAATGCTCGCCACCCCCAAATCACCCCTCCAGTGGCGTAACAGTAACACCTGCTACAATTAGAAACTGCTGGCACAAATCCTGTACGGTGAAGGTGAGCAATTTTCCCCCTGTGCGGTGAAAGCAAGCAAGGGGAACAGCGCAATGAGGTGATCAACCCCGGAATGTGGACAGGGGTCTGTCACCAGCTGGATGTTGACAGCAACACTTCGTTTGAAGACTATGTGCACTGTGACAGTGAGCTCATTACCTCCTCTGAACTATCAGATCTGGAAATCGTTTCTAGTGTTCGTCGCAAAGAGAAGAGTGTGATGAGGCAGATGCAATGGCAGAGGCAGATGATTTGAATTTGATTTGATGAACTCTAGCCGAGGCTGTAGGATGCCTTGGTAAGTTGCGAGACTTCGTGTCTCAGCAACAAGCTGTGCCAGAGTAAGTACACAAAAACATAGATTCTCGGACCGCTTTGTTACTTCTTGTGCTTTAAGAGCACCAGTGCAAATGAAAATTGATTTTTTTTTTTCTCAATATGACATAGGCAGCAACATAACTGTTAGGCACTTCGTATATATTGATTTACTTAATTCCATAAATTGCATTTCACACTTTTGACTTGATGTCTGCTGTGCCCTGTGCTGTTCCATGTCCTAGTGAATATTCAGTTTAGTGAACTTTCAGTTAAGTGAACTATTTCCTTGAGCCCCTTGAAGTTCACTCAAGTGAGAGTTCACTGCACAGTGAAACCTCATTAAACCGTAGTTGGCCGGAGCTCGGAAAAACTATGTACTGTTACGACTTTGAGGTGGTCCCGTAGCGCTCGTCACCCGTTTCGTGACAGAGCGTTGGTAGCGAAGACTCCGAGTCAGGCGTCGGTGAAAATAACAAAAGGGACTTTATACACTATATACAGGTCATTATACAGGACATGAAGGGATCGGCACTGGGGCCGAGAGCTCACAGCAAACGCGACTGTTCCCGCACGGCGACGTCCGGCGAAAACGCGTGACACATCTCACTCCAGTCGAGAGCGGCACTCTGCTCTCGGTGGGTCGGCGGATCCGGTTTTCCAGGCGGCGCGCCGCGGCTTATAAGCCCCCAGAAACCATTGTCACTCAAACGGCCCAATACAAAGTGAGCACTCGACGGTCGTCGGAGAGGTCCAACCAGCGACCACGCTGGCCACCCCGTTCAAAGTTGGCGGGCGCGGTGACCTCCAGGCAAAGGGGAGGTACGGCGCCGGGCTGTCTGGCACTTGGCGACACGTTTGAACATGTTGCCCGCCGATGCTTCTCCGGAGGACACCACTGCCTGACGGCTCAGCATCTTGACTTGTCAAGGGAGAATTAGGGCGCTGTGCCTTTCGGCGCAGCCCCGGGTTTGTCCAAAGGGCGCTCGCAGGATAAATTCTGCATCTTGCAGATTCGGACTCCGGGCTTGTGGTAATGGCACAACAGTACTAAACGGTAGTACTGCTTAACCGAAATAGCATGAGATCACCCACTTACCTGTCAAAAACAGAACTCTGAAAGAGTGCTATGAAAGGGGAAAAAACATGTAGTATTTATTTACTTTGTGCGACAAACATTCTATTTTCGTTTGATGCCGCGGCGGCCTAGAAGCGACGACAGCGGCCTCAAACTTGCCGACGCTGTGTCGTAGGTTTGAAGCTCAGTAAGTGTATTTTTCTCAAAACCATGCATTGAAAAACCTGTTTATATTTTCCAAGTTCCCAATGAAATATTGTAAAGCTAGTCATGAGTATGGTGCTGGTGATACCTTACAGTAGGTGCTACTGAAGCCACCTGATGCCTTTGATTTGGCTACACTTGATTACATTGACTTAAGCTAGTTAGCTTCACCTAAAATGTAGATGACAAAGAGATGATATATGTGAATCACTTGACACATGGCTCTTTTCTTGAGTGAAATTTCTGCCAAGTGCACATGGGAGGACAGCATTGTAGATTGAGTGTTGTTTCTTTATGCCAAGGAAGTTGCCAGCTCACAAGCCATTTCATGGTAGCATTTATCTATGCAGGCTTTTGTGCATGCCTCTCTATGCTCGGGCATCCTTGCAATGTTTTGAATGCACTTCCAGGAGTGAAATTGAGTGCTACATCTATCCTCAGGGTTGTACATCACAGTAGACTTCGTAGAAAGGAGTCTAGGCTGCATTTGGGTGAAGCTTGGTCTTCATGCTACTTGAGAGGACTGTTGCAGCAACTTTTTCGTTGTTGTATTTGTTTTGAAATATCATGGATGTTAATTTGACATGAGTATACTTTCTATCTAAAATGGAATGAATCACAATTGCATTGACTTTCAGCAATTGGCAAAAATATGAATGCATCATTTAAACACATGCGTGCATTGTTATATACTGCATCAAAACTTGTGGCTCACAGCAGTTTATACCAGTATTGATGGGGTCACTGTATCCTCTTTTTCTGCGTTTCACAAGTTACTCTAGGGGGGTACCAACAGTGGTAGGGCTCAGCACACCATGGTTGTTGTGCAGGTATGTGGCAGCCGCATCTGGTTTGAGCATAAGAAAACAGTGCATGATGATATGTGTGCGGGGAAAGCATTTATGCAGGCCAGCTTGGTGTGTAACACTTTCTAGCTTGGCCAGCTAGAACATGCTAGATAAAGTGGGGTTTCCAACCTCTTGTCAACTTCCTGTCTGGGCGATGGACGATTATGATGTCTGCCACAGAAAAAGGCAAATGATTACCCCTGTGCAGAGAAAAAGGGGGCTAAGCTGTGGTAAAATTTAAAATTATGGGGCTTAATCCCTTGAAACCTTAGAAAAGGGCTGCAAATGAATTTTATCCTCCAGGAGTTCTGGTGTTCCTAAATATAAGTACTCAACTGTTTGTGCATTTTGCCCCCATCGAAATTTAGCCTCTTTGGCTGGGTATTGAACTTGCAACATCATGGAGACTTTCACATGGTCCCATCTGCTCGGGATCAAAGAAAGTTGTGCAAGGTTGGCGGGATTTCATGTGACTTGCTCGGTGGTACTGGGTAGCAGATCCACTTCTCGCTCACAGCCCCTGACAGAAAATTCTTCTCTCCCAAACCATCTGCCACAGGTCCGCTTGCCAGGCATGAAGCTTTAACATGCAAGGTGTATAGCCACATCAGGATGCGAAGGTTCCGACAAGCGATTTACAGTATACCTGCATATAAAGTTGGAAGTCACTTTAGTGCCTCTTTAGTCTAATGGAGGTGCCTAATTTGTTGCAGAGAACTTTGATAATTTTGTCATGAGTAGAAACATGTGCTTGTGTGTGTTGCTCATTTCTGAAAGAGAGAGAAGCTCTTTGTTGGAAAGCAGATATTTTTGCTGGTGTGCGTATGGCTGCTGACTTGCTACTTTGCATACAAGTGGAAATTAAAAGATTACATTCCATTTATGTGAAAATGTTACTGTTTGTGGGCTAGTGCACTACTGGAAATTGTTTTTCTGTGGATACCTTGCTTTTGTATGGCATATTGAACTCTGTTTACTGGAGAATCCAAAGTGCTAGTATGTATTGCAGTTCAAAACAAGGCAGCTTGACAATATTTTGAAAACCATTTTATGTGCACTCTTACAATGACTAACACAGTTAACATTTCATGCCTAACAGGTGGCTGGTGTAAGTAAAGAACTTGAGTTTGCCTTTCTTTCTAATTGCCTTGTTCAATTATCTAATTATTTTACCATAAATTTGTGCCTTGTACCTTCCAGGAGATCATGTTATTCCATTGTACATTCCCCAGTGCAAAGAGTGCAAGTTCTGCAAGCACCCCAAGACGAACTTGTGTTCCAAGATTCGGTGCGTTAATGTTGTTGTAAACTTGGCTTATGAGGAAAATTTAGTTGCAGCCTTTGTGTGAAAAACATTGTTCTGGCTCTTGCACTTAGCTATAGTATAAGCTGTTATGAATTTCTATCTGTTGTGCATGTGAGAGCTTGTTGGTGGTGAACCAGTGTAATGTGCAGTCTTCTCAGTCCGAGCTAGAGTAGTTGCAAACATGAGTGCTAGTACTTTTATTGTGACAGCAATTATATGGGCACTCCAAGCACATTTTTGTCATCACCGTGATGTTCCATATAAAGTCCAAGGGCAATAACACCGTCGTCGTGCGTCGTATGCTGATGTGCAAGTGAAAACATGTGAGGGAAGTCGATGTTCGCAACTCAGTCTGGCACACGAAGGAGAGAGCGGAGAGCAAACACGCCGTCTATTGTCGTGAGAGAGGCCATGGATGGATGGGAGGCAGGGGGGTGGTGTTGTGCTCTGGCAGCAACTGTGCCTTTCATGACCAGGCACAAGAGGAACTGATGATCACGGCTCAATCTCACACACCATATGTATATTGAGGAAAGCGGGGAGGCAGCGCAGGAGCGAGAGGGTGCAGCTTCGATTCCACCAACAAATGCATACTTTGCACGGTCACTTGCGCCGTATCTTGAAAGGGATCTGCAGACGGCTTAATCATAATTAATCTTAATCTTAATCTGTGGGCTGGTCTCTCTGTATCCCGGAACCTCTAAGCTTATTTTGTCTTGTTGCCTTTGTTCCTTGATATCAGTAAGTGTTAATGTGAAACACTGAGCACTACTGAGATCCCTTTCTTAAGCATGTTCCTACTTTTCAGATTTAGAAAAAAAGCAATTCTTTTGAAGTTTTTGCTCACAATGTTTTTTTTTCTTTCTCCTTCTTGTTCCATTTTGTTTCTCCAGAACAACTCAGGGCCGTGGTCTTATGCCTGATGGCACAACACGCTTTACATGCCAAGGAAAGACTGTCTACCACTTTATGGGCACCAGTACCTTTTCTGAGTACACTGTGGTGGCTGACATCTCCCTCTGCAAGGTGGGTTTCCCTGGCTCTCTGCAATTCTGTTTAGTCTTGTGCATCTGTACGACTACTCTGTAACTCAGTGTTGCGGCATAAAGCCGGTGGAAAAGGGGACACCCGATTCGCATATACAGTGAAACCTCGTTAAACCGTAGTTGGCCGGAGCTCGGAAAAACTGCGTACTAAACGGTAGTACTGTTTAACCGAAATAGCATTTACCTGTCGAAAACGGAACTCTGAGAGAGCGCGATGAAAAGGGGGGGAAAAAAAAAAACATGCGGTATTTATTCACTTCACGCGACAAAAGTGTTATTTTCGTTTGATGCCGCTGTGGCCTAACACGACACAGCAGCCTCAAACTTACTGAAGCTGCGTGCCAGCTTTTCAGCCAGCCCCCTCTTCTCGGCAAATACTCGCATGGCAGATTCCTTGTTGGCGTTACTTATTCTCCGTGCACGCGCGCAGTAGTGCTGCAGAAGTCCTGGGGATGAATTTTCATTGCCGGGTGCCGGAGTTTGGAATACTTTTCGTTTGGAATAGAGTTACGTTATTGCGCCCCTGTTCTCGTCGCGACGATTGCATTCATTAGGCTGACGTAACGCGTAGCTTCTGCCACTGTCGGGCCTGAATCGCCCGTGCTGTCGCTTTCTGTGTCGTCCTTATCACTGTCGCTAGGCGACACTTCGGCAAAAACAGAGGCAACGATGGCGAAAAGTCGAACTTCGTAGCTGACATGTCTTCGCGGTCGCAGCAGCGCTGCCGAGCAACTTCTTCGTATTTCAAATGCCATACACCGTAGTCAACAGCGGATCCTTGTCGCGTGCCAGCACCGACTTCTTCGTGTCACGTTTGATAACACGGACGATGTCTAATTTTTCTTCTATGCTGAGCACCCGGCGTCTTTTTTATCCGAGCTTGGGAATGACGCGAGTCCTCGCTTGCATGACGCTATAACGCTCTCTGGCACGGCGTTGCAATGATGCTGATGTTGATGTGGCTTCACGCGCAAACGCACAGGGCACTTGGAGGCCCTTGTTCCGATCTCCGAGGCTTGTTGTTCTGCCGGGCCACCTGATGGAGACCACGCACCGCCGTGTTTGCGCGTCGAAAAGTTGAAACGCTACGTTTTAACCGATGCGTACGCAATAAGCCTGTACGGTTTATGCGGATACAAAACACATTATGTTCAATGGCCGCTGAGTCGGGGATTTGACTTTACTACTTTTAAAATGAAACTACTGTTTAAGCGGGTACGGTTTAACGAGGTTTTACTGTATAACTGTCAGTTTTCTGTTTTTGTACTGAAATGAAAGTACAAAGGGGCAGGTAGAGTTTCAGCAGGAGACCTACTTATCACATTATTGTAAGTTATGGCTGACGTCACACTTCAGCAGTAATTATTACTTCGAATGCTAATTAGGTGTTCCCTTCCATACGGGCACCTTATAGAAAAATTGTGCAGCAGCAGCAGAGCCATCCCCCCACCCCTTTTCTTTCAATCATAATTGTTGCTGAATTGTCGCTTCCTTTACTACGCAAGACTGGATGTTTTCGAGTGTTTGGAGGGTAGACAGCAACATTGGGCATTGGGACTGTCTGGTCCTACATTTATGTAAATGCAATCTCATCTGTTCCCCTTTCTTCTCCCCCCCCCCTTTTTTTTTCTTTCTGGCTCAACAGAAGTAACCGACAGAGCATTAGCAAAAGGATTCGAAAAACGTTAGGGCAGTGCCAGCTGCAGTGCTGGCTGACAGTACCAAAATAGGGCATAAAAATGCAAAGATAAGTTTATATTGTCAAGTTGTAGACGTTAAAGAACACAGTAGCGAAAACTGTGAATCACGAAAGTATCTCTTTATTGTGTGAACATATGTCCAAGAAAGATAAGTAACAGTCAAGCACAACGATAGCGGCGAGCACAGTTGGCATTTGTCAAAATCTGATCTCCGGGCCAAGCACGTCTGCTTTTATACATGACACCCCAAATGTTTCAGCATAATTGCCAGTGCCCGTGTGCTTTCCGGAAAGTACTATATGATTCGTGTCGTGCATACAATCTGATTACACAAAGTTCAGTGAGAACATACACAACATATAAAATCGATAACATTCAAGTAAGTTCTAAATCAGGCACGTCTTGCTCTGAGTGATAACATTAAGTTGTTAGCGGGTGAAATCCACTCCCTGGAAAAAGGCTAAGTAATAATAATAATATTTGGGGTTTTACGTGCCAAAACCACTTTCTGATTATGAGGCACGCCGTAGTGGAGGACTCCGGAAATTTTGACCACCTGGGGTTCTTTAACATGCACCTAAATCTAAGCACACGGGTGTTTTCGCATTTCGCCCCCATCGAAATGCGGCCGCCGTGGCCGGGATTCGATCCCGCGACCTCGTGCTCAGCAGCCCAACACCATAGCCACTGAGCAACCACGGCGGGTTAAGGCTAAGTAAGTGCACATGTCAATATCATTGCAGAGTACACAATGTCTTGCATTTTACCGGTGAAATCGCATCCCCCCCCCCCCCCAAAAAAAAAACATAACCAAATCACTGGTAGAAACATAAGAGTTAGTGTACTGTTGAGTAAAAAAATTTCAGTTGAGGCTAAAAGTGGTCACGGTGTTTCAGAGATGCATTCTAAATCCACATTTATGTGGCGTGTTGAGGTTCCCTTTTCTTTTTAGCTTGTCTTTTGCATGAATGAAGTTGCTATGTAGGTGAGGTTAACTGTTGGCAGGCAGTCTTAAATATGCAAATGCAGTGAAATATTGTTTTGTTTAAATTCTCATTTCATTGCGCTCATTTAAATGCTTATAGAAAGGTAAACTCAAATTTGAACTAACCAAAGTGAAATTGTCTGGTGTCTTTTGTTGTCTTGCATTCATTCTGATATATTTTCAGCTCAAAGGTGGCACTGATGTTTATGATGCTTGTCTTTCCTTTTCCTGTCCTTGATTTTTACTTGGGTATTGCTTCGACAGAAGGGCTTCAATAAAAGAGCTTCACACACAAAATGTGTAGTCATATATCTAGCCCTTCGTAGGTGTCATGACATCGCACAGTCCTATGATACATTGGTGCTAGAGTATATGAGGATAGGTAATTTTCTCTCTTTTTTCCCTGCTGCATTTTGTGCATTAAAGATTGATCCTGCTGCACCTCTGGACAAGGTGTGCCTGCTGGGCTGTGCCGTGTCCACAGGATATGGTGCTGCTCTCAACATTGCTCGTATCACAAAGGATAGCACCGTAGCCATCTGGGGGCTGGGTGCAGTTGGCCTCTCGGTCGCCATGGGCGCCAAAGAATGTGGTGCCAAAACCATCATCGGGATAGATATCAATGAAGCAAAGTTTCCCAAAGGTAGGGACATAGGGAGCACTGTACCAGCCCTTCACATATGGCAGCGACACTTTTTGCAAGTTCTACATTATGAAAACTGGTGTTTAACCCTTGAGGGTCAAGTTCTTTCGGCAAGTGCAACCTCTCAAGGTCGAATTTTTTTATAGCAGATTTGGAATCTTCAGACAGACCCACTTAAAAAAATTTACTGTCGCAATTTTTTTAGAGTAACCATAAAATTACAAAAAGAATTTTCCATAGGTGAACATGCATTGTTTATTGATAAATACAGATGGGCTTCCACAAATACTTATAATAAGAATAAAAAAGCAGATACAGTCTATGCTCATTGTAACGGACCCGCTACAACACTTTCAGATATAACGGATCATATTTCAGCCTTAGTTTGTTCTACTTATTTTATTAACGCAATGAAGTTTGCTTTTAACGGACCGCGTTACAACGGACTATTGACTACAGCAGACGAAATTAGTGGCAATTTTTGTCAAAATCGGGCGCATAAAACGGACTTCTGCTGTGTCGACACGGTCTGGCAACTGACTTGCGAGGGTCAGGCAATGTTCGCGGCTCAATATCTTGCGCGCGCGCTCGCGAGACGGAGGGAGGGAGGGAAGCAAGCTGGGCAGAAGCACGCTGTCTTTTGCGCGTGAGGCATGAGGGAAGGCAAGGGAAAGGGGAGGTTCTACTTCGTTGGCTGCTGTTAACCATGTGGTCACCATAGCTTGAAAGTGATCTGCAATGCGGACAAAGTGTGCGCCTGCGCCTTGTCTTGAAAGTGATCTGTGATGTGGACAAAGTGCGCCTAGTGCCGGCAGGTCTGTATGTGCTGGGCTTTCGACGTTTAGGTCACATTGAAGCAAGAGAGAGCACAAAGGCCAATTCACTCGTGGCCGCTGCCAAGCTTATCTTGCTTAATTTGCTATTGCAATCGATGCTTCACCTTTCGGGTGAAACTGCGACGTTTTGTTTGTTTAATTTGGAGGTTCGTCACTCGCTCTTTGCAATAAAGTTGTCAGACATCGCGGCGAAAGTTTCAGAAGTGAGGCATTTTGGATATTACGGACTTTGGATAAAACGGATGTTTTTTGTTGTGTTATCAGGGTCTGTTGTAATGAGAGTCGACTGTACAGATACAATATATACATTGTAGTAGTCCACATAGGAGGAATCTCCGCAAGAAAACTCTATGGTCGTGCGCCGTCAGAAAAACCAAATTAATCAGAAACTTTCAGTAGTCCTTCGTTCTGCCGCCAAGTCAGTTTTCGCGAGCCGAGTTTCAAGAAAAGAAACAAAGGCATAGCAGCGTCATTTGTATATGGTGGCATCATTTATATATACCAGAGCCCACCTGTGAACAGGTGTAATCACACCCCTCTGAGCATCAGACAAGTGAGCGTCTAGCGGTGACCCTTTGAGAGATTAGAAACCAGATAAACATCTGTTTTTAGGACCACAGTAAGCAGAAACAGCACGTGAGATGAAACCAAAACTTACCGCTGCACACCCTCGCACACACAGATGCACGAGCTGTCGATGAAACTTAACCGTAAAAAAAGCCATGGAAAGAAAGCCAAGAACTACGAAGAAAAAAAAAATTGATTGTGTCCACCAAGGGTGACAGCACTCACTGGGCAACAAATAGTTGAAAAATTGACATGCTTTTCAGACCTACAGACAGCACCGTATATTTACGGCATTGACCCTTAAAGGTTTAAACAGCTTTTGTACGGGATGAGTCATGAAGATTGAGATTGCACTTATTTATGTGGATGACCAATGTGGCCCTAAATATTAAGGTTAGGAAAGCGCAAAACATTTAGTATAAGGGGTAGAAAGAGTGCTTACAGTAGAACTTACAGTTGCGAGAAAACGTACTAACCGGAAATGTATGATCTGAAGGCACCAAAAATTTGGCAGGCTGCACTGTAGTTGACATCTACATAAGGCGAAGTGTTACATGAATCGTTGCAGAACGACACACTGACGTGTGCCGAACTGGTGGGCCCTAAGTGGCCTGAGGCTTCAGATTACACTCCAGCAACAGCAGCTTCTTCGGGCGAGGCATTTTGGTGGCAAGTTTTGACGTGCCCACTTGGCAAGAATCATTGCGGCACAAGATGCCAACGCGCATAGATCTGGCGGGGTCCCGAGTGGCCCGAGGTAGACTTTGTTGTTTTCCTATTGAGTAGTGTTCAAAGACAGTGACAGGAAACTGAAATGAAATCAAGCTAGTGGGTGATGCTGGAATACGATGCCGCCAGAAGACTCGCTTTGTCATTTTCCCATAGAATAGTTGTTTTGGCGACGGGAAACCGAAACGGAATCAAGCTCTTGGACCACACCAGAATACGGTGCCTCCAGAGCAAAACATGACGCTCACTTTGCACCGCCTGCAGTAGGAAGCAGTGGTGCATTTGCAGTGGTGCATTATCACCTATAAAACATGTGCAGTGTGCTTTCAGTGGCACTATGATAAACACTCTGTGAAATGGAAGGTGAACATGCTTATGATAACAGGGTCAGTGGCGATAGCTGTGAATGCGAGTGTGTGATGTACGACGGCTTGGGAGATTTGCTGATAAGACGATGCGTGCTGGAATTTTCACATGCAATGGGTGGTTGAGTCCTGTGGGGAAATCGCCATGGCAGTTGCCTACTGATATCGATCACACTTGCCTGGCGCCTTTTCTTGCTCAAATGGAACATAGCTACCAGAAAATGTACCACGCTATCGCAGTTTGGTGAGGTACTGAACGTTGGTGTGGAACGTATGTGTTTTCTGTTAACGTGTTGGTTCATTTTTTTATACTCTCAACCGTGAACGTTGGTGCCAGGAAATCGTACAAAATGGGATCGTATCAGTGAGGTTCTGCTCTGGATGCCCCACTATTCACCTTGGCCATTTTCATGAAGTGGAGAGTATGTACCCTTGTTACCAACTTCTGCCTCTTTGTGGCAGCGTCCAAAAAATTTAGAAGCAGCCTGTGTGTACTACTGCAGTATACAAGCAGCATGTGCATGCTTTTTTTATGGCGCAAGGGAAGGTATGGCCAAAGAGCATGCTTTTGGAAAGCTTCAAAGGCTATGCATTTCTCATATACAATTGTCCCAAATATCATGTACCAAGTAAAAAGAAGAAAAAAAGCGGAAGTCTTCTATGGGGATAAAACCAATTGCATGTCCTTAGCAGCAACCTGTAGAAGTGTCATATATTTTCTTTTGTTCCATAATTAATCAATTTGTAATGAATAATTTATTTGTTTATTTATTTATTGGGTACCTCAAATGACCCTGGTACAGAATTTTACATGAGGGGCGGTTTGTTACATTTGTGCGAGGTCTTTGATGAATGACTTGCAGTGGCTAGGACAACTTGCTCATTAATTACTGTAGTCATGGTAGACATGTCTACATTAAACGTTAGAGTGACTTCGATAAGATAACTCTATACGACAGGCTATATTATATGTCAGTCTCCATTGGCGGTCTGTCCGGGCCAATGGAAAGTGACCCTCTCGAGTGAAGCTAGCCTAGCAGGACTCTTTGAGGAACTATCAGGCATTGTTTGGGATATCATTGGCCATATTAATGGGAGGGTAGCAGTAGTCGTAATAAGGTTGAATAGGAGATATAGAATAAAGGTAGTACAAACCGACGCTCCAACGTCCAGTCACGATGATGAAGAAATAGAACAGTTTTATGAAGATGTTGAATTAGCAATGCGAAAAAGTGCAAACTCAGTATACTGTAGTTCTGGGTGACTTCAATGCAAAAGCGGGGAAAAAGCAGGCTGGTGAACAAGCAATTGGCAACTACGGCATGGATTCTAGGAACACTCAAGGAGAGATGTTGGTAGAATTCGCAGAAAGGAATAAGCTGCGAATGATGAATACCTCTTCAGGAAGCATTGGAACAAAAAGAAGACCTGGAAAAGCCCTAATGGTGAAACAATAAAATTGATTTCATGCTTTCTGCCGATCACAGCATAGTGCAGGATGTAGAAGTGTTAGGTAGGGTAAAGTGCTGTGATTATAGTTTATTGAGGGCTAGGATTCACCTCAATTTGAAGAGAGAAAAAGTAAAATTGGTCAAGAAGAAACAGGCCAACCTAGACGCAGTAAGGGTAAAAGTAGACCAATTCAGGTTGGCAGTTGCAAACAAATATGCAGCCTTAAAACAGAGAGACGATGATGACATAGAGCTAATGAATAAAACCGTAACTAGGGTGGCTTCAGAGGCAGCAGTTGAAGTGGTAGGGAAGGCACCAAGGCAACTAGTAGGCAAACTCTCCCAAGCAACAAAGGACCTAATAAAGAAACGGCAAAAATGAAACTGTCAGCTCAAGAGCTCAGATAGAATTAGCAAAAATGTAAAAACTGATCAACAAGGCAAATATAAGTGATATTTGAAACTATAACGTTATAAAGACTGAAGAAGCCGTAAAAAATGGACGCAGCATGAAATCAGTAAGAAATAAACTTGGAATAGGACAAACCAAGATGTATGCACTGAAAGATAAGCAGGGTAATATCATCAGAAATCTCGAAGGTATAGTAAAAGCTGAGGAAGAATTCTATACTGACCTGTACAGTACCCAAAGTAACCACGATACCTCCACTCGAAGTAGTAATGAACAGGTTACAGAAGCTCCTTCTATAACCAGCGATGAAGTTAGAAGGGCCTTGCAAGACATGAAACAGAGAAAAGTGGCAGGAGAAGATGGACTGCCAGTCGATTTAATCAAAGATGAAGGAGACGTAATGGTTGAAAAGCTTGCGGCCCTTTATATGAAATGTCTCACAACCTCAAGGGTTCCAGAAAACTGGAATAATGGCACCATTACACTAATCCACAATAAGGGAGATGTTAAAGAATTGAAAAATTCTAGGCCCATTAGCTTACTCCCAGTATTATATAAAATATTCAGCAAGATAATCTCCAATAGAATAAGGGCAACACTGGACTTTAGGCAACCAAGGGAACAGGCAGGTTTCTGGAAGGGATACTCTACAATGGATCACTTGCATGTCATTAATCAGATAATCGATAAATCCACAGAGTACAATCAGCCTCTCTATATGGCTTTCATAGATTACGAAAAGGCATTTGATTCAGTAGAGATACCAGCATCATAGAGGCATTACGTAATCAAGGAGTACAGGACGCTTACGTTAATATCTTCGAAAGTACCTACACAAATTCCACAGCTACCTTAATCCTCCATGAGAATAGGAAGATACCTATAAGGAAAGGGGTCGGACAGGGAGACACAGTCTCTCTGATTCCATTCACTGCGTGCTTGGAAGAAGTATTCAAGCTATTAAACTGGCAAGACTTAGGAGTAAGGATCAATGGCGAATATCTTGGCAACCTTCGATTTGCTGATGATATTGTTCTGTTCAGCAACACTGGGGACGGGTTACAACAGATGATTGAGGACCTTAACAGAGAGAGTATAAGAGTGGAGTTGAAAATTAATATGCAGAATACAAAGATAATGATCAATAGCCGGGCAAGGGAATGAGTTTAGGATTGCCAGTCAGCCTCTTAGTCTCCGGAGAGTACGTTTACCTAGGTCAATTACTCACAGGGGTCCCTGATCATGAGAATGAAATTTACGGAAGAATAAAAATGGATTGGAGCGCATTAGGCAGACATTGTCAGATCCTGACTGGAAGCTCATTATCATTAAAAGGAAGGTGTACAATCAGTGCATTCTACCGATATTGACATATGGGGCAAAAACTTGCAGTCTGATAAAGAAGCTCAAAAACAAGTTAAGGACCTCCATGATTGTATTGCGCTTAGTGTTACACTGACGAACATAAGGAACAAGATGCCCCCCACCCCCGCCACATCGCCTTGCATATAAGCATGTTCTTTAACAGTATTAAACAAGTTGGTAGTTTGTGCCATGTACATCCACGTCTTGTTCCTTATGTTTGTCAGTGTACCACTAAGCGCAATACAATCATGAATGTCCACCAACTAGCCGCGTTCATTGCTTTACTAAATGTTAAGGGCGGCGCGAAGAGCAATGGAACGAAGAGTGTTAGTTGTAACATTAAGAGACAGGAAGAGAGTGGTGTGAATCAGCGAGCAAACAGGGAAAGCAGATATTCTAATTGACATTAAGAGAAAGAAATGGAGCTGGGCAGGTCACGTAATGCGTAGGTTAGATAACCAGTGGGCCGTTAGGGTTACAGAATTGGTGCCAAGAGAAGGGAAGCGCAGTTGAGGATGGCAGAAGACTAGGTGGGTGATGAAATTAGGAAATTCGCAGGCGCTAGCTGCAATCTTGGCACAGGACGGGGTTAATTGGAGATCGCAGGGAGAGGCCTTCATCCTGCAGTGGACGTAAAATAGGCTGATGATGATATTTTATGTGACTCTTTTTTTCCACATGTAAAGAAATCACGCCACACACTTGAGCACTAGCCCAAAGGTGGTGTGTTTATATTTGTAGGCTTTGTAGGTGGAAAAGGTGCACTGCAAAAGATAGCGTTTCTCAAACAATTGAAATTGATGTTTTCGGAGTCACTCTAACTCCTAATGTTGACATAACTGCTGTAAATTTAATATTTAAATAGTTGTTTAACAATTATTACAAATTAATTAATTGGGAAGGACAAAAAAATACCATATAGACTCATGTAAGGGTCACACTTTTTTTTTTCATAATTTTGACGAGGTGCGCCCTTTACACCAGTTCCGTCTAAAGGCTGCTACTAGATGGCTCTTGATACTGTATGCCGATACTAGATGGCTAGAGCCATCTAGTAGTGGCACGTGGAAGTACGTAGTGCACGGCATCGGGGCACAGAATGCAATTGCTTCACTGCTGCAAATTTTTCTCCCCAAATTTTGGGCTGCCAAGTTGGGGATACGGGGTACCAGATGTTTCTTCAGGTTGCTAACATGCAATTCTTGTCATCCATATAGAAAGCTTCCGTTTTTTTTTAATACTTGGTGCATGATAGCTGGGACACCCTATCTAGTGCTGTGATGAGCTTCTGAGGCTAATATACATAATGTATGGATATATTGGCCATAATTATTAATGGTAGAAGTGGGGCATTGCAAATAGAGATTTTTATCACCAAAATCTGAAATTTCCATACCTGTAAGGAGTGCACGTTTTCAAGCGTTTTTTGATAACACATATGGGGCAAAATGTGCATGGCCTTTTCTGTTTCATTACTCTAGCACAAGAAAATTTAGCTTTAAAGTGATCTTATTTAGTGTTGCTGCAGCTTGAAAAAAAGCAAAAGAAATAACAAAACAGTGGAAAAGCAAAAGATAGTAAAAATTCGGTGTATCTATTCCATCTTATTGATGAATATAAAATAAATTTTTTGTGTCTTCAAATGAGATTCATTCACCGAAACATTCAATCATAGTTGTTGTATTTCACTGTTACGCATTACACAATGAAGTTAACCTGAAATGTGGGATTGGATGTGCCCTACTGTCCCAAAGGGTTAATGTGCACTTGCAACTTTACGTCTGTAAAGGATGTTGTATCAAAGTGGCCATAGGGCATTCATACAGCTGTTGAACTTAAGCATTGTGCTTTGGCCTCAGATATTAGAATAATGAGCTGAAATGCCAGTTATTCCCCAGTAATCCCAGAACATGCTGTATTTCTGGTTTTTCTGCAGCCATGGATTTTGGTTGCACGGAATGCATCAACCCAAATAAGTTGACTTTGCCCATCACCCAGCACCTGATTGAGAAGACAGATGGTGGTCTTGACTTCACCTTTGAGTGCATTGGCAATGTCGACATCATGGTGAGGGCTTTACTTGAGTTGTTGCAATAGCGCTGTTTGAGCATGCTTCATTTACCCATAGAAGTGCATTCTTTCTGGGATACTACAGAGATCAAAGTGGCGAAAGGTAATTCATTAGTTAAATACTGAAGCTGGGGGGTGGGCTAATGTTAACTAATCAATTTGTGCTATATCTTCAAGAGGTGCAAAATCATTACATACAAGGCATTAGTTGAGCAGGTTCATAATTTCAAACATGACCATTCAGGCACATGCACCATATGCAGCACTCATGATATTTCGGCAGTTATGGGCAGTTCATGCACCATCCTTTTTACCTTGTTTTACCAAATGGTCATTGAATATTGTGATCTCAGTTACTCAAACAAGACAGAACTACATCAACACATCATTTTCAGTAGTGCTGGTACTAAGTGTTAACTGGAATGTCAACATACTTCTTTTGACTGGTGTAGGGGTGGGACTCCTGCACCAATTGCACCATTTTGAGACAAATGCAAATTCCTGCGCCAAATTGCGCCAAACACAGAAAATTGACCGAAATTGTGCCACACTGTGCCAGAATGGCTTTGGCATGTGTGCTCCAGCAGTGGCAGCGAACAGATTTGTTCTCCGAAAAATGAATGCAGCTGTTCACATTATTCACACCGTGCAACGTCGCATCCTACATAGTTACTCGTTATTTTCACACTTATAACATTGGACTTCCCGGTGCTTCTGGCAAATGATAGGCGTGTGTGCAGTTACTCCCGGTTGTCGCTACTGTTGGGACGGCCTGGGCAGCTGTATTTAGAGGGTACTAGAATATTGTTCAGTGGGTCCAAGGGAGTGGGCTGAGCGGCGTGGTGCTACCTAGCGGAGACACAAAACCACAAAAAGTAGGCTGAGGGCACTGCGAGCGAACTAGATATTAGGTAGGCACTTGCTGCAGCGAGTTTATCGGGCAGGCATGTCTCTCCCCAGGGCCGATATCACATAAAACTATTCCAGTCTGTTTTTATGCACATATGGGCAAGGATTGAGCCATTTTGACATATCACACACGGCAGATTTGGAACAAAAAGTCTTGAGTTTCATCCGAAACACGATGCATTGATTACAATAGCAAATTAGTAGACAGCTATATGAACTAAGGATAGTACCATATAATGCGGAATATAGGTCGAGGCGAAATATAGGTCGACCCTCTTACATTGAAGCAATGAAGTTAACATAAATATTATAAGGCACAAAGCTTCGTTCTATTTAGTGGTGCCACCAGACTCGTCACCTGCTCATTCTTTCGAGCTGTCTAAACTCTCGTCCGAAGACGACTGCTTTTCACTGGCTGCATCCCACAACATGTTATCCTCGGTGCCGTCCAAGGAGTTGCTAATGCAACACTTCTTGAATGCCCGCACCACCATATCCTCGGGCAGCGAGCGCCAAGCCTGCGACACCCATGTGGCCACCGTGGCGAGAGGCGGCCTGCGCAGCTGGCCGTTTGTGGTTGTCGGGTTGTCGCCGGCCATCCACTGATTATACTGTTCACGGACATGCTCTTTAAAGAGCTTGTTGAGCACAACGTCCAGTGGCTGAAGTGTTGACGTCATGCCTCCTGGAATGACGGCGAGCTCCATCCTCCCATTGCGGAGTGCCTGCTTCACACCTGCGGTCAAGTGCCCGCGAAAGGCATCCAAGACGAGCATGCAGGAATGCGCTGGGTCGCTGATTCCAGACGGTCTTGATCCAATTGAACATGAGGGCCTCGTCCGTATAGCCCTTTTCATTCACGTGAACGACAACATCCCGTGGGAAAGCCTCTTTCGGCAGCGTCTTCCTCTTGAAGGTTATATATGGGGGCAGCTTTCTGCCGTCTGCAGTACACACAAGCATCACCGTGAAGCGCGAATGCTCGTTCCCCATAGAAAGAGGCAGGACTTCTCTTACATCGCGTTCGCACACTGTGGTGGGTGACAGCATGTCGAACCACACCGGCGTTTCATCAGCGTTGCCGATCTATCCCAACATGTAGCCATGCTGCTGCCGGAGACTGATAACATAGCGCAAACACAGTGGTGCATCGTCTCCATCGGGCAGCCCGGCAGAACAAGAAGCCTCGAAGATCGGAACAACGGCCTCCAAGCGCCCTGTGCATTTGCACGTGAAGCCACGTCAACATCAACATCATTTTGGCGCCGTGCCAGAGAGTGTTGTGGCATCGTGCAAGTAAGGACTTGCGTCATGCCGTAGCTCGGAAAAAAAAAAGACGCCGGGTGCTCAGCATAGAAGAAAAACTAGACATCGTCCATGCTATCGAACGTGACACGAAGAAGTCGGCGCTGGCATGCGAAAGGGATCTGTTGTTGACTATGGTGTGTGGCATTTGGAATGCGAAGAAGTTTCTCGGCAGCGCTGCTGCGACCGCGAAGAGATGTCGGCTACAAGGTTTGACTTTTCGCCATCGTTGCCTCTGTTGTTGCCGAAGTGTCGACTAGCGACAGTGATGAGGATGACACGGAAAGCGGCAGCACGGGCGATTCAGGACCAACAGTGGCAGAAGCTGCGCGTTACGTCAGCCTCATGAATGCAAGTGTCGCGACGAGAACAGCACCTGGCAATGAAAAAGGCACCCCGGGACTTTTGCAGCACTACCGCACGCGTGCACGGAGAATACGTAACGCCAACGAGGAATTTGCCATTCGAGCGTTTGCCGAGAAGAGGGGGCTTGCTGAAAAGCTGGCCCGCAGCTTCAGTAAGTTTGAGGCCACTGTCGTCGCTTCTAGGCTGCTGTGGCATTAAACGAAAATAACACTTTCGTCGCGTGAAGTGAATAAATACTGCATGTTTTTTCCCTCTTTCATCACTCTCTCTGAGTTCATTGTTCCGTTTTCGACAGATAAGTTTGCGATCGCATGCTATTTCGGTTAAACAGTACTGCTGTTTAGTACGTAGTTTTTTTCGAGCTCCTGCCAACTACGGTTTAACGAGGTTTCACTGTATCAGGTGACATGAATGCCCACATACAGGATATAGATGGCTATGTCAACAACAACAGGAAGTCAATGCTAGATCTTTGTGAGCAACATAATCTTATTATTATGAATACATGGCCTAAGTGTGAAGGGCAGATCACGTGGAAAGTGGGAAAACGGCAATCAACCATTGATTACTGTCTGATGACAGAAGGAATTCATGATAAGTTGATAGAAATGGTCATTGATGAGGAAGGGTATAGCAGCATAGGGAGTAACCATAAACGTATCATTTTGAAAATGTGATACAGTGAAACCTCGTTAAACCGTAGTTGGCCGGAGCTCGGGAAAGGTACGTACTAAACGGTAGTACTGTTTAACCGAATAGCATGAGATCGCCCACTTACCTGTCGAAAACGGAACTCAGAGAGTGCGATGAAAGGGGAAAAAACATGCAGTATTTATTCACTTCGCGTGACAAAAGCGTTATTTTCGTTTGATGCCGCGGCGGCCTAGCACGCCGACGACAGCGGCCTCAAACTTACTGAAGCTGCGTGCCAGCTTTTCAGCCAGCCCCCTCTTCTCGGCAAACACTCGCATGGCAGATTCCTCGTTGGCGTTACTTATTCTCCGTGCACGCGCGCAGTAGTGCTGCAGAAGTCCCGGGGATGAATTTTCGTTGCTGGGTGCTGGAGTTTGGAATACTTTTCGTTTGGAATAGAGTTACGTTATTGCGCCCCTGTTCTCGTCGTGACGATTGCATTCATTAGGCTGACGTAACGTGTAGCTTCTGCCACTGTCGGGCCTGAATCGCCCGTGCTGTCGCTTTCCGTGTCGTCCTCGTCACTGTCGCTAGTCGACACTTCGGCAACAACAGAGGCAACGATGGCGAAAAGTCGAACCTCGTAGCCGACATGTCTTCGCGGTCGCAGCAGTGCTGCTGAGCAACTTCTTCGCATTCCAAATGCCACACACTGTAGCCAACAGCAGATCCCTGTTGCGTGTCAGCGCCGACTTCTTCGTGTCACGTTCGATAGCACAGACGATGTCTAATTTTTCTTCTATGCTGAGCACCCGGCGTCTTTTTTATCCAAGCTTCGGAACGACACGAGTCCTCGCTTGCACGACGCCAGCTCTCTGGCACTGCGTCAAAATGATGTTGATGTTGATGTGGCTTCACGCGCAAACGCACAGGGCGCTTGGAGGCCGTTGTTCCGATCTCAGAGGCGTGTTGTTCTGCCGGGCCGCCCGATGGAGACGGCGCAGCGCCGTGTTTGCGCGACGAAAAGTTCAAACGCTACGTTTTAACCGATGCGTACGCAGTAAGCTGGTACCGTTTATGCGGATACGAAACACATTATGTTCAATGGCCGCTGAGTCGGGGATTTGACTTTACTACTTTTAAAACGAAACTACTGTTTAAGCGTGTACGGTTTAACGAGGTTTTACTGTATATAGTTGAGAAAGAGAGCAAGGAGTACAAAATGGCCAGTCCAAATTTGAACGCTGAACAAATAACAAATATTGTCACTAGAGTCGAGGAAATACTTGGCAAATGTCCAAGTAAAGAGTGGGAATACAGTGAGTTTCTAAGTGTAATAACAACAGAAATACGGAAAGAGAAACAACATGTTCGTTGGAAAGGAAAAAAGAAACCGAAAAGCTGGTGGAACAGGAAAGTACAAGAAGCGATCGCTGAATGACAGAGAGCACATCCCGAGAGCACAGGCAGGCAAAGGAGGCGCAGTTACCTCAGGATGAAGTAGCCAGTAAATGGGAAATATACCGGGAGAAAAAGTCTCTGGTCCAAATAATAGTGCAAGCCAAGATAAAAGGTGAAATTGAACGTTGGTTGTCAGAAATACATGAGAAAAAGAAGGCCACGCGTAGAATATTTTGGAACCACATAAAATTATTAGGCAGGAAGTCAACAACAATACAATAACATATTGACACATGAAATCGTTTATTTTTTATGGGAGCGCTTTTCTAAGAAATGTTATTGCTCAGTGCAGGATGCATCTACATGTATTGGAAGTTTCTAGAATGTTATTGATGCTTCTATCCGCCGTCTGTTGTCGCCGAACCTTGTGTAATCTGATTGCATGTATGCGTGACGCGAATGGTGTAGAACTTTGTGGAAGGCACGCGGGTCCCAGCGGTTACTCTGGAACATTCGACGACTGATCTATAAAAACCGACGCGCTTGACCCACTAATCAGATTTTGACGATCGCCGACTGTGTGCGCCGTTGTCGCCGTTCTTTACGTGTAGCCTGTTTTTGTGGGCACAGGTTTGCCCAATAGAAGTTAGTTTCGTCTTTCACAGTATTACTACCGTGTTCTTCATACGTCACTCCACATGACAATATCCTAGACGAAGATGGAAACAAACTGGAAGGGGAAGCGGCTTTAAATTACATCCGAAACATAACAGCCGAATCTTTCCAAGGCAATGCCAAGGTTGTATTTGAAGAAAAAAAGAGCATGAAAGAGACCCAGGTGGAAAAGGAGCTGGTGCTGACAAATTTCAACTGGAAGAAAGCCGAAGAGAAAATTCCTAAGCGCACAGCCACAGGGCTAGATGAGGTTCCCGTTAGGCTGATTAATGAACTAGAACCAAAAAGTAAGGAAGCTCTTGTGAAAGCAGTAGAAAAAAACTTTAAACGATCGATGAATACCAGACAGTTGGCGACAAAGTAGAATGAATTTAATTTATAAAGGTAAGGGAGAGAAAGAATTCACTCGTATAGACCGTTGACCATTACATCAGTAATATACAGGCTAGCAATGCAGGCAATCAAATTAAAGCTGCGAGCATGGGCAGAGAATGGCATTTTGGGAGAACTTCAGAATGGCTTCAGAATAGGTAGGCGTTTGGATGATAACTTGTTTGTTCTTACTCAGTGTATTGAAATATCAAAAGCAGAAAGCAGACCGTTGTATGTGGCCTTTTTAGACATTACAGGAGTGTACGACAACGTAGACCGCAACATTTTATGGGATATTCTGGAAGGGGAAGGCTTAGGTGACGATTGTCTACAGCTTTTGAGATTTACCTAGAAAATATCGTTTGCATTGAATGGGAGGATGAGGAGCGAAGAGAAAGTTGATATCAACAAGGGACTGAGGCAGGGGTGCCCTTTGTCCCCACTGCTGTTTATGATGTACTTGGTGTGGATGGAGAGGGTGCTAGAAGGAAGTAATATTGGGTTTAATCTCTCATACAAACAGGCGGGTACAGTAATAGAGCAGCAACTCCCAGGTTTATTTTATGCGGACAACATTGTGTTGCTAGCTAACAAGCAAAGTGATTTGCAACATCTGGCTAATATCTCTGGACAGGAAGGCAAGAATTTAGGTTTGAAATTTAGTGTTAGAAAGTCAGGTGTTGAGGTATTCAATGAAAACAGTGAACAGACAGTGGCAATACAGGGCCAGGAAATACCTCAGGTAAAAGAATATAAATACTATGGTATATGGATAAACGAAGGCAATAGATATATGGAATTACAGGAAAAAACAATAACAGGAAAGGGGAAGAGAAATGCAGCCGTAGTGAAGCACAGAGCGCTATGGTGAAACAATAGGTACGAGGTGCTCCAGGGTATGTGGAAAGGTGTAATGGTTCCAGGACTTACTTTTGGAAATGCGGTTGTTTGCTTGAAATCAGAGGTACAATCAGGACTCGATGGTAACCATAAAGGTCAGTGGGACACCTCGCATTGGGCACTCATGGGAAGACTACAAATGAAGCTGTGCAGGGTGATATGGGCTGGACTAGTTTTGAAGTGAGCTTCCGCTCACAGTAAAATTGATTATGAAGAACGACTGAGGAATATGAAAGAAAGTAAATAAGCTGTGGAGAGTGTTGAGGTGTCTGTACAAGAAAAACATTGATTCACAGTGGAGGAAAAGAACTAGGAAGCTTACCAGCAAGTAGGCGGCCTGTAGGGTGGGCAACGCAGCAACAAAGAGTGTCAAGCGGAAAGGCAGAGGCAGAAATAATCTCATGGATGGCGGCAATGGAAAAGAAACCGGCCATGAGAAACTACTTAAGAGGAAAGAACGAAATCAGGAAAGAAACAATTTATGATAACTCAAAAAGAAGCTCATTACTTTTTGAAGCAAGATCAGGATGCCATAGAACACACACCTATAAAGCGAGATATAAGAAGGAAGAAGAAGCATGTGCTTGCTGCAGTAAAGCTAGGGAAACGATGGAGCATGTTATATTAGAATGGGAAGACATCTGCCCAGTAGTAGGCACCACTGGCCTCCTTGAAGCCCCTGGGTTCAGCGAGAGCAGGGGAAAAGTAAATATGTCCGCAATAGAGATTAGTAAGGGGCGATTGGAAGATTGGTGGTAGAAAAAGTAGGGAAACAACAGAAAACAGAGAAGTACAAAAGCGAAGTTCGCAATAGGTGGTCAGAAAATTTGGTTGTGGGAGTTCATATTGTTTTTTTTTTTTTTTTTGTTTGTTTGTTTGTTTTTTAAACCTAGGTAGGACATTAGGCAGCATAATAGCAAGAGCTTGGTGGCGCAACCCACCGCCCCGTTCTAAAGGGGATGCTCATAACATCCATCCATCCAGCGTTTGCCACCAGCGTTTCCCGGTGAACATTACGGTTACATGAGCTGCAGTTGCTGGGAAGCGTGAGAAGCAGTCGGGGGATCTTTGAATGCTATTGCGTTCCACACTTAGAGGTTAAGCTTAAGCGTTCTCCAAAGCATTGTTGATATTTTTCTTGCTGCTACGTACACTTAGCCACGTAGCCTATCTGCTAAATTGGCAGAAGCCTAGATGTGACAGCTTCTTTTAAAAGAAAGACTTCCGCATTAAAAAATTGGTATTACAGGGCTTCAAGATGGTCTGTTCAGATACCTGTTTCTGAGTGCTCTACATAATCACCAACCCATACCTGCCAACTCCCAAATTTTTTGTAAGGTTTACAAATTTGGGCTTGTATTGCAATTTTACAAATGTTGTGTCGAATTTTAGAAAGAAAAATGTTCTTGCAAAAAAAGTTATTCATCCATTCCCGAACCTTCCTATGGAAGTCGTTCTGATGGTGAAAGAACGCAAGAGTGGTACTTGCCTCGATCAAGTTTTATACAGATGAGTTCCTGAAGCAAGCGAAGCAGCAACACCACAAAGTCGATGAAATTGTCACTCTGATCTAAAAATGATGTGTTGTCTGTCAATGTTTGCTCTGCCAAGTTTATTGGTAATGCTGCGCTGTGTCTAAAGGTAAATCATCTACAAAGGCATATGTATCTCCGATAGGGCGTGTGCTCAGGGCAAGACATTTTTTTTTAATGCATGCTATTTCCTGCCACCCCTTCTCTTCTTTTTACTTCGGCGTTGCGTCTGTGGGATTTTATAAACTTTGAGGTTCATTGGTTGGTAGGTATGCCAAGCGCTTCAACTAATGGAAATTACAAATTTTGAAGTGGTTTTGTGTGTACCAATGAGGTAAAATGTAAATTGTCCATACAGCTATGCTTTTACTGGTGAATGGATTGGTCCGTGTAGGCATTTTGTCAAGTTTCTTTTTTTTCTCTCTTTCTCTTTCTGCACTGTGATTATTAGTGTATTTTGCAGTGTCAGTAGCTGCATTGCAACAACTGTGTGAATTACTTTCTGCTTCTCAGAGGGTTGCCCTTGAATCGTGCCACAAGGGCTGGGGCGAGTCAATTATATTAGGTGTGGCAGCAGCTGGAAAGGAGATATCTACAAGACCATTCCAACTGGTCACTGGCCGTGTATGGCGTGGCTGCGCTTTTGGAGGTATGCTTGCATGTTCTGTCTACTCGCCTACTAAACACAATATTTTTTGGGCTTTTCAACCTTTTTAGTGCTAACCATTAATAAAATACAGAGGAAATGTAAACAGCCCAAGAGGTGCTTGGTGGCTACAAACAGTAAATAGTAAACCTCAGTGCTGCCATTGGAACTGCAGATTAATAAATGTGCATACTAGTCCCCTGCAAGAGTTTTTCATACTGTAGTGTGCTACCTCAGACATCCTCAATTGTGGTCAAATGAGGGGGGGGGGGGGGGGGGTCTTATGAACCGCTCTAGGGGTGCACCGTAAGCAGTGTTGGTAACTTTTTTTTTTTTTTCTTATAAAACACTTGCCAGGTCATGGCCTAATAGACGCTCTTTTTTTTTATCGTAAAGGTGCAAATGGATGTTACTATGACTTGCTCATAATTTTTCTTCTTTTTTATGTTGTTCCTAGATGTGTTCCTCCTAATTCTTTGAACTGTAGCTTTAAATTACCTCCTGCAATTGCAAGTGAATGGTTGGAATGTGAAAAGAGAAAACACCCAATTTTCTAAAACTACCAATATGAGATCTCAAGTTCATGCTTTGCATAGGAAAGCAGCTTTAATGCATCCAGGTGGCTTACTAATAAGCTCTTCGGTATGCCTTTAGAAGTAGCAACAAATGTAGGTGCGTATGTCCTCTCTGGGGATGAAATAGGAGCAAGGTATTGAGCTCAGCCAAAGTCCCTTGAGAAACTTTAGCAGGGCAATTTACTGGCTGTTTGAGTAACTAAAAAAGTCACTAAGGCTCCAAAAAGGTGAAGTTGTAGTTAAGGTGACTAAACACTCACTAAATTTAGCGATGTTCTTGCTAAGTTACCAAACTAGCCATGAATTAGCGTAGTCTCTTGTATGAGTCAGCAGCCTGTTGAGGTACTAGTATTTACAGCGACCTATCTCTGTGAAGTTGCATTCTTCTCATTGATTTATATCAAACATGAAGCATGAAACTTTGTTGGTTTTGAAACTAGAGTTGCAACTTTGACTCATCGCACTGAAATGTGATATCAGCAGACTTGTTTGTGCCATGCAATGTCTCTCATTTATTTAAAATGCTATAGTATAAATTATCCAAACTGTAACCTTTGCGGATTGAAATGAGGCACGTATTTAGTTGTGGTACTGGCGTGACATGTAGTTTTCTTGGGTGTTCTTTCTATCTCTCTCTTTTAATGAACTGCTAGTAAACAAAGGTGGGGGGGGGATACTTTTCTGCTCTAAAATTTTCCTTTATAACTATGATCGTTCTGTACAGTAACTGACCACACGAAAACAGTTCAAGGGCATTCATTAGGGTTCTGTAAGGGTTGCTAGTTCTGTCAGCAATCACACATTCATGACACGTGTTTAAAGCAGTAATGTGTTTACATTGCCTTTATTTTTACAAAGGTTGTGGTATTCTGTTGCTTTGTGTGCTGGTAATGCTCACTTCCTTTTCCTTTTGCTAATGATGCACTTTCAGCATAAATTTAAACACAAAAAGGCTGATCATAACACCTCAATCATATGTGTAATGTGAGAAGAGGGCAACATGCAGTCACTCCGTATTCAGTTTTCGAGGATGGTGTAAACTCATATGTGCATTTTTAATGTGCAGCCACTGTTAAAAATGCAGGTGAACTTCAGATGCAACAATGAATTCTAGTTGCTTTCGACTTGTTGTATTCAAATTTATTCCGATGGTATCTTGCCATCCATTCTGAGGCACTGTTAGGCAGGCTTCCATACTTGTGACGTGGAACTGTGGAAAAAGGACCAAGTACATTCGGTGCCCAGAGGAGACAGCATACATTGTTTTGCAATGCAAATGTGTCTTGCATGAAAAGTCATAGTTGCACACCTTCAAAAGCTTTGTTCTACAGACATTCTGCGTCCTGTTAAGGTATCATATACACCCGCCATTGTCGCTTAGTGCCTATGGCATTGTGCTGCTGAGCTTGATTACGGGTTCGATCCCGGCTGCAGCAGCTGCATTTCGATGGCGGCGAAGTGCTAGAATGCTTGTATATACGTAAGATTTCGGTGCACGTTAAAGAACTCCAGATTGTCAAAATTAATATGAAGTACCCTCACTATGGTGCGCCTTATATTCAGATTGTGGTTCCTGCTCATAAATTCCCAGAATTTAATTTTAAGGGTGGTATGCTGTGTTGGTGGGACTGGAGAGGGGGCACACAATGAGATACGTGTAGAGCACTCACTGCAGGCTTTATTTGTAGTTCAAAGAAGAATGAAGGAGGATTTTGCTGAGTGCACCATCTAGCCACAGCTGGAACCTCAACGCTAACCAGCAGTGGAGATGAGTAATGGGGCGAAAAGTGGACAGCATGGCATGCTTTGGGGAGGGAAAGAATAGTGAGGAGAAAAGAAATAAATAGAAGGGAACTATTTACAGTATCTACAAAATGATGCAGGAAGTTCCGTGCTTGCAGTGCTGCCTGTGCCACATGCAGATTTTTCCATGATGTTATACAGGTGGTAACTGGCTCTTTAATATGTCATTGCCTCTGCAGGATGGAAGAGTGTTGAGCAGGTTCCTGAGTTGGTGGACCGGTACTTGAAGAAGGTGATAAAGCTGGATGAATTTGTGAGCTACACAATGCCACTGGAGAAGATAAACGATGCCTTCAAGCTTATGCACGATGGCCTTGCGTGAGTGCCAAACTTGTTTACTCATTGGGATGCAGGGCTTGGCATACACTGGTTTGCTCATTTGTCTGTGAACTCTGAAACACTGTACAGTGGAACCCCGTTCATACGTTTTTCACCGGACCGGGGAAAAAAAACGTAACAGCCGGGAAAACGCAACAGTGAGGAAAGCTCCGAAAATGAATGAAAAAAAGTGCAGCTTCAACTATAGACAATTTATTTCCACAGAGTGCGCTTAGGACCTAAAAAAAAGTCCAGAATTGTGGCTTGCCGTTTCTTTCGCTCGCTAGAAATCACCACACGTTTCTCAATAGCCTGGAAGGCCGCATTGCTGTCAGCGTCGCTGTGAGGTGCGACGTACCTGCGGAGGAGGTCCAGAGCCGCAACGGCTTTTCGAAAGCTACGATTTGGCAACTCCCCGGCATCATGCGGCTCGTGCATCGCAGTCTGCGACTTCACTCGCGACCGAGATCCCAACGATCTCGGCGATGCTCTGACACTCTGACGTCCCGACAACGACATACGTCGCCGTATGTGACCGCCATTTTGGCTTTTGGCGAGTTTTGGCCGGGCTTGGCTATGGAGCTGGCTGCAAGAAGCCGCACGCCAATTCGATGGCGGCCTCTCGAACTGACATGCGGCTTCTTGCAGCCAGTTCCATAGCCAAGCCCGGCCAAAACTCATCAAAAGCCAAAATGGCGGTTGGAGCGCGTTGCCTACTTTAGCCCAGGCGGGTTCGGGGGGCTAAGTTGCGACGTATCATGCGGGAACGTTTTCACAGCTACGACGTAACAGCGGGGTTCCTTATACATTGGATCCTATGGAAGCTATGCCGGGACTGGATGAAAACGACGTAGCAGCCGGGAAAACGCAGCAGTGAGGAACGTAACAGCGGGGTTCTACTGTATTTATGAAAATATAAGGTGAGGTTCTTTCCCAAAATATTTATTCACCTCCTGCCTTATATACGAGGATGATGGGCTCGGTTACATTTTCCGTGTGGCAGCAGCAGCAGTGCTGCACTTCTGACAGTCTAGTTCTAACCTAATCCAATATGTATGGAATACCTTTCATCATTGTCATCAACGAGCCACTGAGAAGAAATGCCATTTCAAGAGTTGGCAGAGAGCTGTTGTGGAATGTGCCAGAAAGTGATGTTTACAAGGAGGTGTTTTAAAGCGAAGATTCCTTTGCCTCTGCCTTTTACTTTTCCATTGCTGTTGCTGCTGCTGTCTTGCAAGCCGTATATACTGTATTTACTTGCATAATGATCGCACTCACGTAATGATCGCACCCCTGAATTTTGTCATCGAAATTCTATTCTTTTTTTTTCCTGCGTAATGATTGCACCCCGAACTTGCCGCAGCGATATGTCATGTGCCAAGTCTAGCTGATGATATTCATGCTTGCCATCTGTCGAATGCTATGCGAACAACTCTTCAAGACTTGCCAAGTGGTCTGCACGCACCAAACAGATTGTTATGCAGATGCTCCATTTCACTCCTTTCATCATTTTTTGCACTTCCAAGAAGAAAAAAAATAGTCAGCCAAACTTGTTTTGGCTTTATTATTTGTAGGCTTTATAATGTTTGTGGTCAACAACAACAGCAACAACAAAAAAAAAGCACCTTTCGATTCCTCTCGTCTGTACTCATGGGCACACTACAAATCACGAGTGGCAGCAACAGTAGCCACATTTACATTGATACGTTAAGAGTGTACCCTATTCATACACCGGCGCTTGTAACACAGCTAAGATATTTGGCCACCCTTAGCGGAAGCATGCCGCATTAGGATTGTAGTGAAGACAAATGCCGCAGTTTTCGCAGCGTGCCCACCATGTGTTTCTTTGTCACTGGCAGCTGAGCATGCCCATCTCTGTTTCTGTCCCCTCAAAGTAGACATAGCTACATTATTGCCGTAAACTTGCTGATATTAAAGATATTATTCATTACTGATACAGAAAAGCTGTTTCAGTGCACGTAATATACTCGCGAGAAGAAAAAAAAATCTAATTCGCCATGTTCGGCTTGCTCCGTTGGCTGCCATTTTTGTTTTGATGTCCTGCACTGTTACAGTGGCAGCCACTTGTTTGTGGACCTGTTGTCATCCCGCAGCAAACATTGGATGAAAAAAAATTTTTTTTTCCGGAAAATTTACAACAATTATATTTTTTTAAGTGCGATCATTATGCTAGTAAATACGGTACATAGAAGGAGTGTGGCAGAGAGGAAAGTGACATAAGAAACTCGTTTGGGACCTTTCCATTGTGTTGCATGTGCACAATGCCCTCTAGAGCTTCGTGGGCGTTGTCACATTCGCCTCTTGACAACTATAATTATCTGTGACCCCCTCCGCAAAAGCATTCAGAAGCTGTAGCGCTTACCGTTGTACTAACATGTAAGTCCTGAGGAGAGGTAAATAGATTGGTAGAGAGGGGGCAGGGAGAAGAGGGAGAGAATGGATAAAACCAATGTAGTCCCAAAATGAGTGAATAACAACCTTGCCACTCTTCGCTCACAGTTCCTATACAGGGGGGAAGCGCAGGACAGGGAAAAGGTGATGTGAGAAGGCAAGGAAACGCTACTGCTATAGACACGGCAGCAGTTGCAGGTGAACTGGATAAATTTAAGTTGAAGGAATGCTACGGTACATTTCTGCTATTTCTGAAAAATAAACACCGTGTAAATTTGTCAAGCGAACAACTGACGCAGGGCATGCATATGCAAAGCCACACTAAATCACCATATGGTCTAGGTGACACTACGGAAGCGGGCGCACATAAAATCAACACTTCTGTGCCTGCCGCAGTACCCCTTGCGGCAGTGGTATTGCTCGAGGTCGCAGGTTCGATGCCGACCATGGCAACTGCATTTCCGCAGAGTGAAATACAAAAACACTCGTGCAGTTAGATTTAGGTGCGCATTAAAGAATACCAGGGTGTCAAAATTAATCTGGAGTCTGCCACTATGATGTGCCTCAATTAATTATGGTTTTGGCTCGTACAGCCCCATAATTATGCGAACACTTATGGGGGTACGCTGTGTGAGGCTAGGGCTGAAGGCAAGCGCTGGATCTAGCCACACACAGTCGTTCCACAGTACTCCCTAACCTGTAGCATGTGTAATCGTAGCTATGTTGGGTTGGGACGAATAAGGCAATCAGCGGCGTCAGCTTAACAATATTTATTGCTGCGAGCAATAAGTAGCTTGCAGAGGGAAAGTCCACTCTGTAATAAGTAATAACCATGCTTGCCTCGTTGTGTGTGATTTAGTCACCTGGCAATGAGGTCACTAGCAGGTTGTGGCAGATATCCGTTAGGTCGTTGGTCATATCCGAGGTTGGGGTGCCAGAGAGACAGTCTCCCCTGCAGATGCTCTTTTATACCTTTTTACCTTTGCAAGAGGACTGTCCTCTTCGCGCGTCGGATGCCTTTCCCATGAGTTGGAGGGAAAGGTTTATGCATCACGAGAGTGAGGGAGAAATGGGAGAGGGTGCAGTGCACCTCTCCGGTGTCTACGCTGGCTCTTGACGCATCTGCAACGTGTGAACACGACATTGGGAGTATATGGGAGGAAATGGGCACGTGTGCTCCCCATGCACTTTTGCCACAATGTGATGGGCCATGTGAAGCAATGACACTGCTCAACCCTCTCATAGGTTATGAACAATGGCACAAAATAATGCCTCAAGGTCTCCCTGTGTGCTATGTAGACAGAACATACAGACACCAGGTAACGTTTAACATCAACTCACCACTCTTGTATTGGACTAAACGTTAAAGAAATTAAACATTTGCCATCAACCTCATTGATAATTGCCATCAATCAAAGCAAACAGCACAGAAAGTTTCACTTACATAGATTCCGACAGTATGTGGAATCCACATAATCTTTTTTATAGGTTACTGTAAGAATGAACTACTAACTGAAAGCAGTTGTTTCTCATTTACAAGCTCCTCAGTTGACCAGACGTCCAGTTGCAAATAGGTTTACGCGCTTGTATCAAATAATATAAATAAGTACCATATTTACCTACTCAATTCTAATGAGTTCTTCCTGATTTTCATGGCTTAAAATCAACCCTCGTGTTACAATAAAAAGAAATGGCAAAATTTACCATTTTACAACAAATATTCTAAATCCTGTCATTTTTAGCACTATGTTGGCAACCCTTACCTTGTTGGCAACCCTTAATTTGACCACCTTCCATCACCCTCGTCCTCCCTCATGCTCAGCACAAAAAACTACCCATCCACCCTCGCCTTCATGCTGAAAAGACTACCATCCTTCTCTTACCTTCTACAATTTCAAATAAACCATTTGCTCGAACTGCAAGCTTAGTTTACAACACTGATTGTCTAGTGCCATTTCTATGGTCAAAGCGTGCCACACTGCTTTGCTTTTAGGTGCCAGACCGTAGGTCGGCAAAATAAACAGAGCTCACTCCGACTCGGACTACCCGAAATTCTACTCAGCTGGGATCACTCAGACTTGGACTCAGCATAGCTGTACTCAGCCACGCTCACTTGGATTCAAACTCGCCAGATCTATACTCAGCTGGGTTCACTCGGACTCGCTCAGTCAGACCCAGAAAGGTCTTCTTGCCCCACAGATCTCACAAACTCATGCTTTCTCTTGAATTAAATATATCAACGATAAAAAAAAATTTCAACGATTATGATACTCCCTAGTGCAAATTTTGAGTGCAGCTGCTAAGGTGTTTTGAATTCACTATATATTGTGGCAAAGAATTTGATTCTGAACGACAGGCTGCTATCGGCAGTAGCACTGAGCCTCTGCTTGGGCAAGTCGTTTAGAAGCAGCAGCAGGTGAAGCATTTCTACCGGTTGCGTTGCTTATTGTTCAGAAAGAAAGTGCGAACACGGGAACGCATGGCTCGCACGGCGCGCATTCTCTTGCGGTGCTGGCGGTACCGCAAGCAAAGTAGTGCTAACACAATGGGTCCGAAGCCCACACCAGTGCTTTGTTTCTGCGCTGGCCGCATGCCTAGGGTCACTGTACACATGCCTGGTCGCCGCCGACACTCCACTTTCCTCCTGACCCTTTCGCCATACTCTTCTCCGCTTTCTGCCTCATGGTTCCACTGCACCCTTCTCTCCACATTTCTCCTCGCACTTCTCTCGTGCTGCTTTTTTCCTTACCCGCAGAGCGCCGCATTCAATCTCGTCTTTCGCTGTGCTTGTTCGCACGGTTCCTGTGCTTGTTCACCTATGCTTGCCACAGGAACAGGTGCCTATGGGTTGTGCTAGGGAATGCATAGGGAATACATAGGGAATGCAAAGGGATTTCAAACACTAATAATTTAGAAAAGAGTGTGCACGAGAGTCGTTGATGTACAAGAAATTTCCTCATTTCTTGTTCATCATGATGTCTTGTAAGACCCAAATACATATGATGCTCAACCTTGGCAGTGCTGGGTTTATTTTGCCTAAAGGTCAAATGTTCGAAAGGGATCTTTAAAGAGTATGCAAATTCTTATTTGTTAGTGTGTGTGAGCGGTGCTCTCACAGTTTTTTTTTTTTTCCGTGGCACATGTGCATGTTTGGCAGTTCAGGATAGATCACAGTCCTTTCTTTCTAGCACTGTACTAAATGAAGGCTTGCCTTGTAATCAAAAGTTTTCCGTGCTAGAATTGTGCGCAATGAGGCTTGACTATATGTAATGCCACTCCACGATTTACTTTAGAACGACAGGAGGTCTAACTTGCTGTAATGCATTTCAAGATGTTCGACATAACGCTTGTTGCTGAGAATTTTTGAAGTCCTGTTTGGTCCACGAGATCAACTGTAGTTTTTTCTGACACTATATACAGTGGAACCTCGATTATACGATTTTATCGGGACCGCGAAAAAGTGTCGTAAAATCCTAACATAAATTATGCCTCTAAAAATACTACTTATTTCACACGACGGATTTATGAGAAACTTCAATGTAAACTACTAACATACTCTGCAGGGCTTGGAAACACAAATTACCAAGAAAGTAAATGCGATAAGAATTAATGCTGCAGTACAGGTACTAACCATGCTTTATTCAAATGAAACTTTATGGCACTCCACTGCCCACTGCCGCGATTCCCGCCAACCGGCGTGAACTTTAAAAAAAGTCGGTAAGTTTCTTTTGGACCTTGTTTGATCCGTGAACCAAGAGCTTTCACTCGAGTTGGGCAACGTCCAAAAGGAGGTCCTCTGCAGCGTCGCATGAACAGATGAAGTTCCGGATGCCGTCTATGGGCCGTAGCACCTCAGCAAATGTGGTAGGCACAGGCACGGCATCTGTGGCGTCGTCCTCGTCCAATGTCGCAGCGGTGTCGGCACTAGGCAAAGCCTCCTCGATGGCGTCATCCAGCGACACCTCGCCGCAGATCGCAATGTTGTCGTCAGCCTCCACATACTCGGCGAAGGTCGTGGTGAGGGTTAAACCCTCGAAATCATCGTTGGCGAAGCCTGCATCAGCCTTGAGCGGCATTGAGGTTGTTGCGTCCCCAGCAGAGGAGGCAGTCTCTCGCTTAAAGCCACAGTGCTCGAACGAGTTAGTGATTGTGCTTCGCAACACTGCGTTCCACGAACTGGCAATAAAATGCACGGTGTCGAGCACAGTGGTCTTTTTTTTCCGACTTGCTGCGCTCCATAGCCGCCAGCAGACGCTGCACTAACCGCTTCCGGTACCCGTGCTTGACGCACTTAATGATGCCGAAGATTCGGGTATCTTAAGGTCCCGGGCAATGCTGGCTTTCGTGGCTCCATTACGCCTTTCCGCTTCTTCGATAATGTTCAGCTTAATGCCGAGCGACAGAACTGTCCGCTCTTGGGACATCGTGCGTCGCGTTGTTCCACACAACTCAAAACCTCCGCTGAATGCTGGTCGCTAGGATTACGACAAAGAACACGTGCGATAAACCTAGGCCTCTCCGCGCTACCTTGTCGGCGATCTGCTGCTGGGAAACTGAAAGGAGAAAAACGTTTCCCTAGCGCGACGAGAGGTGACGCTGCCGAGAAGAGAGGGAGAAAGTGATTGTGGAGAAGAAAAGGCGCTATGTCAGCACAGCAGGCGTCGCGGGCGGCTGCTGGTGGGGGGGGGGGGGGGGGGGAGAAACGAACGTGCTTCGCGAGGGTTGTCGCAAGGGTCCCACGCTTCGCGAGGATCGTCGTGTAACGCGGGTGAGGCATAAAATTGCGTCAGATAACCGGGGTTTTTAATGTATTGCTTCTATAGGGACTTCGCCGGGACTGCGCTAATCCATCGTAAAACCCAAGTCGTCGCAAAACCGGGGGACGTATAACTGGGGTTCCACTGTATGTACCATAAGGGCAGATGTGCAATTCCAATAGTGACACTGCTGACAACCATATTTGCTGTCACTCATGCTGACTGCAAGTATCAAACACAGAGGATGGAAAAGATCTAAGAGGGAGCGTCACGTAATCATCTTGAAGCATAGTCGCAAAAATATTTTTAATAACGGTTCATGGGAAATAAGCCTTCACCACGTGATGCGAAAGCAATACAGTAATTTTTATCCATTGAGTGCATGAAATGGAGAACGCTCAACGATGGCAGCACTAAAACCTACAGTGTACAATGAGGGTTTGAAAAAGCCCAATAACCATGCAGGGTCTACTCCTGAGGTTCATTGCACAGATTGCTTCTGGAAAGCATGTCTTGGGCAGCAGCATAGGAGGCTGGCTTGCCGAGGCTAGCTGCTCGGCGTCGTGCTCCCTGCTGTTTGCATTTTCCGTCCGTCAAGGCACCAAGTGTGCGCGCGAAAGCTACATTGGTGGCGTTCAATCAAACTATGATTCACGAGAACATTGCTGAAAGTTTGCCTCACCTTGTTCTTCTCTATGGTTGCTCTGGACACTGCATTTGGAATGACCGGTTTCTCCTCAGAGACAACAGTAGTACCACTCATCATAGTTAATATCACAGGCATAGTTTAGCAGCGCGATCAGCAAATGAGCAGTGCCATGATGTCGTCACACCGAATGGCAGCCACCACTGCTTCTGCACAAAGGCTCGAGTGCCCAAGCAAAACGGGAAGGTTTGAACGAACACTGAACATGGTAACTGCGTTGACGAAACCTACTAAACTGGAATAACTCTTAACAGCGTTGAACTTGCTCACTTCTTGCAGCAATGTAACCCATAGCGCGTCTTCTTTGACCTTGGCTGCAAGAGAGAAAGGGAATGTGTACACAGCATGCACTATACTTGCATCGCAAGTGCCCGGATGCTTCGTGCTTCGCAGCGATCTTTACTCTACTTCCCTTCCAAGCCTGCTTAATGCCAAGCAAAGGAAAGTACATGAAGGGGGGGTGGGGTATGGAAGGGCGGCGCTGGTAGTCTGGATGCAACGGTGTAGACTTTCGCTACCCGTGCTCTGTGAAAGATGTGGGTAAAAGTGGAGGCACACGTTCATAAAGGGGAGGGGGAAATTGCAGTTGTGGTGCAGAGCCACGTATTCATGCACTTGATCTTTTTTTATGCACTCGTGTCACGTATCCAGATCATATTGACGTCCCTGCAACGAATGGAGCTTTTTTTGTGTGTGTGTTCAGCTTTGTTTAGGTTTTGTGTTTGGGTTTCGCTGTTTATGACATTAATCAATTATAAGTGTGCTTCGATGGACATCTGCACTACAAAGACTTCCTGGCAGCACACTTTACAGCTTTAGACTTTATACCCACCACACATACGATGTGAGTGACCTTTTTGTACTTCAGCAATATAAATCGCCTTTTCCTCATTTAACCTCACATCATTACCGCACACTCCCATCAATGTACACTCTCTTACTCTCCCTCACCTCACCCTAACCAATCTTCTAGAAGGCAATCATCCCCTCACCTTTTCCTCACCATGTGAGGGTGAGGGCAGATGAGGGTGAGGAAGGCCCTCATGAGGGTGCCCATGTATGGTGCTTAACCTTAAACGAGCTTCACGGCACCAAGATGACTTGATCCTCGTGCAATAATTCTCGTCTCAGCACCGAGCCCCTCGAAGTATACAGTAGACAGTACTCTTGGTACTGTGCGAAGACAGTGAGCTTAACATAGTGCCAGAAACACTTGTCGGGGACGCATTTGGTGCTGAGTCATGCAAAATTTCACAAAAATGAAACTATCTCCAAAAGTGATAGCTAGACAATACCGTCCAAGGGAAGTTCTGCCTCCTCCCCAGACGATAAGAAAAAGAACTGTTTCCAAATTATGATCCCTTGAATAGAGGTACCGTTTCTTTTTCCGTTCAGCTTGCTTTACATTCGCAGTTCCTTTTTTTTTTTTTTCACATGTCTGGACGCAAATCTAAGGGCAAACAACTCAAAATTGTAGACTGGAACAAACTCAGACAAATTCGCAAGAAAAATGATAATACTTTCACAGACATCGTGGACTGAAGCACGCAGCTTAAACAGGATGTTAACGCAGCCACACAAGTAATCCCCCAGGACGCGCAAATGGAACAGGCAGACAGTAAACTCCTACATATGTGGGAAACTAAAGAAGGTCTCTTGAGGAGATGGAAAACTCAGAGACACAACAGGACTCTCCGACGCAGGCTGGCCCGGCTTAACAGAGATATAGAAGCATATGCACAACAGCTCTGTAACCAACAATGGAAAGCAACATGCACCAATATGGATAATCAATTAGGATTGTCCAGGACGTGGAACTTCCTCAGGCACCTTTTGAATCCTGAGGAAAGTAAAGCCATGTACAGACAAAACAAACAAAACCTTACATGCATATGACAAAACTGAAGTAGCTTTTATCGATGAGATAGCCGCAAGGTATTTATCTCGGGCTAAGCCAACAATTCACACCCAGATTACACAGGCACCAAAAACAAACAATTAGACTAAGAGATTAGCGCGGCGGAATTCAGAGCAGCTCTACAAAAGCTTAACACTACATCTGCACCGGGACTGGATGGAATAACAAAAAAGGCGATCCGAAATTCAGTACAGTACCACAACAATGGAAAACGGCCCAAATTATTCTCATACCTAAACCAGGCAAGCGGCTGCAGTTGGAGAACCTGAGACCCATTTCACTCACGTCCTCTGTGGGCAAGCTCATGCAGCAAGTTGTCCTAACGAGACTGACCAACTATCTCGAGGATAATGACGTTCTCCCCCCTACAATGTTGGGCTTCCGGAGAAATTTGTCCACACAGGATGCAATGCTCCAACTTAAGCATCAAATTGTAGATAACACAAGTCGGAACACCAAAGCTGTCCGAGGATTGGACCCAAAGAAAGCTTTTGAGAGTGTTACCCACGAAACAATACTAAACAGAATAAATGAGCTAGGCCTAGGCCAGTGAGTATACAGTTATATACGAGACTTCCTTACTAACAGAAAAGCACACACAAAGGTAGGAGACCTTAACTCCGAAGAACTACAAATAGGAAGCGCAGGTATGCCCTAAGGTTCAGTAATATCAGCAATGCTGTTTAATCTGGCTCTTTAACGGTTGCTACAGGAAATCGATGGCCTCAATCATACCATCTACGCCGATAGTATCACTCTCTGGGTGAGCGATGGCAACGATATACAGGTTGAAAACACATTACAACATGCAATAGAAGCAGTTGAAAATACCTAGCAGGAACCGGACTGGCGTGTTCGGCAGAGAAATCTGAGCTCCTCATTCATGTACCATCGCGACGTGGCCAAAACCACGCAACTACAAGGAATGAAACAATCCGCAAATTCACCTAACTACGGCAGATGGTACGCCCATACCCAAGGTTGACAAGATCAGAGTATTGGGCCTCATCATTGAAAGTAATGGCTACAATGAAGAGACCATATGCAAATTAGACAATATAACATCTCAAATCATGCGGCTACTTAAACGAATAGCCAACAAACATAGTGGAATGAAAGAAGGCAATCTGCTTAAACTAGTCCAAGCGTTCGTAATAAGCAGAATAGTATACATGGCATCGTACTTGCGATGGTACTCGTCAGAAAAATACAAATTAGACTACTTAATCAGAAAAATGTACAAGCAAGCAATCATTTGCAAGAGCACTTTAGTAACATAAAGGGCTAATACCAGTGTCACGCGGCCACTTTTGATCGCGATTGAGCCAGATCTGGATCGAAATTCTTGACTACGAGTGACTCCCATAAAGGAATTAGATCCGGATCAGGCTCAGTCATGATCGAAAGTGTGCCGTGTGACACCCGTATTGCTTTTGGTTCGCTGTAGCACAGAATAGTCCCGAATCTAATCTTCTTTTGCTTAAATATCTTTATTGCATGGAAGAGTATGCGTTTTCCCGAAGACATCGAGCAACTGAGGCTGCAGCATTTGGGCTTGTCACCCATGCTCTTGGGACAAAGGAACGACAACACAGTAGTGCAAACAGTCACAAGGGCATTTATTGCACCTTTCATAGACTCATGCCTGCTAGCCGAGTTGCTATCCACAAAACATGCCGATGGGCGCTTGACAAATCACGGAAGTCCGATTCGCCGCGACCGGATAACGAGTGAATATGTTCGCCCCATGCTGGACACGAACACCTGGTCGTTCATGCGTACGGCCACACGAACGGTGGTGCGTTCGAATGATCGTGTTCGTCCATTCCGAGGTAGGCCTTGCGAGACGGTCTCGCAGAAGTATAGATCGGCGCACGCGCAGAACGTCCGTGCCGCTTTCCTACCCCAAGCCAAAGAGGAAGAGCCTTCTCCCTTTGGCGCCAAAGTAACCCCGCCGTTAGGTGGCGTTAGTAGAGCAAAACTCGCGCCATCTCTCGTACTACCCTGCAAGCATACCGACCACCGCAGTAAAGCCACGCGGCGAAGCCGGGTTACAGGAGACAGGAGCTATCCGAGAAAACAACATATCAGGGGATGTGTGAGAGTCACGCATCCCCACACCTTGCACGTCGGCGCAGACACGCTGGCACAGGGCGAGCGCCTGCATCACATTGGAGTAGGTGGGCCCAGGGTTCAAGTTGTCCTTGCTGTTCCTTTCACTGCTGTCGTGAGGTCTTGGTTCTGAAGCGCTCCAGTGGTCGTGGCACTTTCGTCCACGACACAGACTTGTTCACAGTTGACCAGTCAACAGCTACTGAAAATGCTGACAACTCACTCCAAACTTCCTGGAAACCGATGACAGCCTCGTTGCACTCATTGGAATACTTCTCATAATCGTCGCAGGATGGAAGCAGTTCCAGATTGTTTCCATCTTAATGTCAGCACAGATACTGCGACGATGTCAAATTTCGTTTCTCTCCGCACTCTACTTCATAATTTCCAACTTCAAGGCGAACAGCAGATTCTGCCTCTTTGCAATAGCCATCATAAAAAAAACAAAAACCACAACACATTGGATAACCACAATGAAACAGTGGTGATGGCTGTGTGGGTGAGCGTCGCAGGGCAGGCCAGGATACTTTTTGTAGGGGGGTAACATATTTGTAACCATATCTTTTGCTATATATTCTCATTGTAACTTAAATCTTAGAAATTGTTTCATATAAGGGATAATTCGATGTAAACAGGTTTGATATAGTCGGGTTCGACTGTACATCCAAAATTGAAATTTACCTTAGAGTCCCTCTGAGTGGGTCCTGCTATTGATTTTTCACTCCTGTCTGTATTGTTCATTTCACCTGTTAATTTTATCCTTGCATTAGGCAGTAGTGATAGTGGCATCCTTTCACAAATGCTCTTCTCTCTGTGCAGCTTTTCATGCTTTTGGCCAGGACGAAAGTTGTTGAATTTTTGCTTCAGTGTTACATTTGATCATGCAAAGTTAACAATGCTGTGGCAATGATTCATGCTCGTATAGTGTGTGGGGGAACACACAATATCAGCAGTTCATAGCTAGTATTGCATTAGCAGTGTGTTCATTTGCACTGAACGGTACATCTTGTCACATTGCAGATTTTTTTTCACAGCGTGACACAGGACGAAGAAAAGAGGCACAGGACAGAGTGCTGCATAGCATCACTGACATTCTGTCCTGTGCCTCTTTTCTTTTAGAGCATCGCACGCATAATGGGAAGACGTGGGATCGTTCCCCACCTGCGGCAAGTTTTTTCAACCACTTTCATTGCCATTAATTTATCATTGCTTTAATTAAATTAATTAGAAGTAATTTCTACTATGTTCTTCTTGGTGTCATTGTTTGTTGGCTTCTCATATTTCCTTCTTCCTGTGTCACTCTGCTCAAAAAAATCTGCTGTGCAACTAGTGCAGTCCTTAATACTTTTGATGATGAACTTCTCATTGTGCTACAAGAGGGCCCCCTTAAAGTCAGTGCATTGACACAATATTCATCGCTTGGGTCTTTAAGAGGAAGCTTTAGCTGGGGCCCAACTCCGACGCAGCCTATTAAAATACATGTAAAATGCAAAAACGTTTTTCTGAGATAACCCATGGACTGATTTTAATGAAATTTGTTACATGTGAGAGAGAGAGTTAAATTCTAGTGACTGTTGGAAGCAGAATTTCAATTTAGAGCTTGAATTTTGTTTAAAAAATTTTCAAATATCCGACAGTTTGAAAAAAATAGAAGCACGAAGTTAACAAACTCGCAGCTCTGCATCAAGAACAGATATCGCTCTTCTGTAGACGGCATCCATTAGATCATTGAAAGCAGACAAATTCGTTATGCCATTTAAATCTTACGTGAATTGGTTACGTTGTTTACGACGGTTCTGCAAAAGATGTATTTCCATATGCTTAACTTTTTTTGATATTCATGTGTAACATATCAGTTTTGTCCACTTTAGATGTACTATTAGATGCAATTCACAGAATTGTTGTATCATTTTTCGTTGTTGAGTTACAGAATTGTCAACTTGATAGTTTCGTTTTCTAAAAATTTTCGATTTTTGCAAATTTTTTAATTAAAAAATTGACGACCTAACTCAAAAATTCGAAACCAACAGTCACTAGATTTTAAGAGTTTTTCTTTTAAATGCAACAAACCTCGTCAAGTTTGGTGCAGTGGTTGCCGAGAAAAACGAATTCTCCTTTTACATGTATTTATATAGGAACCCCCGAGCTAAAGCTTCCTCTTAAGAGCTTATAACACAGCAGGTCAAAAAGATGAGGTACCGCACGACGATTCTACAGAGTTGCTATCACTGAGTAACTTGCAGGTGCTTGAGAGTTAAAATGTTTTGAGACTTTATATATATAATATATATATATATATATATATATATATATATAATTAGTATTTTTTTCCAGTCTAGCATATCTGCAATAGTGAGTTCACCCACTGTGGATAATTCGTCTCCATCTTCCCGCAAGCCCTTTGTCTTGTTAGCATATCTGCCGTTTAAGATTATATTTTATATAGTCCTTAACTTCTACAAACTGTGATCACTGGACATTGCAGGTCTACACAAACCTACGTATGGAGCTACCTAAAATTGAGTTGTAGCATAACACTCGATACAGAGAACCTGATCGTCAATTTGCTTTTCAAAATCTGGTCCACATTTAATTATGGACACGTTGAGTCTGCATAAAAATTAGGTTGTCATTCCTGCTGCCTTAAAGCTCAAGAAAATGTTTTCTCCCCTATTGGAGTTTCACATGCCTATAGGCATTGCTTACGAAATGTGAAAAGATAGAAAATAAACTTTATTATAGCTTTATTTTACACACTTCCACCAGGCGCTGTGTAAAACGTGTGAACAGCGGCAGAGCAGCTACAGTGGCTGGTTTTATCCTTATGCTTAACATGTTGTCAACTGTTCTTTGCTCTCCTCTCTTTCAGAATCCGTTCTGTCATAAACTTCTGAGGCTGCAGCAAAAAAAGCTGCACATTCGTCAGCATCTTCCAGCGTTATACTGAATGCAGTAAATCCATGTATCGCTGTGGCACAGAGCATCAAACTACTTCATGTTGCAACTGAAAACAAAGGTGGAAGAAGCCACACCCTCAGTTGCGCTGCTTCTGTCCCTTGTTACTCTTATCATTGTGCTTCAATGGATTTTCAACCATCCAGTGCATGGGCCTTGCTTAACGGTGTCTAGTATGTGGGAATAAGGAGACCTCTTCAGTTGTCATGAGACTGACTCAACAAATAAATAAATAAACACTTTATTTTCTTTAATATGTTGTTGTGAAGAGATGGTGTCCATGATGATTTTGCTGCAAACCTAATTGGCTTTTGCAGAATAATTGTTAAGTACTTTGCCATAAATAGGTGAATAAATACTGTACACACAGCAATGTCATTGTGGGCGACCTGGAGAAAATGTAAACACATGCGTCATTATCAAAACTTCAGTTTACTCTTGATAGAATTAGTTACGTTTACCATTTCAGCTTCATGATGCTCATATGTATGCAGAGGTCATTTAGCAGTCTAAATCTGTTGCTATTTTGCAGTTGCACTGTATAATAGAGCTCTCAGACCATGGTGCACTTTGATAGCACTGCTAAGGTCTTTCACTGTCCTACAAAACTGCACTCGTACAAACACAGCATGCAAGCCTTCACAATGCCCTTTGCATATTTCATCTTAATATGAATGCGTTTTATTGCAGGTTAGTGAACACCATTGTACTCATCAGTGATCCTCGTGCAGGTCTGTAGATCAATGCAATTGCATAGTTACCCCACTAAAATGTTCTTGATAGACAACATTATTTCTGTGGTAAAACCATGTAAATAAATTGAGATGCAGCAGCGACAGTGTAGTTCAGGGATAACTACATGCTAGTATCCCTGTGACCACCCTTTAGGCAATCGAGCCCAAATACATCAAACAGGACCACAAAGTAGTTCGCTAATTCAATATATCACAATATGCCAATGTGTTGCCTAACAGCTGCACGTCTACAGTAATTTGCTGCGTGCATTACCAACAGCTTCTCTATTGTCACAAATAGGACCCAAAAACTGAAACTGCGCGCGCTGGCATTTGGAATGCAATCTGGGCTGGTGTGCAAAGTGGAACGGTACTGCATGATATTTCACTGTGGAATCACCGAGCACGTCAATGCTTCACCACAGGTGCAGTACATTTTCACTGGACATGTACACCACACTTATTGTACGTACTCATCAGTTGGACAGCATGCACAGCCGCAGTATGGCTGTCACTTATTAAAGATAAACAAAGATCACATCTAAAAGGAGATGTAGATGCACCACAGGTGTAAACACCTATTCTGTGCATAAATATGTCTTATCTAGTGATCGGGCATGCCACTGTTGAAAGTAATCGAATTGCTCATTGTGGTGCCAGGTTGACCAGCAGCCAGGATGCTTCTGAAGGAAGTCTCCTGCCTCGTCTTTGCTTGCGAAAGGCACTTGAGCAGTGCACAGTCGCTTAGCTGCTTATGGAAAGCATACCTCACAGGTGTAGGTCGCTGTGGTGAATTTCCACTGTTGGATATAGGCAAATAGAAATACCTGGCTCATCTATAAGATGAAATTGACATGCACAGTACAAGTTTAAATTAATATGATTGAACATGCATATAAAAACCAGACTATGCCCGTGTAAGGACGTGCCCACATCGTGTTCTTGTGCTCAATCATGGCGCAGCTCGGTGTCACAGTGGCTTCTGGAAGTTCTCTGGCATCAGGTTTGGTGTTGTGATGGGCCAGCTCGGCTTGATGTCATATTGACTAGTGGGGGCATTTGGCAGCAAACACGCTTTACGTCTAGGGAGGGCGTCATGACTAGAGTGTGATGTGATGGCAGGACAAGCTGTCCTCACATGTCCTCTTCATGCAGCAGGTAGCGTTGCAGTCGTGGTGGCAGCCTCAGCTCACGCACGGCGTCTGGACCCGCAGTTCGCCGCAGGATCACTGCGCGGCAACTGCATGGCGATGGCACAGATATGACATACCAGCACAAAATTTGCTGTTAAGCTCATCAAAATGCTAGTATATGGGGTGCTACAGCTAACTTGTGACAAGTGTTTAAGGAATTGGTTGTGTGCTACCGTCTACCAGAATCAATTTACTGATGGCTTTGCATCACCAAGATACAGTCTGCGGTAAAGGCCTTCAGCAGGGGGTACGCATGGGTTCAGTGTGCTCAGTTTAAACAAAACGGTACGCAGTACTTTTTTTTTGTCAGGATTACTGTTGCAACTAAAAAGCGTTAAAAAGAAAATTTACCCACAGCACGGGAATGGGCATTCGGTTGCGAGCCTAAATGCGCTCCGATCCAAGGAACCTGCGAAGGTCACCTGCCCCGCCCAAGCAATCTTTACTCTTTATGCGAGTGTTTTGTAACTGCAACGAAAATGAGAAGGGAGATGTTTGTACATAGAGGGGCCGGGTCCTTGCCATCTTCATATTAGGGCCACTGTGGTTGATAAACTGGGCAAACTCGCCAATGGGAATGCAGTGTGGTATCTATCTTGGAATATTTGTGTGAATTGTTGCAGCTTTGTGCCCACGGAATGTTACAAAGTTTCATTATATTTTACTTGGATATCAAATGCATTCTCTTAATTACAGCACAGTCTCATTGCCGCATGTTTTGCCCTTTCTGTGAACTGCTTACTTGTAGCGTTGTTATTCTGTGTATTGGATGAAACTACATTGTTGGAACAGCAGGATGTGTAATTGTAGGGAATGTTTTTGCGCCAACATGTTTAGTAAACCTGATAAAAAAAGGCTTGCGCAACAATTTTTCGACCAAAAACAATTGGGTGAAAGCTTATCTAGAAAAATTGTTTACATTTTTGGGGGGGTTGTAAATAAAATACCGAGAATGCTGAACATTAGGTATACTGAATAATGCCACCGAATATATGCAGAAGGACTGGTGTAGAGTGGCCATCCTAAATGGAACAAATGGCGGCCAGTAACCATAAGCTTGCAAACATTTTGTTGAATACCTAGTGCAGGCCAACCTGGCATAACTAAACATGTAAGCCAGCCTACAACATAACCTATGGAATATTGAATTTTTTCTGCGTTTGAATTAAAATGCGATACTAATTTTTGTGCTCCAATGCATCAGTAAATATTAACATTGTTCCATCTTGGACAAGTAAATGGCGAGATTTATCCTGCTGCGATTTATGCCGGTGAGCTTTTGTCCAGTTGAGTCCAAGAATGAACACATCTCATTCCAGTGACGATAGGATTAAAACTGCGAGGGCCTGTGGCCAGGCGGCGAAAGGACGCGCGCATTCGAATGGTCGCGCTGCTGAATGGCTGGCGCCAGATGTGGCCGTCACCACAACATACTACGGTGCCATATTGTGAAATACCTTTGCTTTCGCACACTATCATGCAGGGACAGAAATCGGTGCTTAAATAGGAATGTACAAATCTTTTTAACGAATTTAGCCTTGTGTCACGGTGAGGTACGTATGGGGGCACTTCTGCACCGGCAGTAAAGTAACGCGCCTGAATAAGCACAAAGCAAGAGAGACTCGCCGGTCCTGCAGGCCGGCGAAGTCCCTGCGTGCGTTGGCCAGACACATCTCGGTCTTGGCGGCGGTTGACGAGACGGCCGGGTAGAGGGGCTCGCGCACGCGGTGCAGGTCACGGAAGGCGACGCCCAGGCACACGCCGTCCTTGTAATAGGTGAGTGTGCCGCGCCGCCCGTCGAACAGCATGCCCAGCACGGTCGGCTCGTTCTCGCGGAACGGCCGCGTGAACGACCGCCATCGGCCGTCGTGCCACAGGAGGCCCTGCGACCGAAGACGCGTGTGACGTTCTTCAATCGCAAATAATTGCTATTGCATGAATAGATTAAGCATTGTGCAAACAGGAAGGGATCAGAGCGCGAAAATACAGACAGGAAACCACAGTGGCAAGCGCCCTTTTTGTGTATATGTGTTCTTCGAACCGAACAGCTGGTACACCGGACTAATTGCTCGAGTGCCTGCCCCGAAGAGTTCCCTGTTCGACTCTCGGGACCGCAGGCCTTGAGGAAGAGACCGATTCGCGTAGTAACAAATGAAGCATATCGTAGACTGTTTGGGCAGGCAAACCGAAGTGCCGAGCAGTTAAAAGCTGTGGCACGCAAACGGCAACTGTTCGGTTCCGCGTGCCACCACCAGTTGTGCCGTCGTAATTCGCGCCTGCCCTCCACACACCGTAGGTGCTGCTGAGAATTTCACTCGGCTAAACGCGAGTTCAAAGAGTGTATCACTCGATCATGAGAAATTTCCTTTCGTGCCGTTTTGCAGAGAAAACTTGTTCGCTTGATCTGCGCTATCGCTTTTCGCTTGTAGAGCACGGTATCTGACGACATATCGCTTAACGATCAGCAATTTCCATTGATACCTGTGCAAATGTAAACCGCACACAACTCGAATACCGGACACCACGTTCCTGTACTGGCTCTGGAAAAAGACAAAATGGGTCATCAAATAATATGAAACGGCGGTATATTCAAAATCAAATTATACTGATATATTCTCTACACTCTAAAAAAAGTTTACACCCTTTGAGGTGTATCTCTGCCACAACGATAATCGTCATCTGCCTTGCTTGCGTTTCCTTTCATGGAAACGCTGCGCTCGCTACTTTCCTGTCGAGAATGCTCTGTCATGCTGATAACGCGCGTGCCGTTCGTGACTTGGAAGTACCGGGCTCGCAGCGTTAAAGAAAGGAAATGCCGACAAGACCGGTGATGTTTGTTGTTGTGTGGCAAATATACACCCGAAAGAGTGCAATTGTTTTTAGAGTGTATATATACTCGCCGTTGGAGTATGTTCACTCTGCTTTTGAAGTCTACGTACACTCTAAGAACAGTTTACACCCTTCGGAGTGCCCCTTCTGCCACAAAACGATAATCGTCATCTGCCTTGATGCGTTTCCTTTCTTTAACGCTGCGAGCCCGGTACTTTCCAGTAACGAACGGCACGCGCGTTATCAGCGTGATAGCATTTGCGAAGCCTTGATAGTACACTGTAGCGTTGACAAATCAAGAAGAAATGAATCGGATACAGATTGATACAAATGTCGATGTTGACGTCTTGATGTGAAATGTGCCTAGATTTTGAACCCGGAAGCTCTGCTGATACTTTTGTGATGCAATAATGTAACAATTCTTTTCAGTGTTAAAGAAATGCGCCGGGTTTTTGATAGCTCTAAGTGCAAATAATCGTCTTTATTTTTTCAATTTTTCGTATATTTGTGGAAAAAATGAAAGAAACCAGTTTTTTTTCACGCCCCTCAAAATTTCATGAAATTTTACATCTCTATTCCACTGGAGAAAGTGTTAACGAATTCTTGTGAGATGTGAGTTAAGAAATTTCATAAACCAAAGGCTTCGTGCAGTGCGCAAGCTCTGCTGTATACGGCGTAGTTCTGCGTGTTCATGATTTTGTCTACGCAAGAAATATCCCATATAGATGCCCCGTTCATAGCAGAGCGGAGAAAGCCGTTTTAAAAAAAAAATTACGGGGTTTTAAGAGCCAAAACCACGATCTGATTATGAGGCACGCCGTAGTGGGAGACTTCGGAGACGTGGACCACCTGGGGTTCTTTGACGTACACTTAAATCTTAGTACACGAGTGATTTCGCATTGCCCCCCATCGAAATGCGGCCGCCGTGGCCGGGATTCGATCCCGCGACCTCGTGCTTAGCAGCGCAACACCATAGCCACTAAGCAACCACGGCGGGTGCAGACGGCTGTCGCCGTATCGTTCAGTGTTGATGCCGAGCTCACCTCCAGAGGGAAGTTAGGGCAGTCATATTTTGCGTCAATAATGTAACTTCACGTTATCCCCAACTTGATCTGTTCCGGCCGTCTTCGCCAATCATGTGACCTGATTTCTCTCTTTTTTTTTTTTTTTTTGCTGTTAGAGGATATGTAACATTTTGTCTTATTTCTTTCTTTCGTGAATAGCTGTCGGCCATCATTAATCACGGCACAAAATACCTATTACGTATCAATTAAAAAAAAGTGATACATGGTCTTTGCCCGTGTTTCTCTTTCGCCAGCCCTCTGACGCAAGTGCAAAGCGAGTGTTGTAATTCGGGGTAAGAACTTCCTTTGGAGCCCGACCTGTGCTACAGAATACCAGTTGCTGGCGGAGTAGCAGCCTCACCTTGTGCGAGAGCCCCCATCCGTGGTTGTCTTGTCCGAGCAGGTCGAGGAAGGCGTTGGCGTGCAGCCGTGCCTGCGCCGTGCACAGGCCCCACATCATGCTGGTGCCAAAGACGCGATGCGACACACGCACTTCCCAGTAGCTGCGCCGGTCCCTCGCCAGCGGACTCGCGCTCCGCACGCCCGCCGTGCCGCTGCTCCAACGAGGGTGGAACTGCGCCTGCGCACGTGGAACACAGGCTTCGCTGAAACGATTTATTAGGAGCATTTCATTGTGCAGAGATGTGGAAATCTTGGCCATGAGGCACGCTCTGCAACATGACTTCAGTCGCCAATGTTTTCTTTTACTGCGAGACTTTTTCGAAGAAGTCTGCGCCGAGCCATGGGCGCGCGTTTTGAGCAATCAAGCGTTGCTCCGTGTCTGGCACTTTTCTCGAGCCTGTCTCAGAGTGCCATTCGTTGTTTTTCTCTCTATCTCCGTCTTGCTATGCGGCATCTTCAAAACTCATGAACCGCGACTGTTCCAGGCGCTCGGTGTCCGATGGCATGCAAGATCAGCTCAGTATCTTGCTACCAATGTCAGAGCGCTTCCGCTGCAGGCGTCTCGACGGTGCTGTGACGTCACCGGCGCCATTCGATGATATTGCTACCGCCACCGGAAAGATCGCGGGCCCTTATTTGAAATGATGACGGTTAGTTATTGCAAGTTCGTCCACTCATGTGGCAAACAATTAGTATTCAGTGTGATAAACAGCTTTAACCTTTCTTTTGCTTTATGAGAAAAGAGCGGCCGATATGACGCCTATAAGTATGTGGGAATTACGGAATTTCGTATTTTCTCGCGCTTCTCCGCGTGCCCCGCAAGCGAGTACAACAGACGCCTTCCTCCCGTCTTCCCGTGTGGAGAGCCAGGCGGCTTCACCTCTGGCGACAGGACCATCATGCAAACCGGTCGCAAACGTAGACGACCACGTGGCTGCGGATAATAGCAATGTAGAACGTCCGAAAGCACCAGTCTGGAGGCTTTCTTACGAAGCCTATATCTCTGCTGTGAGCACTTGACTATACTTCCCTCAAGAGTGTACGACACTGCATACTTCACGCACTGCGCTCGTCCATTAGTGAAGCATAAATAGCGAAGCTTTAAAACTCCTTCAACGTCACCTGCGGTGCATTGTAGAAAGTCGAGCGATCAAAGTCATGCGTGCTCTTCTGCCTCTGGTCTTCCATAACATGGGCTTCTTGAAAAGAGTATTGCATACTCTAGTGAGAAGTCCAGTTATATACACCGGCTAAAACAGACATTGGTTACGAGTGCCTGCAGATAGCACTGTCGACTGTTAATCTGCGCGTTATCAACGCGGACCCATAAAACGCTGGCTTATACTATATGCCAGCTAATATGATCACTCACGGGTAAAATATAATCTTTTTTAGCGGTTTATTTTCCTTCGGAAATGAAGGATGTACAAATTCAGCATGGAATATTGCCGCAGTAAATTTTCCACAAAGATCACCGACGATTACGACACTCCCTAATGAGAAATTTGGGCGCAGCTGTATACTATACGTGTTTTCATTTCGCGATATATTGGTTGGCGCGGTCAATCGGTCTCGTGCGGCACGTTGCAAACGGAGCGAAGTGCGGTTCGACTGCATCGCTAATCGGGAGATCGCGACAGGAAGCGCGTGAGTGAAGCATGGGCTCGGTTCACAGCAGCCACCGCAGAGAACCTCCGCTCATGCAGCGCTTCGTTCAAATACAGAGGCGCGCTACTATATGGCGCCCTATCGCAGCCATCATCGCCGCAAAGCTCCTCGTGCGCGGCACTACGCTTTTCTTCTCGCGCTTTCATCATACCCTCCTCCTCCGCTTTCCTCATCGCTGTCGCCGCATCTTTTTCATCCCCCCACTGCGCTTAGCCAACCACGGTTACCAACCCCGGATACTACACAAGATGGTGTTCAGCATGCTTTGAGTGGTGGTTATTTGTATCGCTATGCTGCGCCATGTGTTGTGTATGGCGCTCCCCTTACCACCGTACGCGAAAGCCAACCGGTACTTCGAGCGCACTCCCTCAAGGACCAGTTCGGAACACCGTGCAGCGTCTGGCGCAGCGACTCTCAAACGACAGCGCCTGCGTCTTCGACCAGAGGCGCAGCGTCTCAAACGCTATATAGCTGTCACGAGGGAAAAATGCGTGAACGCTTCACCGTGCCACTGTACGGTACCGTAGCACCGTGTGGTTTTTACCGATGCGTTAGACTGCAGTGTCTTCAGGATCGGCACAGGAAAGCGGTTTGACAGTCATAACAAATCGCGGTTAGTTCCCAAAGAATGCTAAGCGCATTATGACGTGCATGGTAAAAACAGACATGTTGGTGATGGTTGCCGTCCGCGTGCTTTGTTTTAAGACAACACACAAAAAAAGCGGAGTTTTCAGGATGAGCTCGGGCAGTATAGTCTCGTACTTTTTGTATAAACAGTGATAAACCAATGGCCTTACAGAACGCTTCAACCGTACCGCTTCAACTAGTGGAGCCACCAGCACTCGGTAATCTAGACGTTGTGCTATATGGCTCCAGATCGATCAGTTATGACCACTTAGTGTTTCATGCACGCAAGACGCAGCACATGCCCGTTTTTGACATGCCGCCCACGTTGGAAGCGGCCACTATTTATGCACGACCGGCAATCGGACCTGTGATTTCGTGCTTGGCAGCAGAACGCCACGGCCACTGAGCCTCCGCGAGAGGTCTCCGTGGGTGGGCATTTGAGACCGTATGCTCTTCTTGACTTGTCTAAGAGGAAAGACCCGCCGTGGTTGCTCAGTGGCTATGGTGTTGGACTGCTGAGCACGAGGTCGCGGGATCGAATCCCGGCCACGGCGGCCGCATTTCGATGGGGGCGAAATGCGAAAACACCCGTGTACTTAGATTTATGTGCACGTTAAAGAACCCCAGGTGGTCGAAATTTCCGGAGCCCTCCACTACGGCGTGCCTCATAATCAGAAAGTGGTTTTGGCACGTAAAACCCCATAATTTCATTTCTAAGAGGAACTTATTTTACGTATACAGCGGATGCAGCTAGAATTGAAGCTATTCCCATGCATGTTGCCACAGACACCATAGAATAAGAAGCAGATTCACCGCCACGTGGACTTGATGCTGATGGTCGCGCGATTGTTTGTTTCCGAGTTTTGATCGACATCTGTCTTGACACGAAGTCGTAAAGTTCTAGTCATGCTGCCGAGACAAATTCACCTGAACACCTAACAAAAACACCCGCCGCGCAACAGTTTTCTGCTCGTTTTGGTCGCTAAAAGATTTGACGCCGAGTCACGGCCACGATAGGCAGGCTGTGTCGAGTTTACATTGGCATTTCGCTGCTGTCTGCGCGGTGTTAGAAGTCTGGCCAATCAGATAGCACTTTGATTAAGCTGTCTGAGCCACAACAGGCCTGTAGAAACAATTGTGGAGATCTTATATTCGACAAACGTCATAAAAACTGCTTATAATAATATATTGCTACAACTAAGTCTACTGGCGTCGAAAGGGAAGAGCCATCGTAGCGAAGACGACGAAGAGGACGATGTCGTTCAGCGCGCGAGCTGTCCACCATTTTGCTCGGTGTCCTTGCATCTCAGTGTAAATACATCATGTGAGTAGTCGCACGTTGTGCTTTACTTGCGTAACAATATTACTACTCACGCGCGGTTTCCGTTGTTGTTTGTGCCACGTCACTGTACATTGCAGCAGCCTCTAGCACCGCTATAAGCTCGACCGCAGCAACACCGAGCTACAAACCCTTCGTCCAACAATACTACATCATGTGTCCTGGAATCATTGAAACACGAATGCTCCACAAGCGGCAGTGGCCGGTTGTTGCTGCACACAACCATGCAGCGCCCGCCCGCCGCGCAATCGAATAAAAGCGTGGCTCTGCAAGTCGCTTACCTGTTGGGGTCCAAGCAGCACCACTTCAGGCGACTTGTGCGTCGTGCTCCAGGCCCAGCCGGGGTCCTCGACTCCCCAGTTCCACGGTTCGAGCCGGCCATCGATGTCACCTTGGCCGTCGGCGTCCTCCATGGCTCTGTGAACGGGGCGCTGTACTGGCTGGCGCATCGTCGTATAGCGGCGCTGCTCAGCGCGTTCCGTTAGGAACGAGCCCGCACGCCCCTCCTCGATATCGACCGTTGGCTCCCCATCTGCCGCTGGCCCGTGCTGGACCCCTCGACAGAGCGCCAGCTGTCTCTCGGCGGGGGAAAACGGGGGTCCCGCGCGTGCCGCGTGTTCACCCCCGGCCCCCTTTTTTATAACGGTGACCCCCCCCCCCCCCAACCATACTTCCGTCCCGCTGCCACGCGCAGTCGATCCCCAATCCTCCCTCCGCGTTTTTTTTTTTATTGCGCATTTTTATTTAAGCGGGTTGCTCGAGCAGCCAGTAGCTTGCGTAGACAGCGGTACGCGCGCTCATAGCGCACAACCCGAAGCTCGTGGTTAGTTTATCTGCCGTGGCTGTTTGCGCACGAATCTCTGCGACGTTTCTCGCGTGCGCGCTGCAGGGATCAGCTGATAACGAGAAGCCCCGTGGAACGGTGCGATCAAGCGCCCTCAGAACATTATGCGGGCGCAGGGCACATTATAAGAGACACTAGGTTCATATACTACGTCCGCGTCCGTGGCGACCGCGCGCAATCTGCCCGGACATTTGCCGGTCAATGGCTCGGTGTTGCCGAAATCAAAAGAGGTGAGAGAGCAAAGAAGTAGAATGTGTAAAAGAATAATAAAAATTCAGTTATCAAGTTTTACGTGCCAAAACCACGATCTGATTATGAGACACGCCGTAATGGGGGACTCCGGAAATTTGGACCAGCCGGGGTTCTTTAACGTGCTCCTTAACTTGCATTCGTTCCAAGGGCATGCCTGCTCGAATAAATTAGGAACAAGTTGTGCCCGATTTAGTTCCGTCCCGCCGCGGTGGTTTGGCCGCTACGGTGTTGGGCTGCTAAGCACGAGAAGTCGCGGGATCAAATTTCGGCGAGCTGTCTCGCCCTTGTCCCGCGTACTGGGGGCACCTTAAATATCCCCTCGCGGCCGAAATTAATCCGGAGTCCCCCACTACGGCTTGCCTCATAATCAAATCGTGGTTTGCGCACGTAAAAAACCATAATGCAGTTTAGTTCTGGAGCGGTATGTTCAGGAATAAGTGATATAACAAATAAGCAGCTTTATTTCTGGAATAGGTTCGTTGCGCGTTCATAACAAATTCATGAGAGCGACGGGCAAATGTCAGTCCGCGGAGTTCGAATGGATGCAGGCGTTGCTTGCGGTCAGCTGCAGTTAGATATGTACAGCTTCACCACACTCAGAACGTCGCACCGCGTGTTGCTATGACGTCATGACGTGACTGAAACGTCTTCTCATGGTCGTGTAATTCGTGGGAAGCGTTACAATATACGATCCGTACTCAAGAGCACCGGGCGTCTAGACGCCTTGTACTCAAGTTGCGACCCGGGAAGATCAAGGAAAGCGGTAAAGCGTGCAGTGCGAATGAGTCGAGACGTTTTCTTGACATGTAACGGTGTAGTTTACACGCGCAGATGTAATAGAATTACTGGTAAACGAAAAGTCGTTCTTGTTGCGGCTTGTTAAAGGGAGCACCCAATCTCAAAGAAACAAAATATTTTTTTTTCCCCCTGCGGTAGCGACTGTGCTCCCGCGAGTTCGTACCACGTTTCCTCGCTGCGTCGTTGTGAACGGGTCCTGACATGCAACAACGAAGGGGGGGGGGGGGGGTTACGTACACAATGCGGGCCATGCCACGCGCCTGGCGCGCAATAGGTAGCGCGGGTGGAGAGAAGCTCGCCTCTTTCCATCCGCGATGCGATCGTACCGCCTCACCGAAAAAACGTTCAGCGGTGCGAAACCTCGCCGCGGTTCACCTTCCGCTACTTCCCGCGCGTTCCCTCTTCTTCCTAGGGCGTAGCAAGGGTGTGCGTCTTTTCCTCCGCCACTACATTTCCTCCCACACACCATACTGCCAGATATTGCGGGCAGCTGACCACACGATCGTATGTATTAATGTTAATTGTATACAAACCTCGAACGAGGAGTAATTCTGATACGATTGCTGCTTTCTGGACATACATAAACGTTTGCCTTCGTAGTCCGTACCGTCGTGCTTGTTCACGGCGTTTTCCCTAGTAACACGTTACAAGTCGTTCTTATAATATATTGCGTTCTGGCTGTCTTGGTTTATATTTACCGCAGCTCATCTGTCCTTATTTATTTAAACGTTGTGTCCTTTGTGTTCAGCAACTCTGCTGCCAGTCTACTATCCAGTGCTGTTGTTCCCGGGGTTGAGGGGGCAGGAATGTTCGCTGGCATCTTAAGTTTGCGCCGCGAGGCCAGTCTCCTCAAGGTAGGCCAGTATGCGCGCGCGCTTATACCCACGTGCACACGGAGCAAGAAACATTTAGGAGTGGAAACTCCGCTGTTTGCGGCGACGAGAAAAGGTCGCAAGCCCGCGTAGCCGTTTATGGTCCCTCTATAATTAGAGCCGTTATCGTGCTGGCGGCGCCTGGCGGCCTGGAAAGAAATCACTTCCGTTGAGAGTGCGCCGGAGCCCCCTGCCCGGGCGCTGCATTTTTTTTTTTTTTTTCGCTGCGGCTTCTACGGCGCGCCGCATGGCGCCGCCACTGTATACGGCCCCGTCGGCGCATACAACAATTGTGGCCTTATCTGGTTGCCCGCGCTCGCTCGTGCTGACGGGAGTTTCACCTCCTAAATGTCTTACTCCGTGGCTATGTATTATTAACCCTTCGTGTATGTAGCAGCGACAAGCCAAGCTCGACATTCTAGTTCTGCCGAATTATGAGGACAACAAATCTAACTTGTCATTTTTTATTTGGTCAGAGCAATAATCACATTTAAGTTCACTCTTACGTCAAAAATGGACACGTACCAGAGAGTGACGTTAGATCAATATATTTATATTAGCCTTCGAATATTCGGATTATTCTTGTGCGTACTGTGGACGCTTTCGACCAAGCCCTTTTTCGAGGTCTTTTTCCCACAGCCCATAACATCATTTTCTTCCGACGTTGATGTTGAAAATTCAATTGAATCAATTGAATAGTCGGCGTGTTCACGCATGACCAAAGTCAAAACTAAAGTTCATATCCCCTTTGCATGGACTATTTTAGATGAGAGCTGGTGCTTTGGTTACCCGATAACCTATTTTTAGTACCATTTTGTCAAAGGAATCGATAGTTTGCAAATAAACCATGCTATTACTACTTGGAATAAAACAAGATCAACGCTTTGAATTGCAATAACACATTTTTGGTTTGTTCCCGACTCCATCATATCACACAGTTTCCGTAGGCAAACTAAGAAAGTTGGTATTTTTACATCTTTTCTTTTTCTTCATTATTTTTGCCCGATTCAGTAGGTAAAAGGTTAATCGGTCAGGATCACTATTTCCTCTTGGGCGCATCAATCAAAATATAGTATTTATGCGCGTACTTCTTTACCTGTACAGTGTCAATTAGTCCCCCGTACTTTATGCATTATTATTTGTGTCGGTCTGTTCATAGGCGCAGTTTACAACATTATGTGCCAGAGCATTGATCAGTATACTTCCATGTTCTGAAATGCCCGCTGACTCCGAACAAGCATTTAAGTATGAAAACCGAACGATTGCTTCTGTACAGGAACTTGAAAAAGTTTTCCTTTGTCATGTGAACAATTGAGTGTCGCTTTAGGGCTCACACTACGGAAAAATAAAAAGAAAACAAACAAAGCTACACGAGCCACATCGTAATGCATGGTCAATCCCCCACTGTGGGTATGCGCAACAACAACAACGTAATTGTGGTTGTCGGAGCAGAATGTTTCGTTCCTCTGGAAGTGCGCTCACTCGTCTTCGAACGTGCCCAGTTATACCTGCCCGGATCAGGTAGATTCATGCGACGCAGACGCTATGCTGCCGCTGACGTGTCATTATGATATGGGCCATGATTTCACTAGTACATGTCAGTTGCGCTCTCAATACAAATAAAATCGATTTAAGTTGTATCAAACTTATTAAATGCTGAGAATTGTCTCAGTATACTAAAAACGCATTTAAGAAAGCTTCCTGTGCGTTCGTAGCACGTTTTTTTTCGCATGCGCGTCACAAAAGAACGATCGAGGGCGCTCGCCCAAAAGCCCTGAAGTGGAATTTATTTAATACTAGCTGACGTAATCATCGTTAACGAGAGTCGTGTGAACTTTGCTACTTTTTCTGCCAAATCGACGCGCAACTGAAGTAGAGTGCAGTTCCCACTCCTTACCTGAAAGCACGGATGACAGTAATCGAAGTATATGCAAACGACAGGCTGTCTGCGTCGTCCTTCTCCACTTCTCACCACCCAGGTCTCGCGCACAGTGTTATTTATATGCTAGGTATTCTTTTGCTGAACGCATTGAAATGACATGAATACATTATTTTTAAGACAGGCGAACACATAAAACACTGACAAGTTTCACGTCGTTCTGTCCAGCCGCTATTGCCATAATGAGTACGAAAAAAAAAATCAACAAACGTACAAAGGCTTGGGCGTTTCTCCAATCCACAGTGCTAGAAAATAAACATTTTTGTAATTATTTTTCACAATTATACACACCCCTAGAGGCAAAACGGAGCTTTCGAGGGGGACACATCCAAGGTTCAATTCCAAGCTGGACCAGCAAGCACGCAGTATTCCCTCTCTTAGTGACTGCAACGTCGTACCATTCTTGGTGTACTGGAGAAGAACGAACAGTATGCCTGCTTCGAGAAAGACGACGACGACGAGTTTGGTCGAAGTCTTGTGCCCTTATCTATGTATTGCCTGAGCTGTGTGACCTCTCGCTGCATTGCTCTGCTGAGCATTGCAGAGAATTGCTGAGCGACATAGGCCGTGTCTTCCCCTCTGACGTTAATAGAAGCCCTACTCAAGGAATGCCACGTAATTCACCGTACCACCACTTCATACCACGCGCAACCTAATGGCATGACTGAGCGCTTTAACCGCACTCTTGGCGACGTGTTAGCCATGTATACGTCGCATCTGACCAGACCAATTGGGACCGCGTTCTACCCTTCGTGATGTATGCTTATAATACTGCCACACAGACCATGCGGGATTTCCGCCGCTTTATTCTTTATGGACGCGAGCCTTCCTGCACAATGGATACCACCATAGAGTTTCTCACTACATTACCTAGAGGGAAATCTGGCGCTGCTGCGCTGTGGTATGCATGGGAATGCCGGTATATTGTGGATTCGGATTGGCATCGTTCTCGTAGAGACCGGACACCATGAAGACGCGCTTGGCAAGTACCGTTCCGTCTGTCACAATGATTCATTTTCTACTAAAACAGCACGTGAAAAGCTGTTTTAGCTTTATTATTACGCGAAAACATGTTTTGTTTAACTATGAGAATTTGCTATTGTGTGTACGACTACATGTTACGTAAAAAGTATCAGCGGGCCGCTAAAGTTGGAGGACAGACGACAAGGTTCGCGCTCGCTTTGAAACAGTTGGTCGTCTGTTCTTGCTTTTCTTCGCTTGGTCATGCATAGTGGGTGAGTAAAAATGTAATATGCGTGAATGGAGACATTTTATGAAGATTTTACTTTGAGAACGCGTTATTTGCGTAGCCATATCCACGTTTTAGACGAAGCCTCTTACAACACCAGCCAACACGAGCCTCGCAGACACATATACCGTCATTCCCATGACGGCACGGTGCCCCCTTACGAAACCCCCATAGACGGTGGCGCCAGATTTCCCTCTAGGTGTTATAGTGAGAAACTCTATGGATACCACCCTTCCGTATCGCCATGACACAACGGAGGCTACTACCCTGTCTGAAGCTGCTGCACGCGCGGAAAAGTGCCGAAAGCTCGCCCGCTCATTCACGTCGGAAGTTCAGCAGCGACAGGATCACCGTCGGGATATTCCCGCCAGTCCCGCACCCTGTGTCTGGCTTTGGGTTCCCGCTACCTGCCCTTGACTTTCACCTAAACTCGTTTCCCAGTACCAGGGTCCCTGCCATGTGGTCACTCAAACATCTCCTGTAAACAATTTGGTAGAACCCCTTGAGTCACCTTTGGATAAGCGCCGCCAAGGGCGCGGAATCGTGCACGATCAGCGGCTGAATTCCTTACTTCGATACACCTGTGCTATCCTGCCCGTACACATATAGGTCGGCGGGACGGCTCCTCTTCTCCATGGAGATATAATTGTACTGGAGAAGAACTAGCAGTATGCACTGCTTCGAGAGAAAGACGACGACGAGTTTGGTCGAAGCCTGTATTGCCTGAGCTGTGTGACCTCTCGCTGCGGTGCTCTACTCTCTCAGAGCTTCGTTAAAGAAACCAGAACACCTCTCGACATTGGCAACATCGGCGAACCTGTTAGATATCGGGGGCACTCAGCGAGAGTTTGACTATAAGCCTGGTCGACGTCGACTGTAACACCGGCCATTCATGCCTAAATTTGCGGTGTCTTGACACGGAGCGTCGCTCGCAAAACTCTCTTCTCGCATTTGGTGGACATTGGTTCCGTGATGTCTCGGTGTGGTGCCATATGCTATAGATGAGGAAATGAATTAAAAAGGAATCCCTGGCGAATCTAATCGCTTACTCTAATTCAGCCTATTAGAAGCTCATGTGCCCATGCAGTAAGATGTTTTTTTTAAAATATATATGCAGGGTGTTTCAGAGAACACGTTCAAAATTTAAAAAAAAAATGCTTGCGGTAGATAGGACAATTCTAGGCCATGAGCTTGTCTACTTCAAGAGGCGGACATTCTTTGCACAAGAAATTGAAATGAATAATCGACTAATTATCAAAAATTAACGATAACTTTTTAACTAATTGCCTTATAGCACGTATTGCAATTTGAACATTCAAGCGGGTGAGACTGCAAGGCATATCCACTTGAAAATAATTGTGTGAATGACAGCATTTACGAGGTATATGCGCCGTCAAACTTTCAGAAAATATGCACTGTCGTTCCACCTACTTTGTTAACAAAACGTCGTTTTGTGCATTGAAGCACAAAAGTAACTCGAACGCCAATGCATTTCTCTGCAAAGTTCTGGAATTAACATCTCGAAACTGGTGTCATCCTAAGAATTCGTTCCAAATGGATCCGCCTTCCGAACTTCCCAGCTAGAATTTGCAAATTGCAATATATGCCATAAAGTAACTAGTTTAAAACTTAATTGGTGAATTTTTGTTCATTAGTCGATTATGCATGTCAATTTTTTGTGCATGTCCGCCTATTCGAGTAGACCAGCTCATGGACTGAAATTGTGCTGTCTGCCATGGGCAATAAAAAAAAATTGAAAGTATTCGCTGAAACACCCGGTATATAGGGTGTCCCACGTAACTTGCGCCAGACATTTAAAATATGCATACGCCACATAGCTGAACAGAACCAAGGTAATGCTGTTTGCCGTCGCTTGGAGATGCTCAGATTATGTTTTGCATTCCGCCTAATTACATAATTAGTCTGAATTAATTAACCAACATCTCAAATATTCTAATTAGATGAAATGTGTCGATGAGAAAATTGTAGAACAACATGAAGAACTCCCGACACAGCTTTCTGTTGCTCAATACGTGTTGAATAAAAGTTTTTCCAAGCATGCAAGAAGCCCGCGAATACACGAAATATTGGCGCGCGACTGGCCGCTCGAGGCAGTTTGCTACGATTGGGGTGGACGTCTCATTTTCCCTTAATTCTCTCGACGTTGCGGGTTTCCGCATAACTGCTACGTCGTAATCAAGTGATTTGAGGTATACGATGACATGAATGCAAGGTCAGTAATCGCTTCGACATTTGTGCAAGTTCGAAGAAAATTTGTGGGCACAGTCTCTTTATTAGCGACAGCCAAAATTGTCCAAGAAAACGTTCTTAACTTGGCCTGGTAGAACTCTTGAGACAAGAGTGTTTGCTCTTGAATGTGACGACCATGGCGTGGAACAGCGGTCGTCGCGACTGATGGGCCTCACTTCCTGCTGGGGACTTAAAAACTGATGACGGTGCGTATGCTGGAAGAGAATTTGAAACAGATCATTCATAATCTATGTACAATTCTGGAAAATTCGTTCTTGGCGTGCATGTAGCAGCAATTTCATTGGCCACTGTGAATCAACTTGTATACGGAATAACCTTTACGTACAGCAACACCTAAGCTATATATATAAGTATATATATATATATAAGCTCCTTGTGCTCAGCTGCAGAATGCCACGAGGCTAATTTATTCCGATAACGGCATTATCATGGGATCTTTGTTTCGGACTGAATCTTAGCGCTACTTCTTTATGATACAAAAGCATGATCGTTAAGACACAAGAGAGGGAGAGAGAGATGTGGGGGGGGGGGGTTATAGAGACGAAATAATTATGCTGGTATATCGCTTCACGGTTATCCTTCCCGCTGCTTATAAGGCGGTGGATCTGTCACTCGTGCCAGCACTGTTCGTGCTGACCGACTCACAAGCAGCACGGTGAGCGATCGATGTATCCATAGTTTTTGATTTGCGTTCACGCTGAAACTTGGTCGTGATTAAGGGCGCTCGGAGCTGGTGCGTCAGTGGAATTAGGCATACATTCGTGAGTCTGTGCGCCCTAACACCACCATCGAGACTGCAGGACTTGGATTGATAGACTTCTGTTTCAGAGCTTACTGTGGCACGGAGCGGAAACCACAGCTGACGTTAACCAATCAGCAGCGTAATCATGCCAACGTAGGTACGTGTCTTTACGTGATGCATGCCGCCTTTCTGCATAAGAATATCGTTTGCTCTGTCTCTAGCGCTAGAGCGCAGCTCGTGATTTCCACTCGAGTACCACCTATACGTTAGTTTGAAGCCTACACACCATCTCGCAAGTCGTTTGCAGCACTGTCGAAGGTACGAGGCGTACGCAGGTAATATCCTTGCGCAGCATAATATAGTTCCGGTCGTAACTGTCTCATTATTGGCGGGATCAGAGTTTCGTTTTCGCTTGGTGCATGATATAAACGTTACAGTGATGCGTGGCATGTTAGGACCTTTGCGTATTTACGTCGCGTATATACCGCCAATCGCTGTGGCGGCGAGCAGACGACGCGGGCGGGTGAACCACCGGGATGAACGCATTGGCTTTTGGCCGTCGCATCGGAGTCCTGCAGCTTCCACAGTGCTGCAAAAGATTTGTGAGAAGGGCGTATAAGTACAGGTGGCACGGTGCTCTCTACACACTCACGAAAGACCGCCTTGCATGAGCGTGAAGGCATCGTTGATTCTCTCCAGGTGCAGCCTGTGCGATATGAGCTCGTCCAACTTCAACTTCTTGTCCAGGTAGAGGTCCACGAGTTGGGGCACCTGGTCAACAGTCTTCCAGCCTGCGCGATGGTGCACGCACACGCGCGGGGCCCCGCGAACGCAGAACAGGAACATTTGCAGCCGTGTGAGTCGACGAGCGATATTGCACACATCTCGTGGGAGAAGCCAGCATGCAACAATATATGTAATACTTTGCTAACGGAGGATAAATCTTTAAAGTCAGCGACAATGCAGATTTTTCGAAAAGACGCGTCTCGTTAACGAATGAAGAGCGCGCTTGATATGTAGTGCTTGATAGTAAATAGTGCGGTTCTACCATCTGGCACTCCAGCCACCTTTAGATTTGGGTGCACGTTAAAGAACCCCAGGTGGTCGAAATTTCCGGAGTCTTCCACTACAGTGTGCCTCATAATCAGAAAGTGGTGTTTGCACGTAAAACCCCGTAATTTCTTTTTTTCAGTCACCTTACTCAATTCAGGTCATTATCATATATCCTGCTTATTTATTGCACAGGCTCTGTATGTATACAGCTACCGCAATCCACCTCTGACGGAGGCAGCGTAGCCGCGGTATGGGCACAGCACTTCGCTAGACATGGCCTGATTCCGTTAGCAAAGACGATCGGGAGCGGTCGCATTGTGCGGGCGACCGCTTCAAGATGACACATCTCGTTTTGCGCCATGTATCTCGCGCTTCGCTAAACGCTCTTGATGTGCAACGACTGCGTGCACTGAAATGACACGCAGTTCGATGCAGTTGAGGACGCAAGTAGACATGGGCTTGTGATATTATACGCGCGAGTGGCCCACCTCCGAAGACGCATCCTCGCCAAGTCCTGCCGGCGGTGAGCTGTGAAGGCAGCGTGGCGATCAACTTGTCTGTAGGCGCCGCGCCAAGGATGATGGACTCTCCCCAGCCCGCGTGGGTCGACTCCAGAGCCTCCCTCTGCAGCGCGCAGTACGCACGGGTTAAAAAAAAAATAATGCACTATGGCGCATTGTTGATGTTACTACATACGGTTACTTCTAAGCATGTCGTTTTGCCAGCAGTGACGCCAACTCAAGGCTAGAAAAGAAGATCGTCGTTTCCGAACTAATGCAGAATCTCGGACGCGGCGGCCGCATTTGGATGGGTGCGAAATGCAAAACAAAAAAGAAAAAAAAAACGCCCATGTACCGCACATTGGGTTGCACCTTAAGGAACCCCAGGTGGTCGAAATTAATCCGGAGTCCCTCACTACGCCGTGCCTCGTAATCATATCTTGTTTGTTTTTTTTCACGTAAAACCGAACAATATGAAAAAAAAAACTAATGCAGAACTGCACACTGCATGATCAAATGACTCTGAGGTTCGTATATAAATACATCGAGTCGTTTCTTTTCAGAAAAAGACAAATTTCAATCCGAAGGAGGTATAGTTTGCGGACGCCCTGAAACGCTTCTCCCGTGTGCCGGTGAAGTTGCCCCATGGAGTCACACTGAAGTTTGCAATCTCGCTTTTTGTAAGCGATATCTGCACCCACAAAGTACGAAACACAGGATACGTGAACGAAAACGTACTACTCGCTTTGTTGTACCGTAGACTATATATACCCAAAGTTGCAAAAATACGAATGTAACAATGCCGCATTTACGTCATGTTCTGGCATTTACGCCAGAGCATGACGCATACGCAGCGAGCGTTAGTAGACGTGCGAGGTGGTATCAAAAAGTTTCGAGACTGGCTCTGTTTTGAAGAATATAATTTCTTAAACGTGCATTCAAACAATGTCACCTTCTAATTAGTCCCCTTGCACAACAACACAGCGCTCCCAGCGTTCCTGCCGCTTTGCGAGTATATGTCCTTGTAGTCTTCTTTCTGAGACGCGTCGAGCGCCCGTCTGCGATTCGAGCTTGATTCAAGCATTCCTGTCACAATGGCGACCTTTGAGATCGTTTTTCTTTTTTTTTTTTGGAAGAGAGCGAAATAAACGGGAGGAAAGTCTGACGAGTAGTATGGAAGAGAAAATGCGCTATTTCCGGCAAGAAACACGCGTGTACGGACTGCTCTGTGGCAGGGTGCACTGTCGCCGTGCAGCATCCAGCTCCACGTAGATCGAGCCGTTCTCGCCCAGCATCCTTCCCTCAGGTGCCCTAGACAGTAAAACTCGCTGTTGACAGTCTGACCATTTCAGACGAATTTCCGATGAGAAATACTGTGACTGTTGAAAAAGACGACAGGCGTGCATTTTTTTCCAGCTTCGGACGTGCCTATAGTATTTCCTAAGTTCCATTGTAGTGATGATCTTCGACGTGAAAAACGGGTCATTCGTTCGATTTCGCTCCTGCTTATTCTGCTTCGTTCACAAAATAATAAAACCCAGCTGAAAGGTCACCATTTCGCCAAGGTTGCTTAAATAAAGCTCGAATCACAGAAATCATCTCAACCCGTCCCGTAAAGAAGACTTCTAGGACATATTCGAAAGGTGTCAGGAACGCTGAGAGGACTGTACTGCTGCGCAAGGGGACTATTCCGAAGGTGACAGTGTTTGAATGCACATAAATAATTTACTTTCCTAAATACAGAGCCAGATTCGAAACCTTTTAATACCTCGTATAAGTGAAAACGCGAGATTACACTATGGCCCAAACCGCTGACCAAGAAATGTGAGCGCGATTAACTTCTGCATGCTGAACCATTCCTACAATCGACACTGTATACCTGGACTCAAGAAAGGGGGTGGCAGCGTTGACTGAACTGGTCGCTACGCGTCAGTGACATGATGATTTATTGGCATCCCCTTTGAAACTGGACGGTAAGAAATAGTCACCTAGCCTGCTTGAGTTAATCACGTATGCTATACATATGTTTTTCATTGTAGTATTTTTGTTTACATCTCCTTAATCTTTTTTTTCTGTTCCTTAAATTTTTTTTTAAGTTATGGGGTTTTACGTGTCAAAACCACTTTCTGATTATGAGGCACGCCGTAGTGGAGCACTCCGGAAATTTCGACCTCCTGGGGTTCTTTAACGTGCACCTAAATCTAAGTACACGGGTGTTTTCGCATTTCGCCCCCATCGAAACGCGGCCGCCGTTGCCGGGATTCGATCCCACGACCTCGTGCTCAGCAGCCCAACACCATAGCCACTGAGCAACCACGGCGGGTGTTCCTTAAAAATTCTACAGGGTATCCCAGCTATCGTGCACCAAGATTTAAATATATGCAAATGCCAGGTAGCTCAACAAAACCAATAATAATAATAATATTTGGGGTTTTACGTGCCAAAACCACTTTCTGATTATGAGGCACGCCGTAGTGGAGGACTCCGGAAATTTTGACCACCTGGGGTTCTTTAACGTGCACCTAAATCTAAGCACACGGGTGTTTTCGCATTTCGCCCCCATCGAAATGCGGCCGCCGTGGCCGGGCTTCGATCCCGCGACCTCGTGCTCAGCAGCCCAACACCATAGCCACTGAGCAACCACGGCGGGTTAACAAAACCAAGGTAATGTTGTTTGACGTAGCTTGGATATACTCAGATTAATTTTTTTTGCATACCGCCTGATTACAGAATTAGTCATAGTTAATTAATCATCTTCTCAAATATTAAAATTAGATGAAAAGCATCAGTGCGAAAATTGTAGGGCAACGTGAAAAACATTTGATACAGCTTTCTGTTGCTCAATATACGTGCTACATAAAAGTGTTTTTCCAAGCATGAAAGAAGCCCGCGAATGCACGAAATACTGGCGCGCCACTCGAGGCAGTTTGCATGTATTCGCGGGCTTCTTTCATTTTTGCGAAAAAAAAAATTGTGTTGCGCGTATTGAGCAACAGAAAGCAGTGTAGGGAGTTTTTCATGCTGCTCTACAATTTTCTCATTGACACGTTTCACCTAATTATAACATTTGAGAAGTTGATCAATTCATCATCATCATCAGCCTGGTTACGCCCACTGCAGGGCAAAGTCCTCTCCCATACTTCTCCAACAACCCCGGTCATGTACTAATTTGTGGTCATATCGTCCGTGCAAACTTCGTAATCTCATCCGCCCACCTAACTTTCTGCCGCCCCCTGCTACGCTTCCCTTCCCTTGGAATCCAGTCCGTAACCCTTAATGACCATCGGTTATCTTCCCTCCTCATTACATGTCATGCCCATGCCCATGCCCATTTCTTTTTCTTGATTTCAACTAAGATGTCATTAACTCGCGTTTGTTCCCTCACCCAATCTGCTCTTTTCTTATCCCTTAACGTTACACCCATCATTTTTCTTTCCATAGCTCGTTGCGTCGTCCTCAATTTAAGTAGAACCCTTTTCGTAAGCCTCGAGGTTTCTGCCCCGTAGGTGAGTACTGGTAAGACACAGCTATTATACACTTTTCTCTTGAGGGGTAATGGCAACCTGCTGTTCATGATCTGAGAATGCCTGCCAAACGCACCCCAGCCCATTCTTATTCTTCTGATTATTTCCGTCTCATGATCCGGATCCGCCGGCACTATCTGCCCTAGGTAGATGTATTCCCTTACCACTTCCAGTGCCTCGCTACCTATTGTAAATTGCTGTTCTCTTCCGAGACTGTTAAACATTACTTTAGTTTTCTGCAGATTTATTTTTAGACCCACGTTGATCAAATAATTAAGACTAATTATGCAATTATGCGGAATGCACAATACAATCTGAGCATCTCCAAGCGACGTCAACTAACCTTACCTTGGTTCTGTCCAGCTACGTGGCATTTGCATATTTTTAAATATTGGTGCACGGTATATATTTGGAACACCCTGTATATCTACCTCGAACCACTACCTTGGAACGGACCTGGTCGTATCAATCTCTTCCCTGCTTTTTAGAGCGCAGCTCTTAGGCGGTCGTTCCTGCGGCGAGCGTCGGTGTCGGCGGCGTAACCGAGCGAACGAGCACAACGAAAGATGAAAGAGCAAATGCGGAGCGGGATATGAAAGACGCGAGCCGCGAACGGCGGAGACCAATGAGAGCGGCCCCTTCAGTGGCGTGCGCGCGGGAAACTGGTGTCATGCGGAGCGGCCCGACCGATTCATGCGTACTCGCATCTGGTCTCAGCCGGACCGCTCGTTTCGTACGATCGTCTGCTCGCGTCAGCTCTCGTTCACGCTTGTTTGATTTGCTTGGTTTGGCTGTATCTGATTGTATACGCGACGTGAATTGTGTAATACTTTCTGGAAGCTACGCGGGCACCAGCGATTACGCTGGAACCTTCGACGAGTCATGTATAAAAGCCGACGCGCTTGACCCGCAGATCAGATTTTCGACGGTCACCGACTCTGCTACACGTCTCTCTCAAATTATTTGCCTCAGTATATCGCGAAATGAAAATACGTATAAAGCTGAGCTCAAATTTCGCGTTAGGGAGTATCGTAATCGTCGGTGAATTATTTTCCACCAATACTATAAACGTCCTTTGCTTATCGAGATTGCTGACCGGTTGATGCTTCCATCCACAACAAGCGAAAACCGCGTGCTATCGGCGCATATTTCGAATGCACTGGATTGAGTGTGTGTCTCTCAAGCAACTCTTCGTCGTACAGAGCCCACCATGAGCGTCATTGAAGCGCAGGGGGGCGGCATTGTGCTTAACTCAGTGGTGGCGAGGAAGACGGTCGAGCAGAGGGCTGTTTGAAAACACAGGGTTAATTTGGTAATACAGAGGTAATATTATGATTTACTTCCTTGACGGCTACTATGGACGCTGTAGAATTCCTCGAACTTGCTTTATTGGCTGAAAGCAGCACAACTGGCGTATAATTGGGCAACATGGTGTGATTCCGCACTGTGTCACTTCTACCACAGATAGGGTGGCTAGAAGGGCCTTCTAGCCACCCTACCACAGAGTCGGCAACTGTTCCTCCCCGTCAGCAGCCGCCATGCAGTAGCAGAAGGCTCAGTCGGCTGGAAGACTCCCCGTTGACTGCGCCGTGTTTTCTTTTTTCAGCTTCACATGCATAAGCTCTAATATAAAAAGTTGAAGCTGAAATTTCACCACTCACGTAATACACGTAAACTGTATTAACTCGTCTGCAACTCGCATGGTTGAAGGTGGCGTGCGTGACTCTGTTCGCCGAGCGCTTAGCAAGATCGCGGGGCGAAATATAACACCAGCTTTTCTGTGGCTCAGAAGTCAGACTGACCACGTGCAGAAAATGTGCAAGGACACCATTGGCAGTCCAAGTTCGCGAGCATCTTCGCGACTACCCGATATGTCAGCACGATCCCTTCCGGAAGTGGCCACCCGCAGTCTATGTATTAAACAACGCCACTTAAATACGTCGACATGTGTACGTGCAAAGTTTCCCGTGCGCATGCCTTCCGCGCAGCGGTGGGCTGTGCTCACCATAGTGTGGACGTTGCCGATGCACTCGAATGTGAAGTCGAGCCCGCCGTTCGTCTTCTCGGCCAGATGCTGCACAACGGACTTCGACAGCGTGTTCGGGTTTATGCACTCGGTACAGCCGAACTCCTTGGCTGCGCGCAAGAGTAAGCACGTGTGACCGGCGCACGTATATTTGCGCATGCAGGCATCTTTGTGAGATGCTTTGTTTCTTCTTTTTTTTTAAAAAAGAAAGACGTATCCATATAACATAGCTTCGTTCATATGTAGCCATTAGCTTTTGTGTACTTATACGCCAGCGCAGGGTTCGTTCGTGTGATGCACCGTGTCTGTTTGGACATCCCCGGTGCATGCGTGGTGCTAGCGTGCGTGGAGACTATATATAGTTGCCGTTTGCAGAACTGTGATGTGTGTCTTTGTGGCTGAGTTAGTGTGTCTGTTCTTGATTTAGTGTTCTTGTTTTCTTTTTAGTTTCGTCAATCACGGCGAAAATTTTGAGGACTACTTAAAGTGTATGCGCCTAACATATATATGCGATGCATTATTTTAAATGCAACAAATCGGCTCAAATTGGCTCAACCGTCGCCTCATGAGATAATTTATGCCCTCGAATATGCAGGGACGTGCCGCGATAAAGCTGCACGCCGCATGGGAAAATCTGGAGAAAGAAGAGCGCTTGCATGCGCATATATGCGTTGTCTCCGGCAACGATTGCACTTTGTCACACACTTGTGGGTAAAAGACAACTTGCGTGTGCGTTTCATGGTGTGCCCTGTCAGCATACTGTTTGACATGTAGGCCACTTTTCCCTGACATAAAAGCCGCAGTTAATTGACTACAGTGGCGCGCTTCTCAGCTCGAAGTCGTGGGTGCGATTCCGGCTGCTGCGCGCGAATTCGGCAGCGAAATACAAAAACGCTCGTATACTTAGATTTAGGTGAACTAAAAGAACCCCTAGTTGTCAAAATTATTACGGTGTCCCTCATAATCAGATTGTGGTTTTGGCTAGCACGTAAACCTTTGTAATTTCCTTGACATATAAACTCACTTTTGCTGTTGAACTGCCACGACGGGCATTGAAGCTATCCAAGCATGTAGTCTGACGCAGTAATTAACCGCTAGACTTAGAAACATTCTTTAATGCGGCTTTTGTGCGCGCGCTGTTGTGCTGAAGACGCTCAATACATTCTGGCTTTGGCAGAGCTAACTTGCCCTAACCAAGATGGCCGCGTTCCAGCAAGGCGCACCCGAGACGCCTTTTCAGAGCTTGGATGGTGCGAGGAAGGGGAGGCAGCAGGAACAGCGCCAGCAGGTGACACCGCATGCTGACTCCTTAATTACGATTCTAACCCAGGGTCCGCCATCGTGCTTAGGTCAAGCTAAGTGTATGGGAAAGCCTGCCAACGGAATTACGCTTATCCCCCGATTAACCTCGAAATTTCGCTTGTTGCTCGTTATTGAGGCGGGGCGACAACGTCACATACCTCTCGCATTGTCATCTCGTGCATGATGCATATGTATTTGTCCGCTGGCTCATTTGGGTTCAACAGAAGGTTAACTGAACCAGCGTATGTAGACATTCGAAAAGTGATGCAACTTTTCATGTGCATATTGTTTAACGGGACGTTGAAGAAAAACACTTAATTATGGTTAGAGTGCCACCTTCAGAATTCGTTTTAAACAAAGAACACGTCTTCGCAGCAGAGGAAATAAAGGCTCAGTCTTCCCCTCCGGGGTCGTGAGTGTGGCCTCATATGATGATGATATTTAGGGTTTTACGTGCCAAAACCACTTTCTGATTATGAGGCACGCCGTAGTGGGGGGCTCCGGAAATTTAGACCACCTGGGGTTCTTTAACGCGCACCTAAATCTAAGTGCACGAGCGTTATTTTTTTTTTCGCCCCCGTCGAAATGCGGCTGCCGCGGTCGTTATCAAATCCGCGAACTCGAGCAATGCCGTCGCCGCAAAGCTACTGCGGCGGGCACATAAGTGTTGATTCAACGTGCGACCGCTTTTGTTCTGTCGCTTAGACCCTGCGGTGCGCTTTAATTAATGCGGCTCTGCTGCTGCACGCCCTGCGTAAGTTGTCCGGTAGACATATTTGTATGGTTTTATTTTTCAGAAATAGTAGAAACGCACCGTACCGTGCCTTGAACTTAAGTTTATCCAGTTTCCCCACAACCGCTTGCCTTTTCACATCACATTTTCCCTATCCCCCCCCCCCGTTTCTGTATGGGAACTGCGAGTGGAGAGTGGCAACGCTGTTATTCACTCATTTCGCGACTGCGTCGGTTCCACGCATTCTCTGCCTCCTCTCCCCCTCCTCTCTTCCATTCTATCTAGCTTCCTTCTGGACTTGCACGTTAGTAGAAAGGTAAGCGCTTTTGCGGGGGGCCACGAATAATTACAGTAGTGAAGAGGCTAATGGGACGACGCCCAGGGAGCTCCAGAGGGCATAGTGCACATTCGACGTGGTGCGGTCCAAACGAGTTTCTCGCGTCTCTTCTCTGCCACGCTTCCATGTATATACACATGCTCTGAACCTCCCCCCCCCCCCCGACGCGGTGTGCCAGACAGCAGCAGCAGCAGTGGGAAAGTCGAAGGAAGGGGCAAAGAAACATTCGCTTCAAAAAAAGAAAGGATTACAAACACATGGTGCAAAATACAGTTTTAAGATCCTGCTTGTTCGGTTGTCAGACCTTTGACTACTGAACACCCAAGGTCTTATAATTTTATTTTGCACCGTGTTTTTAAATCTCTTTTTCGTGGATCGGGGCACACGGTAGATCGAGCGGCCGTCCTTCTGACGTGGACTGGTAATTGAATAATACAGCTTAACTCAATGTTCAGTAGCGTTTCCTCACACTTCAATTTTATCTCGTAGAGTCGCTGCGAAGAAACGGCCCACGTGATGGCGCGGTCTCTTTCTCGCCTTTTTCACGTTAGGTCTCTGAACGCACCTCGCTGAAACTTGGACTCGTTGATGTCGATGCCTATGATGGACTTGGCGCCTCGCTCTTTGGCTCCCATGGCGACTGAGAGGCCGACCGCTCCCAGCCCCCAGATGCCCACTTTGTTCTCCTTGGTGATCTTGACCGCGTTCAGAGCGGCGCCGTAGCCGCGTGACACGGCGCAGGCCAGAAGCCACACCTTGTCCAGCGGTGCCGCTATGTTGATCTGCGCAGACGCGGGATTAGCGATTAAGGTCGAGCAGCACTTGCTTTCCTTCTGTGTACGTAACCCTCGAGTACAAACATAAACCGAATGAAATGTGAGCGAAAGCCCGCCCTTGCTCTTAAGATTGATAGATTGCTTTAAAATTAACGAAAAGTGAAAAAATAATCGTGTAAAATTTTGCGAAAGAAAGATCTAAGAGAATAAAACTTGCACGAGATTCATGTTTCGAAAACAGGAGATAGCGAAGAGCTGCAACGAATATAGGAAACAAGAGACATAGAGAGACAAATAAAAATAAAGAGCTAGGGGCATAGGTCAGGCCGAAAGCCAGGTCGGAGAGAAGTAAATTTGCGAGACCTTTCTTTCTTTCTTGTTCTTTCATATTTTCACCCTCCGCATATGGCGTTGCGCTGCTGAGCTCGAGGTCGCTGGTTCGAACCCGGCCGCGGCGGTCGCATTCCGATGGGGCCGGATTGCAAAACACTCGTGCACCGTGCGCGCTATAAAGAAGCCCAGGTGGTCAAAATTGATTTGGAGCCCCAAACTACGGAGTGTCTATAATGAGATCGAAGTTTTAGCGCATAAAGCCCCATAATTTAATTTTCTAGACGGCGACACGAAAAGTAGAGGAGGACTCAACAAAGGCTGGAAACCTGCGAAGATAATTTAAAATATAACTTGACAGCAAACAGTAAATAAAAAAAAAGAAATGAAAGATGAAAAACCAGAAACAACAAAAGAAGGGGGAAGGCCAGAGAGAGAAAGGAGAGAAGCAATTAAATCTGACGCATGCATATAGCAAGTGAGCATGAAAGAATAGAGCATAAATTTGTTCATATAGCTACGGAAGGTCTTAACATTGAAATCAAGGAGCACTTCAGCAGCGATGAAAAGCAAGTATACAAAGGAAGAATGCCACACATTTCTAGGAGCCACGACATATTCGATCAACACACTGAAACCTTGCCATATCAGTGGAGCCCACCAACGCAACCCATAAGGGTTTCATAGATCTATTGGTCTCTAATGAACGCAAAACTGGCAACTTGGAGTGTGAACTCAAAGCTCAACCAACCGACTGCGGCTGCCGCGTTGATTTGCAGTGAGTGACGTCACAAAACGGCAGCCGATTAGCATGTCTTCTGCAACACACAGGCTACCAGGCTACTATTCTGAGATGATACGTAAACACTGATCAAGATTGTTGAATTGTTGCCGTATAGCCGTTGCACGCATCAGCGCCGGGAACGTGGCGTCACGTTCCCGGCGCTGGGCGTGCTGCGGCTCGCACTGCGAAATCCCACAGGGAACAATGTAAGATTTGGCGGTCGTAGTTGTAGGGAGAACCTTGACTCTTCGTTGGGACTTAGGCGGGCAGGATTTATTTACAGTAATTTACATTTGAACATGGGATACATTTACACAGTCTAGCGTGACTCCCAAATGGAGCCCGCAAGACGAAGCATACAGCAAACGAGCACACAGCTCACGAGTACATTGACGAGCACAGAGCACGACGAAGAGCACACCTAGCAGCCGACAACCAGCCGTTTTTAACCACTTCGTGTTCCTTAGATCCCTAGGTGTGGCAAAACGTTCGACGTCATCGTAAACCGGCCGACTCTCTGCGGGACGTTTTACAAACACACGCACACACAGGTTTCAGTGCCCCCTCCGCGGGCAGACGACCTTTGCAGCACAGTCGTCGTGGTGTCCATTGTCCTGCGTCCCCGTAGCCAGGTGGTCACGCCCGACCCCAGCCGGCGCCTCTAAATTCCAGAGCGGACGTAGTCCGCAGTTCTCCAAAGGGAGTTCACGGTTGGTTAGCGCTGTCCTCGCTGGTTCTCTGAAGGGCGCCCCCACCGCGGGTGGATCGAAACACGTGCAGCGGGCCACGGCCGGTCTCGAGGGGTGCGCGCGCTTCTCTTAAAGCGCGCGCTCCCCTAGAGACCGGCCGTGAGCGGGCTGAAATAACTTGCACGTTGCCACCTCGGTAGGCCATTCCAACAACCACGGCGTCGGACGGACGCCGTGCCCCCCCCCCCCCCCACCCACACGCACGCACGCACGCACGCACGCACGCACGCACGCACGCACGCACGCACGCGCACGCACGCACAAATGCCTGCCGATTCGAAAATTGAGTTCAGCCACGTTCAAAACCGACGTGGCCCACCCCCGAAATTTGGGTGGCCCACCCTCAGAATCTACTTTGACCAGTTCGAGCACATGACCAAGTGAAAGGTGTTGCGCGGAAGAGTCATACTGTTTTCGCATTCAGTGCACGTAAGGAGACTTAAGTGCCCCTGTAACGTGTAAATGGCACAAGACAGGCTTCTGGCAGCTCTGATGTAACTTGGTAGCGCGGAAACAAAAAGCGAGACAGAAGGGAGAGGTGAAAGTTGCACATGATGTACATTCTGTGTCTTGATGGCGCCCGAGGCTATACTTCAACGCGCATAGAAAGCAACCCCGAAAAAAAAAAAAATCTGGCAGAACCCATATCTCACGATGAATGTCGACGTTTATGCGATTAGCACTGAAACAATGTATGTAGCTATACACGTCGCATTGTCACCGCCAAAAGGCGTCATGTACGGGGGGTGCCGTACTGCGGCCGGACTCCTCTCTCTGGACACATGCATGCGCCATCGAGTACCGCCGCCGCCCAAGGCGCGTGTCTAAATATAACGGGATGGCCACCTCTGGGAAAACTTTTGGCGTTGCCGCAATCTCCGCGATTTTAGCCACGCCTTTTCTTGAAAATGGCAGATCGGAAAGCCGCCGCAGTACCTTGATGAGGATTAGGGAAGACGATTTTCTCTACAATGTACAGTTTGGGTATTGAATGCGCAGATACGGAGTGATCATCATGTACATATCAAAGACAGAATTAGTGACAATGCCTGTAGCTGCATGGGTGGGCTGTTTCGGCGGTTATTTATTTATTTATTTATTTATTTATTTATTTATTTATTTATTTATTTATTATACATACTTTCAAGGCCTAGTTGGCACAACAGAAAGGAGTGGTGAAAATACACAAAATTTGCAGTACAGGACAAAAATAGAAAATCAAACTATTAGGCACTTTTAACGGCGATATTGAAGTTAGTGGTGTCACAAATTGAGACTGGAGGCGGGAAGGCGGTTCCATTCATTGAAGGTTCTTAGCAAAAACGATGAATGGTACAAATTAGTTCGACAATATGACGCTTATTTTGTGTTGATGGTCGATGCGAGACGAGATGTAACTTGGTGAGGTGAAAAGATTTTCTTTAAGAGAAGGGTTAAAGTACTATATTCTATGAAAAAGACAGAGGCGAGAGTACCTGCGACGTAACGAGAGGCAAGAGGCAAGACTGGAATGAGCTAGGTCCCATATGGCACAAGCATGTCCTAATTTTGGACGGCCGAGTGTTTTGTATAGAGTAAGCTTTAGTGAGGTGGGCACTGATGCAAAGTTTCGTCTGAAATAACCTAACGTTGGGTAGCATTGTTAGTGACATATTAAACATGCATATTCCATGAAAGGTTGCTAGTAATATAAATGCCAAGATGCTTATAGGAGTTAACAACCAACAGGGCAATACCATTAATAGAATATGGCAATATATCACGATAGGTAGAGCTAGAGGAGACGCGCATACTTTTGCATTTAGTTGTGTTAAGCAGCATTAGCCATTTGTTGCACCAGTTGGATACGCTATCCAAGTTGTCCTGTAGCTTCCCGGCATCGCTAAGGTTAATTATTTTGCGATAGATGACAGAATCGTCCGCGAACAGCCTAATCGTTGAATTAGAGATACAGTCAGCAAGGTGATTAATGTAGATGAGAAAAAGCAAGAGACCGAGTACCGATCCTTGTGGTACATCGGATGTTACGGAACAAGGTCTGGACGTAAATTCGTTAGCGGTTACATACTGGGTCCTGTTAAAGAGGAAATCCTTTAGCCATACAAATACCTTGGGATCAATATTGAGAAAGGAAAGTTTAAAGATCAGTAAATCGTGAGAAACAGAATCGAAAGCTCGCGAGAAGTCCAGAAATACGCAGTCGCTGTCAATTTTCTGATCTGCATTATTAATATTAACCAAATCGTTCATAAAAGAAAAGAGCTGCGTTTCAAAGGAAAATAATTGTCTAAAGCCATGCTGCGCGTTGTTAAAGAGAGTTGGTCTCGAGAAAATTAATGAGATGCGAATAAATTATATGATCCAACATTTTTTTTTACTTGGGATGCATGTTAAAGCATTTGGTCAATTATTAGTGGGATGGATTCCACCTGTCCTATGAACCGGAACCACCTTTCCCACCTTCACGTCTTTTGGCAGGGCAGAAAGCTGTAAAGACTGGTAAAAAATCTTCGACAAAATAATAAAAGTATATATTTTTCAGTGCCTTTTAGCATTTCTCAGTTTATGGACTCGGGGCCACAAGACGAACAAATTTTTAGATTGCTGATAAGTTTGCCAACGCGCACCCAATCAAAAAAGATGTAATCCATATAGCGGAAAACGCGTGTGATAAAAGTGGCACAGCAGTTGCAAGCGACTGCTGAAAAAATGAAAAGGTGTCATTCAAGATATCACAGCACTCGTGAACCAAACAGGCACGTCAGACTGAATTAACGGCAGGGCATTCTTTTTTCGTACCATTCACAACAAATCAAAATTTCCGTGGGTTAGAAACCAGAAACGATGGAAGAGTATTGCTCAGAAAAGTTTCTTAATTATCGGGTTTTACGCGCCAAAACCACGATCTGATTATGAAGCACGCCGTAGTGGGAGGACTCCGGACCACCTGGGGTTCTTCAACGTGCACCTAAAGCTAAGTGCACGGGTGTTTTCGCATATCGCCCTCATCGAAATGCGGTCGCCTTGGCCGGGGTTCGATCCCGCGACCTCGGGCTTAGCAGCCCAACACCATAGCCACTAAGCGACCACGGCAGGTTCAGAGAAGTTTGGCATTAGCTAATGCCGAATAAAATGTGGCGATAATGGGACCAGTGATCAGGATGATTGCCTGTGCCGAATGTTATCTGAAACTACTCGCGAAGTGGCTTATACGACCTTTGTATGCTGACCATGTATGCATGTTTAATAATTATATTCATTATATATTACATCAACTTCTTACACAAAACGTTAACATATAATGCGGGGTCACAGGCATGTACAAATCACACCATTCTGTTATGGAATGGTAAATTATATTTAAGGTATTCTTGCATTTACTTTATTTTCTCTTATTTAGCTACTAAGGATGTGCGTAAGCCCGTCCTTTGCAAGTCGTCCAGAATGGACATGTCCGACTACGATTCCTTTATAAAACCTGAGCATTTAATGTCTACTCACTAATGTCTCTAAAGACCACCGATTTGTGCAGAAAATGGTGAATTGCATTTCACGGATTATTTTATTTACTTTATTTTTAGCCGTTCGGTTTGCCCCCCTGGGAATGTGCCCGTTCTTGGTCAGTCTTCCAGGATGGGCATGCCCCACTGTGACACAAGAGACACAGAATTACCTAAATGTTGCTTGATACGCGTATAGTATTTTTCTGCGCATGCACCTGTCATCACCATTCTTCGCTCCACAAGCATCATGCATCGCCTTCGCCCATGTGACATCGCTGCATATACTTCTACACTGTATACATCCGCCTCAATTAGAGCTTGCGTTCCGGCATAGCTTATTGTGATCGATGCAGTGCATAAACACGACAATAAAGTTGTGACCTTTGTGGTGGATAAACAAGAAAGATTCCATGAGATTACTCGTTGCATAGTATATGAAAGCAAACACAATTGTACGCATCGCCGTTAGTTGCAATGCATCTAATTGACCGCTTTACTAAAGTTTCGCTTCGCATAGATTCCAACGTATGCGTTAGACCTGCATTTTTTTTTTTCAGAATGAACTTTTTGGAAGCAGAGCGCTGCAGTGTTCATCTCTGTTTCTGCGTCTATGCTGTTCTCGCGCTCTTGATTTTAGCCACGGAAACGAATTCGCGCTTTCGATGCGTATTTTTATATGTGTATAAACACAGAATCCCAAGCGTTTCTTTTTCTCTACACGTGTCCGCCCGCACGTTTCTGTTCATTGCAAATTACGTACAGATCCAGCGTTTAGGGGCACGCCCTCCTGTTAAACGCCGCAGGGGGAGGCTTGATCAACGATTCTGTGGAACAAACTTTTGTTGTGTTTTAAGTCTCGATAAAGACGAATGCTCGTATAATCGATCTTTAAATAATAACTAGAGAAAACACGAAAAGCGCAACATTTTCTACCTCGATTTCGTCTAGGACCAAACCGTGGCGCAGCCAGAATTTTTTTTTTTTTTTTTCGATGGAAGGAGGTGGGTGGGGGAGGAGGAGTCCGGGAAGGCCCTATAGTAAGACAAAAATTTCTGAGCGTTGGGGCACTAAGGGATTTTATGGGGCACGTGTGCCACCTCCTGGCTAGCGGAGTAGCCACGCGTTGGCACACTGTGACCGAATGAATAGTGCCCGATTTTTAACGGCAACTTTTGAAAGTTATAAAACCTGGAAAAGGAGGTGCCTTTAATTTGGGACAAGTTCTTGCTTTCTTTTTTGCAGTTACGACAGCTGATCATAAAATGCCCTAATATGCCGTCACAGGCACCGCACTAGTACTGCAAGAAAAAGAGAATTTTCGTTGCACGACATGTCGTGCGAGACGGTTCGATCTTTCTTTCTTCAAAGTAAACACTTCTTTTTTCTTGTTGCTTCGAGAATCTGCTTGCATGCACGAGGCACAGAAACATCCTTAGAAAGCTCTCTCATAACGCTGTTGCTTACCGTTACTGTTATCGCCCCTAGCTGTTACTGGGGCGGCGTACACAGTAAGCTCAGGGATCGATGCCCGAGTATGCTCAAAGGAAACAATTTGCGCTGCGGCGAGCTACTACATATATTGCCGACTTGATTTAAACAGTCCGGCTTGTGGCCGACATGTACGCTTCTCTTTCTTCTCACGCTGGGGCAGTTTTGTCGTAGATGTTCGCGCTGTTAATCTTAAGCCTAGAGACCACGGCATCAGCAAAAAAACATTGCAATTTTCTTCTAGCACAGCCGTGCAACTTGAATTTGTGTAAATGCATTGATCGAGTACAATGTAGTCGTATGCGTCACTTGACTTAATTTAGCCAGAATAGATTTCAGCCAGATTTCGCGGCATCTACTGTCTCTAAAGTTTCCCTCGCGAATGTTGCGTATACACGGAGGCTACTGCAATATTATTGAGCTGTATCACCATAGAATAAAGAACCGCGCCTTATTTATTTATCTTTAACGCACCGCGTAGCGCCGCCACAGAGGTGCTGCTATCTCTCGGCTTCCATTAGAACTAATTTTTCGCTTTTTGTGAGCCTCCGAGCGGGTGCGCACTGTGTGCGCAATCTCGAAGGCAATGCTGTTTCGTGCTATGATAGCTAGCACGTCCGGCTGTGCGCATAAGCTGATCTTTATTTATCTATTATCTCTCGAAGTGTAACATGCGTTACCGCGAGGTGCTATTCAGCATGGTTCTCTTACAAGTGTTCGCAATCATTTTGTTCACTGCTGAGCGCTCGCCAAACGTCACACCGCTGCGTGTGCGTTTCTTATTCTAGAAATTATCTGATTGTGTATTGTTTATCAATCCGGACTATGGCTCGCCTTCCTTTTGGTTCAATTTGGAAGATAAAAATGTAAGCTGTATGAAAATATAAGCTGCGTAAATTTTAGCGCATAAATTTGTAAACAAAAATACTTCATTATTACACTTTATCCATACATCATAGAATAAACCAGTGTTTACTTATGTCGCTTTAATTTCACTTTTCTAGTTACGATGGCATCTTAAAAAATCCTCCATTCCATTGTTCGCTCTGAAGATTTTTTTCATCTGTACTTAAAAAAAAAAAAAAAAAAAGAGATTCGACCATCGACTCTGGGGCACTTTGCGAAGGTGTTGTGTAAATGTTGTGCTCAATGAAATAAGCACGCTTATCTAACAATTATGCTAGATATGCGAGACGTTTCAGCGGAGGACAATGATACGAGACGGGATTCTTGGAATTCAGATATAACGCCTGCAATGTCACTTGCTGTTGGCGGACTCAAAGACTGTAGCGACTACAGCATGCCTTGGGCATGCGTAAGGTTCGGAACACGATTTTGTACCACCGTGGGCTTTATATTCAACGCAAAACATACATTTGCCGTAATAAACTGCTAAAAAAAAAGGGAAAAAAAAGTAGTGGAGGTGCGGGGTATCGATCCCCGTACCTCTCGCATGCTAAGCGAGCGCTCTACCATCTGAGCTACACCCCCGACGGAAAGCTCCGTGTAAAATAACGGTATATAAACGTTTAAGTTTTGTAAATAATGTAATTATGGGCAAAATTCTTATTGTGGCTATCGTATTTCAAACGCCTTCGAAACGATAACCTCTGAACACAGAAGTCGTGTAGTGAATTTTATTTTCGCCATATTGCTCAAGTTTGCCCGCTGGTAATCGTTCGCGAGAAAATCGGATACCAAGCTGAGCACTCCAACAAAAAATCCGGCTACCTGGGCTGGGAGTTACTCGGTTTTGTGTCATTTGTCTGTGCGTGGGCTGGGAGCAGTATAGTTTGTATAGGTGTTCTGTGGCAGCGTGTGCAAGGACGCTCAATGAATATCAGTTTGGGCTTGCAGGAAGTCGCTGACATAGGTTTGGCCGGGGTACGCTGCGAAGAAATTCAGCTTTTAACACTTCCAGGTTCCACGCATTCTGCGAGCGCGCTGCATTTTCCTCAATGAAGAAAACCAAAACGGGAAAATGAAAGGCAGAACTGCAAAACCCGGATGATTGTACTGCTTCAGGCAGAAGATATGTAGTATGCTTAATTATACACGACGACTGCGCTGTTTAACAGAGAAAAAAAGTAAACTATAATGTTATCCATTTCGTTGTTGGGTATTACCCGTTATGCGCGTTATTCCATAAAACGCTTATGCTTGAGTTACGGTAATATGGAATATGTAAGCAGTAAGTTTTTACCGCAGCCACCTACCTTAGAATGGGGAGAGCAGCGAAACATATTTTTCGGCAATAAACACGTTAGCGGTCTTTCAATTAACTTTTATACCGAATTATGGAATTTGACGCCCCGAAGCTGTAATGGGACGTCGTATATGTAGTGGATGCCAGGCTTCGGATTAATTCTATAAAGGATTTTCGCAATCCGCCCCCATCGAATGTGGCTGACGAGGTCAGGAATCTAACCTGGGCACGACTTCGTGGCTACTTGCGGAAATCGCCGAATAGAGTCCCTGCATGTAGATAACTAGTTTCAAGATATTCAAGCAGTCAGAATATGCACGGGCTTTGTCCCACATTGCACGGATGAGGATATTTGGGAATATATCACGCCAGCGCACTCTTTTTCCACAAGTTCGGAGTGTGCTATTCTCGAAACTGGTGATCATAAATGTTCAGTCGGCGCAAATCGATTAAGAAGCGCGGTTATCGAAAAGAAGCTCAATATTTCCTCAGCCTGGGCAAGCAGTGTATTCGGGCGTCCAACCAACGCTAGCGTATGCGAAAAACATGTCTCGTGTTAGCTTTACTTGATACACTCACAAGCTCCTCGGAAATTTAACGTTTCCTCAGATACCGCGCGCGAGGTCTTTAAACTTGCTGCGCCGACTGCTAATTGTTCTTGCGACATGTACTGTACACACTAACGGGGGCAATTAAGTGCGCGCGCTCCTTCGTGTCAGTTTGCGTTTTCTTTGTTCCTCTTATGCCCGTCACGGTGTATGCTGTACATGCAGGTGGCGACAAAATACGGGATCTGCGAGCCCGTGCCAAACTACATTCTTTAACGAAGCAAGCGTCTGTCGATACGTGGCATTGAGCATGCGCGTCCCGTCACGCTCGCGTATGTACCTGGTCATAAGCCCACTTTTTGCCGGCCTGCTGTATGAATCGCGATGACTGCAGATTACGCTAGGAGAGCGCTTTTTTTTTTTTCGGTCGGCGGAGTTTTCACTGCATTGTCACAACGGCTGAAACAAACACCGCTCTTTTAGTGTAATGTTCCGCAATCGCAATTCCGACAGCAGGCTGGCAAAAAATGGGCGCCTGGGCGGGCACACGAACATGTTTCGACAGTGCGCTTGCTTCAATGCAGCGTGGCATGCGCTCGCAGATCCCGCATTACTTTGTCCTCGCCTGTATACTACACAGCGCAAGAGCGATGAACGCCAAGGACGCCAAGTAGCCCGATTAACGTGTCGCCGAAAAAAAAAAAGACCGTTTCCTTACCGTGGTTGGATTTGCAGTCTTTAAAACCTTTTTTTGGCACCTGCCCACTCGAAACACATTGCTGATCACGCGGTCATGTTTGCCAATGCACTTTATTAATTCAGCAGACCAGACATATAGAACAACACAGTGAAATCCACCGGTTCAGGCCTGTCGATCACTTTCGCTCGTTACCGCGAAGGCCATCGGCGCACCGTAACCGCGCGTCGCGGAGAGTACGAGCCCGGCTGGCTGGGATGTTTGCGCCAGATGACACGAAGTTACCCACAAGACTTTCTCGGGACTTCTATTGCGCGGGCTGGTGAAAGACATTGGACAGACATTTGAGAAATAATTAAGTAACATCTGCTGTTCAAATACCATGGTCGACATACTGAGCCTCTCACAACCCGCATTATATATCGTTTGCTTCAGCGACGACTGTCTCCAGTTGTACATAAGGAATTCGAGGCCGCCCAACGAGTCATAGCAATGACGGATATGGGAAACAGCGCGCGATAATAACAAAAAAGCAAATTAACTATTATTTACGAATTAACGTTTTAATTCGTCAATTGATTGCTTTAGTGGCTCACGTCGCAATTGCGGAAATTATGTCCCACTTGGTACGAATCCTGAGACTAGCTTCAGCTTACAGATATGCGTCCCCAAGCTTCCCACAAGGTAGCATTGGCCGTCTATAGCAACGTTCCCACAAAGTCTTCGTCAGGTACATGCACTCAGGGTATGCTCAGGATATATATTTCGAAATTGGTGCTGCTCTCAGTATCCCAACATGTCTTGAACAGCACAGAAGGCCTTAAATTTCGCAGCTGCTACATGTACATTAAGGCAGTCAATTATAAATTTAATTAGCGAAATTATTTTAAACGTTTACGGGCCGCATCTGTTTCTGATGTCCAGCGCAGCTATTAATTTTGGTGAGTAAATTTTAAATGATTGTTTCGTTTCAGATTCTCATATTTTTTTTTTCTAACTGGGGCGCAATCGGAGATCGTTGTTCGAAACGCAAACTGAACGCGTGTTTCGAACAACGATCTCCGATTGCGCCGCGCCCATAGAGACAATAATCGCCGAAACACCTCGTATATGAACACAAATGGCTTGGAAAGACATCTTAAATATATCACTTTTTCCGTCTGTATACTTCTTTTTCTAAGAGTATTATAGAACCCGAAGTGTTACATATAAAAACTATTATATAGTATATATTAACTTCGATCATTCCTTCTTTGGAACATATTAAAATGAGATAGTCATGAGCTGTGTACTTCGACACGAGTGACGCAGTCGCTTGGCTGCTGGGTCGAACTTTATATCTTTCGTCCTATGACGCGCGCGGGCTCGTCGTAACAACCACCCCCCCTCCCTCCCTTTCGACTACGTCGTATCACATTTCTCTTTTATGACCCGCCAAAAGGGACAGAACGACATCCCTGAGACTGTTCCAGGTTTCACGCAAGGCGCTCGTCGTAACACTGCTACTCCGCATGCACAAACGAATGCTCGCACACCGGTGTTCAAACTAAATGTGCCACTTTCCACCACATTTTAGGGAATGTCATAAACGAAGTCCTCAAGGACGATAACCACAACGGAGCGTGACATCTGGGCGCTATAGTGCCCAATTATAGGATGGATACATACGGATATGGGATGCTACTAAACGCACATTCCTCACGGATCGTCTTACATTCTCGAATTCGCACGTGACAACGCGTTCATGATGCTAACATCTGAACATCCGAGCACTGGGATATAAACGATCAACCTGGCGAAAGGTACGTTACGGACGCACTGTCACCGAGTTTCATTCGAGACGAAGAGCAATTAAGCGGTCATATAGAAGTAGTGATCACAACGGGGTCCAAGAGAGTTACTACACACAAAGTGGAAAGGAGGCGAGACAGCACAGGCCATCGCTGCAGCAATGTTGTCAGTCGCGCACGCGGCGTCGCGACGAATCACGCGACATACGTAGGTCAATCTAACGCAGATACATGCCGTATATTTACCAGCACTCTAAAATAACTTGAATTAAGGGGCTGCACGCTCGCTCTACTATACACCCCGAGGGAAACATTCGCATACACTTAGGCTCGTACGACTGGCAGCGCCATTTACTCCTGGCACTGGAGCGCTTTAAGGCAGAGCTCGATGTGCTCGTCCAAGCCCGGCTTGGCCGGTGCTCGAAGCAGCACGTGCCAGCGCGCGTCTTGGAAACGGGACGGAAGGACTGGCGACTGATCCCGCAGTTGTTCCGCGTGCAACGCTCGGCGGGGCTCTGCCTTGCGGAAGAAGAGCACCTTCTTCACCGGATCCTCCTCGCCACAGCCCCAGTGGATGTTGACCAGATTCACGACGAGGTCTTCCGCCTTGGGCTTGACGTCCTGCGGGAGCGCGGCCATTATGGCCTCGCGCAGCGTCTCCTCGCTGCTGCTGACCCCTCCGTCGTCGCTCTTGGGGACGCTGCCCAGGAAGCGGTACAGCGGACAGGGTCTGCACGATCGGGTCTCGAGCGCCTTCCATAGCTGCTGCGCGCGCAGCACCTCGGGCTGCTGCTTGGCGTCGGCTCGGCGCACGGAGAGCTCGACCCATGCGTCGGTGAGCGCGACGAAGGCCTCGACCTGCTGCCGGCTGGCGTCCGGCTGTCCGGCCTCGTGCGTCGTCCACCACAGCCGCAGACGACCGCCGCCGCTAGGCGAAGCCACCTTTTCGTCTGCCAGCTGCAGTGCGTCGCAGATCATGGCCTCGAATACGCTGATCATGTGGTGGTGGTAAACGTTGTAGTGCAAAGTGCTGCGCATGCGGAACATCTCGTACACGTTGCTGAGCTCCTTGTCGCGGAACGCTATGCGCGTGAGGCCCTCGTGCTCGATGACGCGCGCGCTACCAACGAGCCGCTGGAACTGGAAGCCGCAAGCCAGACCGACGGCGTGGCAGTCACGCAGGTAGTAGTCCCACTTGTCCACGTCCAATCCGGAATCGCGGTTGTTGACCACTTGAAAAAGGAACCATCGGGAGGGTTCGACGCCGTTCGTGTCGCCCAATATGAGTCCCTGCACCAGCTTGACGTCGTCTGCTGTCAGGCCTTGGCCGGGCCATTTCGCCTCCCATGCGCCGAACGTCCGGTCCAGTCCGTTCGCAGCGATCAAGTGCGCAAGAATCTTGCACGACATTGCCTCGTGGGTCCAACGAGGTTTCAGGCCCCTGTCACGGGCGCCGCGGCTGTAGAAGTGCTCCCAGAAGTGCGAGAATGGGCCGTGTCCGAGATCGTGGCACAGGCCGGCCAATTCGAGGCAAAGCAATTCCTTGTCGCTCAGATTTAGCTCAGGCTGACATTCACGTAGATGCGAGCCCAACACTCGAGCTAGATGAGCCGTGCCGAGGCTGTGCTCAAAGCGACTGTTTGAGGCGCCCGGGTAAAGGTAGGCTACGTGCCCCAGCTGGCGAATGTGCCGCAGTCGCTGGAACTCGGGTGTGTCGATCACGGCTATGGACACCGGGTGTAATAAGATTTGGCCATGCACGGGATCCCAGAACACCTTCCGCGCAGGCAGCATGTCGGCGCGGAGATCTGCCGTCACCGTCTCCGCATCCGCGTCGGAGCGCGCGCGGCTTTCACCACCGTCCGTGTTGCCCATCGCCCTATCGCTAGCACTGGTGCTCCCTTAAAACAAAGGTAGGCTCGTCCTTGCTGCAGGACTGTGTATGCGGTCAGTGATATCACAGTATTCTTTAGGAAAGACCGGACTTACGGAGCACCAGAAAGCGGAAGAGCCAGCAGAAGTATAATGCAGCTGCGGTTTCGAATCACTGAGAATGCCAGCCGTCTGCACTGTGACCGTCTGCGACGAGTTGAGTGAAGAGACTGGAGAAATGATATCACTTCTGCTTTACACAGCAGTAGACAGACAAATGCACTGCGCCCATTATGCCGGGAAGACTGTTGATAGCTAGCGCCATCTAGGCAGGCTTTTATAAATTGTTTTCGAAGTTTTAAAATTGGCCGCCAGGCGCTCACCGAGGAACAAGGCGGTAAATTCAAACCAAAAGTCAGCATCCCCGTTACCGAAAAACCGATTTCATAAGACCAATTTCATGAAAATCATACAAAAGGTATTGCAGTAGTGACAATAGTGATTTGAAATGCGTATCTTGAAATAACTCGCCGCGTGAAAAAAGTCGCAGAGATTACAAGCACGTATAATGTAAATGTTTAGCTTACCCGCAGGCTATGAACAGTGGGCTGTAGACGAAGAAAGGCATTCGCAGCAGTATCAATATTCATAATCATCATCATCATCAGCCTGGCTACGCCCACTGCAGGGCAAAATCTCCAACTACCCCGGTCGTGTGCTAATTGTGGCCATCTTGTCCCTGCAAACTTCTTAATCTCATCCGTCCACCTAACATTCTGCCGCCCCCTGCTACGCTTCCATTCTCTTGGAATCCAGTCCGTAACCCTTAACGACCATCGGTTATCTTCCCTCCTCATTACATGCCCTGCCCATGCCCCATTTCTTTTTCTTGATTTCAACTAAGATGTCATTAACTCGGGTTTGTTCCCTCAACCAATCTGCTCTCTTCTTATCCCCCCTAACGTTACACCCATCATTCTTCTTTCCATAGCTCGTTGCGTCGTCCTCAATTTAAGTCACGGAGTGATTTAAGTAGAACCCTTTTCGTAAGCCTCCAGGTGTCTGCTCCGTAGGTGAGTACTGGTAAGACGTAGCTGTTATACAATGTTCTCTTGAGGGATAATGGCAACCTGCTGTCCATGATCTGAGAATGCGCTCCAAACGCACCCCAGCCCATTCTTATTGTTCTGATTATTTCAGTCTCATGATCCGGATCCGTGGTCACTACCTGCCCTAAGTAGATGTATTCCCTTAGCACTTCCAGTGCCTCGCTATCTATCGTAACCTGCTGTTCTCTTCCGAGCCTGTTAAACATTGCTTTAGTTTTCTGCAGATTTAATATTTAGACCCACCCTTCTGCTTTGCCTGTCCAGGTCAGTGAGCATGCATTGCAGTTGGTCCCCTGAGTTACTAAGCAAGGCAATATCACCAGCGAATCGCAAGTTACTAAGGTATTCTCCATTAACTCTTATCCCCAATTCTTCCCAATCTAGGTCTCTGAATACCTCCTGTAAACACGCTGTGAAATGCATTGGAGAGATCGTATCTCCCTGCCTGACGCCCTTCTTTATTGGGATTTTGTTGCTTTCTTTATGGAGGACTACGGTGGCTGTGGAGCCGCTATAGATATCTTTCAGTATTTTTACATACGGCTTGTCTACCCCCTGATTCCGTAATGCCTGCATGACTGCCGAGGTTTCGACTGAATCAAACGCTCTCTCGTAATCAATGAAAGTTATATATAAGGGTTGGTTATATTCCGCACATTTCTCTATCACTTGATTGATAGTGTGAACATGGTCTATTGTTGATTAGCCTTTACGAAATCCTGCCTGGTCCTTTGGTTGACAGAAGTCTAAGGTGTTTCTGATTCTATTTGCGATTACCTTAGTAAATACTTTGTAGGCAAAGGACAGTAAGCTGATCGGTCTATAATTTTTCAAGTCTTTGGCGTCCCCTTTCTTATGGATTAAGATTATGTTGGCATTCTTCCAAGATTCCGGTACGCTCGAGGTCACGAGGCATTGCGTATACAGGGTGGCCAGCTTTTCTAGAACAATCTGCCCACCATCCTTGAACAAATCTGCTGTTACCTGATCCTCTCCAGCTGCCTTTCCCCTTTGCATATCTCCTAAGGCTTTGTTCACTTCTTCCGGCGTTACTTGTGGGATGTCGAATTCCTCTTGACTAATCCCTCTTCCATTATCGTCGTGGGTGCCGCTGGTACTGTATAAATCTCTATAGAACTCCTCACCCTCTTGAACTATCTCATCCATATTAGTAATGACATTGTCGGCTTTGTCTCTTAACGCATACATCTGATTCTTGCGTATTCCTAGTTTCTTCTTCACTGATTTTAGGCTTCCTCCGTTCCTGAGAGCATGCTCAATATTATCTATATTCCTTATGTCAGCTATCTTACGCTCGTTGATTGTTCTGCCAGTTCTATGCTAGCTGTAGGGTTAGAGGCTTTCATACATTGGCGTTTCTTAATCAGATCTTTCGTCCCCTGCGATATTATTATTATTATTATTATTATTATTATTATTATTATTATTATTATTATTATTATTATTATTATTATTATTATTTTAAAGCCGGTATTGTAGATAATGTATACATATGGTCCGACACATGCGCATTTCAAAAGTGCGCCTTCGTCGTCTGCGTCTTTGGCTGGCGCCGGGAATGGGGAGGGTGGCTAGACGAGCGTTTTTGCGTACCGCTCACTGCAAGCCTGCCCACGACCAGCTGGCCAAGAGGACTTATCGAAAACAGTTAATTTAACTACTAACGACAACTCCCTTTTTTTTTTGTACTTGCGGATGGTGGTAAGCATTACAGAGGGACATAACAGGAACGCAGTTTACTATAAGGTTCGTATAGTAGACAAGAAAAAAAAAAAAGCTGCAATGAGATGAAATTTTTAACCTGAAGTCGGCCGATGTAACGCCCCTCGTCAAAGAAAAAATAATAAAGCTTTAATTTCGTCGCTTAACGAATGAAAAACTGAAAAGTAAAGTCCCTGATAGGGAAATAAATTGTTTGTCATAAAAAACAACAATAACAAAATTGAGGGGCGAGTGGGACGGGAAGATAATTACTGCTGTACGTAAATCTGCACCAAATAAACAATTGTTTTCGTCACCACAAGACGTCGGTTGTTCCAGCTAAATGGCGCCAAGAATATAAAAGTAACGGAGGCCTGTCCGGGCGAACAGCGCCCACTGTTCGTTGATGGACGTTGTTCGTGTATATATTGGTTCTTTTTTTTTTTTGCGATCGCGCACAAGAAATTGTTTATATACCTAACTTTTAAATGACTTGCTTAATCGATTGTCAATGTTTGAGACCGTTGCAATCCGAGCTGGCGCGCGGACGCGTTGTCGCGCGCTTTATTTTATATTTTAATGCGAGCTTTGTTTCTCGTCGGAGAAAAGGAAAAAGAGGACCAAACAAAACCTAGGTTGCTTTAAACGCTCTTATCGTGCCTCGACATACTCCACAACTTTCGCATTGACACCTCATCGAATAAATTATACTTAATTAAAATTTAAATAAACAAACTTAATCAGTGAATATTTCTGCACAATTAAATTAAAAGAAATACTCGTGACTGGCATGCACGAACAACGCCCATCGACATACAATGGGCGCCGTTAGTGTAAAGCCCTCCATTATTTCTTAATTATTGGATACATATTTTGTCGGCACACCCGATATATATATTGCGCTCATGAAAGCCGACTTCTGTCAGGATAAAGTAGACAGACTTCTTCCCTCTTCCTCCGTAGCTGTTATATGTTTACAGTCTGCGGAGGCTGCTGGAGATTTCTGGTTGGGGTCTGCCGTCCGAAGCATTCGCTGTTTGCTCCTTATAGTCGTTGTTTGATAATATATGTCCTGTGTCCACCGTTCAGGTTAAGTCTGACGGCGGATGTGCATGCATGGGCACAACACAGCCGCGGTGTAAAAGAGGCACGTTTTGTTCATTCATGTCCTGTATATATGGGGTGATCATTCTTATATGGGGTGATCAAAAGCTCAGGAACTAATTGAAGCTTTCTTTAACGGAAAGAAAGGAAGTATGTGCGTCAGCGATCCATCAATATCTTTATATCTGGCTGAAAGGAAATATTTAACCAGTTCGCTTCTATATCAATCTTGATGTGATTGTGTTCCTTGCGTCCAAGACGGGTATATAAGTGTGTGGTGTGCCTCCGAATAAAGCAGTTGTAAGTGGCGCTCTGTCCCGTCTCCTTCCTTGTGCCTTGTGTGTGTTAGCGCCTAGTACCCAAGATGATTTTTTAAGTTGTACGGAATTTAAAAAAAAAATTGTCTGTTGTATACAACATAATTTTGATCCTTTAGCTGGATTATTCAGAGAGGCGGACATTACTTGCAAGAGAAATGGAACCACACAAAAGTAACTGGAATGCCCATGTATTTCGTCCCAGACTCTGGGAAATAATATCTCGAAACTCCTGGCAATTCATTTCGAGTGGATACGTCTTTCAAGATCACCTGATACACTTCGTAAATTGCAATATGTGCCGCAAATGTAATTAATAAGGTAACTGCTAAATTTCTGTTAATCAGTTAAATATGTGCTTCGATGTTTTTTGTACTAGTAATGTCCGTCTCTTCGAATAATCCACCCCAAGCTAGGACGATAATTATGCCACATGCCATTTAAAAGAAGAATGCCACAAAACTTGAAAATTGAGAGAGAGAGAGAGAGAGAGAGAGAGAGAGAGAGAGAGAGAGAGAGAGAGAGAGAGAGAGAGAGAGAGAGAGAGAGAGAGAGAGAGAGAGAGAGGAGGGAGGGGGGGGAGGAAAGGTAAAATTTTACCATTTACCGGACACGTCCGGTA